>NW_027181881.1:32627191-33827191 GCF_029961685.1 Aristolochia californica | reverse complement strand
GGGCCTCTCTTCCACATCTCATGGCTGTGTGGGCCTTCCTTGGTTTTATGGGTTTGAGCCCATCTTCTAATACAATTGGATATGTGAACCTTCCTTGGTCATGTGGGTTTGGGCCCATCTTCCAACACTCCCCCTCAAGTTTGGGGGTGAGAGAACATCATGAAATCCCAACTTGTTGCAAATGGTGTATAGGATATTCCCATATAAAATGGTAGTCCTCCATATCTTCCAACACTTCCCCTCAAATTGGTGATCTCTTCTAGGAGGTCTAGCTGACATAATATAAGTGAGAGTGAAATCACTCCTAGCCATAAGATATCGCTCCATACTCCAGTCAAATAGTTTATATTGGATATTGGGCACACTCCTATCTTCTGTAGGTAGTTGATCTATAGGCCTTGCTATGAAGTGTAATAAAACTTCTCCATCATCGTGTCCCTCCACACGTTACCGACTCTCAAATGATAGGAGTAATAAATGCCAATTCAGGGGGTAACGGGTAATCACTCGGAAGATAATATTTTGGGACCACCATATGTTTTCTTCTTCATCAGAATAACCAATGCTGACAACAGTCAGCTACTGAGAACTCTTTCAATAATAATGTCTTAGCCGAATAGACATAATAGCAACAACTGAAATATGTTTGGGTCATCATCATGCTCCATCCTGCATTCAAACCCCTCTCTTGTTTAAAACCCACAAATTTTTAGAACATAAGCTTCCCTAAGCTAACTTTTCTTCTTTGTATTTTCGCTGCGGTCAAGGTTTTCATTCAATATGATTTTCCTTAACTTTGCAACTAGAACTGCCCAAGAACAGATTCACACTCTGAAATGTTAAAATAGATTCACAAAACTTGTGTACTGGATCACTTAATTTGGATTAATTTTATACCACACTTAATACACAATGCTTATTCTTGATTTTTAGGGTTTTCAGCAATAAATTTCAGCTAAAATGTTCAGTCAATCTACCTCCAAAGATAAGAGAAAGAAACAGTGCAAGACATAAAGTCACTCACCGACAAGATAGAGTTAGATAGAATTAAGTTGCTATTTATCATGAGCTCATGATCTGAGCGACTTCTTTGTTTAGTTTGACGTAGCATTTGAACTGTGAACTAATGAGAGCACTAACTCCATATACCTTCACCAGGAAATAAGAGGGAAAACTATAATGATTTATAAAGACATAACCTGAGAATATACGTGCAGCTCACCACATGTAAATGGACTTACAAATTTGCACATTAAAATGTCGGCAACCACTACTGAGGCATACACAACTTGTTCATTTTGGTTGAACATGCCAGCCAATGAACTCATTCCAGCCAGGAAAGAGGAAACCTCATAGAATAGAAATTTCATGATCCAACAGCAATAGTCGGAAAGGAAGTCTCAAATAACTGTTCTGCTGTTTATTTTCAAAGGAAATAGAACCAAGCGTATAGCATTAGTAGGTTTCATTCATGCAAACTGGAAACAGTTTCAACTTTGGCGGCCTTTGTCTCATAAGGGATTTAATTCATAAGTGTACTTGTCATTGAGACGTTCATGAATGGACAACCATGATTTTGTCTCATGTTGAAACCTTGCTTATAGAATCTACATGTTTGGATAACCATGTTTTAGTCTCATGTCGAGATACAACTTCGAAAACTCCAAGTTAATTTGCTGGCCTAAACATGAATAATTTTTATATTTTACCATTTAAAAATATAGATAAAATATTATAACCATAAGTTGTGACATTTTATTTAATTAGGAACACTAATAGTGTTATACCCGTTTCTTAGAATAATTTATAAGTCCATCATTGAAGATGTTAAGCTTCAAAAGTCCCATGTAAAAATACGATAAGCCCTAATCAAATTTCAAGGTTGCCTTTTTAAATTTAGCTTAATTTTCAAGCACCAACTAGGAAAGAGACTATTTGTTGTAACAGTTTTTGGTGACCTATAAATTTTGTATGCAAGGTTATTTAGCTTCAATTAGGTAAAGAGCTTGTCAAAAACTCAACCCAGTTCTTGCCCTACAATAAAGCTTCAGTTTCAACCCCATCTTAATCTTACCCCGCAAAATTTTGTCCATTCTTTTGCCCAACCCTTCTCAATATTACACTAAACCTAACACAGCCTATAAGGTCATGAGAGACACCCGTCCCACATAAAAGTGGTCAAATTGATTTACTTCACCATTGAACTTGTCTCAATACCACCATTTTCGACTACAAAAACTTTTGTATAGGCCATTCTTAAATTACTTTCTAGACCAATTTCAAAAGGCTAAAAATACAGGGACATACCAATTTGAGTTTAATAGAGATTAAAATATTTTTTAAATCATTTTCATGTTAACTTGCAAGGACCAATTGAACCCACATAAAAAAATAGAAAAAATTATACAAGCAAAGAAAATTAAATCCAATTCTAATCAGTTAAAGATTTTTTCTTGTCAAATTATGGATCTAAATCAGATTTAGCATATATAGCAGCTCAAAATCTCCCTCTAAGAAATACTTGAGCATCAATAAATTTTCTTCAATTTCTTGTCTATTTTTCCGAATCACATTAAATTTTGTGTGATTTTTATCTCCCTTATTTATTTATTTTAAGTACCAAAGCATTAGAATTCAAGTTTGATTTATTTAAATTTTTTTATTTTGAACCAATTGTTTGATTTTTTTTAAATTATGCATTTTATTTTAATATCTCGTTTCAACAAGCCTAGTGAATTGTTGTCCAAGAAAACTACACACACACACACACACACACACAAGTTTGTTAAACGTTTATTGTAAAAGTCAAATTGACTCAAGTTATCAAGTTTTCGTCATCACAATTTTGTTTTAAAGGGTCAAGGTGATTCAACATCATCTTGCACCCTTGATCTTGATATTAGCGTAATTTGATGGAAAATGAATCTTTTAGGGAAAATAATACATCTTTCAAGTCAAATTTGAAGGAACCTTCCCAAGGCCTAAATTGAGAAAGAAGAGAGGTCATGGAAGCAAAGTTCTCGTTCCCATGGAAACTACTGATTTCTAGTACCTCTTAATAGGATCCTCTTCACACGCACACACACACACACACACACACACACGAGCTTTTTAAGTGTTTGTGATAAAAGTCTAATTGACTCAAGTTATCAAGTTTTCGTCATCACAATTTTGTTTTAAGGGGTCAAGGTGATTCAACATCATCCCCTTGAACATGATATTAGCTTAATTTGATGGAAAACAAATCTTATTAGGGAAAATAATACATCTTTCATGTTGAATTTGAAGGGACCTTCCTAAGACCCAAATTGAAAAGGAAGAAAGGTCATGGAAGCAAACTAAACTAGCGGTATGTAACCAAATCTTCTCTTTCCCATGGAAACAATTGCTCTCTAGTTCCTATGTGTTGAATTTAGGATCCCTTTTCCATGTTCATGAACAAGAGAAAGAAGAAAGGAAAAAAGAGAAAAGAGGGAGAAAAGCTCTCGGGTAGCGCAGAAAAAATAAAAAGGAAAAGAGTGAGTTGCGCCAAGCAAGGAGAGGGAGAGAGAGAAACAACTCGGGATTGAATGTGTGACTTGATATATTTCGACTTACAAGACCTCTATTTATAGTAGAGGAGGAGGAAGAGTCCTTATACAACTTATCATTCAATCCTAATTACATTCCAACTCTAACTCTTCAATATAAGTAAGTCTATTTAAACTAAACAACTAGAAGACTAACTTGAGTAGAACTAGGAGTCCTTTAATATTCATGTGCACATAATGGATAAGCCAGCTCGTGGCCTTATCCTTGTGGGCCCCTCATGATCCTCCAATGCATCTTGATAAGAGTGCCAGCTCGTGAGATCTTTGTGGGTCCCACTTGATCTAGAAGTCTTCTAGATCAATTCAGCTTGTGCTTCTTGATTCCTTAACTCGTGCTTGCTTTGGGAGAGGACTCTTCTTGGTGTCCCAAGTCCTCTAGGATTCTTCTTGATGGCCTACATTCGCATGGTGGGTCCCACCAGCTCGAGCACCATGGTGGGCCCCATATAGTAACACTCCTCCTCAAGTTGGGGGTGAGAAGACGTCATACACGCCTAGCTTGCTGCATTTGGTAGACATAATCTTGTTGGTGAGAATGTCTGCAACTTGATTTTGTGATGATATGTGCTTCAGGAATAAGAGACCAGCTTGGAATTTTTCTCTGATAAAGTGGCAATCTGCCTCAATATGCTTTGTCCTCTCATGGAAGACTGGATTCGATGTAATATGTATTGCTGCTTGATTATCACAGTATAGATCCATTGGAGCTTCTTCATAGAATCCCAATTCAGTAAAAAGAGATCTTATCCATAAGAGTTCACTTATAATGTGTGTCATGGCTCTCTACTCTACTTCTGCACTTGAATGACCTACTACGTTTTGTTTTTTGCTTTTCCACGTAACTAGGTTTCCTCCAACCATCGTGCAAAATCCATAAGTAGATTTTCTGTCATCTGGAGATCCGGCCCAGTTTGCATCCGAGAATCCCTCAATGTTGAAGTGGCCATGTTTTTTATAGAGGATCCCTCTTCCAGGAGGTTCATTTAGATAACGTAGTATCCTCTCAAGTGCTTGCCAATGACTATGTTGTGGCTTGTGCATGTACTGACTTATCACACTTACTGCGTATGAAATGTCTGGCCTCGTTACACACAGGTAAATGAGTCGTCCCACTAACCTTTGATATTTGCCAATATCTACATCTTCTCCAATGCCTCCACATAATTTTGTATTTGCATCTGTAGGAGTATCTACTGGTTTGCATCCCATCATACCTATTTCTTCTAGTAGATCAAGGGCATATTTTCTTTGGGATAGAATAATCCCATGTCTGGATTGTAGGACCTCAATACCCAAAAATTATTTCAGCAATCCAAGATCCTTCATCTTGAATTCAGCACATATTCTTTCTTTTATTTTCTGAATGCCCTCATAATCACTCGCAGTTAAAATAATATCATCAACATAAACAACTAGAATCACCTTACATCTTGCTGTGTTCTCAATAAATACCGAGTGGTTTGCAAAGCATCTATAAAAACCCACCTTTATGATGGCTTGACTTAATTTCTCATACCATGCCCGTGGAGATTGCTTTAGTCCATATAGATATATTTTAAGGCGACATACAGACTCCCCCTCAACCACATATCCAGGTGGTTGTTGCATATAAATCTCTTCTTTGATATCACCATTTAAAAATGCGTTTTTGACATCCAGTTAATATATGGGCCAAAATGAATTAGCTGCCAAGGATAATAATATACGTACCAAGGTCATTTTTGCCACTGGAGAGAATGTCTCATTATAATCAATGCCATAGCATTGAGTGTAACCTTTTGCAACCAGTCGAGCCTTCAGTCATGCAATGGTCCCATCCGGATTATGTTTGACTGTATAAACCCACTTGCAACCAACGGGTTTTTTATCTGTAGGTAGTGGAACCAGAGACCATGTGTGATTATCATTCAGGGCCTTCATTTCTTCATCCATTGCTGCCTTCCACCCTGTATGTTGTAGAGCCTCCTGATATGGCTGTGGAACAAATATGGAGGAAATAGAAAAAAGAAACTGACAACATACAGGTGAGAGGCGATGTTGAGACACAAAATTGGAAATAGGATGAGAAGTAGAAGGTTGAGTGCATGATCGAGGTTCTTTTCTTATAGCAATAGGACGAGTATCAAACTGATGACCAAAAATGATTGGTGATGAAGGACTTACCTCTGGTGGATCAGATAACTCGGTAGGTGTGGTGTCGGCCACTGGCTCTAGGGGTTGAGCAATCTTTGTATCACGAGGCACAACCGGTCGAGGAGAACTTGGTATGGATGACATACCAGGTGGAGTGCTATCAGAATAATATGAGGAGTCTTCAAAAAAAGTTACATCCCTAGACACAAATAAATGTTGCAAAGGAGGACTATAGCAAACATAACCCCTTTATGTGTGAGAGTATCCCAAAAAAATACATTTGATAGATTTAGGGTCAAGTTTGCTATGTCTAGGCAATGTATTATGAACAAAACATTGACAACCGAAGACTTTCAATGGTAATGCAAACGGATCATCATGTGGTAATAATTTAGAGTAGGAGGATTTATTCCCAAGATTGGTAGACGGTAGACGATTTATAAGAAAACACGCTGTAAGGACACCATGGGGCCAATAAAAATATGGAACTTTCATGGCATATAATAGACCTCTAGCTACCTCAAGAATATGACGATTTTTTTGTTCGGCTACACCATTTTTTAGGAGTATAGGCACATGCTGTCTGATGGATAATGCCATTCTCTTGAAAAAATGAGTCAAGGTCTTTTGAAATATACTCTTTGGCATTATAAGACCAGAGGAATTTTATTTTCTGACCAAATTGTGTGAGTACCTTCGCATAAAAATATTTAAAAATAGATGGTATCTCAGAACGCTCCTTAAAAATAAACAACCAAGTTGTGCGAGTGAAATTATCAATAAAAGTGATAAAATATTTGGCTTGAGAAATATTAGAGACACTCAAAGGCCCCCAAACATCAGTGTGAATCAATGAAAAAGGAATATTACTTTTGACTTCTGGACGAGGAGAGTATGTACTCCTTTGTTGTTTACTTAACTGACACACCTCACAACTGAATTCTGACCTCATCTTAAGAGATGGAAACATATGATGAAGAGATTGTATGGAAGGATGTCCCAACCAATTGTGCCATAATAGTGTCTCATTCTCAGTAGTAGACACCATATTGATCTTTGGCACGTTCAAGTAGTAGAGCCCCCCTTGTTCATGGCCTCCACCAATCAGCTGCTTCGTTATAAGATCCCGAAAAACACATGAAGTAGGTGAGAAGGTAATCGAGCATTTAAAATATTTTGTAAGCTGACTCACAGAGATTAAGTTTAAAGGAAAAGAAGGAACACAAATAATATCATTGAGCGGAAGTGATGGGGTGACAGAAGTGGAACCTTTTCCTTGGACTTTGGTTTGATAACCCTCAGCTATGGTAACAAACTTGTGTGAAAGACTCGGAGATAAAGAATGTAATAAAGTTTTATTACTTGTAAGATGCTCAGAGGCTCCTGAATCAATTATCCAGGATGAAGAGGAGGCAGATAGCATACCTGAAGCAGTAGTGGCAGAGGGGCTAGGAGAAGACCCTAGCATGATCTTCATTTTTTGAAATAGTTCATACTCTTCATGAGTAATAACTTTCTGTGCAGCAAGTGTTGTGGGATGGTCTTCTTGCGCATCACTTATGAGGGCTTGATTAGCCCTTGTCAAATCTGACCTGTCATTAGCCTTATAGCATATTTCTTTATAGTGGCCATATTTACCACTGTAGGTGCATGCCCTGTAACGGCACTGGTCTATAGTGTGGCCCAAAAATTTACAATGAGTACATTTAATATCATCTGTTATGCCAGCATTATAACCTCTTCCACCTCTTCCTCTGCCCCCTCTATAACGTCTTCCTCGGCCTTAGCAGCGGTCAGAGGATGATCCTCTATGATCAGAATACATAGCGGATGACACATCAGTAGTGGAGGAAGAGGTTTCTAGAATACGAAGTAATGTTGCATGCACATCATCAAATTTTGGGACAGCAGAAGCACTCAATAGTTAACTCTTGGCAATCTCAAGATGAGGTTAACATTTGCACGACAAATAGCAGTAATTAATGCCTCCTTTTGTTTATCCTGGATAGAAATATGAGTGGTGGAGGGCTGAGCTAACTTCCACTCTTGAAGAAAGCCTCTAAACCGCGCCAAGTACTCATGACTATTTTCTCCTTGTTTAGTATTCAACATTCTCTGGAGAATATCATAGGGTTTATGCAGTGTATCAGGGCATGAATATAGTTTAGTACATGTCTCCAAAATATATTTAGCAGTGTCAAGATGAATAATATTACTAGAGACATGTTCTTCCATGCTATTTATCGGCCAACCAATTACCAAAGTATCATTCTACAGCCATTTCATATAAAAAATATCATCTTCATCAATAGGTGGTCCTCGGGTAGTGATGTGACCAAGTAGGTCTTTGGTTATGAGAAACCTCCTAACCGAGGTGGACCAACTCATAAAATTTGATACCCCACGTAAGCGTATGGTGGTGATTTTCAGTATATCACCTTTGATATTCATATTATCATCAGCCATGATAGGCTCTTCAAAAACTTCAAATAATAACACCAAGTAGCACTTCTTCAATCAACTTGGTATATGTATTATAGCATCAATACTAGATTATAATTTTTTTTCTTCAGAAAAACACTCATAAGAGGCTCAATAGAAATCTTCTATATCAGGGAACTCTTATCCCATGAGAGAGAAAATTGCAATAATCTGAGTATGGACTGGTCTCGGCAAACAGAATTTCAAAACCGATAAAACCGTTTGGATAGCTCCTTCTAGATAGAGGAGCATGCATATCCATAACATAATAAGATGACAACATTTACATATTTATCCTTAAATCATCATCTAAATTTGAGAACCAGTAGCATAAACAAAAAAAATTTGAACACTTATCTCTCGGCTAGTGTACTTCCTTCGTACAAGAGCTTTCTTTGAGTGGTGTTGATCATCACTTCTCTAGAGCATTCCTTTGTCGAGGGATCCTAAATATGTTGCTTTGATACCATGTTGAATTTAGGATCCCTTTTCCATAATCACGAACAAGAGAAAGAAGAAAGGAAAAAATAGAAAAGGGTAGAAAAGCTCTCGAGTAGAGCAGAAAAAATAAAAAGGAAAAGAGCGAGCTGCGCCAAGCAAGGAGAGGGAGAGAGAGAACCAACTCAGGATTGAATATGTGACTTGATATATTTCGACTTACAAGACCTCTATTTATAGTAGAGGAGGAGGTAGAGTCCTTAGACAACTTATCATTCAATCCTAATTATATTCAAACTTTAACTCTTCAATATAAGTAAGTCTAATTAAACTAAACAACTAGAAGACTAACTTGAGTAGAACTAGGAGTCCTTTATTATTCACGTGTACATAATGGATAAGCCATCTTGTGGCCTTATCCTTGTGGGGCCCTCATGATCCTCCAACGCATCTTGATAAGAGTGCTAGCTCGTGAGATCTTTGCGGGTCCCACTTGATCTTCAAGTCTTCTAGATGAATTCAGCTTGTGCTTCTTGATTCATTAACTCGTGCTTGCTTTGGGAGAGGACTCTTCTTGGTGTCCCAAGTCCTCTAGGATTCTTCTTGATGGTCTACGTCCACATGGTGGGCCCCAAATTGAAACACTACTAATAGGATCCTCTTCAGCTTTGAATAAAAGAAGAGGAAGAATGTTAGACATTAAAATCAAGGGGGCCTGCATCATGAAGATGAAGGCCTTATGAGCCTATTAATAGGAGCATTATTCCTATTAAAGTCATAGAAGGAGAGGGGGGGGGGGTGCGGCGGATTTTCTATCGCTTGAGAATGTACAATTTTATGTTAGTGTGGTCTATAGAATGTGCAATAAAATTTAGATTTTGCGTTAGTTAACTTTATGGCAAGTGGGGATGGAATTTATTAAAAAAACTAGATTGATGATAAAATAACTAAAAAAGAGGCATTCGTCCTATTATAAGTCATTATATATTAGAAATATTTTTAATTAATTCAGATAAATCTGGTATTGACTACTTTGGTTATAAAATAATTTCATTTCAAAACATTATTTTAAATCATAAAAATAATGAAGAATTTAATTCACATTTATGTTATATAATTAAAGTATTCAATTAATCAAACTTAAATAAAAAATTATGTAAATTTATTTACAACGATAATATGATTTTCAATTAAATAAAAATAATCTTAACTTTTTAGATGGTCGATGAACTTGAATGCCTAGGAAGACATCTAGAGAACCTAGACTTTTGACTAAAAATGTATCATTCAAGGATTTTTTATTAGTTCTAATGAGAGATGTCTTATTTGAACACAAAGAAGGAGATATAAATAGTTAGGATAAGAATTACAACCGAATAATAAAGGATCTGCTTTACTAGTTTGAATACCAAAATAAAGTACAAAATACTAAATCGAGCATAGCAAACTCGAAGTGCTTGTTTAAGAACGCAAATACCTTTTTTTGAGCTTGCATACATGATCTGGAAAGTGTGAACCAGGAGGCTGATGCGTATATACTTTCTTGCAAGAGATCTGGGAAGGAAAACATTGTTTACATCAAATTGAAGTAATGGCTAGCTATAATAAAGGGCTTGGGTAAGAAGTACTCAAATCATTTGAGGATAAACCACACGACTAAAGGTTTGATCATAGTCTATCCTTGGAAGTTGTCTATGCCCTCGAGCTACAAGAGGAGTTTTGTATTTTTGGACAATTCTATCCTTGTTTTATTTGGTTCAAAAATTCGATTGAGATCCAACAACACGCATATCAGATTGTTTAGGAATGAGGGCTCAGGTGTTATTTCATTGAAGAACATTGTATTCTTCTTTCAACGCATCATGCCTTTGGGAAATGATTTTAGGAGATTCTTGAATAGCAAAAGAAGTTTGTGGTCGGTCCCTCTTCTGAATGACAGTAGGAGAACTTGTTCTAGAAGATACTTGATGTGGTTGAGATACATCCATGAATGAGAACGTCCCCCTTTCCATGGCTTGCATGAGCGATGTCGATGTCTCCTTTGCATTGATTTTCATGGGTGTGGACGTCTCTTCTTGTTGATTTACCTTGGGCATGACTTCTTTGTTAATACTTTTTTGTATAGCTTGAGGTTGTGTAACTAATTAACCTAGACCAATTTTTTTTTTCTATTTCCATAAGTATAATGAAGTAAATAAATGAAGTAATATGTTTTTTTTATTTAGTTTTAATGGAAAGGTTATTCTCAACATGAACAATGAAGTTAGTAAATTATACCTAAGAGTACTTAAGGATGAGCTTATCAACGATCCATAATTTGGATTAAAAAAATAGTGTTCCATGATGTATAACATCCAACATGTATCAAATTTCAAGGGTACAATTACATTATGCATCTTTGGGCATAACAATCCTACAAACAAGCATACATAATGGGTAAAGTCATTTACACTTTGAATTTTGGGTGATTTAATATGATGTCCCAAACTATATGTTTAAAATCTCTCTCTAAAATAATATAATTTTTGAGATCGTCTGCCATTGTTTACATACTGAGTGGAGGTAATAAACACCGTAATGGAATTCTCTCATAGACATCCTAAATTTTTTAAGGGGTGTGGGGGTCTTGAAAGGTGGGTTGATTATATAAATTTATAAACTTTGTTTTTAAAATTAAAATTGTTTAAATGATTATCTTATGAGAGAATAGTTATGAAAATATTTTTAAAGAATAGTCCCACATGGATAAGTGAATACATGGAAAGATTTTTGTGTAGTAATTTTGGAATAGGACCATTACGGTTTAGGGTTTTTGTTCTAAGAACCATTTTGAGGTGGTACTTTTTTAGGAAATGCAGCTTATATGAAATTGCAGGCGGTGGTATATTGGTGGCTTCAATTGGCTTCCTCCATAACAATGTTATCAGATAGAAAAAAATACTCCCAGCTATTTGATGAATCAAAGTCGGGCAGGCTGTTTCAAGGGGCTGACCGACCCAACCCTCCTTATTTTGATCCATATTTGTAGTGGAAACTAGGCCAACACTGTTGAAAAATTGAAAGCATCGAAAGGATGAAACACTCTTGACTTCTGAGTGTTGATTACCATCTACAGCCGCGTGAGTTGAGTCTTCACAGTCACTCGACACGTTTATGTGTTTTGAGTTGTTGTCCTCTTAGGGTTATATCATCGTGGTGCTTTTTTCAATAGGGATCAATTTATAGGAATTCAATCTCTCCAACAGCTTAGAGCAACTGTTCAATAAATGTTTTTCTATTTTGAAAATAGTTCTTGTGATTATACAAACACTGGATAGTTTGAGGGTATCGAAAAAAACAATCAAAAACTTAATGGAAAAAGAGAAACTTTTATGAAAAGGAGCAATTGTGGTCAAGGAGCACGTTCAAGCATTCCTCCTCTTCCCAAAAACAGTTCTGAATTTCAAGAACTACTGGCTCTTCCTGTCCGTATAACTGCACCTACTTGGTTCTCCACTCCTTTCAGTACTATGGAACAAATAGATGATAGTCATATGATTCAAAACGGTTTCTATATTCAAGAAAGTTTAGTCAGACTCAGGAGGCAGCCCCTGGACTCACCAACAATGGAGAAGCCCTTTAACCTTCGCTAATCCCAAATGAAGATGTCCTTTCAAGAGGTTGAATGCTGCTTGCTAAGCGATGAACCATCGACCGTGCATACTAATGAAGAGAGGATTATTGATGAAGTGAAATCAATGACCTTCTCTACCAATAGTCGATGGTAGTTTTGTGGAAGACCAAAATATATCCCTCATTTTCAGCCTAAACATTTAGATATAATATATTATATCAATTCTCCTAAAAATCCAACCATTACCTAAAAATACCGATACTATATACACATACATCATTAGACACATTTGCTGAAGGAAGATCCAAAGTTGTTACCTTAGATAGGAACTTCCAGCAACAACAATAAGCCTCAACACATCTTCTCAACTGTTCAACCAATTTTTGGAGATATCTCATGGAGGAGACATGGAGAAAGTTTCAACTTTGGCCTGGACCTCGAGAGATGTTGAAGAGATGTCAAACCCCTCATATTTAGGCAAAGAGGGGGGGAATCTATTTATGATTTATGGGTATCAATTAGAGTCATTACCTGACATTGAAACGTTGTGCCAGCTTGTTAGCTGGGTGGCTTTCACATTTGACTTCATATCTTCCCAAAGAAGAGTCATTCCATGGTTGTACCACTTATTGCCAATTAATACTTTCCATGAAAACATAAAATGAGGGCTCTTAGCTGTTTCTCTTTCAACTATGGAAAGACATTTTCAAAATGGGATATTTTTCCACTTGTTTATAGGCATCTTTTATTCCTCCTCTACTCTCCCGAATGCCTTCAGAGGGTTGGAAATGGATCAACATGCTAACCCATCAACAATTATTTAAAACAATCAAAATCCAAATAAAAGATAATCGGTCATCCCCAAACTCTCTTAATGAACATCTACATCTTACTAGGTTTGGATTGGATTATGAGAGCATTCATCAGTACTAAAAGTTAAAAGGAATCATAAATAGAAAAATATTAAATCGGTCTCTGGTCGTGTACTCCAGATTTCTCATAGAGAGGGGGGAGTTGTTCTTTCTTTTTAATTTATTTTTTTATTTTTTAAAAATTTTTATATTAGGATGCTCCATGAGGTTTCTATTGGAAAATCTATTGAATCAGATTCATCCTACATAAACCTGATTATCTTATCAAAACAACTTAATAAACTATCTTCATAGAAAATATGGATGAATGTTTCAATAGTCAAAGAGAAACCTAATGTCATTATGAAAAATCCAATCAATAAAATACAACAACTTACTTTTTTGAATTAGAACCAAAAGACTTTAAGGTGGTCCTTAAGGATGTTTATTAGATTGAAGCACTAAGAGCAAGGCTTGAGACTTATTCCCTTATTGCTCCTAGATTAGTAGATAAAACTGGCAGTTAAAAACTAACTAGATAAAATTGGTAAGGTAGTTAGGAATTATAAGGCTAAATTAGTAGCTCAAAGATCTTCTCAAGAATAAGGTACTAATTACGATAATAAATTTGACCATGTGGATAAATTGGAAGCCATTAGAATTTTTCTTGCTTTTGCATGCTTCAAGAATTTCACACTATATCAACTGGTTGTGAAATCAACATTTCTAAATAGTCTAATAGAAGAAGAAATATATATTGCACAACCCCCAAACTTAGAAGATGCCACAAAACCAACCATGTGTTTAAACTTTTGTAGGTTTTGTATGGCTTGAAGCAAACACCAAGAGTATGAAAGGCTTAGTCAGTTTCTAATTGCTAATGAACATTTTAGAGGAAAGGTTGACACCACATTATTTATTAATAATAGAGCATCTCGCATTCTAGTTATCCAAATTTATGTTGATAATATTGTGTTTGGTTCTACAAATGAATAAGTTTGTAAATTATTCTTTGAATGCAAAGTGAATCTAAAATGAGTTTCAAGGTGTAGACATGGAGAACGCTTCATATATAGCCTGGCCCTCGAGAGATGATGAAGAGATACCAAACCTCCTATATTAAGGCAAAGAGAGGGGAATCCAGTTATGCTTCGTGGGTACCAATCGGAGTCATTACCTGCCATAGAAACGTTGTGCCAGCTTGTTTGCTAGGTGGCTTTCCACATTTGACTTCCTATTCCCCCGAAGAAGAGTACCACTTAGTTTCAATTGATACTTGCTAGAAAATCATAAAATGAGGGCTCTTAGTTGTTTCTCTTTCAACTATGGAACTCAACTCCCCCGAATGCCTTCAGAGGGTTGAAAATGGATCAATATTCTAACCCATCAACAATTATTCAAATAATCAAAAATAAAATAAAAGATAATGGGTCATCCATGAACTCTCCATATGGAAATCTATGTCTTATTATGTTGGGATTAGATTGCTAGAGCATTCATCATTACTAAAAGTTAAGTAGAATCATAAATAGGAAAAATATCAGGAGAGGAAGTCAGTCCCCAGTCATACACGCCGTATTTCTAGTAGAGAGGGGGGAGTAGTTCTTTATTTTTAAAAAATAATTAAATTTTTTATCTATTTTTAAAATTTATATGTTAGGCTACTCCACGTGGTTTCTATGGGAAAATCTTTCTAATCAGATTCACCCTACATAAACTTGATTATCTTATGAATTTTTAAAAAAAAACTATCTTCATAGAAAATATGCATGAATGTTTCAATATTCATAAAGAATACCTGATGTCATTATGACATATCAAATTAATTAATAATGCATCAAGAGAGGAGTTTGATCCCTAATTGTATACATCGTGCCTCTTGTACAAACAAGGAGGGGGAATTGTCGCTGCGGTTTTATGTAAAATTTGTTTTAAAATTATTTTAAATATATAACATCGGTAGCTTCACAAGTTTTTTCTTATAAATTCTATTGAGTTGGATCCATATTACGTAAACCACATTATCTGATCAAAACAATTTAACGGACATGCCTGTTAAAATTTAAGCAACAATGGTAGGATTGAGAAGGAGCTTCAATGCACAACAACAAGCCTTCAACCGTCAAGAGAGGAAAAAATGAATTATTTTAATGAATTCGATGTGTAGAGGTAAGAGTACAAGAAAAAATGAATTATTTTAATGAATTCGATGTGTAGAGGTAAGAGTACAAGGACTTATATAGTTTTTCAAAGCCCCCCAAAAAAAAGGAAATAAAGAGGTCTAAAATGCCACATAATGAGGTGTCTTAGTGTCATATAGTGTTATGGACTCCATAGCATCTAGAGTTACTACTAGACATAGGGGTTAAATTATGTCATTTCCAGGTTTATACAAATAGCAGAGTTAGATGTAATTTTCTTTAATTTGATGGGCCATTGCGTGGCCTTTGTTTGTATGCATCATCCCTAATCCTCTTTTATAAGGATGACGGGTTCTTGAATGAAGATTAAGAATTGATCAAAGTAGATTAGCCAAGAGGTCGGATTCTCTCTCTAACGGGTCCAAGGTGTGAGCTTCCTTCAAAAGCTCAGTGTCTCACAGCCATAGGGTGTTCCAAGAATTCTAAAGCCTCCTCAATGACGCAGCCCAATCGGGAACCAAGAGGAGATCGTCAGCTGACAAGATCCATGGCGAGGGAACTTAACAACGTGGTATCAGACAAGACCACCATCGGCGACTCATCCTCTCCCATGGATTTTCGTAATTCTATTGAGGAAGTTTGGATTGAATCACAAACTCAAATCGTTGCAATTCGTAATGATAATGCAGCACTCCGAAACAAAATTCAGGAAATCAAGGAGTCTCTTCTCCAAATCAATCTTCGAATGGGTGAATGTTTTGCAAGGGATGCTTCTCTTCCCAAAAGTTCCAACAAGCCTTCTGATCAACCATCTCTTCACCCACCCCCAAAGCTTCCTATGCGTCCAGCACATCCTATTCCAGGGGGGGCTCACGGCAACAACAATTCCACCGTGCCCAGGTATACCAAACTCGACTTTCCCACTTATGATGGGTCTTCCGACCCTCTGATATGGTTGCATCAGTGAGATCAATTATTTTGGAATCAAAGAACCCAACCTGAGGACAGGGTTCCTTTAGCTGCCTTCCACATGCTCGACGACGCGCACCTATGGTACCATCAATTTAATTATAAACATCACATCTATGATTGGGAAATTTTTAAAGATTATTGCATGTTGAGGTTTGGTCCACCTGCCCAAAGTAACCCTTTGGAAAATTTGGTCAATCTCAAACAAACGGGTTCCATAGAGGTTTATCAGAAACAATTTCAGGAAAGGCTAGCATGTGCCAGTAAGTATGTGCGTTTGACTCAGTATGTTCATTTGTTTACTACTGGACTAGTAGAAGCACTTTGCCTAGAAGTGGAATTACATGACCCTGGATTTAGCACATGCTATGAATTTGGCACGTACACTGGACACCAAGCAAAAAGTTATGAAAGAATATTTTGGGGCGTAGACCCCCATGGCCAAACCGAGTGGCTACTGTAGCCCCACAAACACTTAACTCCCCTTTGCGCCAAGGCCCAAATCCCTCCCATTCCTTAGAGGAAACCAAGTCAACACCACCAGCACAATACATCTGATGCCTATTCAAATCAGAGATGGAATAGAGAGGGGCAAAAGGCCTATGTTATAATTGTGATGAACAATACCTATCGGGGCACTTATGTAAACATCTGTTTTGGTTAGAGGTGGAGGATTCAGAGGCTAGCCCACAACTGGTGGAAGAGGAAGAGCCTGAGGTGGAAGTACCAGCAATTTCCATCCACGCCATGATCGGGTTACACAGTGCTAACACCATGCAGGTCCACGCCGGCATACAAAACCTCCTATTACTCGCCTTAGTTGACTCGGGCAGCACCCACAACTTTCTCAGCCAGCCAGCAGCACAACAATTGGGCTTGCCAATTCAGCACAATTCTAGTATCTCGGTCTCAGTCACTAATGGGGAAAAGGTTTCCAGCATGGGTTTATGTTCAACAGTCCCATTTGTTATTGAAGGCAACACCTTTGTGGCAGATTTCTTGGTCATTCCACTAGCTAGGTTTGATTTGGTCTTGGGTATTAAATGGCTCCAGAAGTTGGGTCCAATTTTATGGGATTTCAAGTCCCTAACTATGAGTTTTACTTCGGACCAGCTACCTATCACTCTGCATGGCACTCTGGCACCCTCCCCTTGCACCCTATAGCACCTAATCCTGGTAGACTCCGACCACTGTAAGTTAAACTCTCTCATGGAAGAATTTGCTTATCTCTTTATGGAGCCTCAGGCATTTTCACCTATCAGAGCATGTGACCATCAGATTCGTTTGAAGATGAGCACTGAGCCCGTAGTGGTGCTGCCATACCGCTACCCCCATTTACAGAAAGACGTAGGGGTTAAATTATGTCATTTCCAGGTTTATGCAAATAGCAGGGTTAGATGTAATTTCTTTAATTTGATGGGCCATTGCATGTCCTTTGTTTGTATGCATCATCCCTAATCCTCTTTTACAAGGATGACCGGTTCTTGAATGAAGATTAAGCATTGATCAAAGTAGATTAGCCAAGAGGTCTGATTCTCTCTCTAACGAGGTCCAAGGTGTAAGCTTCCTTCGAAAGCTCAGTGTCTCATAGCCATAGGACATTCCAAGAATTCTAAAGGCTCCTCAATGATGCAGCCTAATATGGAACCAAGAGGAGATCGTCGGGTGACATGATCCATGGCGAGGGAACTTAACATATAGGCATCTTTAAAAAATTGTACAAATCAATGGTTGTTCCTGCCATTTTTTGTTCCATGATTCTTTGATCTTGATCCTCTTAAGTGATTGATTTATCTTTGATTTTCTTCATTTGTTTAAGTGATTTGTGATGATAATTGTCCGTGATTTATTTGGATTGATTGAGTATGAATTGTAGGAAAATCTCTAAAAGCTAAGAAAGTTTGTGATGGGTCCCTCATATGAGTGATTCTTGGAGAACTTTTTCTAGAAGATGATTGAGGTGGTTGAGTGGTAAGAACCTAGCCAATACTACCCAAAAGACCGGCCTTGTAGGTAGCAGAAAGCCAAGTACTTAACCCCAAGATCATAACAATACTCTCACCATTATGAGCCGACGTCCACGATGACTCACTCTAGCGGCCCGGACAGCCTTGTTGCGCTACATAGGTCTTGTTGAATTTATGAAAAAGAGAAATACTTCATTGACTTCATTAACTTATTATAATCAGAGTACATGAACCTCTATTTATAACAGAGGAAGGTAGTAGAGTCCAATTACAATAAAACTACCTTTGTCCCAATTACACCCAAACTCTAACACTTAAAGATAAGCCCTAGCATAATTAAATAACTCAATATAGATAAAAGAGAAACATAACTCAAACTAGAACTCTTTTAGGACATGACCATAAGATAAAGATGCCTTTGTGAGTCTTTCTTGATCTTCCAACTTATGTGGTAAGGATGCCAGCTTGTGGTAATCATGGTGGGTCCTACTTCTTATGTGTTTGGGCCCATCTTGTGGGCCTTCCTTGGTCGTGTGGCCCATCTTACAATACTCTTAGATATGTGGGCATTCATTGGTCGTGTGGGCTTGGTCCTATCTTCCAACAATCCCCCTCAAGCTAGGGGTGAGACAAAAACATGAACTCCCAGCTTGCTGCAAATGATGTATAAAATCATTTTGTATAAAATGGTACATCTTCCAATATGTCTTCATCTTGCAACACTCCCCCTCACGCTGTTATGTTCTTCCATGAGGCCTTGTTGGCATAATATAAGTGAGAGTAAAAACCACTCCTAGCCAGTAAGACATTGCTCCATACTCCAGTCCTAATGTTGGATGTATGGCACACTTCGTCTTCTGTAGGTAGTGTGTCTATCGGCATTGCTCTGAAGTGTCCACCACCGTTACACTTGAGAATCGTTGTCCCTCCATAGGACAACGACTCTCAAGTGGTAGGAGTAATAAAAATCATTACAGGGGGGGAGGGGGGGTAGTGGGTTTATTAATAACGGGTGTCCCAATCTGGACACCGACTCTCATGGTATCCTAACAACGATATTTTTGAGAGTTAAATTTATCATGGTGTTCCAATCCGGGCACCGACTCTCATGTTGTCCCAACCATGATATTTTTGAGAGTAAAATAAATTAAGGTATGAGAAAAGGTACTGAGGCCACCTCTTCTTCAATAATAATGTCTCATCCAAAGAGACATAATAGTAGCAGCTGTAATGTAACATGACCATCTCCTAACGCATGTAACACGAACCATAATAATAAACCTTGTAAAAGGACGCATGAAATAATCATAATCTGATATAAATGTTTTTTCTTTGATGCATAAGCTTCATCATTTGTGCTCCCCCTTTCTTGAATATTTTGGTCACATAAACTTATCCATGACATATGAAATAAAATATCTCTTTCTTGTACTTCTTGTACTTCTTCTACTTCTCCCCCTCAAGCTAGGAGGTAATGGTAGTGGTCCTAGCTTGAACCAAATATCATAGATGTAACAATAAGCCAAAATAACATAGATAAACCAGGGAGAAGTGAGATATTTTCCCGATATAGCAACTCAAACAATGACGCAAAACAAAGGGCATAAATTCGGGTTTTTCAATGCAACAGGATACCAGCATGACCTTTGATTCTTCCAATGCGAATATATCTTAAAATATAGATCAGATTGACATGAATTTTTTTCCTTCTGAAACTAGAATTAAATACCTTTCATCTAGTATAATTTATCTTCATAAAATATAATTATCATAAGATAATAATCTGACAGATTTCGGTCTCTGTCAACTGGCCGAACTAAGCACTGTTTCTCTTTTTTTTTCAGCATGACCATTGAATCTTCCAAGATCAATATCTCCTTATAAAAAATAAGATCGAGAATTGGTTGAATATTTAAGAAAATATACTTACATATATTTCTTTTGATATATAATTTTCCATATAAAGTCTCTTTCTTGATAGCATAAAATACCTCGTAAGTTGAAGCTTTTTGCTGATGCACGAACCTCATTTGCAATCTGACCTTTACTGCTTCAAATATCAATTTCTCTTTGTAAATAACTTAGATAAAAAACTAGTTGGATAGATAAAATAATAAAATTAATATTATTTCTTTTGATATATTTTTTCCCATATAAAGTCTAGTTCTTGAGAGCATAAAATACCTCAGAAGCTGAATCTTTCTACTACTGTTGGAACCTCTTTTGCAATCTGACCTTCACTCATTCAAATATCAATATCTCTCTGTAGATAAATCCGATTGGAAAAAATGGTTTTCCCTTGGAAAGTAGACTCAAATATATTTTCTTCAATATATAATTTTCAATATAAAAATCTCATTATATAGGTAAAAAATGCAAACCAACCTACGGGGGTAAGGACTAAAAAAAAAAATACAAACATAGACTTAGGGTTTATGGTTTAGAGAAAAAGGATCTCATTATCTCTGTGGGTTGACCAAGTCAACTCATAGAACTTGCTCTGAAACCATGTTCAATTTATGGAAAAGAGAAATACTTCATTGACTTCATTAACTTATTATAAGAAGAGTACATGAACCTCTATTTATAATAGAGGAAGGTAGTAGAGTCCAATTAGAATAAAACTACCTTTGTCCCCATTACACCCAAAGTCTAACACTTAAAGATAAGTCCTAGCATAATTAATTAACTCAATATAGATAAAAGACAAAAATAACTCAAACAATAACTCTTCTAGGACGTGACCATAAGATAATGATGCATTTGTGAGTCCTAACTTATGTGAAAAGGATGCCAGCTTGTGGTAATCATGGTGGGTCCTACTTCTTATATGCTTCGACCCATCTTGTGGGCCTTCCTTGGTTGTGTGGGCTTGGGCCTATCTTCCAACAGGTGTCTAGTTCGCCCCCTCTGGGATTCGAACTCGCAACCGCAGTATATCTCTGATACCAAATGTTAAACACCTAGCCAATACATACCAAAAGACTGGCCTTGTAAGTAGCGGCAAGCCAAGTACTTAACCCCAAGATAATAACATTGAGATTTTCCTTTATATATATATATATATATATATACGTTTTGATATTGCATTGTTGTACTTTAAATAGTTATCAATAAACCATGAAAGAGATAAATAAATAAGATCACTAGAAGTGATGGAGGTAGTGAATTGATAGAAGTATTTGAGAAATTTTGTGATGAAAAGGGATACAAGGATGCATAGGCAAAGAAAGGAGATCAACATTAAAATCAAAATAAAAATTTAATAAAATTATGGATTATTTCTCACAATCATAACAAATAATCTTTTTTCTTAGATTAAGTTGTTTATGCATAAAGCGAGATACTGCATATGAATTTTAAAATATAATATTTATGAAAAAAATTGTAGCATGTAATAGAATATATCTATAAGTTTCAGGCTAAAAATTTATTAAAGAAGAAAAACAAGACATTAAATATGATATATTTTATCAATTCCCCTAAAATCCAACCTTTACCTAAAAATACGAATACAATCTACACATACTTTGTTAGACATATTTTCTGAAGGAGGATCCAAAGTTCCTACCTTAGCTATGAACTTCCATCCAAAGAGAGGAAGATGACTGGCACATGAGCCACTTCCAACAACAACAATAAGCTTCAACACATCTTCTCAGCTGTTGAACTGATATTCGGTGACATCTCATGGTGGAGACATGGAGAAAGCTTTATCTTTGGCCTGGACCTCGATAGATGATGAAGAGATGCCAAACCTCCTCATATTTAAGACAAAGAGGGAGGATTCCATTTACGCTTCATGGGTACTAATTGGAGCCATTACCTGCCATAGAACTTATGTGCCAGCTTGTTAGCTAGGTGGCTATCCACATTTGATTTTCTATCTTCCCAAAGAAGAGTGATTCCTTGGTTGTACCACTTATTGCCAATTAATACTTGCCAGAAAAGCATAAAATGGGGGCTCTTAGCTGTTTCTTTTTCAACTATGGAAAAACCTTTTTCAAAACTAGATATTTGTCCACATGCTTTCAAGCATCTTTTATTCCTCCCCTACTCTCCCGAATGCCTTGGGAGGGTTGGAATTGGATTTATATTCTAACCCATCTACAATTATTTGAACAATCAAAATCAAAATAAAAGATAATGGGTCATCCCTGAACTCTCTTAATGGACATCTATCCCTTATTAGGCCAGGATTGGATTATGAGAGCATTGATAATTACTAAATGTTTAGTGGAATCGTATTTAGTGAGTAGAGGTCAGGGTACATAGGCTTAAATAGTTTTTAAAAGCCCTAAAAAAAGGAAATAAAGAGGTCTAAAATTCCACATATTAGGGTGTCTTTGTGTCATATAGGCATCTTTTAAAGTTTTTACAAATCAATGGTTGTTCCTCCCATTCTTCTTCCATGATTCTTTGATTTTGATGCTCTTCTCTTGAGTGATTGATTTGTTTTTTATTCTTTTCCTTTGCTTAAGTAATTTGTGAGGATAAATCTCCTTGATTTATTTGGATTGATTGGGTATATTTTTAAGGAGAATCTTGAATAGCTAAGGAAGTTCACGATGGGTCCCTCATATGAGTGATTCTTGGAGAACTTGTTCTAGAAGATCCTTGAGGTGGCTGAGATTCATCCATGCATGAGTGTGGACGTCTCTTCTTGTTGATTTTCCTTGGGCATGACTTTTATGCTTTGTTATGTACTTGTAGGTTATGTAAACTTCGCCTTGAAGCTGAGTAGTGAGGCTCATGGAAAATTCAGCTTGGCTATGAGTAGATGAAACCAATTGGAAGAGGGGTTTGATAAAAATGTTTGCAAGCTAGTTGATAGTGTAAATGTGATGCACTTGAAGACATCCCATGGTTACTTTTTCATGAATAAAATGATAGTCTATGCCTATATGTCAGCCGCGAGTGTGAAAACCTGATTGTGAGATAAATTTGTAACTCTTAAGTTATCACATAGAAGAAATGGAGGTTTGGTTAAACATATATGTAAATATTTGAGTAAAAATTGAATCCATGTTATTTTTGCAGATGTAGCAATGAGTCCCTATGTGTTATTTTTTTTAAGAGCATTGTATTCTACTTTCATGGCATCATGCCATTGGGAGTGTAAGGGCAAGTTATATGATATAGCCTAAGATGAATGTGTGACTACATGAGCTTGAAGAGATGGGGTAGCTGCCTTAGATTTTGCTCTAGTCATAATAGGGTGATGATTAGGTATTTTTGGTAGAGGATGAGATGAATAAGGTGGGTAAATAGAAAGAACAATTTCAATATTAACACAAGGTGGTGAGGAAGTTGGACAGGGTGTTGGACTTGGTATTTTTTTAGAGATTATTTTGTGATAAAGCTGAAGGGTTAGGAACATAGATTTTTTGAGAAGTTGATAGTAAAGGAGTAGTTGAAGTTGGGGTGTTTCATCTAATGGTTTGATAAAATCATTAACACTAAGAGTTAAAGGGTTAGTAATTTTTAATTTTTTGGATAATCTATATGGAAAATGTCGAAGAGCAAATATGGAAGAGTCTTACATGACTCTCACAATAAGAAGTCCTACAGAGCCACAATTATTATGGAATGGGGTCTCACAGAAGAGTGATAAAAGTCTAATTGACTCTAGTTATCAAGTTTTCATTATCACAATTTTGTTTCAAAGGGTCAAGGTGATTCAACATCATCTTCCACCCTTGAACTTGATATTAGCATAATTTGATGAAAAGTGGGTCTTTTAGGGAAAGTAATACATATTTCTGGTCAAATTTGAATAAACCTTCCTAAGGCCCAAATTATGAAAGAAGAGACATCATGGAAGAAAAGTAAACTATTGTCTTGCACTACGTAACCAACTCTTCTCTTTTCCATGGTAACAACTGCTCTCTAGTACCTATTAATAGGATCCTCTTCATACGTGCACACACACACATGAGTTTGTTAAGTGTTTGTGAAAAAATTCTAATTGACTAAAATTATCAAGTTTTAGTTATTACAATTTGGTTTTAAAGATTCAACACGATTCAACATCATCTTGCACCTTTGAAATTTATATTAACATAATTTGATGGAAAACAAGCCTTCTAGGGAAAATAATACATCTTTCAAGTCGAATTTGAAGGGACCTTCCTAAGACCCAAATTGAGAAAGAAGAGAGGTCATGGAAGCAAAGTGAAATGTTGTTTTGCACTAAGTAACCAACTTTTCTCTTGCCCATGGAAACAATTGCTCTCTAGTACCTATTAATAAGACCCTCTTCATCTTTGAATAAAAAAAAAAGGAAGAATGTTAGACATTAAAATCAAGGGGTCTTGCATCATGAAGATGAGGGTTTGCTATGGCTCATCCTTGAAAAGAATGAGAAGACACATAGAGACAAAAATAAAAAATAAAAATTAAAGCTCCTTATGTATTTTCTTCTCATTCATTAAATTTGATTATATAAGTCTTGTTGGCCTACACATGAATAATTTTTATATTTTACCATTTAAAAATATAGATAAAATATTATAACCATAAGTTCAGACATTTTATTTCATTA
Organism: Aristolochia californica; assembly: GCF_029961685.1. Taxonomy (NCBI): domain Eukaryota; kingdom Viridiplantae; phylum Streptophyta; class Magnoliopsida; order Piperales; family Aristolochiaceae; genus Aristolochia; species Aristolochia californica. Next base: position 33,802,464 of record NW_027181881.1, on the reverse strand, counting down.
GGGACACTAATTGTGTTATACTTGTTTATTAGAATTATTTATAAGTCTATATTTGAAAATGTTCAATTAAAAAATCCCATGTAAAAATGTGATAAACCCTAATCAAATTTCAAGGTTGCTTTTTTAAATTTAGCTTAATTTTCAACGTGGAAAGAGGCTTATCTATTGTAGCAGTTTTTGGTGACCTATAAATTTTTTAAGAAAGGTTATTTAGATTCAACTAGGTAAGGATATTTTAAAAGTAATTGAGTTGTCAGAAACTCAACCCTGCTCTTGCCCTACAATAAGGCTTCAATTTCAACCCCATCTTAACCCTACCCCGCAAATTTTTGTCCCTTCTTTTGCCCAACCCTGCTCAATATTACACTAAACCCAACACAGCCTATAAGTTCATGAGAGACACCCATCCCACATAATAAGGGTCAAATTGGTTTACTTCACCATTTAACTTGTCTCATTTCCACCATTTCTACCTACAAATAATATTTGTATATGTCATTCTTAAATTGCTTTCTAGGTCAATTTCAAAAGGTTGCAAATAAAGGGAAGATACCAATTGAAACTTAATATAGATTAAAATATTTTTTAAATCATTTTCATGTTAACTTGCAAGGACCAATTGAACCCACATAAAAAATTAGAAAATATTGTACTAGAAAATAAAAAAAAATCAATTCAAGAATTGTTCTTGTCAAATTTTGGGTCTAAATTAAATTTAGAGTATATAGAAGCTCAAAATCTCCCTCTAAAAAATATTTGAGCATTAATAAATTTTCTTCAATATCTTGTATATTTTGCCGAATCACATTAATTTTTTGTGTATTTTTTTTCTCCCTTGTTTTTTTTTTAAATAAATTAAGTACCAAAGCATTAGATTTTAGGTTTAATTTATTTCTAATTTTTTTATTTTGAACTATTAGTTTGATTTTTTTATGTTATGCATTTTATTTTAGTATCTCATTTCAACTAGAGGGGAATACTATTTTTTGAATGTTTTGCTCCATGTTTGGGTGACAAAAAAAACGCTCCATCACCGACTTTCTGACTTTTAAAAATATATGAATTAGAAGGTTTTTACTTGTTGCTTTAGTTTGCCACTGAGGTGGCTTAAGCGAGTGGTGGAAGCAATTGAAGTTTGCAAAGTTCATACAATAAAATTCTAAGCGACTCCAGTGATCAAGTTTCCATCGTCACAATTTTTTTTATAGGGTTGAGGTTATTCAACATCATTTTGCTGCCCGGAACATGATGTTAAGATAATTTGATAAAAAAAATGGGTCTTTCTGGGAAATTAATAAGCCTTTCAGGTTGGAACTTTGAAGGAACCTTCCTAAAGACTAAACTGAGAAAGAAGAGACATTACACAAGAAAAATGAATTTTTGTCCAAGAAACTATACACACACACACACACAAGTTTGCTAAGTGTTTGTGATAAAAGTCTAATTGACTCAAGTTATCAAGTTTTCGTCATCACAATTTTTTTTTAAAGGGTCCTGGTGTTTCAACATCATCTTGCACCCTTGAGCTTGATATTAGTGTAATTTGATGAAAAATGAGTCTTTAAGGGAAAATAGTACATCTTTCAAGTCAAATTTGAAGGAACCTTCCTAAGGCCCAAATTCAGAAAGAAGAGAGGTCATGGAAAGCAAATTTCTCATTCCCATGGAAACAACTGATCTCTAGTACCTCTTAATAGGATCCTCTTCACACACACACACATACACACTTAGGAGTTTTTAAGTGTTTGTGATAAAAATCTAATTGACTCAAGTTATCAAGTTTTCGTCATCACAATTTTGTTTTAAGGCGTCAAGGTGATTCGACATCATCTTGCGCCCTTGAACATGATATTAGCGTAATTTGATGGAAAACAATTTTTTTAGGGAAAATAATACATCTTTCACGTTAAATTTGAAGGGACTTTCCTAAGACCCAAATTGAGAACGAAGAGAGGTCATGGAATCAAACTAAACTAGCTGTATGCAACCAACTCTTTTCTTTCCCATGGAAACAATTGCTCTTCAACTTTGAATAAAAGAAGAGGAAGAATGTTAGTGTGGTCTATAGAAAGTACAACAGAATTTAGATTTTGCGTTAGTTAACTTTATGAAAAGTGTGGATGCAATTTATTAAAAAACTAGATTGATGATAAAATAACTAAGAAAGAGGAGTTTGTCCTATTATAAGTCATTATATATTAGAAATATTTTTAAATAATTCACATAAATCTAGTATTGACTACTTTGCTTATAAAATAATTTCTTAATTTCATAACATTATTTTAAATCATAAAATAATGTAGAATTCAATTCACATTTATGTTATATAATTAAAGTACTCAATTAATCAAAATTAAATAAGAAATTATGTAAATTTATTTACAATGATAATATGATTTTCAATTAAATAAAAAAATCTTAACTTTTTAGATGGTCAATGAACTTGAATGCCTAGGAAGACATCTAGAGGACGTAGAATTTTGAATAAAAAAGTATCATACAAGGATTTTTTATAAGTTCTAACGAGAGATGTCTTATTAGAACATAAAGAAGGAGATATAAATAGTTAGAATAAGAATGATAACAGAACAATAAAGGATATGCTTTACTAGTTTGAAAACCAAAATAAAATAAAAAATCACTAAATCGAGCATACCAAACTCAAAGTGCTTGTTTAAGGCCGCAAATAGCTTTTTTTGAGCTTGCATACATGATCTGGAAAGTGTGAAATTTCAAAACAAGGAAGTTGATGCATATATACTTCCTTGCAAGAGATCTGAGAAGGAAAACATTGTTTACATCAAATTGAAGTAATGATCAGCTATAATAGAGGGCTTGGATAAGAACTACTCGAATCATTTGAGGAAAAACCACATGACTAAAGGTTTGATCATAGTCGATTCTTGGAAGTTGCCTATGTCCTTGAGCTGCAAGATGAGCATTGTATTTTTGGACAATTCCATCCTTTTTGTATTTGGTTAAAATTTCCATTGAGATGCAACAACACACATATCAGATTGTTTAGGAATGAGTTCCTAGGTGTTATTTCATTGAAGAACATTGTATTCTTCTTTCGTAGCATCATGCCATTGGGGAAGTGATTGTAGGAGATTCTTGCATAGTTAAAGAAGTTTGTGGCTGGTCCCTCATCTGAAAAATAGTAGGAGAACTTGTTCTAGAAGATCCTTGATGTGGTTGAGATACATCCATGAATGGGAACGTCCCCATGTGCGAGGTGGATGTCTCCTTTCCATTGCTTTGCATGGGTGTGGACGTCTCTTCTTGTTGATTCTCAACAAGAACAATTCCCCCCTCTTCAACATGTGCTGCTTGAGGTTTGCATAGGCATAGCAGGTGAACAAAATTAAAATTGAAATAAATATTTTATAAATTATGGATTATTTCTCCAAATCATAACTGATAATCTTTTTGCTTAGATTGAGCAGTTTATGCATAAACTGAGATACCGCGTGTGACTTTTAAAATCCAATATTTATGAACAAATATGTAGCATGTAACAGAATATTTCCATCAGTTTCAGGATAAAAATTTATAAAGCATAAAAGCAAGACATTAAATATGATATATTGCATCCACTCCCCTAAAATCCAACCATTACCTAAAAATACCGATACTATCTATACATAGTTCGTTAGACACATTTGTTGAAGGTGAGTCTAAAGCTTTTACCTTAGATAAGAATTTCCAGGTCTAAAGAGAGGAAGATGAGTGGCATTGGAGCCACTTCCAACAACAACAATAAGCCTCAACGCATCTTCTCAACTACCGAACTGATATTTGGAGAAATCTCATGGTGGATGCATGGAGAAAGCTTCATCTTTGGCCTGGACCTCGAGAGATGTAGAAGAGATGCTAAACCTCCTCTTATTTATGGTAAAGAGGGGGAATCCATTTACGCTTCGTGGGTACCAATTGGAGTCATTACCTGCCATGGAAATGTTATGCCAGGTTGTTAGTTGGGTGGCTTTCCACATTTGAATTTATATCTTCCCAAAGAAGAGTCATTCCTTGGCTGTACCACTTATTGCCAATTAATACTTGCCAGAAATTATTCCTTGATAAAATGAGGGTTCTTAGTTGTTTCTCTTTCAACTGTGGAAAGGCTTTTTCAAAAACGGGATTGTTGCCCACCTTCTTATAGTCATCTTTTATTCCTCCCCTACTCTCCCTAAATTACTTATTAAACATTAAAAGTAGTGAATATCAAAGTAATTTTGGTTAGAAGGGTTGGCCAAATAGCCATCAAAACCCAATTGACTAACTTGGTTTGGACTGGTTTTTGAGTTTTCATGGTTTCTAAGTTGATGGAGGCACATATCCAATTGAGCATGATTCAATTGGTTGTGTCAGTTTGGATTTAATAACACTAATGCATTGCACTAAAACCGAAGGAAAACACACCAAATTGATCATTGAGTAGGATCATCTGTAAGAAGAAGATTACAAAAATCTCAGCATTTATTCTCTGGTAGTTGAAATGAGTAGTTTAACCATCAAGAAAGAGAAAAGAAAAAATGTAAGAAAAAAACAAAAAGAATGAAGAAGTTAATGTACCCTAACCTTGCCCATAAACAGCTCGGAGAAGTTAAGTTCCTTTTGATGTGCCCATGCCAAACCATTGGATGAAATGATCCCCTGCCCGAACATGGCCCTTGTGTCTTTTTGATGATATCAGGGCCTTCCCAAATCAAGGGAATTGCAATGGTTCAACTCCTTCACCACTACGGGCAAACCTTCATGTATACCGTCCTCATAAAATTAGATAAATCAAGCATTTTATGAACAAGAGTGATAAGCTTAATCCACTACTTGATTAACCTCAGCCTTGAACTATTATATCTGATCAATGTAGTTTTTCACTTGTTCTCAATCATATTTTTAACAAAATATTTATTAAAGACCAACAAATAAATTTATTTTTCATGTTTAAATGCATTGTTCCTATTATTTATGTATTAACAATTCTCATGTAAATTCTCGCATTTTTTATATTGTCAAAAACATTTCAACACAAAAGAAGACTTTATGATCCCATAAACGATACATATCAATGTATATATATATATTATTGCATTGTTCTACTTTAAATAGTTATCAATAAACCATGAAAGAGATAAATAAATAAAAGAGATCATAAGAAGTGATAGAGGTAGTGAATTGATAGAAGTATTTGAGAAATTTTGTGATGAGAAGGGATACAAGCATACATAGGCATAGAAAGGAGATCAACATTAAAATCAAAACAAAAAGTTAATACAATTATGGATTATTTCTCACAATCATAACAAATAATCTTTTTGCTTAGAGGTTGTTTATGCATAAAGTGAGATACTGCATATGACTTTTAAAATCTAATAATTATGAACAAAACTGTAGCATGTAATAGAATATATCCATAAGTTTCAGGCTAAAATTTTATTAAAGAAGAAAATCAAGACATTAAATATGATATATTTTATCAACTCCCCTAAAATCCAACCTTTACCTAAAAATACTAATACAATCTACATATACTTCATTAGACATATTTTCTGAAGGAGGATCCAAAACACCTACCTTACCTTTGAACTTCCGTCCAAGGAGAGGAAGATGAGTGGCACAGGAGCCACTTCCAACAACAACAATAAGCCTCAACACATCTTCTCAACTATTGAACTGATATTCGGAGACATCTCATGGTGGAGACATGGAGTAAGCTTCATCTTTGGCCTGGACCTTGCGAGATGACGAAGAGATGCAAAACCTCCTCATATTTAAGATAAAGATGGGGGAATCCATTTTCGTTTCGTGGGTACCAATTGGAGTCATTACCTACCATAGAATCAATGTGCCAGCTTGTTAGCTTGGTGGCTTTCCACATTTGATTTCCTATCTTCCCAAAGAAGATCGATTCCTTGGTTGTACCACTTATTGCCAATTAATACTTGCTAGAAAAGTATAAAATGGGGGCTCATAGTTGTTTCTCTTTCAACTATGGAAAGACCTTTTCAAAAAGGGATATTTGTCCACATGCTTACCAGCATCTTTTATTCCTACGCTACTCTCCCGAATGCCCTAGGAGGGTTGGAAATGGATTGATATTCTAACCCATCAACAATTTATTCGAACAATCAAAATCCAAATAAAAGATAATGGGTCATCCCTGAACTCTCTTAATGGACTTCTATTTCTTATTAGGTCAGGATTGGATTACAAGAGCATTGATAATTACTAAAAATTTAGTGGAATCGTATTCGGTGTGTAGAAGTGAGGGTACATTGGCATAAATAGTTTTTCAAATCCCAAAAAAAAGTAAATATAGAGCTCTAAAATTCCACATATTGGGGTGTCTTATTGTCATATAGGCGTCTTTTAAAAATTTGACAAATCAATGGTTGTTCCCATTCTTCTTCCATGGTTCTATGATTTTGATGCTCTTCTCTTGAGTGATTGATTTGTCTTTGACTCTTTTCCTTTCCTTAAGCGATTTGTAAGGATAAATCTCCTTGATTTATTTGGATTGATTGAGTATGATTTTAAGGAGAATCTTGAATAGCTAAGGAAGTTTTTGATGGGTCCCTCATATGAGTGATTCTTGGAGAACTTGTTCTAGAAGATCCTTGAGGTGGCTGAGATTCATCCATGCATGAGTGTGGGTGTCTCTTCTTGTTGATTTTCCTTGGGCATGACTTTTATGCTTCTTTATGTACTTGTAGGTTATGTAAACTTTGCCTTGAAGTAGACTTGTGAGGCTCATGGAAAATTCAGATTGGCTATGAGTAGATGAAACTGTTGGATGATAGGGCCCAAGCCCACACGACCAAGGAAGGCCCACATATCTAGGAGTATTAGAAGATGGGACACACGACCAAGGAAGGCCCACAAGATGGGCCCAAGCCAATAAGAAGTAAGACACACCATGATTACCATTAGTTGCCATCCCTATCACATAAGTTGGAAGATCAAGAAGGACTCACAGAGGCCTCTTTATCTTATGGTCACGTCCTAGAAGAGCTCTAGTTTGAGTTATGTTTGTGTTTTATCTATATTGAGTTATTTAATTATGATGGGAGTTATCTTTAAGTGTTAGAGTCTGGTGGGACAAAGGTAGTTTTATTTTAATTGGACTGTACTACTTTCCTCTATTATAAATAGAGGTTTATGTACTCTGACTATAATAGGTTAATGAAGTCAATGAAGTATTTCTCTTTTCCATAAATTCAACAGAGACCAATTGGAAGAGCGGTTTGATAAAAATGTCTGCAAGCTAGTTGATAGTGTAAATGTGATGCACTTGAAGACATCCCATGGTTGCTTTTTCGTGAATAAAATGATAGTCTACGCCTATTTTTCAGCCGTGAGTATGAAAAACTAAGTTGTGAGATAAATTTGTAACACTTAAGTTATCACATAGAAGAAATAGAGGTTTGGTTAAACATATATGTAAATATTTGTGAAGAAATTGAATCCATGTTATTTTTGCACATGTAGAAAGGAGTCCCTATGTGTCGTTTCGTTGAAGAGCATTGTATTCTACTTTCATGGCATCATGCCATTGGAAGTGTAAGAGCAAGTCATATGATATTGGCTAAGATGAATGTGTGACTACATGAGCTTGAAGAGATGAGGTAGCTGCCTTACATTTTTCTCTAGTCATCATAGGGTGATGTTTAGGTATTTTAGGTGGAGGATGAGATGAATAAGGTGGGTAAATAGGAAGACCAAATTCAATATTACCAAAAGGTGGTGAGGAAGTTGGACTTAATATTTTTTTAGAGATTATTTTGTGATAAGTCTGAAGGGTTAGGAACATAGATTTTGTGAGAAGTTGATAGTAAAAGAGTAGTTGAAGTTATGGGTGTTTCGTCTAACGGTTTGATAAAATCATTAACACTAAGAATTAAAGGGTTGTAATTCTTGATTTTTTAGATAATCAATATGGAAAATTTCGAAAAGAAAATATGGAAGAGTCTTACATGACTCTCACAATAAGATGTCTTACATAGCCACAATTATTACGGAAGGAGGTCTCACAAAAGAGTTTAAGTTTAAAGGTATGTTAGTTATGTTATTCTTCTATTTATGTTAGGTTATTTAATTATGCTAGGACTTATCAATAAGTGTTAGAGTTTGGGTGTAATTGGGATGAAGGTTGTTTAATTGTAATTGGACTCTATTATAAATAGGGGTTCATGTACTCTAATTACATAAAGTCAATAAAGTTTTTCTCTTTTCCACAAATTCAACAGAAAACATGATTCATAACAAACAACATTGAGTGATAAAAAATGTTGAGGGATGGACAAAAGCATTGGTACCCTTTATAAGGATCATGAAACCCCCCCCAAAAAAAAAGAACGGGATCCAACTTTTCCAGATTGATGCCCGTATCACCAGTTGTGTTAATTTTATGGAAAAATGAAATACTTCATTGACATCAATAACTTGTTGTAATCAGAGTACATGAACCTCTATTTATAATAGAGGAAGGTAGTAGAGTCAAATTACAATATAACTACCCTTGTCCCAATTACACCCAAACTCTAACACTTAAAGATAATTCCTAACATAACTAAATAACTCAATATAGATACAAGACAAACATAACTCAAAATAAAACTCTTCTTTGACGTGACCATAAGATAAGATGCTTTTGTTAGTCCTTCTCGATCTTCCAACTGATGTGATAAGGATGCCAGCTCATGGTAATCATTGTGGGTCCTACTTATTATGGGCTTGGACCGATCTTGTGGGCCTTCCTTGGTCGTGTGACCCATCTTACAATAATCTTAGATATGTGGGCCTTCCTTGGTCGTGTGGGCTTGAGCTTATCTTCCAACACTCCCCCCCAAGTTGGGGGTGAGAGAACAACATGAACTCTCAGCTTGTTGCAAATGATGTATTGAATATTTTTGTATAAAATGGCACATCTTCCAATATGCCTTCATCTTCCAATACTCCCCTCATGCTGTTGTGTCCTTCCATGAGGCCCTGTGGCATAAGTGAGAGTAAAAATCACTTCTAGCCAGTAAGCCATTGCTTCATACTCCAGTCCCAATACTGGATGTAGGGCACACTCTGTCTTCTATCGGTAGTGTGTCTATAGGCATTGCTCTGAAGTGTCCACCACCATGTCTCTCCATAGGACAACGACTCTCAAGTGGTAGGAGACATAAAATCCATTACAGGGGGGGATAACAAAGATGTAATAATAAGTTCATTCGTCATGGTTTCTCAACCGTGATTTTTTTTTTTTTGACGGGGTCAAATAAATGATGGTATGAGGCCACCTCTTCTTCAATAATAATGTCCCCAAAGAGACATAATAGCAGCAGCTGTATATAACAAGACCATCTTCCAACACATATAACACGAACCAAATAATAAACTTTGTAAAAGAACCCATGAAATAATCCGATATAAAATTTTTTTCATTGATGCACAAACTTCTTCTTTTGTGCTCTCCCTTTCCTGAATATTTCTGTCACATAAACTTATCCACAACATAAGGAATAAAATACCTCTTTCTTGTACTTCTTCTACTTCTCCCCCTCAAGCTGGGAGGTAATGGCAGTGATCCCAGCTTGAACCAAATATCATAGATGTAGAAATAAGCCCAAAAATAGAGATGTATAAATAGTCCCTCAAACCATGGATAATTGAGATATTTTTCGGATATATCAACTCAAAAATTGACTCAAAATAATGGGTATAAATTCGGATCTTTAAATACAACAGAATCCCAACATGACCTTTGATTCTTCCAATGCGAATATATCTATAAATATAGATCAAATTGACATAAAATTTTCTTCGTATGAAACTAGACTTAAATAAATTTCATCCAAATATAACTTATCTTCATAAAATATAATTATCAGAAGATTAATAATCTGATATATTTCAGTCTCTGTCATCTGGCCGAACTAAGTTCTGTTTCTCCTGTTTTTCCCGAACGACCATTGACTCTTCCAAGAACAATATCTCCTTATAAAAAAATCATACTGAGAATTGGTTGAATAGGTAAGAAAATAGACTTACATATATTTCTTTTGATATATAATTCTCCATTTAAAGTATTTTTCTTGATAACATAAAATACCTCAGAAGTTGAGGCTTTCTGCTGCCTCTCAAACCTCTTTTTCAATCTGACCTTTTCTGCGTCAAATATCGATTTCTCTTTGTAGATAACTCAGATAAAAAATTTGTTGAATAGGTAAAAGAATATGCTTACAGATATTTATTTTTATATATATTTATCCATATAAAATCTAGTTCTTGATAGCAAAAAATACCTCTCTTTAGATAACTCCGATTGGAACAAATAATTTTTATTTTGAAAGTAGACTCAAATATATTTTTGTCAATATATATTTTACAATATAAAAAACTCCGTATAGAGGTAAAAAACGCCAAGAAAACTAAGGACATAGGGACTGAAAAAAATAACTACGAACCTAGACTTAGGGTTTAGAGAAAAGGATCACATTACCTCCAGAACCTGCTCTGATACCGTGTTCAATTTATGGAAAATTGAAATACTTCATTGACATCAATAACTTTTTGTAATCAGAGTACATGAACCTCTATTTATAATAGAGGAAGGTAATAGAGTCCAATTACAATATAAGTACTCTTGTCCCAATTACACCCAAACTCTAACACTTAAAGATAAGTCCTAACATAACTAAATAACTCAATATAGATAAAAGACAAACATAACTCAAACTAAAACTCTTCTTTGACTTGACCATAAGATAAGATACTTTTGTGAGTCCTTCTTGATCTTCCAACTGATGTGATAAGGATGCCAGCTCATGGGTCCTACTTCTTATGGGCTTGGGCCCATCTTGTGGGCCTTCCTTAGTCGTGTGGCCCATCTTATAATAATCTTAGATATTTGGGCTTTCCTTGGTCGTGTGGGCTTGAGCTTATCTTCCAACAAGTTGCCTAAGATCTCAAACTACTGAACCTTGGATTATAGGAATTCACTGAAACACCCTTCATTCTAAGTATATCTGTTGGGATAAGAGTCTTTGGAGCTGCCATGAGATCAACCAAAAATTCCCTGCAGCAAAACCTAAGTATTAACAATAGAAGGCAAAAATGAACTATATTAAAGATACTGGAAGATAAGAAATACTGATGTTAGAAAAATTACTAAATTTTTAAGAATGCATGATCATTTTTAAAAAAAATAAGTAAATACACAATGTCTAGATATAACAAGGAGTATCAATAAGAAAAACATTCAACAGGGTAGAGATAAAAGGATTAGTGTGCAAACATCTTAATAGAGGAGGAGACCTATAATTCTATAATTTTGAAAAAAAAAATTGACATCCCATTGTATAGTCCTAACCTACTACATTATCAGTCTTCAACTACCTTGAACAACTAAACTATCTGAAGCTCCTATGTTGAATGTATTATGGTCTTGGGTTTGAATAAATAGTCAATAGTTCAATAATTAAAAAGTAGAACTAACTGAATGTAGAGCAAAGCATTCATATATTCATCTAGCTTTCTTTCTTCCGAAGTTTTTTCCTTTTTTGCCACTTTGGATAATGAGATACTTTATAGGATAATAAGGAATCAATAATGTAGAGCGAGGAAGTCCAAATAGCTTTATAAAGAAAGTAAACAAATAAATAATGTGAAAGAATTCAATAAGACGAGATGTTAGTAACAACTTCCTAACTGTGGCAATAATTTTCAGGATAGAAGATGTGTTAAAATTAAAGCCTAACCAAATAACTAGCAACTTAGGAGGTCTACTGTTCAACATTTAAGCCAATAGCACTTCTTAACTCTTATCAATATGGGACTATTCCCACACAACAATATGAATGATTACTAACGGAGAAAATGAAAGCACCTTAATTAATAAACTATAATGGGAACCGTCACGTCATCATTAAAAGGTTTATTAATTTACTTGTGAAAAGATGCTTTCATGAATCTAGCAGTTTTTTTTAATGAAAAGAACATGTAGAAAATTAGTTTGCAATGATTCAACAACAAAAAAAAGGACAAGACATGAAACAAATCCCAAAATGTACAAAATTACTAAACACACAACATAACCTTTCATTATCCGACTTTATAATTGTTTACATACAAGTCCAGGCGTATTTTGGTTAATTCTGATATTTTTCACATTATAATTTTCTCTTATTTAGGGCTATTAGATAGAGAATGTTTAATTTTATCTCTGTTTACATTTTCAGTCAATTTAGACATGTGTTTTAGGAGATATGTAATTTTGAGTATTGAGGAGTATTTTTGCCCTTTTATAAATTTTCACTTAAACCCTGATTGTCAAGAAGTTGGACATGCCTTTTTGGCTTGGATTCCAAGGTGTCAAAGTTGCTGCACTTCCAAAACTCTTTTTCCTCTTTTATTTTCTCCCCAAATCACATATTTTTTATGGTATAAAGCAGTAATGCAAGTCTTTGCCAGGTTTCTTTTGATATTATGGATCTTCTCTCCATTTTCAGCAATCTCCTTGAAGGTTTTTCCCTTTGGACTGGTAGGGTAAAGTTTCCATTTTTTCTCTTTTCTTCCTATGTTAGCCTATTGGCTAATGATTATTGCTTGAATTTGATTGATTGTTGAGATTTAGAGGTGTTTGATGATCCAAATTAGTGAAAATTTCTCAAATCTACCTGCATCATCAACCCAATGCTTGTGTTATCCTGGTTTCTTGCAATTAGGTCATTCCTTCATCGATTTATGTCTCAATTATTGAAATTGAGTGAATTGGGTGTTGAATTGCCCTAATTGAATTTGGTGTGGGCCCCACTTGAAGCATATAAATTTTGGAAAAGTGTTTCCCTTTGGTTAATTGATGCTCTAATGTACTGAATTGCAGTGTTTGGTGATATTTAATGGCCGATTACAGTACACGGGTTGCTGTCCAGAGGACTGCAAAGAGCTCAGATGTGAAATTCTCTCAATCTATTCAGATAACTAGAATCTGGTTGAATGGATTGAATTATGTAAACTGGTCCAAATAAGTTTTGATGTATTTGAGGGCTAAAAGAATGGAAAAATATATAATCAATGATCCCCCGGTGCCAGTTACTGAAGATTGGGTGGCAAAACATAATTTAGTAATGACCTGGTTAGTCAACAGTATGGAATCCAGATTTAATGACTAGATTTTGAGTTGTAGTACTACTGAGGCAATGTGGACTACTTTGGCTTTCATTTTGTCTCATGAAAGTAATTTTTCAAGGATCTATGAGTTATAATGTGAAGTTTTTTAATATGAAGCATAGAGGTAGATTATTGATAGATTATTTCACTGAGATTAGGGGAGTACAATAAGAGATTAGTACATTCCATTCTTTGACTACAAATGTTGAAGACATTCGTAAGAAAGAAAATCAGATTCAAGTAGCCTGGTTTTCTATTGGTTTGGTCTTAAGTATGATGCTATTAGAGCCCAACTGTTGGTAGATTAGGATGTGACCACCCTTGAGCAAGCCTTTAACAAAGTTCTTCGAGCTGAAGGTACAGTTGTAAATAAGAATGAGTCAGGTAGAGCTCTCTTAGAAGCAACTGCCCTTTACCTTTAGTCTTGTACTAGTTAGTTTCATAATGGTAATGTTGGAAGTGGGCCCAAGTCCACATGACAAAGGAAGGCCCACACATCCAAGAGTGTTAGAATATGGGCTCAAGCCCATAAGATCAAGGACAACCCACACATCCAAGAGATGTGGAAGATGGGCTCAAGGCCCTCAAACCAAGGAGAAGGCCCACAGGCCCATCCGATGATGACATAAAGGTAAATAAAGAGTCATCTCATAGAGATGACATTGATGTATTTAGTTTAAGTTCATGGTTATTATTATAATTTTATAGTTTTATCAATCCATAAATTGAGCTTAGGGAGAGGGTTAGTACACAAGTCCATAACCTCTTCTTTCTCAAGTTTTCTCCTAATGGGTCTCTCTCTCTTTTTCTCCATGAGCTAAATCCATGGAGTCCTAAAAATCAACACGGTATCAGAGCATTGATTTTTAAGACTCGTACTTATGGTTTCCTTTTAGAATTCCAAATATTTTTTTTCTTCTCGTTATCTTCTTCCCTCCTTAATGAAAACAAAGCATGATAGACTTCGATGCTTATGATCTTCATTCTATCCTAAAACAAAGCTTGTCTCCCTGGATGTGTGCCATGGTCTGTGGGTGTGCTTGCCTGGAGGTTCGGAACCATATTTTGTTACAGTCTTGGTTCAAATGGGTCTTGCATGTTGAATCGTTAAAGTGTTACCTTCCTTGTCGTTGTTCCTGAAAATTGTTTCTTTTTTTTACCGTCACCATCTTAGCTACCTCTCTCTTCATCTATTTCTTCTCCCGGTAGAGTACTGCTCCTTCGAAGACAGGAGGTCTCATGGCTAGAAGTTTCCTTCTGTGGCTCAATGGATTTGAGGACTCTGGTCATGCAAACGAGCCCATCAAAACTTTCTTTACTTCACCTGAAGTCAGAATTGTTGTCTTGTATTTTCCTTATGCGCCTACAACTCCCATCACTTGCAACTATGGCATTGTGTCATTAGACTTTGGATGGCGTCTTTCATACTGGGAGTACACAAACAGTGCAGTGGTGACACCCGCCCTGCTAGGGGTAGCAAAACTGCATTGATTGACCGGTGTGTGGGCTCAGAAATGTCGCCACTCTAGAAGGAGCAAAGCTGGCTTAGAACAGACTCCGAACAGAAATAGCTGCTACATATTACTTGGTAGAAAAACCCACCCCAAGAACTAGAGAGTGTAAATCAGCCACCATATGAGAGACTTCGTTTCCTCCTAAGTAGCACTGATGTAACCGATGCAAAAGCCGTCAGTGAGGAGGAATTCAAGTTCCAAACAGAACCCATCGTTGGAATTTTTTTCCAAAGCATGTCTGCCACTGGACTGATTTATTTCGGGAAGTCTCTTGCTGGTTTGTCTCCTTGTGCCAACTCCATTGCCATTTATAGAGGATCATTGGTTGCTACTGTTATCTCTATTTTTTGGAAAGTCTCGAGGCTGTCATCCCAAACTTTCCTTTTGTCAGATAATATCACCATATCTGCCATACCTACTTATAGGTATTCTCCCGAGCCATGGAAGCTTCTTTGCTGGTGTTTCATTTTTCGGCTGCTACTCTGGGATCTTTGGTTCAATCACTGCTGCCCCGCTCTGTTCAGAAGCGAGGAAGAAGAAGCATTGTTGCCAAATTTCCCTAAGTTATGAAACGGGGTTTAATCGAACACGGGTTTTTTACTGAGACCAGGACCGGCCCAAGTTCACTCAATGTGGATTAACTACTTCTACTTCTACCTGCTTGGGTTAACTCGAGCCAACTCGGTCCAAGTCAACTTGGTCTAGCTCAACTCGGGTTTGGGTCAACCTGACTTGGTCCACTTATTTTTTGCCTCGGTGATACATGTTTGGATCCCAGTTTGTATACCTATTTCTTTCTTGATTCGGCTATACTGGTCTAATATCTGACTACGCTCGACTCGGCCCCTTTTCTCCAATTGGATAATTATCTTGGATTATTATTCGGTTCCAACATACTATTTGGTGCAACTTCCTTATTTAGTGATGGACTATCTACGGATTATTTTACAGGTGATTTTTAAGAGTGATTTTTAAGAATTATTTGTTACGTGTTATTGGACTTTGACCCTTTCCAATTACTGCTATTGTGTCTCTTTGGCTGAGACATTATTATTGAAGGACTTCTCAGTTGCTGACTGTTGTCAGCATTGGTTATTTTGATGAAGAAGAAAGCACATGGTAGCCCCAGAATATTATCTTCTAGGTGATTATCCGTTATCCCCTTAATTGGCATTTATTACTCCTACCATTTGAGAGTCGGTGTCCTGTGGAGGAACACAGTGATGAAGGGTTTTATTATACTTCTGAGCAATACCTATAGACCGACTACCTACGGAAGATAGGAGTGTGCCCAACATCCATCATGAGTTATTTGACTGGAGTATGGAGCATGTCTTAAGGTTAGGAGTGATTTTACTCTCACTTATATTATGCCATCTAGGCCTATTGAAAGAGACACCCAACTTGAGGGGGAGTGTTGGAAGATATGGTGGACTGTAATTTCAAACAGGAAGATCCTATAAACCATTTGCAGCAAGATGGGCATTCATGATGTTCTCACACCCCCAGCTTGAGAGGGAGTGTTGGAAGATTGGCCCAAACTCACACGACCAAGAAAGGCCCACACATCCAAGAGATGTGGAGGATGGGCTCAAGGCCCACATACCAAGGAGAAGACCCACAGGCCTATACAGTGATGGTAGGATGGTAAATAAATATTCATCTCATAGAGATGGCATTTATGTAATTAGATTAAGTTCTAGGGGTATTATTATAATATTATTATTTTATCAACCTATAAATTGAGCTCAGGGGAGGGTTAGGACACACGTCCATAACCTCTTCTTTCTGTTGTTTTCTCCTAATGGGTCTTTCTCTCTTTTTCTCCATGAGATAAATCCATGGAGTCCTAAAAATCGACAGGTAATAATAGAGGAAGAGGTCGCTCTTACTCTACCCGTCGTCGTGGCCAAAAATGAATGGGAGGATCGAAAATGCTGTGAAAATTTTGGTAAGCCTACCAGGGCCAAATTTTTAGTCACAGCTAAGGACGCCTCCTCACACACTGTATCCTATGAGGAAAATTAGTAGCTATTATAATGATTGGGTCAACTGACTACTTCATCTACTGCTTCTCAGATTACCGAGACTCCTTCCTCAGTGAAGAAGTTGATTGGTTCATGACATGAGATGGGAGGTGATATGCCCCATTTCCATGGATCAACCACCAGACGATCTCTTCCTAGTTCTGGATCGGAAGACGTGAGGATAACCAAGCTTTCGAATTAAGCTTGCACCTTAGGCCTCATCAGAGAGAGAACCCGATCTCAAGCCTCGTGAGAGAGAGAACCCGATCTCATTTACAACTATGATCAATGCTTAATTCATTACTCTGCCTAACCTCCCTATAAAGGGGATTAGGGAACACACAAGCAAAGACCCAACCCGAGGGCACAAGTTTGAAGGAAATTACAATAAAACCCTTCTAAAAATATAAACTGAAAATTGCAAAAATTAAACCTTGCGTCTACTGATTACTCTGGACGCTATGGAGTCCATAACATCACCCCCCCTTCTCAAGCTCGGAAGTTGTGATAGACTGCACGGAAGGCTGGAACGGTTCCGATGAGGCGGCAACAATGTCAGTCTCTGTCCATTGGACAAAAAATTTCCCACGGACCAGGTATACGATGAGCTTGCAACACAAAAGCTGGAGATGGCAACATACGATGGTAAGAGCTCATTTCACGGAATTTTTTTTTTTTTTTTGCATCGCCCATTGCACGTATGCCCTTCCTCAAGCATGGACTGGTGTGACACAACCCCTCAATGTGGGCCCCCCATTGGCAAGGTGGTACTGGTACGGTCCATACTCTGCCAGCAAGGCAGCAACAACCTGAATGAGCAAGATTGCTTCCCCCATAGAACGATCCAGGTGACCTGTGTCCTATAATGTAGACAAGCTGTGAGATAACTGAACTACACGAGGAAGCCCACTACAGACTTGTTCGTCACCACCATTAGCAACCAAAAACGCAACTTTCCAGGAATCCCACAAGCGGTGCCTTCGCAACATGCCAGACAGCACACGCTGCTGCTCACTAGCCGGAAGAGAATGCTGTAGGAAGGACATACCTCTGCCACCGAGGATTTGGTCAAAGGCAGAATTGGCCAGGTGGTGCTCTGCTGCATTATGTTTTTCAGGTTGTAGGTGCTGCTGGGGTGTGCTCATCTTGACGGTAATATGAGCAGCAATGTGAAATATCAGCACCCTCTTGGGCTCAAGAGCTCTACTAATGGAAGACGTTACTGCTGTAGAAAGTTGAAATTGAGTCAGGCTATGCAACCCTGCCACAGAAAATTCATTCCTCCTTAAGACCATTCCTAGCATACCCAAAAAAAATTTATCTCCATTATGTTTTACGTTGTCTCCCTTCTCATAGTCAGAACTCCCACCCACCGGAAAATTTTCCAACTCCTCTACCAAGCCTTCAACAGTCTTATCAATCCCATTCTTTAGAGAAACAGGATTAGCACAGAGATCTTCAAATTGTTCACGAGAGATCAAACCCCTGATTATGTGCCCAGCCCCCACAAAGGGAAATCCGGATACAGCACCACATCCGTCCAATGCAGAGGAAAAATTGGACCAGAACCTTCCAATGCTGCGTCCATTGACCCAAGCTTCCCCCTTATCCATGGTTTGGAGATTCACCCCGACTGGTTCCAATCCAAGAGGAGCTTTGAAGGTTGTCCTGTACCAAAATAGAATTTTGCTAATGGGTAGATTCTCAGATTGCCATTTGGTTGCAGACACATCAGAGTGAACTGGCTGCTCGTCTCCATCCACCCCAACCATGTATGTCCATATCACGATTCCAATAGCATTACATACAGCACTAATGCATACTGCTGTATTCTTCCCAAATTGCATCAGCATGTCACACTTAGGCCCACGCTCATCATTGCTAGTGGTCCACAACGCATACTCCACCCTGTCATCTGCGTGGGGCACTGCTTCTGTCCAGTCAAGGTCCACATAAACCATTTCCCCACGGGCAATTGCCTTCTTTGCAGAACCAAGAAATCTATCTCCATAGTTTGCATTACCAAGAAATGACAATGTAAGTTACTATCCTGTGAATCTCCTATCATAGCAGGGGTTGAAGAACTACCTGTTATAATAGTATATAGATCACGCAACACTATTATCAAGTTCACTGCAAAAACCTTGCGTGAACTAATTAGACAAAACTCAAAAACCAATTCGTTCAGTTGTTCATCATCTGTGTTGTGTATCAGGGTCTGCCAGTACATGTTCACCCCTTGGAACTTCGCTACAAGCGCCTTATAAATGAATGAAACAGACACGATTTGTCCCGTAAGCATTAGTCTCCATCTCCTGAAACTCCATGAATGAAACAGACACGCTATTGCCGAGTGCATCCCCAACATCATAATTTGTCCACAAAAAAAAATCACAGCATCAAAGAATATGAAACATGTCCTTCATCCACGCGTGCAGCAGAAATTGGAAGAAGCTCATTGCTGCTGTGCGCAGCCGTAGAAAAAAAAAAACAACATCCAAAAAAAAATTCGTGGATGAGCAGCATACATGGAATCCAAAAAAAGAAACCCAAGGTGTAAAGATTGACTATTATTGTTGGAAGAATGAAAAAGAACAAACGCACTAGTTTTGTTCCCATCAACCGTAATAAAAATTTTCACCCATCGCATTTTCTGTACCGTTGCCAGAAAACCCAAAAATTTTCCATCACGCATTGCATACAGGGTAACCCGAATTCCAGAAAAATTGTTTTGTTGCTCTGATTCACGGAACCGAAACCCACCGTCCATATTTTGAGGGCAGCGTTGCTGCTGCTCAGGCCCTTGGAGCCCTATCAACCGCCTAGAACAACCAAATTGACCGTAAAATAGATGACATTTCAGAAGCTTACCCCCAATTGCGTTGACAAGGGTTCCCCACTGGACTGCCGAGAGCGAGATTGCGATTGAGAGTGAGAATCAGGAAGCCAAAGCCCACCAGAGTTGTTTCCGACGACGCTATCTCTTTTTCTGGTGGACTCTTGTTTCTACTGGTGCTTGGGGATTTTTCGAGACAGAGGAGGGAGGGCCGAACTGATTCGCCATGACCGAGTCAGATCGGAATGCTTTCGTCTGCTACACGAGAAGATTTTCTACTAGCCATAAGAAGGGGATTTGTGAAGTCGAACCCAAATCAGCCTATACCGACTAGATTTGGGAAGAAAACCCTTCCAATGTCCCAAAATCAGGGTCCCCACCGTTTGATTACAGAAGTTCGGGAAGCTTTTCTGAGACAGAGAGCTCGCTGGTTTTTGGCGTCGCCGATTCATGGGGCTTGGCAGGTCGTGTAGAACTGCTCGGCAGTGTAGCAAAGCGTGCAAACCCCTCATCTACTCGAAGAATTAATTTTTGAAGAACAATGTTCATCACCGAAACATCATATTGAAGTTCGGCAACCCGATTTTGATTCTCCTCAATGAGATTACGTAAATCTATTGGGGAAGAGGAATCGCCACCAGTGGACCTCTCTGATACCAATTTGATATGCACCATTTCCATGGATCAGCTACCAGACGATCTCTCCCGGGTTCCGGATTGGAAGTGAGGATAACCAAGCTTTCGAAGGAAGCTTGCACATTAGGCCTCGTCAGAGAGAGAACCAAATCTTATTTATAACTATGATCAATACTTAATTCATTACTCAGCCCGACCTCCCTATAAAGGGGATTAGGGAACGCACAAGCAAAGGCCCAACCCGAGGGCACAAGTTTGAAGGAAATTACAATAAAACCCTTCTAACAACATAAACTGGAAATTGCATAAATTAAACCCTGCATCTACTGATTGCTCTGGATGCGATGGAGTCCATAACAGGAAGGCTTTACATGCTGGATGATGTGTCTGTTTCTTGAGTTGTATCTTTCACTACCACGGATTTTCCTTTCTAGAGAACTTTAGTTTAGGAGCCGTCAGGGATGGTAACAAGTTTATTTGAGAGACAAAGAGAAACTGAGTGGAGTAGATTTTTGTTACCTGTGAGATGCTCAGAGGACCTGAGTCATTTATCCAGTAGAAGTTGAGGAGGAACTTGGAGGAGAGACCATCAATGTTTTCATTTTCTGGAATAAGTCATACTCATTATCGATAAGGGTTTTCTTTTCTATTGATGGGGTAGACTGGTCCTCCATTCTATCACATACTGAAGTTTGATTAGCCATAACCCAATCCGGTATGCCATGGATTTTAAAACATTGATCTATAGTGTGGCAATATTTCCAACAATGGGTGCATTCCCCGCTATTTGTTCTGACAAAACCATTCCTTCCACCTCTTCCTCATCCTCCCCTATAATTTCTCCCTCTCGGTTCACGTTCCCCTATGCCTAGAGTACATAGCGGATGACACTTCAGTAGGAGAAGGAGAAGAAGAGTCTAGAATGCAGAGTAATGTGGCACATAGATCATCAAAGCAGCGAAAACCAAAAGCGCTAAGGAGTTGACATTTAGCAACTTCGAGATATGGTATAATGTTTGCTAGGTAAATGGCAATGGTTAAGGCTTCCTTCTGCTTGTCTTGGACAGAGACATTGGAGGAGGTAGACTGAGCTAGCTTCCATTCTTGGTGAAGGCATCTAAAATGAGCCAAATATTCATGGATATTTTTTCCTTGTTTAGTTTTGAACATTCTTTGGAGAATATCATATGGCATGTGTAAGTTGTCATAGCTAGAGTACAACTTATCACATGTCTCCCAAATTTGTTTGGTGGTGTCGAGATGAATAAAATTGTTGGAGAAAGGTTTTTTCATGTTGTTGATGAGCCAACTAATTACCAAAGTATCATTTTTTAACCACTTAATACAAGAAAAATCCCCTTCATCAATGGGTGGCCCAAGTTTGGTGAGGTGACCAAGTAGATCCCTCGCAAGGGTATGGTAGTAATCTTGAGAGTATCATTCTTGTTACCCATGTATTATTCAGCCATAAGAGGCAATTCAAGGGTAATAATGTACTCAAATTTGAAGTAGCCTAAGTAAGCTGCATAGAGATTCAAGGCCAGCCAAGGCTAGCTCGGGTAGACGGGAGAGGAACCCGAGCGTTCTAAGTCTTTAGGCAAGGACGGAACCCGCTTAGGCCAGTCAACTTGTTGACCAAAAATGTATATACTTAATTCTCTAGTCTTCCTTGTAAAGAATAGCAAAAATCAATCAATAAGCTTGAGGTCAAGTAAGGTAAGGTAGCAATTCTGAATTAGATCTTTCCAAGATCATTCCAAAAATATATTTTACTCCATCTTTGGATAAACCAATATATATTCAGTTCTTCATGAATTAGGCAAGATATATTTGATAAAAAATCAAACAAAATCAGGCCTAATCAAGAAGATATTGTAAGATCATTAAACACATAAATCTTTCTTCAAATGAATTGTCGTCAACTAGCCACTTCCTTTCTTATTTTGTTCTTGATTCATTTTACATAAAATACAATATCCGATGTTTGATTTTCCAAGAACAATTATCCACCTCGTGGTTTTCAAAAAAATCACAAAAAAATCACAAAACAGAGTAGAGTTCTTCAAACAACTTGGTTAATGGAGAAGCTTAGCATAGAAGCTAAGTAATTAGATTTTTGAAATCCAGTGAATAAAAAACCACTCATAATAGGCTCAAGAATAATTTTCTTCATAAAAAAAATCTTGTTCCCAAAAAATTGTAACGTTTTATGTAGAAAATCTCAACATAAACCGATTTTCAGCCAAGAAATTGCAAACTCACAAAACTACCTTGGTAAACTTCTTCTAATCCGAGATGCATAAACCTCAATAATTTCATAAGATGAAGACAACAATAAAATCATCTGTGAACCATCTTTTAAAGATCCAAAAACCAAGAGCATGAAATAATAATAACAAGAATGGAAAATTTATCTCACAAACTTCAATCTTACTTCACAAAGAGCCTTCTATGAGTAGTTTTGATCATAACTTTTTAGAGCATTCTTTTGACATGGGGATTTAAAATTTGAAGCTCTGATACCATGTTGAATTTAGGACCCCATTATTTGAAACCTTGAGCAAGATGAGAGAGAGAGAGAGAGAGAGAGCCGGGTAGAGAGGAGAAAAGAGAAAAGAGAAAATAAGTTTAGTCTAGAAAGAGATTCTTGATGAGTTGAGAAGTGGAGATCTTGATTAAACCCTTCAACTAAGACCTATTTATACTATTTTCATTACATATTTAGAGATAAGATAGGATCCTTAATATCCTTAATTACATCAATCATGATTTTCCATATCTACATAAATCAAGAGAAGATAAATCAATTACATTACTCATGTGATAAGGATGCCAGCTCATGTGATGACGCATCATGCCACCTCACGTGATCAAGGTGAGTCCCACCAGCACGTGTAATTATGGGGGGTCCCACCTTGTAACACAAACTAATGAGAGCAATAATAATAATCTTGAAAGAAGGAAAAAATAATGCACATGAACAAAACAACAAGATTTATTCCAACTCAGCATAGGGCATTGATTAGGCTCCACAACTTAACACAAGTATATTAGAAGATGGGCTCAAGCCCATAAGATCAAGGATGGCCCACACATCCAAGAGATGTGGAAGATGGGCTCATGACCCACACGCCCATGTGGTGATGGTAGGATGCTAAATAAAGATTCATCTCATAGAGATGGCATTGATGTAAGTAGTTTAAGTTCTAGGGGTACTATTATAATATTATAGTTTTATCAATCTATAAATTTAGCTTAGGGGGAGGGTTAAGACACAAGTCCATAACCTATTCTTCCTCCTGTTTTCTCCTAATGGGTCTCTCTCTCTTTCTCTCCATGAGCTAAATCCATGGAGTCTTGAAAATTAATAGGTAATAATAGAGGAAGAGGTCACTCTTACTCTACCGGTCGTCATGGCCAAAAATGACTGGGGGGATAGAAAATGCTCGAGAAAATTTGGTAAGCCTATCAGGGCTAACTCTATGGTCATAGATAAAGATGTCTCCTCACACACTAGATCCTATGAGGAAATTATTATAAACCTAGCCAATACTACCAAAAAATCGGCCTGTTAGGAGCGAAAGGCATAGGTCCTTAACCCAGGACCATAACAATACACCCATCGCCACGAGCTGACACCCGCGACGGCTCAAGACTAAGCAACGAGGAGTTACTGGCATCTGTGTCCAGCATGACCTGCATCCAAGGGGAATTGAACTCGCGACGTAGCACTTGGCTCTGATACCAAATGTTATGCACCTAGCCAATACTACCCAAAAGACTGGCCTGTTAGGAGCGGAAGACATATGTACTTAACCCAAAACCATAACATAAATTCAGTAGTTATTACAGCGACTAGGTCAACTGAGTGCTTCATCTACTTCTTCTCAGACTACCGAGACTCCTTCTTCCTCAGCGAGTGCCACAATGAAAAGTATAGGTATGAATGCCCTAAATGTGTCTCATTCCCCCTCTTGGATCATTGATTTACGAGCCTCTGCACACATGTTTGGTATTCCCTCCCTATTTTGGTCCATTAGTCAATCTCATTCATATCGTCGAGTTACTTTAGCTGATGGATCCAGCTCTCCCATATGGGGGGAGGGTACATTTCACAATACTCGACAAATATTCTTAGATTCTGTTTTATTAGTACCAAAGTTTCTAGTTAAGCTCTTGTCAATGAGTCATATAACAAAATCCTTAAACTATTCAATAAAATTTTATCCTAGTTGTTGCGTTTTTTCAAGACTTGTAGACAAACAGAACGATTGGTTCAGGACATGAGAAGGGAGGGCTCTATATGCTAGATGATGTATCTGTTTCTCGAGCTTTATCTTTCACTATTGCAGAATCTTCTTACTTGTGGCATATGGGCTTGGGACATCCCTCCCCAACGAAATTGTGTCAATCATTTCCTTCTTTGCCAATCGATATTTCATTTGATTGTGAATATTGCTAGTTGGGAAAGCATCGTCGCTCCAGTTTCCCAATTAATTCTAGTCAGAGCTCCAAGTTGTTTGAATTAGTCCACTCTGATATATGTGGTCCATGTCGGGTTCCTAGTCCATTTGGTTTAAGTATTTTGAGTTGTTCATTGATGATTTTAGTAGATTCACTTGGGTGTATCTCCTATGGGAGAAGTTTGAAGTATTTTATGTATTCCTCAATTTCATCAATGAAATAAAAAATTAATTTGGTGTCTGTATTCTTGTGCTTTGTACTAACAATGGTTCAGAATATCTTAAACATAAATTTTTAGTAGTTTTTTTCATGGTTTTTCCTATCAAACATCATGCCCTTATACATCACAACAAAATGGGGTGGTTGAACGTAAAAATAGAGATCTCCTTGAGGTTACAAGGATACTATTACTGCAAAAGAATGTTTCTAAATCTTTTTGGGGAGATATAATTTTAGTTTCGTGCTATTTGGTTAATCGTATGCCCTCATCTGTTATGAGTGGTTAAGTTCCTCATCAGCTTTTAAAGTCCAATTGTAAATTCTTTGATATGGCTCCTCGTAGTTTTGGATGTACTTATTTTGTTCATATGTTTGGAACTTCGGTTGATAAGTTATCACCTCGGTCTGTCAATATTCTTGTCGATCAAAAGGGTAAAAATGTTAAGATCCTATTCAATGGAAGATGTATTTTTCAGCCGATGTGGTCTTCTTCGAATAGACTCCATATTTTTCATCATCTACCGAGCTTCCTGTATCACTTGAATCTCTTTCAAACTATCTTGTTCCTGTTGTAGTTTTGGTTGTACTAGCTTCATCATGTTCTTCATTGCCTCTTCGTGTTTACAGTTGTCACTCTCGTGCTTCTGTAGTGCCTCCAGCAGTAACCCCAACGGATTTATGTTCTCATGATCCACTAGCTTCCTCATTGACTGTAGATCTTGTTGTCTTTGATTTGGACTTGCCTATCAGTCTAAAAAAAGGTAAATAATCTTGTACTTCTCATCCGATATCCAAATATGTATCTCTTGATTTTTTTGTCCCCATCCTTCAAGTCATTTTCTATGTCATTGTCTACTTCCCATATACCTCATTCAGTGCAGGAAACCTTGTGCTTCATAGAATGAAAACAAGTTATGGATGATGAGAAGAGTGCTTTGGTGTCTCAAGGAATATGGTTTCTATGTGATCAACCTATAGGAGAAACTATTGTGGGGGTGTCAGTGGGTTTATATGATCGAATATAATGCTGATGGCTCTATTGAACGGTACAAAGCTCAACTTGTAGCGAAAGGGTCTACACATACTTTTGGTGTTGATGTCTTTGAGCCATTCTTCCCTGTGACCCGACTTACTTCGATATGTATCTTAATAACTGTGGTTGTTAATAGGGTTGTCCTCTCTTTCAGCTCGATGTGAAGAATGCCTTTGTATATGGTGATCTACATGTGGAAGTGTATATGGAGCAACCTCCAAGTTATGTTGATTAGTGAGAGAAAAGAAAGGTGTGTAAGTTGCGGAAGGCTATTTATGGACTTAAGCAGAGTCCATGGGCCTCGTTAGAAAATTTTAGTGATGTGGTACTACAATTTTGGTTCTATAGGAGCCATTGTGATCATTCAATGTCCTACTTAAAAGGAAGATTGGTATAGTGGTTTTGGTTGTCCATGTAGATGACATTGTGTTATCTGGTGATGATCTTGATGGTATTATAGAAGTTAAACAATATCTAGGCACACATTTTCAAACAAAGGATTTGGGCTCTCTCAAATACTTCCTTGGAAGAAGTCATCGTAGCAAATGAGGCATTGTTCTTTCTCAAAGAAAATATATATTGGATATGTTACAAGAGAATATTTTATTAGGTGTTAAACCCATAGACACCCTCCATCAAATTAATCATAATCTACATGACACCAAGGGTCCTACACACAAGGATAAAACTCAATACCGGTGATTAGTAAGTAAACTGATCTATGCTATAGTTACCAGGATGGATATCTCATTTGTAGTGGGAGTTGTGAGCCAATTCATGGAAAATCCTCAAAAAGTCCATTTAGAAGTTGCTCACAGAATTTTGAAGTACTTGAAGGGTGCATCTGGAAAAGGTCTTTTGTATACTTAGAATGGGAAAGTTGATTTACTTGGGTATTTTAACACCAATTATGCTAGGTGTAAGATGGACAGACGTTCTATGTTAGGCTACTGTTGTTTTTTTCTGAGGCGGCCTATTGAGTTGGAAAATTAAGAAACAGATAGTTGTCGCTAGGTTCAGTGCAGAGGCTGAGTATCGAGTAATGGGTCATACACTTAGTGAGCTTATGTGGATTAAGTCAGTGCTTCTTGAGTTTGGTTTTATGTTACCAGACCCTATGGTTATGAATTGTGATAACCATGCAACCATTTTAATTGTCAGCATCCCTGTATTCCAAGAGATAACGAAACATATTGAGGTTGATTGCTACTTCATTAGAGATGTAGTTATGCAAGGGACGGTGGTAATTCCTTAGGTAAAGTCTTCAAACCAGTTGGGATATATATTTACCAAGTCTTTAGGAAAACGTGAATATGTATCCATTAGTGACAAACTGGGATTGTTTGATATCTACTCTCCTGCTTCAAAGGGGAGTGTTAAAATACAAGTCCATGGGTATTTTTTTCATTTTCCATATTTTTCACATTACTTTTTTCTCTAATATGATGGCTATTAGATAGAGAATGTCTTATTTATCTCTCATTAAATTTTCATTCAATTTAGACACTTCTTATAGAACATAAGTACTTTTGAGTATTGAGGGGCATTTTTGTCCTTTTAAAAAATTTCATTGAAACTCTGATTATATAGAAGTTGGACTGGCCTTTCTGGCTCAAATTCCAAGGAAAAAAGTTGTTCTTCTTCGAAAACTTTTTTTCCTCTTCTATTTTCTCCCCAAATGACATAATTTTCAATAATGTTGATTGCATTGTCATCAATCCCAATATAGTAACTTCTTTTAATTAGCCTGCCAGGAAGACCAATGTGATCTGCCAGAACCTGCACTCAAGGAGTAAAACAAATAACTTAAGTATTTCAACCTGATGTTCTTGATACATTTATCATCATCAAGATTAAGCAACTTTTTCCCATTTTGCTTTAAAAATCATTTCAATTTTCTCAAATAATAAAATACTAAAATTATTTCACTTTCCATCAGGACAAAAAGTAAGATTCTTGCTAAATAACTAGCTTTCTACTATGATAAGGCAGCAAAAATATCTAATCAAAACAAAGTGTTACGATGTGGGACCCACCATTGCTACACAAGCTGGTGGGACCCACCATGAGCTCGAGAGGTGTCAATAAGAGTCCTCATACAAAGTGGCTCTAGCTAAGAGATAAGGAACATGTTCTGGAATTAAATAGAAGATGTTAAGATCAAGTGGGACCCACAAAGGTATCACGAGCTGGCATCTCTATCAACATGAGCTGGAAGATCATGTGGGACCCACAAAGATAAGATCATGAGGTGGTTTCTATCTTGTTTCACGAGATTAAAGAAGAGTTAGAAGTTGAGTTAAAGTAGTCTCTTTAATAGATAATATAATCTTATAATGATAAGCTTATCTTGGAGAGTTCTAGTTGGAATGTAATTAGGAGTCCTAAAATTACTTGTACATAGACTCTATTACCTGCTCAACTATAAATAGAGGTGATTGTAATTCGGAATTCATCAAGCAAGTTTCTTATTTTTTTTCTTCTCTCTCGTGTGAAGTGTTCTCTCTCTACTCTCTCTTATTTTCCTTCTCTTCTCTTTCTACCCAAGAGCTCTTCTCTTTTTCCTTTTTTTTCCTTTCTCTCTGCCCTTGCTTGAGGTATTTCTCATGGGGTCCTAAATTCAACATGGTATGAGAGCTACCAATTAGGATCCCCGTTATGCTCTATGAAGATATGATTAAAAACTGCTCATAGAAGGCTCCTTATGAAGCAAGATTGAAGTTCAAGAGATAAGTATTTATTTCTGATATTATTAATTTTATGCTACTGGATTTTAGTATTAAGAGGTGGTTTTGAGATTTCCTTATGCATATTTTCATCTTATGAAATTATGAGAATATATGCATCTTGGATTATCTTTGATTAGAAGAGATTATAGAGGCAGTTTTTATCGGTTTGAACAATACTTTGATCGAGACCAATGCATATTGGATTTTTTTTATAAATCTATGGGAAAAAGATTCCAGGATAAAGAAAGATAATTTTGAGTCTTATATGAGTCATTATCCATTAAAATTAATTACTTAGCATTTATGCTAAGCATCTCCATTAACCGAATTGGTTAAAGCCTTCCACTTGGTCATATTTTGATTGGAGAACTATTCTACCTGATTTGCCTACTATGGCTGAAGATAATATGAGTCACTAGAGTGACTTACTCAGAATCACCACTGTACCCTTATGGGGGGTATCGAATTTTATGAATTGGTCCACATTGGTTTGTCGATTTCTTATCACAAAGGACCTAGTTAGTCATCTCACCAATAGTGGACCACATATTGATGAAGATGATATATTCTATACCAAATGGTTAAAGGAGAATACATTGGTTATTAGTTGGCCTATCATAGTATGGAAGAATATGTCTCCAATAATGTCATTCATTTAGAGATGGCTAAACAAATTTGGGAGACATGAGCCAAGTTGTATTCAAGCTCCGACAACTTACAAAGGCCATATGATATTTTACAACGGATGCTTAGCACAAAACAAGGAGACAATATACATGAATATTTGGCTCACTTTCGAGGCTTTATTGAAGAATGGAAACTTTCCCAGCCAACCTCTACAAATATCTCTGTCCAAGATAAACAGAAAGAAGCCTTGATAATTGTCATATGCCTTGTTAACATTAAATTGCATCTTGAAGTTGCTAGGACTCACCTTCTTAGCTCTTCCATGGTTCCCACTTTATAGGACGTATGTGCTACACTTCTCTGTATTCCAGACGCTTCTCCCTCTACTACTGAAATACCTTCCACTATGTACTTTGGACATAGGGGAACACCATCTGACCAAGGCCAAGGTGGAGGAAGAGGAAGAGAGGTGGAAGGAGTAGTTTTGACCGAACAGATGGGAAGGAATGCACCTATTGTAAGGGATATGGCCACACTAGAGACACATGCTTTCACCTTAAAGAATGCTCTATATGTGGTAGATTGGGCCACTCTCGCGAAAGATGTTATAAAGCTAATGAGAATAAGGCTAACCAAGCCTTAGTGAGTGTTACAAAGGTAGAGGAGTCTACCACATCAACTCAAAAGCATACTTTTACTAATGAAGACTATGAACTATTCCAAAAAATGAAGACCATGATGGGGTCCTCCCCAAGTAATTCTTCACCAACCGCTGCCACCATCGCTTCAGGTATGTTTTTTGCCTCCTTTTCATCCAGGATAATTGACTCAGGAGCCTTCGAACTCTTACTGGTAACAGACATCTTCTATACCCTCTCCATGTCTTTCACATAAATTTGTTACCATTGCTGATGGTTCACAAAATAATGTTCAAGGGAAAGGATCCACTTCTGTTACACCATCACTTCCGCTCATTGATATCCTTTCGTTGCTACGTTCCCTTTGAATCTTTTATCGGTTAGTCAGCTCACCAAATATTTTAATTGCTCTCTCACTTTCTCACCCACTTCATGTGTGTTTCAGGATCTTACAACGAAGTGGGTGATTGGTGGAGGTCGTGAACAAGTGGGGCTCTACTACCAGGATGTGCCACAAATAAATATTGCATCCACCTGTGACACTGAAACCAGGTTATGGCACAACCGTTTGGGACATCCGTCCACCCAATCTCTTCATCATTTTTTCCCTAAAGTGCGGTCGGACCTTCATTGTGAAGCATGTCAAATGAGTAAACATCAGAGGTCTACATACTCATCTTGTCTAGAAATTAAAAGTGTCTCTTATTTTTCTTTAATTCATACTGATGAATGGGGGCCCTTGAGTGTCTCCAACATTTCTCATGTGAAATATTTTATTACATTCATTGATGACTTCACTTGTACCACTTGGCTATTTTTGTTTAAAGAGCGTTCTGAAATACCATTGATATTTAAATTTTTTCATGCAATGGTACTTACTCATTTTGGGAAAAAAATTGAAGTCCTTCGGTCGGATAATTCCAAATAATACACATCAAAATATCTTGACTCGTTTTGTCAAGAAATGGTATTATTTGTCAGACATCATGTGCCTACACCCCTCAAAAAAATGGTGTAGCCGAACGAAAGAACCGTCATATTCTTGAGGTAGCTCATGGTTTACTATATGCCATGAAAGTTCCATATTTTTATTGGCCGCATGTAGTTCTTACCCCATCTTTTCTTATAAACCGGTTACCCTCTTCAGTTGTAGGTAAAAAATCTCCCTACTCTCTATTATTACCTGATGATCCTTTTTCACTGCCTTTGAGAGTCTTTGGCTATCAATGTTTTTTCGATATTTCCTCCCCAAAACATAGTAAACTTGATCCTAAATTTGTGAAGTGTATCTTCTTAGGATACTCTCGCACACAAAAGGGTTATGTTTGCTATAATCCCTCTCTTCAGTGTTTACTTGTGTCTCGGGATGTCACATTTATTGAAGACTCTCCATATTATTCTAATAATTCTCCTCTAGGTTTATCTTTCTTACCATGCTCTCCTCGACCGGTTGTGCCCCGTGCTGCGAAACTACTCAGCCCCGAGAAACACTGGCTGACACCACACCTGCTGAGTTGTAGGATCGTACCAAGGTAAGTCCATCTTCTCCAATTATTTTTGGCCTAGAATATGATACTCGTCCTATTGTTGTTAGGAAAGAGCCCAGATCAGGCACCATGCCTTCTACTTCTCATTCCATAACAAACTTTGTGTCTCATCATCGTCTATCCCCTGTTTGTTGTCAATTTCTATCAGCTATGTCCACTATACCTGTACCATAGTCCTATCAGGAGGCTCTCAAACATCCAGGGTGGAAGGCGGCTATGGATGAAGAAATGCAGGCTCTTTATGAAAATCAAACATGGGCTCTAGTCCCCCTTCCTTCAAAAAAGAAACCCGTCGGTTGCAAATGGGTATTTACGGTGAAACACAATCCGGATGGGTTCATGGATCGGTTGAAAGCTCACCTTGTTGCTAAAGGCTATGCACAATGTTATGGCATTGATTATGAAGAAACCTTCTCTCCAATGGATAAATTAAACTCGGTACGTTTGTTATTATCTTTGGCAGCTAACTCTTCCTAGCAGCTCTATCAACTTGATGTAAAAAAAGCTTTTCTGAATGGGGATATAAAGGAAATTTATATGCAAGAACCACCTGGGTATGTGGTTGAGGGGGAGTCTGTATGTCGACTACAAAAATCTATTTATGATCTCAAACAGTCGCCTCGTGCATGGTTTAAAAATTTTAGCCAAGCACTCAAATGGGCCATATTTCATAGATGCTTTGGAGATCACTCTGTCTTTATTAAAAACACAATGAAGGGCAAGATAATTCTAGCCGTATAAATTGATGACATTATTATAATTGGCAGTGATCCCGAGGGCAACCAAAAGACAAAAGAAAGGATATGTACTGAATTCAAGAGAAAGGATCTCGGACTGTTCAAATATTTTTTGGGTATTGAAGTACTACAATCCAGACATGGAATTATATAATCTCAAAGGAAGTATGTCCTTGACCTATTGGAGGAGACTGGAATGTTGGGATGTAGACCAACAGAAACTCATATGGACTCGAATACAAAATTATGTGCAAGTACTAGAGAGAAGTAGATGTCGAAAAATATCAAAGATTGGAGGGAAGACTTATTTATATCTGCGTAACGAGGCCAGATATTTCATATGCGGTCAATGTGGTAAGTCAATATATGCACAAACCACTACTCAGTCATTGGCAATCACTAGAACTGATATTACAATATCTAAATGGAACACTAGGAAGAAGGATCCTATATAAAAATCATGGACACTTCAACATCAAAAGATTCTCAGTTACAGACTGAGCCGGATCCCTGGATGACAAAAAATCTACTTTGAAATATTGTACGATGCTTGAAGGAAACTTTGTTACATGGAGGAGCAAGAAACAGAATGTAGTTGTAAGGTCTAGTGCAGAAGCAGAGTACAGAGTGATGGCACACACAGTCAGTGAACTCCTATGGATCAGATCTCCTAACTGAACTGGGTTTTTAAAAAGACGTTCATATGAATCTATAGTGCAATAATCAGGCTGCATCACATCACATCAAATCCAGTCTTCCATGAGAGAACAAAGCATATAGAAATGGACTGCCACTTCATAAGAGAAAAATTCATTGTCGGCATCTTATCTCTCCACCATGTATCTTTACAGAACCAGGTTGCAGACATTCTCACCAAACCAATCACTCACAAATTTTGTCCAACCTTTACAACAATCTGGGTATCTACGATGTTTTCTCACCCCCAGCTTGAGGGGGACTATTACAATGTGCGACCCAACATGGGTACACAAGTTGGTGGGACCCACCATGAGTTTGAGAGGTGTCAGCAAGAGTCCTCATACAAAGTAGCTCTAGCAAGGAGATAAGGAACATGTGTTGGAATTAAATAGAAGATTTGAAAATCAATTGGGATCCACAAAGATAAAATCATGAGGTAGTTTCTATCTTGTTTCACATGATTAAAGAAGATTTAGAAGTTGAGTTAAAGTAGTCTCTTAGATAATGTAATCTTATCATGATAGGCATCTTGGAGAGTTCTAGTTGGAATGTAATTAGGAGTCCTAAAATTACTTGTACATGGACTCTATCACCTCCTTAACTATAAACAAAGGTGATTGTAACTTGGAATTCATCAAGCAAGTTTCTTATTTTTTTTCTTCTCTCTCATGTGAAGTGTTCTCTCTCTACTCTCTCTTATTTTCCTTCTCTTCTCTCTCTACCCGAGAGCTCTTCTCTTTTTCCTTTTTTCTTTCTCTCTCTCCTTGTTTGTGGGGTCCTAAATTCAACACAAAGAACTAATAAATACCTCTCACAAGGCAATTTTAGATAAAAAAAACTATGACTTACATTGAAAAGAAGAGCACAATGACGTGAAAGACTAACATTTAAGCACCCAAAAGGCAACACACTTGTATGAAGTGCAGTGTGCAAGTCAGTAGTTCTTTCCATCGACCTCACCAGCACATCATTGGCATTCCTCACAAGCCCATCCATATGCTCTGTAACTAAGTTAACAATCCTCTGCACCAGAATACTAACTTGGGTAACTTAGCAGTCCAGTTAGATGCAGTGTGCAACTTGCAGCAACTCTTCAAGAGCAAGATCAATTTCTCGATTGACAACAACTATTTCAAAGCCAAGATCTTCATGTTTCCCTTGAACCTCTACAAGTGAAGGCATTTTTCCCTGGCCCATACCATCTGTAGAGAGTCCATATATGTCATAAAAAACCAAATGTGACCTTCTCATCATAATCAAGCACATTGTAGTCTTGGTAAGGCCAATATGAACACAACAAGATCAAAGATACTCAAGGTTTAAGTAGAACAAGTAAAAATCCTAGAATGAATAGCAAACAAATTTGAGCAAAATGTATGAATACAAAATCAGATTTTACTATTCACTAAGTATGACAGATTGAAAATTTTCTTTCTGAATCATCATCAATACCATAGCCTTATCCCAACTATGCAGATTTCATCCTCTTCCATTTCATTAATGACTTGTACCAGGTAATTTTGATGTCTTCTAAAGTCTTTGCCACAACTCACATAATTTTTGTTGCAGCAAAATTTCAACTCATATTCAGCTCCAACTTCATGTTCTGGTGTCTCCAATATACTTCAAGATGACATGTTTAGAATACAATTTTATGTTTGCATTTTGGAGATTTTGCAAGAATTCTATTATTTTTTCAATTAAGTCTAAAATGTGATTTCTCATTTCATGAATAGCTTTTCGTCATAAGACAAACAAATCCCTTCTATAACCCTAAAGTTGAAGCTACTTGTTCTACATTGATAGATAATTATAATCTCTTCAAAGAGTGCCCTATAAAGATGATTATAATTTCAATATGTATATCCACAATAGGTTCACATTCTATTGGAAGGCCTTGATTTGCCTAAAAATGTATGGGATACCACAAAGTGCCACCACATTAAGTGTGGATCAAAGCCTTCGAGATGCATGACTTCGACCGCTCACACATGCCAAAATCGACAATCCCACTAGATTCCTAGTAAATTGTTTACAACCATAACCCTAATACCCACCGAGAACAAACACAATTCCAATTACAATCTTCCACAGAAACCCTTATTTTTCCAAAAAAAATCTCAATCAATAACTCACCCAATATTGCCGCGACATAGTTTTCAAGGTGTCCTTCCTTTGCCACCCCAAATTCTGGCACCCTAGGCTCAAGAGAGTGGTAGCTCGGATCTGATCAAAGTCCAGATCGTCCCAAAAGTCCAAATTGGAAGCATTGATTGCCATGGCAAGCTGCATAAGGAACTTCCCTGATGATGAACAGTAATTCATCCAAATGGCGGGGGGTGGACGGAGGCAGTCGTGTGGTGATCAGAGGTGAATGTGGGAGAGGGAGAGGGAGAGGAAGTTGAAGGCACTATTGGCGTGAGATCCTCCATAATATCAACTTCAGAGATGATCCGAGAGACTAGAATTAATATGGTGGAGTTTTACAGGAGTCTCATAGAAGGTGGTCTCACATAAGAGTCTTAGTTTAAAGGGGTTTTAGTCATGTTAGTCTTTTATTTATATTGAGTTATTTAAGTATGCAAGGACTTATCTTTAAGTGTTAGAGTTTGGGTGTAATTGAGGCAAGGGTAGTTTAATTGTAATTGGACACTACTACGTGCCTCTATTATAAATAGGGCTTCATGTACTTAGATTAGATCAAGTCAATGAAGTTTTTCTCTTTTCAATAAATTCAACATGGTATCAGAGCATTACTTGACTTGGTCAACTCACAGAGATAATGTCATCATTTTCTGATGTATTATCTCTACCAGTTTAGGCTCATATTATCTTTTTTCTCTTTTTTCCAGAAATTCCCATTCTTTCTCCCTATGTCGTGCTTCTGCTGCGAACCCGGTTTCAGAAGCTCTCACCATTTAGTCAACATCGCATGCCGCATCAATTATGTTACTGACCATTGCTGCATCTTTCCCCCATCGCCTCCACCTCGTAGGCCAACCTACACGTCTCGCCCGTGAACCGCTCCCAGATCTGGTTACACATCAGGGTGCTTAATTTGTTCAACGTCACCGACCACAAGAAAGACATCCACCAATACGATAGTCTGTCATGCACGCAATAACATTATTAAATTATTTAGAGTCTAATTAATTATTTTCTTTAATTTACTTTATTTTATTTCAGTTAAAGAATTAATAGGACAAAAGGGCATTTTTTTAATATTTTATCTTGAACCTTGTAAGGGTGAACTCTATTTAAGGGGTAAGAGTAATGAGAAAAAACAAGTATTAATTTAGAGTAAACAAGGGTTTTGAGTTCTCCTCAATGAGCTCAGGGGTGTGCGTTCTCCTCAAAGAACCTAGGGTTTTAATGCTTCCCTTCGGGTTGATTTTCTTCTTTCTCTCTTCCTCCCTACAAATCATTGTGTAAGATCCAGGACCATAACAATTGGTATTAGAGCTACGTAACATGGGGAATTTAAACAATGGGGAGTTAAGAGAGTTGTTGATCGCACGCAGAGGCACAGGTAGAAAACAAGAGAAGGTTTGATCAAATCATGCAACAGTTGGATCTAATTCCAATTATTAACTAGAAACTCCACGGAATCGAAAGGGGAATGGCAGCAATGTGTGAAGGGGCAACGGTTGAGAAGTATTTTGCCCAGATAGCAAAGAGAAAGGTCGTGGAGCAAAAGTCACGAGCATAAGCTGTCTCGGACGGGAGAAAAGGCCACAACCCAAAAAGATTAAAAATTTCCACACAGGGAAATCAAGAGCTGAAGTCCAACAGTAGGGACCTTGGAAATCCAAAATTGGATTCTAAAACCTCAAATCCGAAATCGTCCAAAACCTCGTCAAAATTGGACGATTTGGGTTTGACCTCAAATTCGTAGTCATAGTCTGTTGTAGAGGGACCAAGAGGTCTATTCGTCATTCAACCTCAAGGTTCTTTGGACCAGACCTATTCTAAATTTTGGCCACGACGTTCTGTTGTTCTCCATCGAAAAAGGGCGAGGCTCCTTCAAAAAAAAAAAATTCGGTGGGCTTTGGCTTCAGAATGACACTTATCCCTCTAAATCTCGACATTGGCAGCCTAGCGGAAAACAAACTTAAAAAAAAAATTGGGTAAACTTCTGAGAAAAATTTCTCCAAATTTCGTCTTGTCTTTTCTTAAATCCCTCGATGTTTTAAAAAATATTCTATGGGTGAGGTTTTATTTTTCTATTGTTGAGAACAACAGCAGTGAGTCTATTCCTTATCAGTTTGGCTACGTTGGGCTTAATTTTTTGGGTCCCATGTATGCTGCTCAAGCCCTATTCGTGGAAAAATTTCAATCAGGTGGGAGTTCTAAATATGAGAAGGTAGCCAACATGGGAAAAATTGGAGATTTTTTTTGGGTATTGTGGGAATGGTCGAGAGAATTCTATGGGGGATGAATTATTTTTCTGTGGCTGGGTTGAATAGTAGGACAAATTGTCCACTGGCTGCTGCTATTACAGTGCAGAAAGGGGTTCCAGTGTTGGAGCTAATCCAGGGGAGATAAGAAAAATGGAAGATGACGGGCAGCTGTATGATGAAATGCCTGGCAGACAGGGGGAGTACTGCAATTCTCTGTTTAGCAGTTTGGGTTTTGCTTCATCTGGATCAAATATAGTGCTGGAACCTGTGGAGAGTGGTGTTATAGAAGTTCAAGATGCTGATACACCTAAGGACACAACTGATGGTGCTGAGGAACGTTTGAACTTATCAAGATGGACAGCTTGTGCTTACGCTCATGGGTTCTTCAACAAATGTTTTTGTGCTGCTACTGTGGCACTGCAGAAACTAGTGCTGACTACACTGAGAGTAGAAGCAGTAGTGACTTATGAAGCACAATTATCTGTTGTTGTGGGCACAACAGATAATCCTCTGCATGCTGTAGCTAATTTTGGCTGAAAAGGGACAGCAACAAATGTAATTACTGTTCTTACTGCATGTGCCATTTGTGGAGCTCTTAAGACTGAGATGATGCTGAAATTTAAAATTGTTACTGCTATTGCAGTGAAGAAAGGTGAAAAACATCATAAAATGCATACTGAGAGTCAGGATTTGGATGCATCAGGTGTCCTTCTTCATTTTAGAATAACTGACTTCATGTCATCACTGGCAAACTTGGGTCCTCCAGTGGAACAAGGGACTGTTGGTGGCACTGCATTTCCTTCATCTATGAATGTGGAATGTGGAGGAGAATGTGTGCTGCAATGGGAACAAGGATAAAATGCATGAACGTATAAATGGTCATGACATGGTAAAGTTGCATGGATAAAATGTCATTTTGACTGCTGTCTACAAAACAGTGCTGCCAGACAGCCAAGAAAACAATGCTGCTGTGAAAACAGTACAAAAACCAGTCCTGAATACAGTGGCAGTGCAGAAAACAGTGCTGAAAACACTGGTAGTGCCAAGCACAATGCTGCTAATTGAGATGGGAGGTGCAGAGAACATTTTGCACTCTATTTCAAGGGGAAGGCTTCAACTTTCCGAGGCCATGAATGCCAACTTCCTTGCTGCTGCTATAGCAATGCACCAGATCACACTAATTGCTCTTTGTGGTCATCTCAGCAGAATTACAGCAACATTGCTGCTACCAACTCTAGAGGCGAATGGCCCTTCCTAGAGGCTATTATTTATATATTATGTATGCAGCATGTTGGCCAAGGTGATGAACTTGGCCGGGCTCCACCGACTGAAAAATATGCCTGCTGGGTGGCTGTTCTCAATACAGCAAAATATGCACCTAATAGGCCACCTGAAGAGGCTCATGGGTTCTTCCACAATATGCTGTCTGCAGCCATAGTTTTGGGGTTAGATCGTCATGGATACTTAGATGATGCTGCTGGTTTTCCTGCCCATGTTGGCATGCGGGTTTGCAGCATGCAAGCATTCTATGCTGGTTTTCCAGAAACAGTGCCCATCATAACTGTGAAACACAAGGTTCTTCTAGCCTTCAGGCTATTACCATTGTTGCTGCAGCTATACAAGCTGGCTTCGATGACATAGGTCTGGGAGCTCGATTAGATTTGATGACCGCATATCCTATGGTGTGGGAAGGCTCAACAAACCCTAAGATAAAGAATTTCTAGCAAGCTCCAGATTTTCTTCCTCTAGATATTATTTCTGAATATGTTCTTCATCGAATTGGTGTCACCAGGCAGGAGCAAGACCACTCTGCTGTTCTCTCGCATAAGCAAGCTGCTGCAACAACTACATCAGTGGCTACAAAGATCATTGACACTAAAAATCAGGAGGAGAAAAATGTTGTGCTTCTGTGGATGATGGCTGCCTTCATAATGCATTTGAGTCCGACCGGGCTAAATGGAAGACTGTTTTCAAGAAGGATGGCACGACCACTGCTGGTAACTCGAGCCAAGTAGGTGATGGTGCTGGTGAAATCCTCTTTATGAAAAGCTCAATTTCAGAGCAGAAGGCATTACCAATTCTGGTGTATTCAGGAATTTTACTACTATTGGTGTAGACCCTTTTGTAATGGGCATAGATCCACCTATTGCAATTTCTGTTGTGGTGAAGGCAATGTAGGAGGAAGTAGCTCCTGCATTCGATGTCATGGTGCTTAACCATATTGGGGTGTGCTACAGCAAGTGATGTTGGCAGTGTCGGTAAAAAAAAATTGCTTCTCAGGTGGAATGCGCCAGTTTTGTCGTCAAGAGGGTTGACTCAGATACCGCGGACGCTACTTGGAAACAGGTGGAGACGTCGGCAAGGGCAAGCAGACCCTACCTTTGATCTTGAGGATAAGCTCTTTCTCCCAGGGGGTATAATGTTATGCACGCAATAACATTATTAAGTTATTTAGAGTCAAATTAATTGTTTTCTTTAATTTACTTTATTTTATTTTAGTTAAAGAATTAGTAGGCCACATGGGCATTTTTTTTAATATTTTATCTTGAACCTTGTAAGGGTGAACCCTATTTAAGGGGTAAGAGTAATGAGAAAAAGCAAGTAGATTTAGAGTAAAAAAGGGTTTTAAGTAATCCTCAACAAGCTCAGGGGTGTGCATTATCCTCAAAGAACTTAGGGTTTTCAAGCTCCCTTTGGCTTGATTTTCTTCTTTCTCTCTTCCTCCCTCCGAATTGCTGTGTAAGATCCCAGACCATAACATAGTCACTTGCTCCATACCGAGCGGTTACGGGCTCTTCTAAAAAAGAAATTGGTCCAAGATTCTAGTTCTTTTGTTGTGACTCGTGAATTGTGATCTTGTACACTTTGGCAGCTAGAGATTTTGGCGAGAATGATGAGTTAGATGTGGAGATTGGAGCACTGTTGTTGCGGATATTCGTGGCGCTTGTGATGGGTTTCTCTGAGAAGCCATCCATTCTCTCCCATGGCTGGAGAGAATGGAGGGCGCCGATTTATTGGGCAATCCTGCTGCCATTTGCTGCCATCGGGGTGGGGTGTTTTTGGTGTAGTTGTTTCTGATATGGTACATAGTAAGCAGAGCTCCGCCACTGCCAGTGAAGGCATGACCGATGAAGGGGCTAACGGTTGTGGAACTTGAGAAGCTACCGGTGTCGGAGGGGACGAAGATGGAGGAGACTGAGTGCGCAGTTTGCTTGGATGCGATAGAGACGGGAAAGATGGTTCGCCTTTTGCCATCGTTGGAAGATTGGCCCAAGCCCACATGACCAATGAAGGTCCACAAGTCCAAGTGTGTTAGAAGATGGGCTCAAGCCGATAAGACCAAGGAAGGCCCATACGCCCAAGAGATGTAGAAGATGGGCTTAAGGCCCATAGATCAAGGAGAAGGCCCACAAGCCCATACAATGATGGCTGGATGGTAAATAAAGAATCATCTCATAGAGATGGCATTAATGTAATTTGGTTAAATTTTTAAGTTTAAAACCCTAAACCCTAAGTTCAGGGGTTTTATTATAATAATATAGTTTGATTAATCTATAAATTGAGCTTCAAGGGAAGGGTTAGGATCATCAAGTCCATAACCTCTTCTTCCTCCTATTTTCTCCCAATGGGTGTCTTTTTTTTTCTCCATGAGCTACATGGAGTCCTGAAAATCAACATGGTATCAGAGCATTGATTTTCAGGACTCACATGTATGGTTTTCAAGATTCCAGAAACCCATTTTTTCTTTCTTATATTGATAGTTCTTTTTTTTATAGTTTTTGGAACTTGGGTTGGAATTCAGTTTTTATTTTATTGGTCGTTATTTTCTCCTACTGCATACTACTATTTTTTCCTGTATCTGAGTTGACCTGAGTTGACTCAGCATAACAGCATCATACTAGCATTGGCTTCGAAGCCCTTCTGTTTGTGCTGCTTGCCACTGACACGAGAAGATAGAGCCACCTGCTCGAACTACTTTTCCTTCTTGTTGCCATCATGCTTCTGATTGCCATCACTTGCATTGGCAAGGTTGTGAAGCTGGACGATTTGTCACCATGGAATTGAGCCATGACTGGGGAAAAAGCTTGGAAGATTGATTTTTCTTACCTTCGGGACATAATCTGATGGAAACTCTCTGGTGGTCTTGTTCGGTCATCAACTTGATTATTTGGCAGGTTCCTATGGAAACTCTTTGTTGGACTGATATTATTTCTGGAAGTTCTCCGCTAGCAACCTAAGCTAGCGATTAAACGATCTGCCTAAAACGATCTACTCCCGATGATTTGCAAGCATAAATGAGATATGATGACAACTCGACCATTTCAGAGACACGATTTCTCAAAATTTCATTGTGAGAGTGCTAAACTGATCTGCCTAAAAAAAGGCTCGATTTCTTCACAAGATCTAAAGAAAGATAAACCACTCTGCTGCATAAAAAGAGAAGAGATGGGACAATAACAAAGAAAACAACATTCTTCTTATCTAGGTACCTAGATTTCAAAAACTGTGGTGAAGAACTCCAATTTGTGTACCAAAATGCTAGCCAACAAAAAAAAAAGAAGAATTTTGAAATGTTGTTCTATGGGGGAAGAGTAAGTAGTAGCAACAGCAAAGGCCTGCCAGCATCCAATACCTTCTATACCCCTCAATTCAGAGTCTTCAGACTATAGAGTTGGTAGTCGATGCAGTTTGACTCAGACCAAACAAGACTCGATCTCGACAAGATTCAGATCAGACTCAACTCGGACAAGACCAGACCAGACAAGACTCGCCCTGGACCAGTGTTATGGACTCCGTAGCATCTAGAGTAGTTGGTAGACAGAGAGGGTAACTTATGTAATTTTTCGATTTCTCAATTAAGTGGTATTGATGTAATTTCTTTCAATACCATGGCATTGTCGTTGGCCTTTGTTGGTGTGTGTCCCTTATCTTTTTTAAGGACGTCATTGAATGAAGAAAGGAAGCATTGATCAATAGTTATAAATGAGATCGGGTTCTCTCTCTCACGAGGCCTAAGGGTGGAGCTCCTTCGAAAGCTCAACAGTTATCTACCATTGGTCGTTCCAAGCACCCTCAGTCACTCCCTTCATCGTCGTTCAACCTAGATAGAGGAGATCATTGGGTGACTCGATCCATGGCAAGGGAACTCAACAACGTGGTATCAGACAGGACCACCATTGGCAATTCCTCCTCTCTAGCTGATTTGTGCACCTCCATTGTTGAGATTCGGCTTGAATCACAAGCCCTTCGGACTTACCACACTTCTATGCGCATAAAGATGCGAGAAATTAAGGAGGCTCTTCTCCAGCTTATCCAACTCCAAGGGCCACGAGAGGCTCCCCTACCGGAGAATTCCAACCGCTCTGCTGAGCACCCACTATGCCACCCCCACCAGCGCCTTATCTACGTCCCGCCCATCCACCTCCAGGGGGGCCTCACAGCACCAGCCCTTCCAAAGTCCCCAGGTACACCAAATTAAATTTTCCAATGTATGATGGGTCTACCGACCCGTTAATCTGGTTACACCGGTGTGACCATTTTTTTTGGCACCAAAGAACCGAGCTCGACGAGAGGGTTTCTTTAGCTGTCTTCCACATGCTCGACGAAGTGCAGCTGTGGTATACCCAATTTAATTTTGAGCATCAGGTGTATGATTGGAAAATTTTTAAAGACTACTGTATGTTGAGGTTTGGTCCACCAGCACGCAGCAATCCTCTAGGGGATTTGGTTAATCTCAAACAAACAGGGTCAATTGAGAAGTATCAGAAACAGTTTCAAGAATGCCTTGCCCGCGCCAGACCCTTTGTGCGTCCAAGCCAATATGTCCATTTGTTTACTACTGGACTGGTGGAGGCTCTACGCCTCGAAGTGGAATTGAATGACCCCCCATCCTTAGCCCATGCTATGAACTTGGCATGTACACTGGATGTCAAACAACGGATTATGAAAGAATCCTTGGTGCATTGACCACCCTGGCAGAGCCAAGTGACATCGGATGCCCCCCCAAACCACAACTCCCCTCTACGCCAAGGGCCACCCCCTTCACATCCATCCAAGACTACCAGGTCCACACCTCCCTCACAGTATAGGAAACGTCTTTCTCAATCAGAAATGGATCAGCGAAAGGCACATTGGCTGTGTTTCAATTGTGATGAAAAATACTTCCAAGGCCACTTATGCAAAAGGCTGTTTTGGTTAGAGGTAGAGGATCCCGACGACAGCCCCCCACTAGAGGAAGAGGTAGACACAGAAGTGGAAGAACCAGCCATTTCACTCCATGCCATGATGGGGTTACACAGCAGCAATACTATAAATGTCTACACAGGCATTCAAAATCTCATGTTACTCGCACTGGTTGACTCAGGTAGCACCCACAATTTCCTCAGCCAACCAGCAGCATGCCAGTTGGTCTTGCCACTTTAGCACAATTCTCGCAGTTCCATTTCTGTAGCTAATGGGGAAAAAATTACCAGCGTGGGGTTATGTTCGGTGTTCAGATGTCACATTCGTTATTGAAGGCCACACCTTTACATCAGAGTTTTTGATCATTCCATTTGCTGGGTTTGATTTGGTACTAGGGATTAAATGGTTGTAGCAGTTGGATCCGATTTTATGGGATTTCAAGTCCCTTACTATGAGTTTCACACAAGATCATAAAAAACTCACCTTACATGGTACTCATGCCCCATTATAGTGTACTCTCCAAAATCTCCAAGTTTGGCACTCTGATGATAGTCAGATCACATCGTTTTTGGCTGAATTTGATGACTTATTTCAGCAACCTGCTGCCCTTCCTCCGATACGGGCTTGTGATCACTGTATTTGGTTAAAGTTGGGCACCGGGCCAGTAGTGGTGCACCCCTACCGCTACCCACACTTGAAGAAAGATGAGATAGAGCACCAATGTCAGATCATGTTAGCTCAAGGCATTATTCAGCCCAGTCACTCACCATTCTCTTCGCCAGTGCTGTTGGTAAAAAAAAACATGACAATTCTTGGCGCTTTTGTGTGGACTAAAGGGAGCTCAACGCTCATACAGTAAAGGATAAATTTCCCATATCAGTGGTGGATGAACTATTGGACGAGCTCTCAATAGCTCCATGTAGCAGAATTATTTACGAAGCTAGATTTGTAATCAGGCTACTATCAAATTCGGGTCCACCCATACGATATGGAGAAAACTTCTTTCCGTACACATCACGGTCATTTTGAGTTCTTGGTGATGCCCTTTGGTCTTTCTAACGCCCCGTCCACCTTCCATGCACTCATGAACGAGGTATTTCGCCCATTCTTTGATGATATCTAATCTGTAGGATTGGGATGGCCACATTCAGCACTTGCGTATTCATGCTCTTGCACTTACACCATTTATTCCTCAATAAATCCAAATGTGAGATGGGTACCTCAGAGGTTGCTTATTTGGATCATGTCATCTCCTCCTCCGGGGTTCAAGTGGACATGAGAAAAATACAAACAGTGATTGACTGGCCTACTCCGCATTCGGTCACGGCTTTAAGAGGGTTTCTAGGCCTTTCCGGCTATTACAACAAATTTATTCGTGACTATGGCCAAATAGCAGTGCCGTTTACGAACTTACTCAAGCGGAATGCCTTCACATTGACGGAGATTGCAGATTCATCATTTCAGTAGCTGAAACAGTCTTTAGCCTCTGCACTGGTTCTCCAACT
The DNA here is from genome assembly GCF_029961685.1 of Aristolochia californica. Taxonomy (NCBI): domain Eukaryota; kingdom Viridiplantae; phylum Streptophyta; class Magnoliopsida; order Piperales; family Aristolochiaceae; genus Aristolochia; species Aristolochia californica. The sequence continues at coordinate 33,757,509 of NW_027181881.1, read as the reverse complement.
ACCAAATTTTGAAGACCAATTTATTATTGAATGTTATGCTTCCAGTGGGAGCATTGGCTCAGTATTACAGGAGCACAACCACCCCATCGCCTACTTCAGCCACCACCTGGCTCCGCACCACCACAAATTAGCTGCATATGAAAGGGAACTCATTGGCTTAGCCAAAGCCATTCATCTTTGGCGGCCCTATCTTTGGGGTCGACACTTTCTGATCCGAACAGACCATTGTAGTTTGAAATACTTGTTGGAGCTACGTATCACTACTTCTCCCCAGCAACATTGGCTGAGTAAACTGATGGGGTTTGATTTCAAGGTGGAGTACAAACTAGGCCACCTTAACAGGGGCGCAGATGCACTATCACGCAGGGATTTGTTGGACCCCCAACTGCATGCTATCAGTCACCTGCGGTTTCTTTTGCTCGACTCCATAAGAGGTTAAATTCAGAAACATCCCGAGCTCATATACGTGTACCAAAAGATTGAGCAACGCACTCTAGACAGCCATTGGGAAATTTAGGACCGCATCATCTTGTATAAGAAAAGCATTTTTCTCCATCACATGTCCCCTCTACTCAGTAGCATTATCTCTTCATTGCATGATAGTACTCATGAGGGCCAGCAGAAAGCTTATTTTTGTATTAGCAGGGACTTCTATTGGAGGGGCATGAAGCATATGATCGCTGACTATGTCTCGGCATGCCAATTTTGTCAACGGAACAAAGCGGAATCCCTACACCCAGTTGGCCTGCTCCAATCTCTTCAGCTACCTTCCCAAGTATGGGCAGATATATCCATGGATTTTATATAGGGCCTTCCCACTTCTTGTGGTAAATCTATTATTCTGGTAGTGGTGGATCGGTTCTCCAAATACGAGCACTTCCTACCTTGGCGCATCCGTATACAGCGACACATGTCGCCCAACTTTTCATGGATCAGATTGTACGCCTGCATGGTCTACCCGAAACCATCACAAGTGATAGAGATCATGTATTTACAAGTACCTTCTGGAAAGAACTCTTCAAATTACTGGGTACCAAATTGGCCTTCTCCTCAGCCTATCACCCTCAATCCGATGGCCAAACCGAAGTGGTGAACCGCACTCTTTAGATATATTAGAGGTGTTTGGTCGGGGATACCCCCAAATGTTGGGTACGCTAGTTAGCTTGTTATAACACCTCTTACCATACAGCACTGGGCACCACACCATTCAGGGTGGTCTATGGGCGTGAACCCACTCGTATCCTATCTTATGAACCTGGTTTGTTTCGTGTGTCGATGATCGACCAAGCTTTGGAGGAACGAGATACTATGCTTGCACAGGTCAAGGCTTACTTGCAAAAAGTGCAAGACACTATGAAGCATTACTATGTCAAGCGTCACAGGGACCTTTCTTTGTTTCGGGCGATTATGACTGGATGAAACTTCAGCCTTACAGTCAGCTATCACTTACAGTAGCACGACGGCACAAACTTTCTCCCAAATATTATGGCCCTTTCCAAGTAATGGCTTGTATTGGCAGTGTGGCATATTGTCTACAACTCCCACCAGAAGCCAGGATACATGGTGTCTTCCATGTCTCACTCTTGAAGCCATTTTTGGGAGACTCACCCATGCTGCACATGCCCTAGCCTCCAGTGCATGAAGGTCATGCTCTTCCTTCCCCAACGAAAGTCTTCCAGGCTCGCCGCATTCAGGAGTCATGGGAGCTTTTAGTCCAGTGGGCTGACGTAAATATGCTTGAAGCCTCCTGAGTACCACTCGAGGAATCCCGGGCCCTTTACCCCACATTTGAGCTTGAGGAAAATTTTTTTCTCTAGGAGGGGGGGTGATGTTATGGACTCCATAACATCTAGAGTAGTTGGTAGACGTAGAGGGTAACTTATGTAATTTTCAGATTTCTCAATTAAGTGGTATTGATGTAATTTCTTTCAAAACTATGGCCTTGTCGTTGGCCTTTGTTGGTGTGTGTCCCTAATCTTTTATAGGAACGTCGTTGAATGAAGAAAGGAAGCATTGGTCAATAGTTATAAATGAGATCGATTTCTCTCTCTCACGAGGCCTAAGGGTGGAGATCCTTCGAAAGCTCATCGGTTATCAACCATTGGTTGTTCTGTTGGAAGATAAGATCAAACCCAAATGACCAAGAAGGTCCACATATGTAAGATTATTATAAGATGGGCCACATGACCAAGGAATGCCCACAAGATGGGCCCAAGCCCATAAGGAGTAGGACCCATAATGATTACCAAGAGTTGGCGTCCTTATCACATCAGTTGGAATATCAAGAAGGACTCACAAAAGTATCTTTATCTTAGGGTCACTACCATGAAGAGTTTTAGTTTAAGTTATATTTATCTTTTATCAATATTGCGTTACCTAATTATGTTAGGACTTACCTTAATTATGCTATGAAGTGTTAGAGTTTGGGTGTAATTGGGACAAGGGTAGTTTTATTGTAATTGGACTCTACTACGTTCCTCTATTATAAATAGAGGTTCATGTACTCTGATTACAACAAATTATTGAAGTCAAAGAAGTATTTCACTTTTCCATAAATTTGACACGGTATCAGAACAAGTTCTGTGAGTTGACTTTGTCAACTCACGGAGGTAACGTGATCTATTTTCTAAACCCCAAACCCTAGGTCTAGGTTCGTAGTTTTTTTTTTTAGTCCCTACACCCGTAGTTTTCATTGCGATTTTCACCCCTATAAGTAGTATTCAATATTTCAAGTTATATATTGACGAAAAGATATTTGAGTATAATTTCCAAAGAAGAAATATTTGTTCCAATCGGAGTTATCGTCAGAGAGATATCGATATTTCAATGAGCGAAGTTCAGTTTGCAAAAAGGTTTGACCAGCAACAGCAATCTTCAGATTCTGAAGTATTTTTTGCTATCAAGAACTAGAATTTATTTGAAGAAATATATATAAAAATAAATACCTATAAGTATATTCTTTTACCTATTCAACCAATTTTTTAGCTGAGTTATCTACAAAGAGAAATCGATATTTGAAGCAAGAAAGGTTAGATTGAAAAAGAGGTTCGAGTGGCAACAGAAAGCATCAATTTCCGAGTATTTTATGCTATCAATAAAGAGACTTTATATGGAGAATTATATATAAAAAGAAATATAAGTAATTCTATTTTCTTACCTATTCAACCAATTCTTGGTATGATTTTTTTATAAGGAGATATTGATCTTGAAAGAGTCAATGGTCGTTCTGGAAAAACAGGAGAAACAAAACTTAGTTCGGCCATATGACAGAGACCGAAACCTATCAGATTATTTATCATCTGATAATTATATTTTCTGAAGATATGTTATACTTGGATGAAATTATTTAAGTATAGTTTCAGACAAAGAAAATTTCATGTCAATCTGATCTATATTTAAAGATATATTCGAATTGGAAGATCAAAGGTCATGTTGGTATTCTGTTGTATTGAAAAATCCGAATTTATGCCAATTATTTGAACCACTTTTTGAGTTGATATATCAGGAAAAATATTTCACTTCTCCCTGGTCTGAGGGCTTGCTTATACATCTTTGTTATTTTGGTTTATTGCTACATCTATGATATTTGGTTCAAGCTGGGATCACTGCCATTACCTCCCAACTTGAGGGAGAGAAGTACAAGAAGTACAAGAAAGAGGTATTTTATTCCTTATGTTGTGGATAAGTTTATGTGACCAAAATATTCAAGAAAGGGTGAGAACAAAAGATGAAGCTTGAGCATCTAATAAGAAATTTGTATATCGGATTATTTCATGGGTTCTTTGACAAAGTTTACTATTTGGTTCGTGTTATATGTGTTGGAAGATGGTCGTGTTATATTTAGTTGCAGCTATTATGTCACTTTAAGGACATTATTATTGAATAAGAGGTGGTCTCATGTCATCATTTATTTTACCCCGTCAAAAAGATCAAATTTTTTTGTGGTTGGGAGTCCACGACGGAGGAACTTCATCTCTGTCAAAAAGATGAAAATTATTTGTAGTTGGGAGTCCACGATGGAGTAACTTCACCCCCGTCAAAAAGATGAAAATTATTTGTGATTGGAAGTCCATGATGGAGGAACTTCATCCCCGTCAAAAAGATGAAAATTATTTGTGGTTGGGAGTCCACGACGGAGGAACTTCATCCCCGTCAAAAAGATGAAAATTATTTGCGGTTGGAAGTCCATGACAGAGGAACTTATGATTACATCTAAGTTATCACCCCCTCCTCTCCTGTAATGGTTTTATATGTCTTCCACCACTTGAGAGTCGTTGTCCTGTGGAGGGACACGGTGGTGGACACTTCAGACCAATGCCGATAGACACACTACCGATTGCAGTGGAGTGTGCCCTACATCTAGCATTAAGACTGGAGTATGAAGCAATGACTTACCGGCTAGGAGTGATTTTTACTCTCACTTATAATGTCGTAGGGCCTCATGGAAGGACACAACAACATGAGGGGGAATGTTGGAAGATGAAGGCATATTGGAAGTTGTGCCATTTTATACAAAAATATTTTATACATCATTTGCAGCAAGCTAGGAGTTCATGTTGTTCTCTCACCCCTAGCTTGAGGGGGAGTGTTGGAAGATAAGATCAAGCCCAAACGACCAAGGCCCACATATGTAAGATTATTATAAGATGGGCCACATGACCAAGGAAGGCCCACAAGATGGGCCCAAGCCCATAAGAAGTAGGACCCACAATGATTACCAAGAGCTGAGATCCTTATCACATCAGTTGGAAGATCAAGAAGGACTCACAAAAGTATCTTTATCTTAGGGTCACGACCAAGAAGAGTTTAAGTTTAAGTTAAATTTTTATTTTATCAATATTGAGTTACCTAATTATGTTAGGACTTACCTTAAGTGTTAGAGTTTGGGTGTAATTGGGACAAGGGTAGTTTTATTGTAATTGGACTCTACTACCTTCCTCTATTATAAATAGAGGTTCATGTACTCTGATTACAACAAGTTAGTGAAGTCAACGAAGTATTTCACTTTTCCATAAATTCAACACGTTCATAGCACCCTAAGTCACTCCCTTCGTCGTCGTTCAACCTGGAAGCCAGAGGAGATCGCTGGGTGACTCGATCCATGGCAAGGGAACTCAACAACTAGATTCGGACAAGACTTGACTCAGACAAGACTCGACTCGACTCAGACCAAGACTCGACCCGGACTAGAATCGGACCAGACTTGAGTCAGACCTATCCCAGGCCATCGAGATATATATCTCAAGCAAAGATAAACTGGGGTATTTGAATGAGGATATACTTCAATCTCCTTTACTCGTGGTCGAGTTGACCACGAGAATGGCTGAAGCTTTGAGAAAAGCTTCAACCCCGATCTAGACCACCAACATTACTATTACATATATTGATGGCAACGACATCTCCAAAATGTGTGATCTACAATGACATGTGACACCGGTGACTATCTTGAATAATTCTAAAATAATCTCGATGGCCTCAGTCGTGAAATAGACTTCCGCCGACCGAACTTGATGGAGCGTTGAAGAATAGCGGATATATGATCTAGACCATATTTGACCATAGAAAAAACCATTGAATCTAAAATAATTTGATTCCCATTGGTTAAATCTAAAGACTAGTTAATAGACATACTTGAAAAAACAGTATGCTGCAAAAATTCTACAACTCAATTGGCAAGTTGGGCATCTGAGATCTATACGTACCAACTTGAGGGGGACTGCTGGCGTGAGATCCTCCGTAACACCACCTTTGGAGATGATCTGAGGATATCCTGTAAAAAAATATCATGGTTGGGAAATCATGACGGAGGAACTTATTATTACATCTATGCTATACGCCCCGTGGATTGACCAACTAGGCCTCATGGAAGATAGCACCAGTGTGAGGGGGAGTGTTGGAAGATGGGAGGACTACCATTTTATACAAAAAAGATTCTATATGTCATTTGCAACAAGCTTGGAGTTCATGATGTTCTCTCACCCCTAGCTTGAGGGGGAGTGTTGGAAGATAGGGCCCAAGCCCACACGACAAAGGAAGGCCCACATATCTAAGAGTATTATTAGATGGGACACACGACCAAAGAAGGCCCACAAGATGGGCCCAAGCCTATAAGAAGTGGGACCCACTATGATTACCATGAACTGACATCCTTATCACAGAAGTTGGAAGATCAAGAAGGACTCACAAAGGCATCTTTATCTTATGGTCACGTCCTAGAAAAGTTCTAGTTGGAGATATGTTTGTCTTTTATTTATATTGAGTTATTTAATCATGTTAAGGCTTATCCATAAGTGTTAGAGTTTAGGTGTAATTGGGAAAAGGGTAGTTTTATTGTAATTGGACTCTACTACCTTCCTCTATTATAAATAGTGGTTCATGTACTCTGATTATAATAAGTCAATGAAGTATTTCTCTTTTCCATAAATTGAACAGAAACTTTTCGAATAACATAAACTTTCGGACCAAGGATCCCGCAGTAGCAGTAGGAAAAAAAGGAAACTCCTGAGACCAATTTTGGAGTTTCAAAAATATCATCTTCCCGCATCCAAAGGACAAAAATAGAGCTTGAAAATGGTAATTCGGCGTCATCGTCATCCCACGGAAACCATGCAGCTGGAAAAAAAATTTCTCTCGGGTTTTGAGTCGTCTTCTCTGGTGACGACAAATAGAGCGTGGCTGATCATCTTGAGAATACTCCTCTCCGTATCCTCTCTCAAGGATTTTTTCTTCAACACCAACTCCTTGTCCACACCTTCATGGCATAAAAACTGCTCTCCGAGCTCCAGAGGCAGCAGAGATAAACGTGACCAATGTCCCTGCTACCGATGCATCGGACAAGCTTGAAGTCTTTAAAATAGAGGTCGTCCTTCCGCTCGATGGAGGCGGAGCGGATCGCCACCCATGCCAAGTCCGATGAGTGCTGAGGCTTCACGTAGAGACTTTCCGCAGCGAAGCCAGCGGAATCTCAAAAACTTCGAAAGAGAGGCGACTGAAACTATTGTATCGGTCGCTACTACTCATCAAACTTTTTCTTCGGATATGCGACTGATATCATCTCTCTCCGGCAGGATGGAGCAGGTGAACACCTAAGCTGTGTATGTTGAAATAGGGGCTTTATAAAGAAACAATAGTAACGTGCTTTCTGGGTGAAGAGCTAGTGGCACCCAATGATCAAATTTTGCAGCAAGAACAACTTGCAATAAAGTGAGCCATCATCAAGAAAAAATTGTCGTCAAGCTAAAGTTTCTGATGAAAGGAAAAGCAAAAAACATAGGATGGAGGAGGCTCCGATGATGAGGATCAGAGAAACAAGAGTTGTTGTGATCACGAGTTATTAGAGGAGATGAGAATAATCCATATAATAGAGAATAATCAACCATGCTAAAAAATATGAGCAAAAAAAAAGAAAAAAAATAACGGGTTTCTTTGAATCTGAAAACCATAGATGGGAGTCCTGAAAATCAAAGCTCTGATACCATGTTGATTTTCAGGTCTCCATGAATTTAGCTCATGGAGAAAAAGGGAAAGAAACTCATTGGGAGAAAACAAGAGGAAGAAGGGTTATGAAATTGATTCTTCCTAACCCTTCCCCCTGAAGCTCTATTTATAGATTTATGAAACTAAAATATTACAATAATACCCCTGAACTTAGGGTTTAGAGTTTTAACCCTAGAACTTTAACATAATTACATCAATGCCATCTCTATGAGATGACCTTTATTTACCATCCTGCCATCAATTTATGTGGGCTTATGGGCCTTCTCCATGATCTATGGGCCTTGAGCATGTCTTCTATATCTCTTGAATCCATGGGTCTTCCATGGTCTTATGGGCTTGGGCCCATCTTCTTATACACTTTGATATGTATATCTTCCTTGAGGGCTTGGGCCCCCTGTCTTTGTTATGGTCCCTAGCCATGGATCTAGTAACTCAGTGAGTTGAATATGAATCCAGCACTATTTGAGGGTTTCTTATCACATTTTTGTGAAAAGAACTCTCTTATACTTCTCCTTTCACGTTAGGATTGAAAAGGATTTTGCTTTTCTCAATTATAGATGCAACCAACAAGTTAAAGGACTGTTTAAGCACTCAGATATGAAACCCTTTTTTTATGATTCACGTCAAGAGGGTTTTACTTGCTGTAATGACTCAAGAACAACCCCTTTCCATTTACTAAATTCATTCCCCTTGAAAAGGAGTTTCCTTTTCTTAATTATGAATGAACCCAGCTAGTTAAGGAAGCTCCTTGAGGCCCCAACATGGAATCCCCTTTCTTATGGCTCACATCAAGGTAGGGTTTCCAATTTCATGCATCACTGGTTCCTTACGTAAAAGAGAAACATAAATCTAATCTCAATGCTTGGAATAAGATTAGCAAATACCTCTGGACGTCAACACCCAACCAGCAACAAGAACTCATCCTCCTTCCTGGGTAGACTCACGTCAAGACCTCTCCTTTTCTAGAATTTCTGTGAAGAGGTAGTCTCTCCCTTGCAGCTCGGAATAGAAGGGTGCTTCCTCTTCTTCTTCCTCCCACGATATCCTCAAAGACTCTCCAATAGATGTAGCAAACCACCAAAGAGAGTTCAAGTCAAGAACCCTAGAATAGGGAGCGTATCAATAACCTAATTACTCTAGTTTATGCTAATTCTGAACTTGCTTTATTTCTCCATCCTTACCCCTTAAATAGGGTAATTAACATCAACATAGGTTAGGGTTATAAAACCCAATTCTGCCCCTACCTTTAAGTCTTATTACAAATCAATAAAATTCGAAATTAAAAGCAACATAAATAATAAAAGTAAAGTAGATGACTCAGTGTTATTGAGTCCATAATAGTCTTCCAACATAGAAGAAGTACAAGAAAGATGTATTTTATCCTATATGTTGTGGATAAGTTTATGTGACCAAAATATTCAAGAAAGGGGGAGCACAAAAGATGAAGCTTCTGCATCTAAGAAAAATTATTTAAATCGGATTATGATTATTTCATGGGTCATTCTACAAGGTTTATTATTTTTGTTCGTGTTATATGTGTTGGAAAATGGTTGTGTTACATTATAGTTGCTGCTATTATGACTCTTTGGATGAGACTTTATTATTGAAGAAGAGGTGGCCTCAGTACCTTTTCTCATACCATAATTGATTTGACTCTAAAAAATATCACGGTTGGGACACCATGAGATTCGGTGCCCGGATTGGGGTACCATGATAAATTTAACTCTCAAAAATATCACGGTCGGGATACCATGAGAGTCGGTGTCCGAATTGGGACACCATTATAAATAAACCCACTACCCCCAATAATGGCTTTTATTACTCCTACCACTTGAGAGTCGTTGTCCTGTGGAGGGACACTTCAGAGCAATGCCGATAGACACACTACCTACAGAAGACGGAGTGTGCCCTACATCTAGCATTAGGACTGGAGTATGGAGCAATGTCTTACCAACTAGGAGTTATTTTTACTCTCACTTATATTATGCCAGCAGAGCCTCATGGAAGGACACAACAGCATGAGGGGGAGTGTTGGAAGATGAAGGCATATTGGAAGATGTGTTATTTTATATAAAAAGATTCTATACATCATTTGCAGCAAACTGGGAGTTCTTGATGTTCTCTCACCCCCAACTTGAGGCGGAGTGTTGGACGATAGGGCCCAAGCCCACATGACCAAGGTAGGCCCACATATCTAAGAGTATTATAAGATGGGGCACACGATAAGGGAAGGCCCACAAGATGGGCCCAAGCCCATAAGAAGTAGGACCCACCATGATTACCACGAGCTGGCATCCTTGTCACATAAGTTGGAAGATCAAGAAGGACTCACAAAGGCATCTTTATCTTATGGTCACGTCCTAGAAGAGTTCTAGTTTGAATTATGTTTGCCTTTACTCTATATTGAGTTATTTAATTGTGCTAGGACTTATCTTTTAGTGTTAGAGTTTGGGTGTAATTGGGACTAATGTAGTTTTATTGTAATTGGACTCTACTACCTTCCTCTATTATCAATAGAGGTTCATGTTCACTGACTATAATAGGTTAATGAAGTCAATGAAGTATTTTTCTTTTTCATAAATTCAACCGAAACCAATGGGAAGAGGAGTTTGATAAAAATGTCTGCAAGCTAGTTGATAGTGTAAATGTGATACACTTGAAGACATCCCATGGTTACTTTTTCATGAATAAGATGATAGTCTATGCCTATTTGTCAGCTGTGAGTGTGAAAAACTGGGTTGTGACATAAATTTGTAACACTTAAGTTATCACATAGAAGAAATGGAGGTTTGGTTAAACATATATGTAAATCTTTGAGAAGAAATTGACTCCATGTTATTTTTTCACATGTAGAAATGAGTCCCTATCTGTCGTTTTGTTGCAGATAGTTGTATTCTTCTTTCATGGCATCATGCCATTGGGAGTGTAAGAGCAAGTTATATGATATAGGCTAAGATGAATGTGTGACTACATGAGCTTGAAAAGATGAGGTAGCTGCCCTACATTTTTCTCTTGTCATCATAGGGTGATGGTTAGGTATTTTAGGTAGAGGATGAGATGAATAAGGTACGTTAAAAGGAAGACCAATTTCAATATTACCTGAAGGTGGTGAGGAAGTTGGACAGGGTGTTGGACTTGGTAATTTTTTAGAGATTATTTTTTTATAAGGCTGAAGGGTTAGGATCATAGATTTTGTAAGAAGTTGATAGTAAAGGAGTAGTTGAAGTTGTGGGTGTTTCGTCTAATGGTTTGATAAAATCATTAACACTAAGAGGTAAAGGGTTAGTAAGTAATTCTTAATTTTTTAGATAATCTATATGGAAAATGTCGCAGAAAAAGTATGGAAGAGTCTAACATGACTCTCACAATAAGAAGTCTTACAGAGCCACAATTATTATGGAAGGAAGTCTCACAGTAGAGTTTAAGTTTAAAGGTGTTTTAGTTATGTTATTCTTCTATTTATGTTGGGTTATTTAATTATGCTAGGACTTATCAATAAGTGTTAGAGTTTGGGTGAAATTGGGACAAGGGTTGTTTAATTGTAATTGGACTCTATTACTTTCCTCTATTATAAATAGGGGTTCATGTACTATAATTACATAAAGTCAATAAAGTTTTTCTCTTTTCCACAAATTCAACAGAAAACATGATTCATAAAAAACAACATGTTGAGTGATAAAAAATGTTGAGCGATGGACAAAAGCATTGGTACCCTTTATAAGGATCATGATACCTAAAAATAAAAAAGAACGGGATCCAACTTTGCCAGATTGATGCCCGTATCACCGGTTGCCCAAGACCTCAAACTATTGAACCTTGGATTATAGGAATTCACTAAAACATCCTTCATTCTAAGTATATCTGTTGGGATAAGAGTCCCTGGAGCTGCCATGAGATCAACCAAAAATTCCCTATAGCAAAATCGAAGTATTAACAATTGAAGGCAAAAATGAACTGTATTAAAGATACTGGAATATAACAAATACTGATGTTATAAAAATTTCCAAATTTATAAGAATGCATGATAATTTTTTTTTAAAAAGTAAATACACAATGTCTAGATATAACAAGGAGTATCAATAAGAAAACATTCAACAGAGTAGAGTTAAAAGGAATAGCATGCAAACATCTAATTAGAGGCGGAGCCCTATGATTCTATAATTTTGAAAATTTTAGTGACCTCCCATTGTATAGTCCTAACCTACTACATTATCAGTCTTCAACTACCTTGAACAACTAAACTATCTGAAGCCCCTATGTTGAATGCAATATGGTCTTGTGTTTAAAAAAACAGTCAATAATTCAACAATTAAAAAGTAGAGCCAACTGAATGTAGAGCTAAACATTCATATATTCATCTAGCCTTCTTTCTTCCTAAGTTTTTCCATTTTTACCCCTTTGGATAATGAGATACTTTATAGGATAATAAGGAATCAATAATGTAGAGCGAGGAAGTCCAAATTTCTTTATAAAGAAAGTAAACAAATAAATAAAGTGAAAGAATTCAATAAGACGAGAAGTTAGTAACAACTTCTTAATTATGGCAATAATTTTCAGGATAGAAGATGTGTTAGAATTAAAGCCTAACCAAATAACTAGCAACTTAGGAGGTCTATTGTTCAACATTTAAGCCAATAGCACTTCTTAACTCTTATCAATGTGGGATTATTCCCACACAACAATATGAATGATTACTAACGGAGAAAATGAAAGCACTTTAATTAATAGACTATAATGGGAACCATCACGTCATCATTAAAAGGTTTATTAATTGACTTGTGAAAAGCTGCTTTCATGAATCTAGTAGCTTTTTTTTTAATGAAAAGAGCATGCAAAAAATTAGTTTGCAATGATTCAACAACAAAGAAAAGGACAAGACATGCAACATATCTCAAAAGGTACAAAATCACTAGACACACAACATAACCTTTCATTATCTGACTTTATAATTGTTTACATACAAGTCCAAGCATATTTTGGTTATTTATGATATTTTCCACATAATATTTTTCTCTTAATTAGGCCCATTAGATAGAGAATGTTTAATTTTGTCTCTACTTACATTTTCAGTCAATTTAGACATGTATTTTAGGAGATGTAATTTTGAGTATTGATGGGTATTTTTGTCCTTTTATAGATTTTCACTTAAACCTTGATTGTAAAGAAGTTGGACAGACCTTTCTGGCTCAGATTCCAAGGTGGCAAAGTTGGTGATCTTCCAAAAACTCTTTTTCGTCTTTTATTTTATCCCCAAATCACATATTTTTCATGGTATCAACCAGTAATGCAAGTCTTGGCCAGGTTTCTTTTGAATTTATGGATCTTCTCTCCATTTTTAGCAATCTCCTTGAAGGTTTTTCCCTTTGGACTAGTAGGGTAAAGTTTCCAATTTTTCTCTTTTCTTCCTATGTTAGCCTATTGGAAAATGATTATTACTTCTATTTTATTGATTGTTGAGATTTAGAAGTGTTTGATTATCCAAATCAATGAAAATTTCTCAAAATCTCCCCGCATCATCAACCCAATGCTTGCATCATCCTGGTTTCTTACAATTAGGTCATTCTTTCGTCAATTTATTTTCTCAATTACTAAAATTGAGTGAATTGGGTGGTGAATTGCCCTAATTGAATTTGGTGTAGGCCCACTTGAAGCATATAAATTTAGGGAAAGTATTTCCCTTTGGTTAATTGATGTTCTAGTGTACTGAATTGTTGTATTTGGTGATATTTAATGGCTGATTACAATACATAGGTTGCTGTCCAGAGGACTATAGAGTGCTCAGATGTGAAATTCTCTCAATCTATTCAGATAACTAGAATCCGGTTGAATGGATGGAATTATGTAAACATGTTCAGATGAGTTTTGATGTATTTGAGGGCTATAAGAGTGGCAAAATATATAACTGATCATCCCCCGGTGCCTATTACTGAAGATTGGGTGGCAAAAGATAATTTAGTAATGACCCGGTTGGTCAACAGTATGGAATCCAGATTTAATGACCAGATTTTGAGTTGTAGTACTGTTAAGGCAATGTGGACTACTTTGGCTTTCATTTTGTCTCATGAAAGTAATTTTTCAAGGATCTATGAGTTATATGTGAAGTTCTTTAATATGAAGCATGAAAGTAGATTAGTGACAGATTATTTGACTGAGATTAGGGGACTACAATCGGAGATTAGTATATTCCATCATTTTACTACGAATGTTGAAGACAAGAGGTCTCATGGCTAGAAGTTTCCTTCTGTGGCTCAATGGATTGGAGGACTCTGGTCATACAAACGAGACCATCAGAATTTTCTTTACTTCACCTGAAGTCAAAAATGTTGTCTTGTCTTTTCCTTATGCGCCCTCAACTCCTGTCACTTGCAACTATAACATTGTGACGTTAGACTTTGGATGGTGTCTTTCATATTTGGAATACACAAACCGTGCAGCGGTGACACCCGGCCTGCATGGGGTAGAAAAACTGCATCGATTGACTGGCGTGCGGGCTCAGAAATGTCGCCACTCTGGAAGGAGCAAAGCTGGCTTAGAACAGTAGGATGGATTATTTTACTATGGCTGCTATTACAGTGCAGAAAGGGGCTCCAATAGATAGACTGGTTGGAGATAATCTAGAGGAGATAAGAAAAATGGAAGATGACAAGCAGTTGTATGATGAAATGCTTGGCAGAAAGAAGGAGTACAGCAATTCTTTGCTTAGCAGTTTGGGTTTTTTGGAAAAGGTAGAAACTATGATGTGGTGGATGATTTTTATTACTATTGATGGTATTCTGTCATTCGCTTTTATGGTTGGACTCCCGGTGGTTTCACCTATATTTGCATCATTGGAAAAGACCCACAATCCATTTAGGCTGATTGGGGTTGGATTATCAGTCTGGACTTTAGTTGTAGCTAGTTGTGGTTGTTCATTTGACTTTTGGTCCATTGCCATTTGCCACATGTTGGTTGGCTTTTGATAAGCTTCATTTATAAGTCTTGCTGCTCCATTTATTGATGACAATGCACCTAAAACTCAGAAAACAGCTTGGCTTGGAATATTCTTCATGTGTATGCCAACGGGGGTGGCATTTGGTTATGTTTATGGAGGTTTGGTTGGAGGTCATCTTACTTGGCGATATGCATTTTTGGGAGAGGCAATTCTGATGCTTTCATTTGTTATTCTTGGCTTTTCGATTAAGCCTTTTCAGTTGAAATTTTTTGCTTCATCTCGATCAAAAATAGTGTTGGAACCTATGGAGAGTGGTGTTATAGAAGTTCAAGATGCTGATACACTTAATTACACAAATGATGGTGCTGAGGAACGTCTTCACTTATCAAGATGGACAGCTTGTCCTTACGCTCATGGGTTCTTCAACAAAATTTTTGTGCTGCGATTGTGGCACTGTAGAAACCAGTGCTGACAACACTGTGAGTAGAAGCAGTAGTGACTTATGAAGCACAATTATCTTTTTTTGTGGGCACATAAGATAATCCTCTGCAGGATGTAGCTAATTCTGGCCGAAAAGGGGCAACAACAAATGTAATTACTGTTCTTACTGCATGTGCCATTCGTGGAGCTCTTGAGACTGAAATGATGCTGAAATTTAAAATTGTTGCTGCTATTGCAATGACGAAAGGTGCAAAACATGATAAAATGCAAACTGAGAGTCAGGATTTGGATGCAGCAGGTGTCCTTCGTCATTTTGGAAAAACTGACTTTTTGTCATCAGTGGCAAACTTGGGTCCTCTAGTGGAACAAGGGACTATTGGTGGCACTGCATTTCCTTCATCTATGAATGTGGAGGAGGAGAATGTGTGCTGCAATGGGAAAAAGGATAAAATGCATGAACATTTAAGTGGTCATGACTCGGTAGAGTTGCATGGAGCAAATGTCCTTTTGACTGTTGTCTACAAAACAGTGCTGCCAGACAGCCAAGAAAACAATGCTGCTGTGAAAACAGTGCAGAAACCAGTCCTGAATACAGTGGCAGTGCAGAAAACTGTGCTGAAAACACTGGTAGTGCTGAGCACACTGCTGCTAATTTAGATGGGAGGTGTAGAGAACATTTTGCACTCTATTTCAAAGGGAAGGCTTCAACTTGCCAAGGCCATGAATCCCAACTTCCTTTCTGCTGCTATAGCAATTCTCTAGAGCGCACTAATTGCTCTTCAGGAGTCCTATCAGCAGAATTACAGCAACGTTGCTGCTACCAACTCTAGAGGCGACTGGCCCTTCCTCGAGGCTATTATTTAAATATTATGTATGCAGCATGTTGGCCAAGGTGGTGAACTTGGCCGGGCTCCACCGACTGAAAAATATGACTGTAGGGTGGCTGTTCTCAATACAGCAAAATATGCACCTAATAGGCCACCTGAAGAGGCTCATGGGTTCTTCCACAATTTGCTGTCTACAGCCATAGTTTTGGAGTTAGATCGTCATGGATACTTAGACGACGCTGCTGCTTTTCCAGCCCATGTTGGCATGCGGGTTTACAGGATGCAAGTATTCTATGCTGGTTTGCCAGAAATGGTGCCCATCATAACTGTGAAACAGCAAGGTTCTTCTAGCCTTCAGGCTGTTACCACTGTTACTGCAGCTATACATGCTGGCTTCGATGACATAGGACTGGGAGCTGGATTAGATTTGATGACTGCATATACTATGGCATGGGAAGGCTCAATCCACCCTAAGATAAAAAATTTCCAGCAAGCTCCAGATTTTCTTCCTCTGGGTAATATTTCTGAATATGTTCTTCATCGAATTGGTGTCACCAGGCAGGAGCAAGACCACTCTGCTGTTCTCTCCCAAAAGCAAGCTACTGCAGCAACTACATCAGTGGCTACAAAGATCATTGACACTAAAAATCAGGAGGAGAAAAATGTTGTGCTTTCTGTGGATGATGGCTGCCTTCAAAATGCAATTGTGTCCGACCGGGTGAAACAGAAGACTGTTTTCAAGAAGGATGGCACGACCACTGCTGGTAACTCGAGCCAAGTAGGTGATGGTGCTAGTGAAATCCTCTTTATTGGAAGCTTAGTTTCAGAGCAAAAGGCATTACCAATTCTGGTGTATTCAGGAATTTTACTGTTGTTGGTGCGGACCCTTCTATAATGGGCATAGGTCCACCTTTTGCAATTTCTGGCGCGGTGAAGGCGTTGTGTGAGGAAGTAATTCCTGCATTCGATGTCATGGTGCTTAATCGTATTGGGGTGTGCTACAACAAGTGATGTTGGCAGTGTCGGTAAAAAAAATTGCTTCTCGGGTGGAATGCTTCAGTTTTATCGTCCAGAGGGCTGACATAGATACAGCGGATGTTACTTGGAAATAGGTGGAGACATCAGCAAGGGCAAATAGACTCTACCTTCGAGCTTCAGGACAAGTTCTTTCTCCCAGGGGATGTAATGTTATGAACACAATAACATTATTAAGTTATTTAGAGTCAAATTAATTGTTTTTCTTTAATTTACTTCATTTTATTTCAGTTAAAGAATTAGTAGGCCACAAGGGTATTTTTTTTTAATATTTTATCTTGAACCTTGTAAGGGTGAACCCTATTTAAGGGGTAAGAGTAATGAGAAAAAACAAGTAGATTTAGAGTAAACCAGTGTGCTGAGTTCTCCTCAACGAGCTGAGGGGTGTGCGTTCTCTTCAAAGAACCTAGGGTTTTCAAGCTTTCCTTCGGCTTGATTTTCTTCTTTCTCTCTTCCTCCCTACAAATTGTTGTGTTAGATCCGGGACCATAACATAGTCACTCGCTCCATACCGAGCTGTTACGGGCTTTTCTGAAAAAGAAATCCGTCCAAGATTCTAGTGCTTTTGTTGCTACTCATGAATCGTGATCTTGTACACTTTGGCAGCTAGAGATTTTGGCGAGAAGGATGAGCTGGATCTAAAGATTGGTGAAATGTTGTTATGGATATTCATGGCAATCCTGCTATCGTTTAAGCAAAAGTCTAAGTTTTCTCTATTGTTGCACGAAGCCCAGTAAACTTTAACGCCACATTGGAGAAACGAACTGACATCGATGTCTGTTACAATGTGGGACCCACCATGATGCACGAGATGGTGGGACCCACCATGAGGACGTGGGATGCCAAGAAGAGTTCTCATCCAAGTTAGCATGAGTTAAGAAGATAAGAAACCCAAGCTAAAATGAGTTAGAGGACTTGAAGATCAAGTGGGACCCACAAAGATACCACGAGTTGGAATCTTTTCAATATGAGCTGGAAGATCACGTGAGACCCACAAGGATAAGACCTCAAGCTCACCTCCTCCCTTATTTACATGTTATTGATGAATTTTTACAGTTCAACTTATATTAGAACTTTATTAGATTGTGTTATCCTTTCAAGGTAGACTTATCTTAGAGAGTTAGAGTTGGAATGTAATTAGGATATTTAAAGGTTAATTTTATAAGGACTCTATCACTTCCTCTACTATAAATAGAGGTGTTGTACTTCAGAATTAATCAATTTCTACAATTTTCTCTTGAGTAAATCTCTCTCTCTCTTTGCTTGGTGCACACCTTGTTCCTCTTCTCTTCGTCTCTCTACCCGAGAGCCTTCTTCCCCTTTTCTCCTTTTTTTCTTTCTCTCCTCCCTTGCTTGGAATATTGGAAAAGGGATCCTAAATTCAACATGGTATCGAAGCATTAAATTTAGGATCCTACATCAAAAGGAATGATCTAAGAATATATGATCAACACCACTCATAGAAGGCTCCTTGTGAAGGAAGATAAAAAAGCATAAGATAAGTTTCCTTCATTATTTTTTTATTATTTCATGTTGCTGGTTTCCAAATTCAGAAGATGATTTAAAGATGAGTATGTAAATGTTTTTCATCTTATGAGATTGCCTTTCGATCTAGAAGAAGCTATCAAAGCAGTTTTGTCGGTTAGGAATTTCTGTTAACCGAGACCAGCCCATGATCAGATTGTTGAATTTTTTTTTGTCGGAACAAGATTCCCCTGATATAGAAGAGTGATATTGAGTCTATTATGAGTGGTTATTTACTCAGAAAAAAGTCAGAATAATGATTGTTTAACATCAATGCTAAAATTCTCCATGCACCAAGTTGTTTGAAGAATACTACTTGGATATTTTGATTAGAATTTTTTGGAGAATTATTTTTGTTGAAGTGCCTATTATTGATAAAGAAAATGTGAGTAGCAAAGGTGGTATATTCAGAATTACCACAATAACCTTATAAAGGGTATCAAATTTTATGAGTTGGTCAACATCGGTTCGGAGGTTTCTTATAACAAAGGACCTACTTGGTCATCTCACCAACCATGGACCACCTATTGATCAAGAAGACATTTTTTATAGAAAATGGTTAAAAAATGATACCATTGTGATTAGTTGGCTAATCAAAATCATGGAAAAATTGTGGAAATAAAGCACTCATTGTGGGAGATATGGCCACTCTATCGATACATGCTATTATAAGGAAAGGAGTTACAGTGGAAAAAATGGTCACTATGGAGAAATATGTTATAATGCCAACGACAATTCAGACATTTATCCTGGAAAATTGACTTAGGAGCCTCCGAGCATCTTACAGGTAACAGACATTTATTACATTCTATATCTCTATGTCTTTCACATAAGTTTGTTACCATAGCTGACGGTTTTCAAACCAAGGTTCAAGGGAAAGGATCCACTTCCGTTACACCATCACTTCCGCTCAATGATATTCTATTTGTTCCTACCTTCCTTTTGAATTTGTTATCTGTTAGTCAGCTGACAAAGTATTTTAATTTCTCTATCACCTTCTCACCCACTTCGTGTGTATTTTATGATCTTATAACGAAGCAGGTAACTGGTGGATGCCATGAACAAGGGGGGCTATACTACCTAGATGTGCCAAAAATAAATACTATTTCCACTAGTGAAAATGAGACAAGGCTATGGCACAATCGGTCGGGACATCCATCTTCACAATCTCTTCATTATATGTTTCCTACTCTTAAAGTTAGGTCCGAGTTTCATTGTGAAGTTTTTCAACTGAGTAAACATCAAAGGAGTATATACTCACCTCATCTAGAAGTCAAAAGTATTACTCCATTTTTATTAATTCATACAGATGTATGGGGACCCTTGAGCATCTCAAATATTTCTAGAGTCAGGTATTTTATTACATTTATTAATGATTTCACTCGTACCACTTGGTTGTTTCTTTTTAAGGAGAGTTCCGAGATACCGTTGATTTTTAAGTCTTTTCATGCTATGGTACTCACTCAGTTTGGTTAGAACATAAAAATACTTTGTTCTGATAATGCCAAAGAATACATTTGCAAAGAACTTGACTCTTTTTGTTAAGAAAATGACATTATCCATCAAACATCATGTGCATACACTCCTAAAAAAAATGGTGTAGCCGAATGAAAAAATTGTCATATTCTTGAGGTAGCTCGAGGTTTAATATATGCCATGAAAGTTCCATACTTTTATTGGCCTCATGCAATCCTGACTGCATGCTTTCTTACAAATCGACTACCATCTTCTGTTCTTGGTAATAAATCTCCTTACTCTATATTATTTCCAAATGATGATCCCTTTTCATTGCCCTTGAAAATCTTCGGGTGTCAATGTTTTGTCCATATTTCCTCCCCAAAACACAGTAAACTTGATCTTAAATCTATCAAATGTTTCATTCTAGGATACTCTTGTACACAAAAGGGTTATGTTTGTTATAATCTCACCCTTCAGCGTTTACTTGTGTCCAAGGATGTCACAATTTTTGAAGACTTTCCATACTATTCTGACAATGCACCTCCAGGTTTATCTTCAGTACCAGGTTCTCCTCGACCGGTTGTGCCCCATGCTATAGAAACTTCTCAGCCCCCAGAAACACCGGCTGACACCACACCTGCTTAGTTTATGGATCCCACTGAGGTAAGTCCATCTTCTCCAGTTGTTTTTGGCCCACAATATGATACTCGTCCTATCGCATAAAGAATAGAACCCAGATCATGCACCATACCCTCTACGTCTCATCCCATATCAAATTTTGTGTCTCATCATCGTCTGTCCCCTGCATGTTGTCAATTTCTCTCTACTATTTCTTCCATATTATTACCATAGTCCTATCAAGAGGCTCTCAAACATCTAGAGTGAAAAGCAACAATGGATGAAGAAATACAGATCCTGTATGAAAATCAATGATGGGCTCTAGTCCCACTTCCATTAGATAAGAAACCTATTGGTTGGAAATGGGTGTTTACTGTGAAACATAATCCAAATGGATCTGTGGCTCGGCTGAAGGCTCGCCTCATGGCTAAAGGCTATACACAATGTTATGGAATTGATTATGAGGAAAACTTCTCTCTAGTGGCAAAAATGAACTTGGTACGTGTGTTATTATCTTTGGTAGCTAACTCTTCCTGGCATGTATATGAACTTGATGTGAAAAATGCCTTTCCGAATGGGGACATCAAAGAAGAAATTTATGTGCAACAACCAATTGGGTATGTGGTTGAGGGGGAGTCAGTATGTTGACTAAAAAAATCTCTGTATGGTCTAAAACAGTCCTTTGTGCATGGTTTGAGAAATTTAGTCAAGCCCTCATACGGGCAGGATTTTATAGATGCTCTGGAGATCACTCAGTTTTTATTAAAAACACACCAAGAGGGAAGGTAATTATGGCAGTATATCTTGATGATATCATTTTAACGGGTAGTGATTTCGAGGCCATCCTGGAAACAAAAGAAAAAGTATGTGCTGAATTCAAGACAAAGGATCTTGGACTACTCAAATACTTTCTGGGTATTGAAGTATTACAATCCAGACATAGGATTGTGCTATCCCAAAGGAAGTATGCCCTAGATCTACTAGAGGAGATAGGAATGCTGGGATGAAAACTAGCAGATAATCCTATGGACTCAAATACAATACAGGAGAAGATGTAGATAACGAAAAATATCATAAACTAGCGGGAAGACTTATTTACCTATGTGTAACAAGGGATTAGGGAACGCACAAGCAAAGGCCCAACCCGAGGGCACAAGTTTGAAGGAAATTACCATAAAACCCTTCTAAGAACATAAACTAGAAATTGCATAAATTAAACCCTGCGTCTACTGATTACTCTGGATGCTATGGAGTCCATAACATCACCCAAACACACCCCCCCCCTTCCGTGGAGAAAGAGCTTGTTCTCAAGCTTGGAAATTGGGGTAGACAACACGAAAGGCTGGAATGGTTCCAATGAGACGGCAGCAGTGTCAGTCTCCGTCCATGGGACGAAAAATTCCCATGCACCAGATATACGATGAGCCTGCAACACAAAAGCTAGAGATGGCAGCATACGATGATGGTAAGAGCTCATTTCACAGATTTGGTGTGACACAACCCCTCAATGCGGCCCTCCCATTGGCAAGGTGGTACAGTCCATCCTCTGCCAGCAAGGCAGCAACAACCTGAATGGTCAAGATTGCTTCCCCCGTAGAACAATCCAGGTGACCTGTGTCCTGTATTGTAGACGAGCAGTGAGGTAACTGAACTACACGAGGAAGCCCACTGCAGACTTGTTCATCAATACCATTAGCAACCGAAAACGCAACTTTCCAGGAATCCCACAAGTGTTGCCTTCGCAACGTGCCAGACAGCACACGCTGCTGCTCACTAGCCGGAAGAGAATGTTGTAGGAAGGACACACCTCTGCCACCGAGGATTTGGTCAAAGGCAGAATTGGCCAGGTGGCGCTCCGCTGCATTATGTTTTCAGGTTGTAGGTGCTGCTGGGGTGTGCTTATCTTGACGGTAATATGAGAAACAATGTGAAATATCAGCACCCTCTTGGGTTCAAGAGCTCTACTAATGGAACATGCAGCCATCACAAAAATTATGTGTTGCTGTCCCTATCCGTCTAGAATGTGCTCTACTAGTGGAAGAGGTTACTGCTGCAGAAAAGTGAAATTGAGTCTGGCTATGCAACCCTGCCACATAAAATTCATTCCTCCTTAAGACCATTCCCTAGAATGAGCTCTACTAATGGAAGAGGCTACTGCTGCAGAAAGTTGAAATTGAGTCAGGCTATGCAACCGTGCCACATAAAATTCATTCCTCCTTAAGACCATTCCCAGCATACCCAAAAAAACATTATCTCCATTATGTTTTACGTTGGATCCCTTCTCATAGTCAGAACTCCCACCCACCGGAAAATTTTCCAACTGAACAGTCTTATCAATCCCGTGCTTTAGAGAAACAGGATTAGCACATAGATTTTCAAATTGTTCACGAGAGATCAAGCCCCTGATTATGTACCCAGCCTCCTCAAAGGGAAATCCGGAATACAGCACAACATCCGTCCAATGCAGAGGAGAAATTGGACCAAAACCTTCCAATTCTGCGACCCAAGCTTCCCCCTTACCCATGGTTTGGAGATTCACTCCAACAGGTTCCAATCCAAAAGGAGCTTTGAAGGTTGTCCTATACCAAAATAGAATTTTGTTAATGGGTAGACACATCAGAGTGAAGTGGGTGCTCGTCTCCATCCACCCCAACCTTGTATGTCCATATTGCAATACCAATAGCATTAGATACAGCACTAATGCATACTGCTGCATTCTTCCCAAATTGCATCAGCATGTCACACTTAGGCCCATGCTCATCATTGCTTGTGGTCCACAACGCATACTCCACCCTGTCGATGGGTAGGGCACTGTGATAGATGTAAGATTCTGACATGAGAACTAGGTTAATTATAATTGAATAACCCTTATAATTGTGTTATAGGTGGTTATTTATCGGTTTTCACTTGAAACGTGCATTTATTGAATTTGGCATTAATCAATGCTTATATTGCATATTTTTATCTCCTGAATGATACTTCATTGCATTTAGGGTTTATTTCTTCTTGAAATGATTTGTATGGATTTAATTATGGAATTTCAGGAGAATTTTGTGTGGAGAAGAAGATATTTAAAGAAATGCGATTAGTGGGGGATGGGATTTTTTAGGGCAAAAATCGTATTGAAAGCGGGGGAGCCGTGGATCGAATATAGGGGAGAAACAGAGGAGCCGCCGATGAAAGGAGAGGAGAGCTCGAGAGAGTCTCCCTCCAGCCGTCGACCATTCGGAGGGAAGACCCGAGAGGGCTCCCTTCGAACACCATTCGTCACCGTTGTTCACCACCATTCGGCAACTGAGAACAGACCGAGGAGAGCTCGAGAGAGTCTCCGTAGTGGCGAGTTCAACGCTGCCATTTTCTGCTCACCAAGCAGAGAGGTGGCCCGAGAGGGCTCCTCCGACGTCGATTACCCATTTTCGACCATTTCCAAAGCTATTCCGACTCCGACCGAGACTCGAGAGAGCCGATTAGAGGATTTCGGCTCCATTTCGTCGTCCGCCGCACCACCTCCATCCATGGGTTTCTATCCTTCTTCGCCGGCGTCGTCTCTACCTCCAGCCACTCGTTCTTGCAACCCGAAGCCATCAATTGTTGGAAATTATAGCACCTATGAGAACGAGCAATTTGCTGCTCGAGCGAGAGGAAGGAGAAGGGAAGTAATCCAGTATTTTGTAATTTAATTTTTATATAGTTTGAACTTAGGTTTTGAATGTTTATTAACTTTGATTTGAGAATTAATGTTTTTCGAATATTAGTTTTCCAGATATTTGATTAAATTAGTTAGTTAGGGTAGGATTGTAATTTAGGTTGGATTTTGGTATTTTAATTCGATTTCTGTCTTTCACTCTATGCGCCCGAGAGGGGATAGAAGCAAGGATTGAGAAATCGGATTCGTGATTACTTAGTGCTCGAGAGAGGCACGAATCATGGTAAAATCTAGAGTTGATAATTTTAGCATCATCACAATAGGAAATTGATTCTCTACATTCTATTGTAATCCGATCTCTGTCATTAACTCTAGGCACCCGAGAGGGGCTAGACACAAGGATTGAGAAGCCGGATTCGTAGTTACGTGGCGCTCGAGAGAGGCACGAATCACGATAAAATCCAGAGTTGACTTTTCCTGTTGTGGAAGTAGTTAATTAGATTATTGCTTGATAATTTAGGATATAATTAGTGTTTATTTCAGATTAATTCATCATATTTGGTTAGGCTAGTTGATTGAAGAATACACAAAATTCAGTCCTCTTTGTGGATATGACCCTCGCTTCCTGCTAGATTACATGAACGATTCGTACGCTTGTAAAAGCCGATGTAATTAAATTTCACATCACACTGCTTCTGTCCAGTCAAGGTCCACATAAACCATTTCCCCACGGGCAATAGCCTTCTGTGCAGAACCAAGAAATCTATCTCCATACTTTGCATAACCAAGAAATGACAATGTAACTTACTATCTTGTGAATCTCCTATCACAGCAGGGCTTGTAGAACTACCTGTTATGATAGTATATAGATCACACAACACAATTATCAAGTTCACTGCAAAAACCTTGCGTGAAGTAATTAGACCAAACTCAAAAACCAATTCGTTCAATTGTTCAACATCTGTGCTGTGTATCAGGGTCTGCCAATACAGGTTCACCCCTTGGAACTTCGCTACAGGCGCCTTATAAATGAATGAAACAGACATGTTTGTCCTGTAGCCAATAGTCTCCATCTCCTGAAACTCCATGAATGAAATAGGCATGCTATTGCCGAGTGCATCACCAACATCATAATTCGTCCACAAAAAAAATCGCAGCATCAAAGAATATGAAACATGTCCTTCATCCACGCGTGCAATAGAAATTGGAAGAAGCTCATTGCTGCTGTGCACAGCCGTAGAAAAAAAAACATCCAAAAAAAAATTTCGTGGGGGAGCAACATACATGGAATCCAAAAAAAGAAACCCAAGGTGTCCAGATTGACTATTATTGCTGGAAGAATGAAAAAGAACAAATGCACTAGTTTTGTTCCCATCAACCATAATAAAAATTTTCAACCATTGCATTTTCTGTACCGTTGCCAGAAAGCCCAAAAATTTCCATCACGCATTGCATTCAGGCAAACCCAAATTCCAGAAAAATTGTTCTGTTGCTCTAATTCACGAAACCGAAACCCGCCATCCATATTTTGAGGGCAATGTTGCTGCTGCTCAGGCCCTTAGAGCCCTATCAACCGCCAGGAACATCCGAATTGATCGTAAAATAGATGATGTTTCAGAAGCTTACCCCAATTGTGTTGACAAGGGTTCCCCATTGGATTTTCAAGAGTGAGATTGCGATTGAGAGTGAAAATCTAGAAGCCAAAGCCCACCGGAGTTGTTTCTGACGGCGCTTCCTCTTTTTTTGGTGGACTCTTGTTTTTGCCGGTGCTTGGAGATTCCAAGACAGAGGAGGGAGGGCCGAACTGATTCGTTGTGACCGAGTCAGATCGGAATGCTTTCGTCTATTGTGTGGGAAGATTTTCTGCTGGCCATGAGAAGGGGATTTGTGAAGTCGAACCCAAATCAGCCTATACTGACGAGATTTGGGCAGAAAACCCTTCCGATTTCCCAAAATCAGGGTCCCCGCCGTTTGATTTCTGAAGTTCGGGAAGCTTTTCCGAGACAGAGAGCTTGCTGGTTTTTGGTGTCGCCGATTCATGGGGCTTGGCAAGTCGTGTAGAATTGCTCAGCGGTGTAGCAAAGCATGCAAACCCCTCATCTACTAGAAGAATTAATTTTTGAAGAACATCGTTCATCACCGAAACATCATATTGAAGTGCAGCAACCCAATTTTGATTCTTCTCAATGAGATTACGTAAATTTGCAGGGGAAGAGGAATCGCCAATGGTGGTCAGCTCTAATACCAAGTTGATATGCTCCATTTCCATGGATCAGCTACCAGACGATCTCTTCATGGTTCCGGATTGGAAGAGTGAGGATAACCAAGCTTTCGAAGGAAGCGTGCACCTTAGGCCTCGTCAAAGAGAGAACCCGATATCAATCCTCGTGAAAGAGAGAACCCAACCTCATTTATGAGTATGATCAATGCTTAATTCATTACTCAGCTCGACCTCCATATAAAGAGGATTAGGGAACGCGCAAGCAAAGGCCCAACCCGAGGGCACAAGTTAGAAGGAAATTACTATAAAACCTTTCTAACAACATAAACTGGAAATTGCATAAATTAAACCCTGCATCTACTGATTACTCTGGATGCTATGGAGTCCATAACAGGAGGGCTTTACATGTTGGATGATGTGTCTGTTTCTTGAGTTGTATCTTTCACTACCACAAATTTTCCTTCCTGAGAACTTTAGTTTGGGAGCCGTCAGGGATGGTAACGTGTTTATTCGAGAGACAAGGAGAAACTGAGTGGAGTAGATTTTTGTTACCTGTGAGATGCTCAGAGGCCCCTGAATCATTTATCCAGTAGTAGTTGAGGAGGAACTTGGAGGAGAGACCATCAATGTTTTCATTTTCTGGAATAAGTCATACTCATCATTGGTATGGGTTTTCTTTTCTATTGATGGGGTAGACTGGTCCTCCATTCTATCACATACTGAGGTTTGATTAGCCGTAACCCAATCCGGTATGCCATGGATTTTAAAACATTAATCTATAGCGTGACCATATTTCCCACAATGGGTGCATTCCCCGCTATTTGTTCTGACAAAACCATTCCTTCCACTTCTTCCTCACCCTCTACTATAATTTCTTCCTCTTGGTTGATGTTCCCCTATGTCTAGAGTACATAGAGGATGACACTTCAGTAGGAGAAGGAGAAGAAGAGTCTGGAATGCAGAGTAATGTGGCACATAGATCATCAAAGCAGAGAAAAGCAGAGGCGCTAAGGAGTTGACTTTTAGTAACTTCGAGATATGGCTCAATGTTTATTAGGTAAATGGCAGTGGTTAAGGCTTCCTTCTGCTTGTCTTGGACAGAGACATTGGTGGAGGTAGACTGAGCTACCTTCCATTCTTGCTGAAGACATCTAAAATGAGCCAAATATTCATGAACATTTTCTCCTTGTTTAGTTTTGAACATTCTTTGGAGAATATCATATGGCATGTGTAAGTTGTCATAGCTAGAGTACAACTTATCACATGTCTCCCAAATTTGTTTGGCGGTGTCGAGATGAATAAAATTTTTGGAGAAAGGTTTTTTCATGTTGTTGATGAGCCAACTAATTACCAAAGTATCATTTTTTAACCACTTAATACAAGAAAAATCCTCTTCATCAATGGGTGGCCCAAGTTTGGTGAGGTGACCAAGTAGATCCCTTGTTATAAGGAACCATTGAACCGATGTAGACCAAAACAGAAAATTTGATATCCCTCGCAAGGGTATGGTAGTAATCTTGAGAGGATCATTCTTGTTACATATGTATTCTTCAGCCATAAGAGGCAATTCAAGGGTAATAATGTACTCAAATTTGAAGTAGCCTAAGAAAGCTACTTAGAGATTCAAGGTCAACCAAGGTTAGCTCGGGTAGACGGGAGGAGAAACCGAGTTTTTCAAGTCTTTAGGCAAGGACGGAACCCGCTTAGGCCAGTCAACTTTCTGACCAAAAATTTATATAATTAATTCTCTAGTCTTCCTTGTGGAGAATAGCAAAAATCAATAAATAAGCTTGAGGTCAAGTAAGGTAAGGTAGCAATTCTGAATTAGATCTTTCCAAAAATATATTTGACTCCATCTTGGGATAAACCAGTATATATTCAGTTCTTCATGAATTATGCAAGATATAATTGATAAAAAATCAAACAAAATCAGGCCTAATCAAGAAGATATTGTAAGATCTTGAAACACATAAATCTTTCTTCAAATGAATTGGCCTCAACTAGCCACTTCCTTTCTTATTTTGTGCTTGATTCATTTTATGTAAAATACTATATCCGATGCTTTATTTTCCAAGAACAATCACCCACCTTGCGGCTTTCAAAAAAATCACCAAAAAATCACAAAACAGAGTAGAGTTCTTCAAACAACTCGGTTAATGGAGAAGCTTAGCATAGAAGCTAAGTAATTAGATTTATGAAATCCAATGGATAACAAACCACTCATAATAGGCTCAAGAATAATTTTATTCATCAGGAAAATCTTTTTCCCACAAAATTATAATGTTTTATGCAGAAAATCTCAACCTAAACCAATTTTCAGCCAAGAAATTGCAAACTCACAAAACTACCTTGGTAAGCTTCTTCTAATCTGAGATGCATAAATCTCAATAATTTCATAAGTTGAAGAAAGCAATAAAATCATCTGTGAACCATCTTTTAAAGATCCAAAAACGGAGAGCATGAAGTAATAATAACAAGAATAAAAAATTTATCTCACAAACTTCAATCTTACTTCACAAAGAGCCTTCTATGAGTAGTTTTGATCACAACTTCTTAGATCATTCTTTTGATGTGGGGATTTAAAATTTGAAGCTCTGATACCATTTTGAATTTAGGACCCCATGATTGAAACCTCGAGCAAGATAGAGAGAGAGCCGGGTAGAGAGGAGAAAAGAGAAAAGAGGAAAGAGAAAAAAAGTTTAGTCTAGAAAGAGATTCTTCACGAGTTGAGAAGTGGAGATCTTGATTAAACCCTTCAACTAAGACCTATTTATACTATTTTCATTACATACTTAGAGATAAGATAGGATCCTTAATATCCTTAATTACATCAATCATGATTTTCCAAATCTACATAAATCAAGAGAAGATAAATCAATTACATTACTCATGTGATAAGGATGCCAAGTCATGTGATGACTCATCATGCCACCTCACGTGATCAAGGTGGGTCCCACCGGCTCATGTAATTATGGTGGGTTCCACCTTGTAACACAAAATAACGAGAGTAATAATAATAATCATGAAAGAAGGAAAAAATAATGCACATGAACAAAACAACAAGATTTATTCCGACTCAGCATAGGGTATTGATTTTAGAAGATGGGCTCAAGCCCATAAGAGCAAGGATGGCCCACACATCCAAGAGATGTGGAAGATGGGCTCAAGACCCACACACCCATGTGGTGATGGTAGGATGGTAAATAAAGATTCATCTCATAGAGATGGTATTGATGTAATTAGTTTAAGTTCTTGGGGTACTATTATAATATTATAGTTTTATCAATCTATAAATTTAGCTTAGGGGAGGGTTAAGAAACAAGTCCATAACCTCTTCTTCCTCTTGTTTTCTCCTAATGGGTCTCTCTCTCTTTTTCTCCATGAGCTAAATCCATGGAGTCTTGAAAATTAATAGGTAATAATAGAGGAAGAGGTCGCTCTCACTCTACCCTTCGTTGTGGCAAAAAATGACTGGGGGGATCGAAAATGCTCGAGAAAATTTGGTCAGCCTACCAGGGCTAACTCTATGGTCACAGATAAGGACGTCTCCTCACACACTGAATTCTACAAGGAAATTTTTATAAACCTAGCCAATAATACCCAAAAGACCGGCCTTTTAGGAGCGGAAGATATTGGTACTTAACCCAGGACCACAATAGTACACCCATCGCCACAAGCCGACGCCCGCATTGGCTCAAGACTAAGCAATGAGGAGTTACTGGAGTCTATGTCTAACATGGCTATGTCCAAGGGGAATCGAACTCACGACGTAGCACTTGGCTCTGATGCCAAATGTTATGCACCTAGCCAATACTACCCAAAAGACTGGCCTGTTAGGAGCGAAAGACATAAGTACTTAATCCAGGACCATAATATAAATTTAGTAGTTATTATAGCAACTTGGTCAACTGACTGCTTCATCTACTTCTTGTTAGACTACCGAGACTCCTTCTTCCACAGCGAGTGCCACAATGGCAAGTATAAGTATGAATGCACTGAATGTGTCTCATTCCCCCTCTTGGATCATTGATTTAGGAGCCTCTGCACACATGTTTGGTATGCCCTCCCTATTTCGGTCCATTAGTCAATCTCATTCATATCATTGAGTTACTTTAGCTGATGGATCCACCTCTCCCATATGGGGGGAGGGTACATTTCACACTACTCGACAAATATTCATAGATTCTATTTTATTTGTACCAAAGTTTCAAGTTAATCTATTGTCAATGAGTCATATAACAAAATCCTTAAACTATTCAATAACATTTTATCCTACTTCTTGTGTTTTTTTAGGACTTGTAGACGAACAGAACGATTGGTTCAAGACATGAGAAGAGAGGGCTCTACATGCTAGATGACGTATTTGTTTCTCAAGTTATATCTTTCACTATTGCAGAATCTTCTTACTTGTGGCATATGTGCTTGGGACATCCCTCACCAACGAAATTGCGTCAGTCATTTCCTTCTTTGCCAACTGATATTTCGTGTGATTGTGAATATTTCCAGTTGGGAAAGCATCGTCACTTCAGTTTCCCAATTAGTTCTAGTCGGAGCTCCAAGTTGTTTAAATTAGTCCACTCTGATGTATGTGGTCCATGTCGGGTTCCTAGTCCATTTGGTTTAAGTATTTTGAGTCGTTCATTGATTATTTTAGTTGATTCACTTGGGTGTATCTCCTATGGGAGAAGTCCGAAAGTATTTTATGTATTCCTCAATTTCATCAATTAAATAAAAAATAAATTTGGTGTCTGTATTCTTGTGCTTCGTACTAACAATGGTTCGGAATATCTTAAACATAAATTTTTAGTATTTTTTTCATGGTTTTTCCCATCAAACGTCATGCCCTTATACACCACAACAAAATGGGGTGGTTGAACATAAAAATAGTGATCTCCTTGAGGTTACAAGGATGCTATTACTGCATAAGAATGTTCCTAAATCTTTTTTGGGAGATATAATTTGAGCTTCGTGCTATTTGGTTAATCATATGCCCTCATCTGTTATGAGTGGTTAAGTTCCTCATCAGGTTTTAAAGTCCAATTGTAAATTTTTTTATATGGCTCCTCAAATTTTTGGATGTACTTATTTTGTTCATATGTTTGGAACTTCGGTTGATAAGTTATCACCTCGGACTGTCAATATTCTCGCCGATCAAAAGGGTAAAAATGTTAAGATCCTATTCGATGGAAGATGTATTTGTCAACCGATGTGACCTTCTTTGAACAGACTCCAAATTTTTCATCATCTACCGAGCTTCCTGTATCACTTGAATCTCCTTCAAACTATCTTATTCCTATTGTAGTTTTGGTTGTACTAGCTTCATCATGTTCTTCATTGCCTCTTCGTGTTTACAATTGTCACTCTCATGCTCCTGTAGTGCCTCCAGTAGTTATCCTTGCGGATTTCTGTTCTCATGATCCACTAGCTCCCTCATTGACTGTAGATCTTGTTGTCTTTGATTTGGACTTTCCTATCAGTCTAAAAAAAGGTAAATAATCTTGTACTTCTTATCCGGTATCTAAATATGTGTCTCTTGATTTTTTTCTCCCCATCCTTCAAGTCATTTTCTATGTCATTGTCTACTTCCCATATACCTCATTTAGTGCAGGAAGCCTTGTGCTCCATAGAATGAAAACAAACTATGGATGATGAGAAGAGTGCTTCGGTGTCTCAAGGAATATGGTTTCTATGTGATCAACCTATAGGAGAAACTATTGTGGGGGTGTCGGTGGGTTTATACGATCGAATATAATGTTGATGGCTCTATTGAACGGTACAAAGCTCAACTTGTAGAGAAAGGGTCCACACATACTTTTGGAGTTGATTTCTTTGAGACATTCTTTTCATTTGACCCGACTTACTTCATTACATATCTTAATAACTGTGGTTGTTAATAGGGTTGTCCTTTCTTTCAGCTCGATGTGAAGAATGCCTTTCTAAATGGTGATCTACATGTGGAAGTGTATATGGAGCGACCTCCAAGTTATGATGATCAATGAGAGAAAAGAAAGGTGTGGAAGCTGTGGAAGACTATTTATGGACTTAAACAGAGTCCACGGGCCTGGTTAGAAAATTTTAGTGATGTGGTACTACAATTTTGGTTCTATAGGAGCCATTGTGATCATTCAATGTTCCTACTTAAAAGGCAGACTGGTATAGTGGTTTTGGTTGTCTATGTAGATGACATTGTGTTATTTGATGATGATATTGATAGTATTATAGAAGTTAAACAATATCTAGCCACACATTTTCAAACAAAGGATTTGGGCTCTCTCAAATACTTCCTTGGAAGAAGTCATTCGTAGCAAATGAGGAATTGTTATTTCTCAAAGAAAATATATATTGGATATGTTATAGGAGAATAGTTTATTAGGTGCTAAACCCATAGACACCCCCCATCAAATTAATCATAATCTACATGACACCAAGAGTCCTACACACAAGGATAAAACTCAATACCAATGATTAGTAAGTAAATTGATCTATGTTATAGTTACCAGGATGGACATCTCATTTGTAGTGGGAGTTGTGAGCCAATTCATGGAAAATCCTCAAGAAGTCCATTTAGAAGTTGCTCACAGGATTTTGAAGTACTTGAAGGGTGCACCTGGAAAAGGTCTTTTGTAAACTCAGAATGGGAATGTTGATTTACTTGGGTATTCTAACGCCGATTATGCTAGGTGTAAGATGGATTGGCGTTCTATGTCAAGCTACTATGGTTTTTTCTTAGGCTACCTATTGAGTTGGAAAATTAAGAAATAGATAGTTGTCGCTAGGTCCAATGCAGTGACTGAGTATCGAGCAATGGGTCATACACTTGGTGAGCTTATGTGGATTAATTCTGCGCTTCTTGAGTTTGGTTTTATGTTACCAGACCCTATGGTTATGAATTGTGATAACCATGCAACCATTTTAATTGCCAGCATCCTTGTATTCCAAGAGATAACGAAATATATTGAGGTTGACTGCTACTTCATTAGAGATGTAGTTATGCAAGGGATGGTGGTAATTCCTTATGTAAAATCTTCAAACCAGTTGGGATATATATTTACCAAGTCTTTAGGAAAATGTGAATATGTATCCATTAGTGAAAAACTGGGATTGTTTGATATCTACTCTCCAGCTTCAAGGGGAGTATTAAAACACAAGTCCATGGGTATTTTTGTCATTTTCCATATATTTCACATTAATTTTTCTCTAATATTATGGCTACTAGATAGAGAATGTCTTATTTATCTCTAGTTAAATTTTCATTCAATTTAGACACTTATTTTAGAAGATAAGTACTTTTGAGTATTGAGGGGCATTTTTGTCCTTTTAAAAAAATTCATTGAAACCCTGATTATATAGAAGCTGGACTGGCCTTTCTAGCTCAAATTCCAAGGCAAAAAAGCTGCTCCTCTTATTTTTCAATAATGTTGATTGCATTGTCATGAATCCCAATATAGTGACTTCTTTTAACCAGCCTGCTAGGAAGACCAATGTGATATGCCAGAACCTACACTCAAGGAGTAAAACAAATAACTTAAAGTATTTCAACCTGATATTCTTGATACATTTATCAACATCAAGATTGAGCAACTTTTTCCCATTCTGCTTTAAAAATCATTTCAATTTTCTAAAATAATAAAATACTAAAATTATTTCACTTTCCATCAAGACAAAAAGTAAGATTCTTGCTAAATAACTAGCTTGCTACTTGGATAAGGCAGAAAAAATATCTAATCAAAACAAAGTGTTACGATGTGGGACCCACCATGGCTACACAAGCTGGTGGGACCCACCATGAGCTCAAGAGGTGTCAACAAGAGTCCTCATACAAAGTGGCTCTAGCTAATAGATAAAGAATATGTGTTGCTATTAAATAGAAGATTTTAAGATCAAGTGGGACCCACAAAGATACCACGAGCTGGTATCTCTATCAACATGAGCTGGAAAATCATGTGGGACCCAGAAAGAAAAGATCATGAGGTGGTTTATATCTTGTTTCACGTGATTAAAGAACAATTAGAAGTTGAGTTAAACTAGTCTCTTAAATAGATAATGTAATCTTATAATGATAGGCTTATCTTGGAGAGTTCTAGTTGGAATGTAATTAGGAGTCCTAAAATTACTTGTACATGGACTTTATCACCTACTCAACTATAAATAGAGGTGATTGTAATTCGGAATTCATTCATCAAGCAAGTTTCTTATTTTTTTCCTTCTCTCTCGTGTGAAGTGTTCTCTCTCTTATCTCTCTTATTTTCCTTCTCTTCTCTTTCTACCCTAGAGCTCTTCTCTTTTTCCTTTTTTTTCCTTTCTCTCTAGACTTTCTTGAGGTATTGCTCATGTGGTCCTAAATGCAACATGGTATGAGAGCTACCAATTTAGGATCCTCATTATGCTCTAAGAAGATATGATTAAAAGCTGCTCATTGAAGGCTCCTTATGAAGCAAGATTGAAGTTCAAGAGATAAGTATTTATTTATGATATTATTAATTTTATGCTACTGGTTTTCAGTATTAATAGGTGGTTTAGAGATGTCCTTTTGCATGTTTTAATCTTATTAAATTATGAGAATATATGCATCTTGGATTATCTTTGATTAGAAGAGATTATAGAGGCAGTTTTTGTCGGTTTGAACAATACTTTGACCAAGACCCGTGCATATTGGATTTTTTTTTATAAATCTGTGGGAAAAAAATTCCTGGATAAATAACAATGATTTTGAGTCTTATATGAGTCATTATCCATTAAAATTAATTACTTAGCATTTATGCTAAGCATCTCCATTAACCGAGTTGGTTAAAGCCTTCCGCTTGGTCATATTTTGATTACGTGATTGGAGAACTATTTTACTTGATTTGCCTACTATGGCTGAAGATAATATGAGTCACTAGTTTGACATACTTAGAATCACCACTGTACCCTTATGGGGGGTATCAAATTTTATTAACTGGTCCACATCGGTTCGTCGGTTTCTTATCACGAAGGACCTAGTTAGCATCTCACCAACAGTGGACCACATATTGATGAAGATGATATATTCTATACTAAATGGTTAAAGGATGATACATTGGTTATTAGTTGGCCTATCATAGTATGGAAGAACATGTCTCCTATAATGTCATTCATTTAGAGATGGTTAAACAAATTTGGGAGACATGAGCCAAGTTGTATTCAAGCTCCGACAACTTACAAAGGCCATATGATATTTTACAACGGATGCTTACCACCAATCAAGGAGATAATATAAATGAATATTTGGATCACTTTCAAGGCTTTATTAAAGAATGGAAACTTTCCCAGCCAACCTCTACAAATATCTCTGTCCAAGATAAACAGAAAGAAGCCTTGATAACTGTCATATGCCTTGTTAGCATTAAACCACAGCTTGAAGTTGCTAAGACTCACCTTCTTAGCTCTTCCGCGGTTCCCACTTTATATGATGTATGTGCTACACTTCTTCGTATTCCAAACGCTTTTCCCTCTACTACTGAAATACCTTCCACTATGTACTCTGGGCATAGGGGAACACCATCTGACCAAGGCCTAGGCCGAGGCTGATTTTATAGCGGAGGAAGAGGAAGAGGTGGAAGGTGTAGTTTTGACCGAACATATGGGAAGGAATGCACCCATTGTAAGGGATATGGCCACACTGGAGACAGATGCTTTCACTTGAAAGAATGCTCTATATGTGGTATATTGGGCCACTCTCACGAAATATGCTATCAAGCTAATGAGAATAAGGCTAAACAAGCCTTAGTGAGTGTTACAAAGGTAGAGCAGTCTACTACATCAACTCAAAAACATACTTTTACTGATGAAGACTATGAACTATTCCAGAAAATGAAGACCATGAAGGGTTCCTCCCCAAGTACTTCTTCACCAACCGCTGCCACCACCGCTTCAGATATGTTTTCTGCCTCCTCTTCATCCTGGATAATTGACTTAGGAGCCTCCGAACATCTCACTGGTAACAGACATCTTATATACCCTCTCATTGTCTTTCACATAAATTTTTTACCATTGTTGATGGTTCAAAAAATAAAGTGCAAGGGAAAGGATCCACTTCTGTTACACCATCACTTCCACTCATTGATATCCTTTCGTTCCTACTTTCCTTTTGAATCTTTTATCGGTTAGTCAGCTCACCAAACATTTTAATTGCTCTATCACTTTCTCACCCACTTCATGTGTGTTTCAGGATCTTACAATGAAGCGGGTGATTGGTGGAGGCCGTGAACAAGGGAGGCTCTACTACCTGGATGTGCCACAAATAAATATTGCATCCACCTGTGACACTGAAACCAAGTTATGGCACAACCGGTTAGGACATCCGTCCACCCAATCTCTTCATCATTTTTTCCTAAAGCGAGGTCAGACCTTCATTGTGAAGCATGTCAAATGAGTAGACATCAGAGGTCTACATACTCATCTTGTCTAGAAATTAAAAGTGTCTCTTATTTTTCGTTAATTCATATTGATGTATGGGGACCCTTGAGTGTCTCCAACATTTCTCATGTGAAATATTTTATTACATTCATTGATGACTTCACTTGTACCACTTGGTTATTTTTGTTTAAAGAGCGTTCTAAAATACCATTGATATTTAAATTTTTTCACGCAATGGTACTCACTCATTTTGGGAAGAAAATTAAAGTCCTTCAGTCGGATAATTCCAAAAAATACACATCAAAATATCTTGACTCATTTTTTCAAGAAAATGGCATTATTCATCAGACATCATGTGCCTACAGCCCTCAAAAAAATGGTGTAGCCGAATGAAAGAACCGTCATATTTTTGAGGTAGCTCATCGTTTACTATATGCCATGAAAGTTCCATATTTTTATTGGCCGCATGTAGTTCTTACTGCATTTTTCTTATAAATCGGTTACCCTCTTCAGTTCTAGGTAAAAAATCTCCCTACTCTCTATTATTGCCTGATGATGATCCTTTTTCACTGCCTTTTAGAGTCTTCGGCTGTCAATGTTTTTTCCATATTTCCTCCCCAAAACACAGTAAACTTGATCCCAAATCTGTGAAGTGTATCTTCTTAGGATACACTCGCACACAAAAGGGTTATGTTTGCTATAATCTCTCTCTTCAGTGTTTACTTGTGGCTTGGGATGTCACATTTATTGAAGACTCTTCCGTACCAGGTTCTCCTCGACCAGATGTGCCCCGTGCTACAGAACCTACTCAGCCACGAGAAACACTGGCTGACACCACACTTGCTGAGTTGTTGGATCCTACTGAGGTAAGTCCATCTTCTCCAATTATTTCCCCCCCAGAATATGATACTCGTCCTATTGCTGTTAGGAAAGAGCCCAGATCATGCACCATGCCTTCTACTTCTCATTCCATAACAAACTTTGTGTCTCATCATCGTCTATCCCCTGTTTGTTGTCAATTTCTATCGGCTATTTCCTCTGTACCTGTACCACAGTCCTATCAGGAGACTCTCAAACATCCAGGGTGGAAGGCGGCTATAGATGAAGAAATGCAGGCTCTTTATGAAAATCAAACATGGGCTCTAGTCCCTCTTCCTTCAAAAAAGAAACCCGTCGGTAGCAAATGGGTATTTACGGTGAAACACAATCAGGATGGGTTAATGGCTTAGTTGAAAGCTCACCTTGTTACTAAAAGCTATACACAATGTTATGGCATTGATTATGAAGAAACCTTCTCTCCAGTGGCTAAATTAAACTCGATATGTTTGTTATTATCTTTGGCAGCTAACTCTTCTTGGCAGGTCTATCAACTTGATGTAAAAAATGCTTTTCTCAATGGGGATATAAAGGAAATTTATATGCAGGAACCACCTGGGTATGTGGTTGAGGGGTAGTCCGTATGTCGACTACAAAAATCTATTTATGGTCTCAAACAGTTGCCTCGTTCATGGTTTAAAATTTTTAGCCAAGCACTCAAACGGGGCCATATTTCATAGATGCTTTGGAGATCACTTTGTCTTTATTAAAAACACACTGAAGGGCAAGATAATTCTAGCCGTATAAGTTGATGACATTATTATAACTGGCAGTGATCCCGAGGGCATCCAAAAGACAAAAGAAAGGATATGTACTGAATTCAAGAGAAAGGATCTAGGACTGTTCAAATATTTTTTGGGTATTGAAGTACTACAATCCAGACATGGAATTATATAATCTCAAAGGAAGTATGTCCTTGGCCTATTGGAGGAGACTAGAATACTGAGATGTAGACCAACAGAAACTCATATGGACTCGAATACAAAATTATGTGCAGGTACTAGAGAAGAAGTAGATGTCGGAAAATATCAATTATTGATGGGAAGACATATTTATATCTGCGTAACGAGGCCAGATATTTCATATGCAGTCAATGTGGTAAGTTAATATATGCACAAACCACAACTCAGTCATTGTCAAGCACTAGAATGGATATTACGATATCTAAAAGGAGCACCAGGAAGAGGGCTCCTCTATAAAAATCTGGACACTTCAACATCGAAGGATTCTCAGATACAGACTGGGCCGGATCTCTGGATGACAAAAAATCTACTTTGAAATATTGTACGATGCTTGGAGGAAACTTTGTTACATGGAGGAGCAAGAAACATAATGTAGTTGCAAGGTCTAGTGTAGAAACAGAGTACAGAGTGATGGCACACACAGTCAGTGAACTCCTATGGATCAAATCTCTTCTAACTGAACTGGGTTTTTACAAAGACTCTCCTACGAATCTATAGTACGATACTCAGGCTACAATTCACAGCACATCAAATCTAGTCTTCCATGAGAGAACAAAGCATATAGAAATAGACTGCCACTTCATAAGAGAAAAATTCACTGCCGGCATCTTATCTCTCCAACATATATCTTCACAGAACTAGGTTGCAGACATTCTTACCAAACCAGTCACTCACAAAATTTTGTCCAACCTTTGCAACAATTTGGGTATCTACGATATTTTCTCACCCCCAGCTTGAGGGGGACTGCTACAATGTGGGACCCACCATGTCTACACAAGTTGATGGGACCCACCATGAGCTTGAGAGGTGTCAGCAAGAGTCCTCATACAAAGTGGCTCTATCAAGGAGATACAAAACATGTGTTGGAATTAAATAGAAGATTTGAAAATCAATTGGGATCCAAAAAGATACCACGAGTTGGTATCTCTATCAATAGGAGTTGGATGATCATGTGGGACCCACAAAGATAAAATCATGAGGTGGTTTCTATCTTGTTTCACATGATTACAGAGGATTTAGAAGTTGAGTTAAAGTAGTCTCTTAAATAGATAATGTAATCTTATCATCATATGCTTATCTTGGAGAGTTCTAATTGGAATGTAATTAGGAGTCCAAAAATTACTTGTACATGGACTCTATCACCTCCTCAACTATAAACAGAGGTGATTGTAACTTGGAATTCATCAAGCAAGTTTCTTATTTTTCTTCTTCTCTCTCGTGTGAAGTGTTCTCTCTCTACTCTCTCTTATTTTCCTTCTCTTCTCTCTACCCGAGAGCTCTTCTCTTTTTCCTTTTTTATTTCTCTCCCCTTGCTCGAGGTATTGCTCATGGGTTCCTAAATTCAACACAAAGAACTAACAAATACCTTGCACAAGGCAATTTTAGATAAAAAACTATAACTTACATTGAAAAGAAGAGCACGATGACGTGAAAGACCAACATTTAAGCACCCAATAGGCAACACACTTGTATGAAGTGAAGTGTGCAAGTCAGTAGTTCTTTCCATCAACCTCACCAACACATCATTGGCATTCCTCACAAGCCCATCCATATGCTTTGTAACTAAGTTAACAATCCTCTGCACCAGAATACTAAAACTGAGTAGTTCAGTTGGATGCAGTGTGAAACTTGCAGCAACTCTTCACGAGCAGGATCAATTGCTCGATTGCCAACAACTATTTCAAAGCCAAGATCTCCATGTTTCCCTTGAACCTCTACAAGTGAAGGCATTTTTCCCTGGCTCGTACCATCAGTAGAGAGTCCATATATGTCATGAAAAACCAAATGCGACCTTCTCATCATAATCAAGCACATTGTAGTCTTGGTAAGGCCAATATGAACACAACAAGATCAAAGATACTCAAGGTTTAAGTAGAACAAGTAAAAATCCTAGAATGAATAGCAAATAAATTTGAGCAAAATGTATAAATATGAAACCAGATTTTACTATTCACTAAGTATGACAGATTGAAAATATTCTTTTTGAATCGTCATCAATACCATAGCCTTATCCCAACTAAGCAGATTTCATCCTCTTCCATTTCATTAATGACTTGTACCAGGTAAGTTTGATGTCTTCTAAAGTCTTTGCCACAACTCACATAATTTTTGTTGCAGCAAAATTTCAACTCTTATTCGGCTCCAACTTCATGTTCTGGTGTCTCCAATATACTTCAAGATGACATGTTTTGAATAGAATTTTATGTTTGCATTTTGGAGATTTTGCAAGAATTCTATTATGTTTTCAATTAAGTAGTCTAAAATGTGATTTCTCATTTCATGAATAGCTTTTCGTCATAAGACAAACAAATCCCTTCTATAACTCTAAAGTTGAAGCTACTAGTTCAACATTGGTAGATAATTATAATATCTTCAA
Organism: Aristolochia californica; assembly: GCF_029961685.1. NCBI lineage: Eukaryota > Viridiplantae > Streptophyta > Magnoliopsida > Piperales > Aristolochiaceae > Aristolochia > Aristolochia californica. The sequence goes on along the minus strand of NW_027181881.1, from coordinate 33,716,719 downwards.
AGAGTGCCCTATAAAGATGATTATAACTTCAATTTGTATATCCACAATAGGTTCACATTCTATTGGAAGACCTTGATTTGCCTAAAAATGTATGGGATACCACAAAGTGCCACCACATTAAGTGTGGATCAAAGCCTTCGAGATCCATGACTTCGACCGCTCACACACGCCAAAATCGACAATCCCACTAGATTCCCAGTAAAGCGTTTACAACCAAAACGCTAATACCCACCGAGAACAAACACAATTCCAATTACAAACTTCCAAAGAAACCCTTATTTTTCCAAAAAAAATCTCAATCAATAACTCGCCCAATATTGCCACGACATAGCTTCTGAGGTGTCCTTCCTTTGCCACCCCGAATTTTGGCACCCTAGGCTCAAGAGAGTGGTAGGTCGGATCTGATCGGAGTCCAGATCGTCCCAAAAGTCGAAATTGGAAGCATTGATTGCCATGGCAAGCTGCACCGGGAACTCCTCGGACGATGAACAGTAATTCATCCAAATGGCGGGGGGTGGGCGGAGGCGGTCGTGTGGTGATCAGAGGCGAATGTGGGAGAGGGAGAGGGAGAGGAAGTTGAAGGCACTGTTGGCTTGAGATCCTCCATAATATCAACTCCAGACATGATCAGAGAGACTAGAATTAATATGATGAAGTTTTATTGGAGTCTCATAGAAGGAGGTCTCACATAAGAGTCTTAGTTTAAAAGTGTTTTAGTTATGTTAGTCTTTTATTTATATTGAGTTATTTAAGTATGCAAGGACTTATCTTTAAGTGTTAGAGTTTGGGTGTAATTGAGGCAAAGGTAGTTTAATTGTAATTGGACACTACTACTTGCCTCTATTATAAATAGGGCTTAATGTACTTAGATTAGATCAAATCAATGAAGTTTTTCTCTTTTCAATAAGTTCAACATGGTATCAGAGCAAACTCAAAGAGATAATGTCATCCTTTTCTGATGTATTATCTCTAGCAGTTTAGGCTCATATTATCTTTTTTCTCCTTTTTCCAAAAATTCTCGTTCTTTCTCCCTATGTCTTGCTTTTGTTGTGGACCCAATTTCAGAAGCTCTCACCGTTTAGTCAACATCGAATGCCGCATCAATTATGTTACTGACCGATGCTACATCTTTCCCCATCGCCTCCACCTCGTCGGCCGACCTACGTGTCTTGGCCATGAACCGCTCCCGGATTTGGTTACACATCGGCGTGCTTAATCTGTTCAACATCACCGACCACAAGAAAGACATCTACCATTACAATAGTCTATCATGCACGCAATAACATTATTAAACTATTTATCGTCTAATTAATTTTTTTCTTTAATTTAATTTAATTTATTTAAGTGAAAAAATTAATAGGCCAAAAGGGCATTTTTTAAATATTTTATCTTGAACCTTGTAAGGGTGAACCTAGGGGTAAGTGTAAAAAACAAGTAAGAGTAAACAAGGGTTTTGAGCTCTCCTCAATGAGCTTAGAGGTGTGTGTTCTCCTCAAAGAACCTAGGGTTTTCATGCTTCCCTTCGGTTTGATTTTCTTCTTTCTCTCTTCCTCCCTACGAATCATTGTGTTAGATCCGGGACCATAACAATTGGTATCAGAGTTGCGTAACATGGGGAATTCCAACAATGGGGAGTTAAGAGAGTTGCTGAGAGCACGTAGAGGCATAGGTAGAAAACAAGAGAAGGTTTGATCAGATCATGCAACACTTGGATCTAATTCCAATTATTAACTAGAAACTCCACATAATCGAAAGGGGAATGGCAGCAATGCATGAAAGGGCCGCGGTTGAGAAGTATTTTGCCCAGATAGCTGAGAGAAAGGTCATGGAGCAAAAGTCACGAGTAGACGCTGTTCGGATGGGAGGAAAAGCCACGGCCCAAAAAGATTAACAATTTCCACACAGGGAAATCAAGAGCCAAAGTCAAACAGAAGGGACCCTGGAAATCCAAAATCGGAGTCTAAATCCTCAAATCCGAAATCGTCCAAAACCTCGTAAGAATTGGCCGATTTGGGTTTGACCTCAAATTCAAAGTCATAGTCTTTTGTAGAGGAACCAAGAGGTCTATTCGTCATTTAACCTCAAGGTTCTTCAGACCAGACCTATTCTAAATTTTGGCCACGACATCCTGTTGTTCGCCATCGGAAAAGGGTGCTCCTTCGAAAAAAAAAAATTGGTGGGCTTTGGCTTCAGAATGACACTTATCCCTCTAAATCTCGACATCGATAGCCCAGCGGAAAACAAACTTCAAAAAATTTTGGGTAAACTTCTGAGACGAATTTCTCTAAATTTCATCTTCTCTTTTCTCAAATCCCTCGATGTTTTACAAAATATTCTATGGGTGAGGTTTTTATTTTTCTATTGTTGAGAACAGCAGCAGTGAGTCTATTCCTTATCAATTGGGCAATGTTGGGCTTAATTTTTTGGGTCTCATGTATGCTGCTCAGGCCCTGTTCGTGGAAATTTTCAACCAAGTGGGAGTTCTGAGTATGAGAAGGTAGCCAACGTGGGAAAAATTGGAGATGAATTTTTTTTGGGTATTTTGGGAATGGTTGAGAGAATTATATGGGGGATGAATTATGTTGAATAGTAGGACAAATTGTCCACTGGCTGCTGCTATTACAGTGCAGAAAGGGGTTCCAGTAGATAGACGTGTTGGAGCTAATTCAGGGGAGATAAGAAAAATGGAAGATGACGGGCAGCTGTATGATGATCGCCACCCACGCCAAGTCCGATGAGCGGTGAGGCTTCAAGTAGAGACTTTTCGGCGGCGAAGCCAACGAAATCTCCAAAACGTTAAAAGACAGGAGACTGAAACTACTGTATCGGTCGCTGCTACTCATCAAACTTTTTCTTCGGATATGCGACTGATATTATCTCTCTCTGGGGGGATGGAGCAGGTGAACGCAAAAGCTGTGTATGATGAAATAGGGGCTTTATGAAGAAAAAATAGTAATGTGCTTTCTGTGTGAAGAGCCAGTTGCTCCCAATGATCAAATTTTGCAGCAAGAACAACTTGCAATAAAGTGAGCCACCATCAAGAAACAACTATCGTCAAGCAAGAGTTTCTGATGAAAGAAAAGCAAAAAACATAGGATGGAGGAGGCTCCAATGATGAGGATCAGAGCAACAAGATTTGTTGGGATCACGAGTTATTAGAGGAGATGAGAATAATCCATATAATAGAGAATAATCAACCATACTAAAAAATATGAGCAAAGAAAAGAAAAAATAATAACTGGTTTCTTTGAATTTGAAAACCATAGATGGGAGTCCTGAAAATCAAAGCTCTGATACCATGTTGATTTTCAGAACTCCATGAATTTAGCTCATGGAGAAAAAGGGAAAGAAACTCATTGGGAGAAAATAGGAGGAAGATGGGTTATGGAATTGATTCTTCTTAACCCTCCCCCTGAAGCTCTATTTATAGATTTATGAAACTAAAATATTATAATAATACCCCTGAACTTAGGGTTTAGGGTTTAGATTATAACCCTAGAACTTTAACATAATTACATCAATGCCATCTTTATGAGATAATCCTTTATTTACCATCTTGCCATCAATTTATGTTGGCCTATGGGCATTCACCTTGATCTATGGACCTTGAGCATGTCTTCTATATCTCTTGAATCCATGGGTTTTCCATGGTCTTATGGGCTTGGGCCCATCTTCTTATATACTTTGACATGTGTACCTTCCTTGATCGTGTGGGCTTGGGCCCTTTCTTCTAACATAGAAGAAGTACAAGAAAGATGTATTTTATTCTATATGTTGTGAATAAGTTTATGTGACCAAAATATTCAATAAAGGGGGAGCACAAAAGATGAAGCTTCTGCATCTAACAAAAAATATTTATATTGGATTATGATTATTTCATGGGTCCTTCTACAAGGTTTATTATTTTGGTTTGTGTTATATGTGTTGGAAGATGGTTCTGTTATATTATAGTTGCTGCTATTATGACTCTTTGGATGAGATTTTATTATTGAAGAAGAAGTGGCCTCAGTACCTATTCTCATACCATAATTGATTTGACTCTAAAAAATTTCACGGTTGGGACACCATGAGATTCGGTGCCCGGATTGGGGCATCATGATAAATTTAACTCTCAAAAATATCACAGTCGGGATACCTTGAGAGTCGGTGTCCAGATTAGGACACCATTATAAATAAACCCACTACCCCCCTGTAATGGCTTTTATTACTCCTACCACTTGAGAGTCGTTGTCCTGTGGAGGGACATAGTGGTGGACACTTCAAAGAAATGCCGATAGACACACTACCTATAGAAGACGGAGTGTGCCCCACATCTGGCATTAGGACTAGAGTATGAAGCAATGTCTTACCAACTAGAAGTGATTTTTACTCTCACTTATATTATGCCAGTAGAGCCTCATGGAAGGACACAATAGCGTGAGGGGGAGTGTTGGATGATGAAGGCATATTGGAAGATGTGTCATTTTATATAAAAATATTTTATACATCATTTGCAGCAAGCTGGGAGTTCTTGATGTTCTCTCACCCCCAACTTGAGGGGGAGTGTTGGATGATAGGGCCCAAGCCCACACGACCAAGGTAAGCCCACATATCCAAGAGTATTATAAGATGGGACACACGACAAGGGAAGGCTCATAAGATGGGCCCAAGCCCATAAGAAGTAGGACCCACCATGATTACCACGAGCTGGCATCCTTGTCACATAAGTTTGAAGGTCAAGAAGGACTCACAAAAGCATCTTTATCTTATGGTCACGTCCTAGAAGAGTTCTAGTTTGAATTATGTCTGTCTTTTATCTATATTGAGTTTTTTAAATATGCTAGGACATATCTTTAAGTGTTAGAGTTTGGGTGTAATTGGGACAAAGGTAGTTTTATTGTAATTGGACTCTACTACCCTCCTCTATTATCGATAGAGGTTCATGTACTATGACTATAATAGGTTAATGAAGTCAATGAAGTATTTCTCTTTTTCATAAATTCAACCGAAACCAATAGGAAGAGGAGTTTGATAAAAATGTTTGCAAGCAGTTGATAGTGTAACTGTGATGCACTTGAAGACATCCCATGGTTACTTTTTCATGAATAAAATGATAGTCGATGCCTATTTGTCAGCTGCGACTGTGAAAAATTGGGTTGTGACAAAAATTTGTAACACTTAAAGCACATAGAAGAAATGGAGGTTTGGTTAAACATATATGTAAATATTTGAGAAGAAATTGAATCCATGTTATTTTTTCACATGTTGAAATGAGTCCCTATCTGTCGTTTCGTTGAAGAGCATTGTATTCTAATTTCATGGCATCATGCCATTGGGAGTGTAAGAGAAAGTTATATGATATAGGCTAAGATGAATGTGTGACTACATGAGCTAGAAAAGATGAGGTAGCTGCCTTACATTTTTCTCTTGTCATCATATGGTGATGGTTAGGTATTTTAGGTAGAGGATGAGATGAATAAGGTGGGTAAAAAGGAAGACTAATTTCAATATTACCAGAAGGAAGTGAGGAAGTTGGACAGGGTGTTGGACTTGGTAATTTTTTAGAGATTATTTTTTGATAAGGATGAAGGGTTAGGAACATAGATTTTGTAAGAAGTTGATAGTAATGGAGTAGTTGAAGTTGTGGGTGTTTTGTCTAATGGTTTGATAAAATCATTAACTCTAAGAGGAAAAGGGTTAGTAAGTAATTCTTAATTTTTTAGATAATCTATATGGAAAATGTTGAAGAGAAAGTATGAAAGAGTCTTACATGACTCTCACAATAAGAAGTCTTACAGAGCCACAATTATTATGGAAGGAGGTCTCATAGAAGAGTTTAAGTTAAAAGGTGTATTAGTTATGTTATTCTTCTATTTATGTTGGGTTATTTAATTATGCTAGGACTTATCAATAAGTGTTAGAGTTTGGGTGAAATTGGGACAATGGTTGTTTAATTGTAATTGGACTCTACTACTTTCCTCTATTATAAATAGGGGTTCATGTACTCTAATTGTTCAAGTCAATATAGTTTTTCTCTTTTCCACAAATTCAACAAAAAAATGATTCATAAAAAACAACATGTTGAGTGAAAAAAAATGTTGAGTGATGGACAAAAGCATTGGTACCCTTTATAAGGATCATGATACCCAAAAATAAAAAAAGAACGGGATCCAACTTTGCCAGATTGATGCCCGTATCACCAATTGCCCAAGACCTCAAACTACTGAACCTTGGATTATAGGAATTCACTAAAACATCCTTCATTCTAAGTATATCTGTTAGGATAAGAGTCCCTAGAGCTGCTATGAGATCAACCAAAAACTCCCTATAGCAAAACCGAAGTATTAACAATTGAAGGCAAAAATGAACTATATTAAAGATACTGGAAGATAAGAAATACTGATTTTATAAAAATTACCAAATTTATAAGAATGCATGATAATTTTTTTAAAAAAAAGTAAATACACAATGTCTAGATATAACAAGGAGAATCAATAAGAAAAACATTCAACAGAGTCGAGATAAAAGGAGTAGCATGCAAACATCTTAATAGAGGTGGAGCCCTATGATTCTATAATTTTGAAAATTTTAGTGACCTCCCATTGTATAGTCCTAACCTACTACATTATCAGTCTTCAACTACCTTGAAAAACTAAAATATTTGAAGCCCCTATGTTGAATGCAATATGGTCTTGTGTTTGAATAAATAGTCAATAATTCAACAATTAAAAAATAGAACCAACTGAAAGTAGAGCAAAGCATTCATATATTCATCTAGCCTTCTTTCTTCCTAAGTTTTTCCATTTTTACCCCTTTGGATAATGAGATACTTTATAGGATAATAAGGAATCAGTAATGTAGAGCGAGGAAGTCCAAATTGCTTTATAAAGAAAGTAAACAAATAAATAAAGTGAAAGAATTCAATAAGACGAGATGTTAGTAACAACTTCTTAATTATGGCAATAATTTTCTGGATAGAAGATGTGTTAGAATTAAAGCCTAACCAAAAAACTAGCAACTTAGGAGGTCTATTGTTCAACATTTAAGCCAATAGCACTTCTGAACTTTTATCAATGTGGGACTATTCCCTCACAACAATATGAATGATTACTCAGGGAAAAAATGAAAGCACCTTAATTAATAGAATATAATGGGAACCATTACATCATCATTAAAAGGTTTATTAATTATCTTGTGAAAAGCTGCCTTCATGAATCTAGCAGCTTTTTTTTAATGAAAAGAGCTTTCAAAAAAATTAGTTTGCAATCATTCAACAACAAAGAAAAGGACAAGACATGAAACAAATCTCAAAATGTACAAAATCACTAGACACACAACATAACCTTTCATTATCCGACTTTATAATTGTTTACATACAAGTCCAGGCATATTTTGGTTATTTATGATATATTCCATATTATATTTTTCTCTTATTTAGGGCTATTAGATAGAGAAAGTTTACTTTTATCTCTGTTTACATTTTCAGTGAATTTAGACATGTATTTTAGGAGATGTAATTTTGAGTATTGAGGGGTATTTTTGTCCTTTTATAGATTTTCACTTAAACCCTGATTGTAAAGAAGTTGGACAGGCTTTTCTGGCTCGGATTCCAAGGTGGCAAAGTTGGTGATCTTCCAAAAAAAATTTCCTCTTTTATTTTCTCCCCAAATCACATATTTTTCATGGCATCAACCAGTAGTGCAAGTCTTGGCCAGGTTTCTTTCGATTTTATGGATCTTCTCTCCATTTTTAGCAATCTCCTTGAAGGTTTTTCCCTTTGGACTGGTAAGGTAAAGTTTCCAATTTTTCTCTTTTCTTCCTATGTTAGCCTATTGGAAAATGATTATTACTTCTATTTTATTGATTGTTGAGATTTAGAAGTGTTTGATGATCCAAATCAGTGAAAATTTCTCAAAATCTCCCTGCAACATCAACCCAATGATTGCATCATCCTTGTTTCTTGCAATTAGGTCATTCTTTCATCGATTTATTTTCTTAATTACTAAAATTGAGTGAATTGGGTGGTGAATTGCCCTAATTGAATTTGGTGTAGGCCCACTTGAAGCATATAAATTTGGGGATAGTATTTCCCTTTTGTTAAATGATGCTCTAGTGTACTGAATTGTTGTGTTTGGTGATATTTAATGGTTGATTATAGCACATAGGTTGTTGTCCAGAGGACTCGGAGAGCTCAAATGTGAAATTCTCTCAATCTCTAGAATCCAGTTGAATGGATGGAATTATGTAAACTGGTCCAGATGAGTTTTGATGTATTTGAGGGCTATAAGAATGGCAAAATATATAATTGATGATCCCCCGGTGCTTGTTACTGAAGATTGGGTGGCAAAAGATAATTTAGTAATGACTCGGTTGGTCAACAGTATGGAATCCAAATTTAATGACCAGATTTTGAGTTGCAATACTGTTAAGGCAATGTGGACTACTTTGGCTTTCATTTTGTCTCATGAAATTAATTTGTCAAGGATCTATGAGTTGTATGTGAAGTTCTTTAATATGAAGCATGGAGGTAGATCAATGACAAATTATTTCACTGATATTAGGGGACTACAACAGGAGATTAGTACATTCCATCCTTTTACTACGAATGTTGAAGACATTCGTAAGAAAAAAAATCAGATTCAAGTAGCCCGGTTTTTGGATGGTTTGGGGCTTAAGTATGATGCTATTAGAGCCCAACTGTTGGTCAATGAGGATGTGACCACCCTGAGCAAGCCTTTAACAAAGTTCTTCGATTTGAAGGTGCAGTTGTAAATAAGAATGAGTCAGGTCGAACTCTCTTAGAAGTAACTGCTCTTAACCTTTAGTCTTCTACTAGTTAGTTTCATAGTGGTAATGTTGGAAGTGGGCCCAAGCCCACACGACTAAGGAAGGTCCACACATCCAAATGTGTTAGAATATGGGCTCAAGTCCATAAGATCAAGGACGGTCTACTTATCCAAGAGATGTGGAAGATGGGCTCAAGGCCCTCAGACCAAGGAGAAGGCCCACCTGCCCATCCTATGATGACATGAAGGTAAATAAAGTGTCATCTCATAGAGATGGCATTGATATAATTAGTTTAAGTTCTTGGATATTATTGTAATTTTATATGTCTATCAATCTATAAATTGAACTTAGGGGGAGGGTTAGGACACAAGTCCATAACCTCTTCTTTCTCATGTTTTCTCCTAATGGGCCTCTCTCTCTTTTTCTCCATGAGCTAAATCCAGGAGTCCTGAAAATCAACATGGTATCAGAGCATTGATTTTCAAGACTCGTACTTATGGTTTCATTTTAGAATTCAAAATATTTGTTTTCTTCACGTTATCTTCTTCCATCCTTAATGAAAACAAAGCATGATAGCTTTCGATGCCTACGATCTTCATTCTATCCTAAAACAAAGCTTGTCTCCCTGGATGTGTCCCATGGTCTGTGGGTGTGCTTGCCTGGAGGTCCGAAACTATATTTTGTTTTAGTCTTGGTGTAAATGGGTCTTGCACGTTGAACCATTAAAGTTTTACCTTCCTTGTCTTTGTTTCTAAAACCCGTTTTTTTTTTTGCCATCACCATCTTAGATACCTCTCTCTTCATCTATTTCTTCTCTCGGTAGATGCTCCTTCAAAGATAGGAGGTCTCATGGCTATAAGTTTCCTTCTGTGGCTCAATGGATTGGAGGACTCTGGTCATGCAAACGAGCCCTTCAGAACTTTCTTTACTTCACCTGAAGTCAGAAATGGTGTCTTGTCTTTTCCTTATGCGCCCTCAACTTCTGTCACTTGCAACTATAGCATTGTGACGTTAGACTTTGGATGGTGTCTTTCATATTGGGATACACAAATCGTGCAGCGACGACACCCAGCCTGCATGGGGTAGAAAAACTACATCGATTGACCAGCGTGCGGGCTCTAAAACGTCGCCACTTTGGAAGGAGCAAAGCTGGCTTAGAACATACTCCAAACAGAAATAGCGGCTACCTATTACTCTGGAAGAAAAACCACCCCAGGAACTAGACAATGTCAATTGGCCATCATACGAGAGACTTTGTTTCCTCCTAAATGGCACTGACATAACCAATGCAAAAGCTGTCAGTGAGGAGGAATTCAAGTTCCAAATAGAGCCCATGGACTGATTTATTTTGGGAAGTCTCTTGCTAGTTTGTCTCCTTGCGCCAACTCCATTGCCATTTATAGAGATTCATCGGTTGCTACTGTTATGTCTATTTTTCTGAAAGTCTCGTGGCTGTCATCCCAAAATTTCCTGCTATCAGATTGTATCTCCATATCTGCCATACATGTTGAGGAAACTCAGATGGAAACCTCTTTGTGATAGCTATTCTCCCTAGCCATGGAAGCTTCTTTTTTGTGATTTCATTTTTTGGCTGCTACTCCGGAATCTTTGGTTCAATCACTGTTGTCCCGCTCTGTTCGGAAGTGAGAAAGAAGAAGCATTGTTGCCAAATTCCCTAAGTTAGGAAACGGGGTTTAATTGAGCCCCGATTTTTTATTGAGACCAAGACTGGGCCAAGTTAACCCAACGACCATTGGGTTAACTGCTTCTACTTCTTCCTGCTTGGGTAAACTTGAGCCAACTCGATCCAGGTCAACTTGGTCTGGGTCAACTCGGATTTGGGTCAACCTGACTCGGCCCACTGATTTTCTTCCTCGGTGATACGTGTTCGGATCCCTATTTGTATACCTATTTCTTTCGTGACTTGGCTATATTGGTCTAATATCTGACCCGGCTTGACTTGGCCCCTTTTCTCCAATTGGATAATTATCTTGTATTATTATTCGATTCCAACATACTATTTGGTGCAACTTCCTTATTTAGTGATGGTCTATCTGCGGTTTATTTTACAGGCGATTTTTAAGGATTATTTGGTACGTGTTATTGGGCCAAGGCCCATTTCAATTGCTGCTATTGTGTCTCTTTGGTTGAAACATTATTATTGAAGGACTTCCCAGTTGTCGATTGTTGTCAGCATTGGTTATTTTGATGAAGAAGAAAGCACATGGTGGCCCCAGAATATTATCTTCTAGGTGATTATCCGTTATCCCCTTAATTGGCATTTATTACTCCTACCATTTGAGAGTCGGTGTCCTATGGAGGAACACGGTGATGAAGGAGTTTTATTACACTTCTGAGCAATGCCTATAAACCCACTACCTACAGGAGTGTGACCAACATCTAGGATGAGTTATTTGACTGGAGTATGGAGCATGTCTTAAGGTTAGGAGTAATTTTACTCTCACTTATATTATGCCAGCTAGGCCTATTGAAAGAGACAACCAGCATGAGGGGGAGGGTGTTATGGACTCCATAACATCCCGAGTTATCAACAGACGTAGGAATTAAATTATGCTATTTCCCTTTGCATGTATGTTGAATTTTGTTTGGTTTGGTTTGAATGTAATTTTGCGTGAACCATGTGACCCATGGGCCTGAGTTGTAATTTCGTCCCCAAACCTATTTATTGGGACAAAGAGCTGAACGAAGATTAAGCATTGAATCATTTAGTTTTAGCCAGGTCGGATTCTCCCTCAGAGGTCCAGGTCGAGCTTCCTTAGGGGTCAATCTATTTCCACCATTACACGTTCCAAGAACAGGAGTTCTCTTCCTGCGTCAACAGCCAATCTGGAGGGAAGAGAGGGAAGAAGGGTGACAAGATCCATGGCCCGGGAAGATCCCAACATCTTGGTATCAGACAGGTCCACCCTTGGGGAGTCCTCTTCCCCAGAGGATTTCCGTCAACTGATTGAGGAAAATCGTTAGAGGACAGAAGCTCAATATCAATCCATTGACGAGGTTCATCAGACAGCTGCTGACCTGCGTTCAGCCATGGAAGCCATGGATGCATCAATCTAGCTCCTCCTCAGGCGACATGAGGACAGTTGGCTTCGAGTGCCACCGCCGGGAAGCTATACACCACCAGCAGAGTACCACCCACCACAACTGCGCCACCCACATCCCCCATTGGGACCTCGCGCTACTACCTCTAATTTGGTTCCCAAGTATGTGAAATTGGACTTCCCTACATTTGATGGGTCTAAGGACCCCTTGATCTGGTTACACTGATGTGACCAATTCTTTTACCATAAAAAAACACCGGCGGATGACCAGGTCCAGTTGGCCGCATTCTATATGCTCGATGAAGCGCATCTATGGTTCCACCAATTCAAAAATGAACATTTGGTTCTTGATTGGGATGTATGTAAACAATCTTGGTGATTTGGTGAATTGGTGAATTTGAAACAGACGGGCACAATTGAAGTGTACCAAAAGATCTTCCAAGAACGCTTGACCAGAGCCAGCACCAATGTCAGGCCCTCCCAGTATGTTAACCTCTTTACTGCTGGCTTGACAGAGGCCCTGTGTCTGGAGGTTGAATTACATGAACCTAGAGATTTGGACCACACTATGAACTTGGCTAGGACCATTGATACTAAACAGCGAGTTCTGAAGGAATCCCTAGTCCGAAGACCAGCTTGGCCAAGCAGGGCGACTACCACTGCACCCTCACCCTATTCAGGGCGTCCACTTACTGGACACAATGCAACTCCACGTGCAGAGAGTTCTTCCTCTACGCTGCCAGTACCATACATAAAAAAATTGAATAGACAAGAGACGGAATAGAGGAGGGCAAAGGGTCTTTGTTTTAATTGTGATGAACAGTATGTCCAGGGTCACATATGCAAGATATTATTCAGTGTGCTTCTCTGTGAGCATACTGAGGAAATACTCCCAGACGAAGACAATGTTGAGACAGAACAAGATGCCTCAGTAGTTTCACTCCATGCCATGACTGGCATGCACAGTTCCAACACAATGCAAGTTTGGGCCAAGTTGCACCATCTACAGTTACAAGCCTTAGTTGACTCTGGCAGCACACACAACTTCATAAGTCAGCCAGTGGCAAAACAGCTTGGGTTGGTAATCAAGCAGAAAATAGGCCTCTCATTCACAGTGGCCAATGGGGCCAAAATCGCCAATGTGGGTATCTCTACAGCCACCCCATTTTGTATTGAGGGACACTCCTTTATTGCCGATTTCTTGGTGATTCTACTGGTAGGATTTGATTTGGTACTCAGAGTTAAATGGCTCTAGAAGTTGGGGCCTATCTTGAGGGATTTTTAGGCCCTGACCATGACCTTCACAGAGGGTCAGCGTCAGATCACCTTGCATGGCACACATGCTACTGTGCCCTGCACACTTCAGGCAGTTCAGGTCCAGAGCGCCGAGCACTGTAAGTTATCTCAATTACTTACAGACTTTGAAGATTTATTTTAGGAACCTACTGCTCTTCCGCCTATTTGCCACTGTGATCACCACATCAGATTGAAGCTGGGGAAAAAACCTCTGGTGGTTCGGCCTTACCGTTACCCCCACTTATAGATGGATGAAATTGAGAGACAATGCCAAAATATGCTCACCCAAGGAATTATTCAGCCCAATAGGTCTCTTTTCTCATCCCCGGTGTTACTGGTAAAAAAACATGACAAGTCTTGGAGATTTTGTGTGGACTACAAGCAGCTCAATGCTAACACAATTAAAGACAAATTTCCCATTCCCGTGGTGGATGAGTTGTTAGATGAGTTACATGGTGCCACTATATTTACAAAGCTGGACTTGAAGTCAAGTTATCATCAGATTAGAGTTCATCCTTCAGATGTAGAGAAGACCACGTTCCGCACGCACCTGGGTATTTAAAGTTCCTAGTGATGCCCTTTGGTCTCTCCAATGTGCCATCCACTTTCTAGGCCCTCATGAATGAGGTATTTAGCTCTATCTTACGAAAATATGTTCTAGTCTTTTTTTATGATATATTGGTGTATAGCAAACATTGGGGCATGCACCTTTATCACCTTCACCAGGTATTTACTCTCCTGTGTTCACATCATTTGGTTTTAAACAAGTCCAAATATTCTATGGGCACACCCAAGGTGGCATACTTGGGCCACATTATTTCCGTAGTTGGGGTGAAGGTTGACCAGAGCAAGATTCAGGTCATCACAGACTGGCCTCCTCCCATATCCATCACAGCGTTAAGGGGATTTTTGGGCCTCGCTCGTTATTATAGAAAATTTATCCGCAGCTACGGACAGATAGCAGTGCCGCTCAACAATCTCCTCAGGAAAAATGCTTTCAGCTGGTCCAAACCAACGGATCATTCTTTTCAGCAGTTGAAGGTAGTCTTATCTTCAGTGCCGGTTTTGTAGCTACCGAACTTTGATGAGTTGTTTGTAGTGAAATGTGATGCTTCAGGCGGGGGTGTAGGTGCAGTGTTAGAACAACAAGGCCACTCGATCACTTATTTCAGTCGACAACTTGGCCAACACCACAAACTCGCTGCTTATGAAAGGGAATTGATCGGTTTAGCTAAAGCCATCCAGCAATGGAGGCCCTATCTCTGGGGGCACCCATTTCTTATTCGGACCGATCATTCAAGCCTAAAGTATCTTCTTGAGCAGCATCTCACCACCTCTCCTCAGTAGCACTGGTTAAATAAACCGATGGGTTTTGACTTTATCATTGAGTATAAACCTGGCAGTCTGAATGTGGGGGTCGATGCCTTGTCTCGCCTGGATGTTCCAGAGCCACAATTGCATGCTATCAGTCATCCCAAAAGTCTTTTGTTGGACTCTATTAGGGAGGAGACACATCAGCATCCAGAACTCATTGCCTTATATCATGATATTTAGCAGGGGACCTCAAATAGCCATTGGACAATCCATGCTCGTCTTATCCTGTTCAAAAATAGGATTTTTCTGTACCCCACCTCTCCAATCATTACCAGCATCTTAACCTCTTTCCATGATAGTACACATGAGAGTAGACAGAAAACATATTTCTGCCTCAGTCACGAATTGTTTTGGAAGGGTATGAAGAGAAGTGTAACAGAGTATGTGGCAGCTTGTCAGACTTGTCAATGGAACAAGGCCGAATCATTAAGTCCAGCAGGGTTGCTCCAACCTCTTCAGCTACAGTCACAGGTATGGTCAGATATTTCAATGGACTTCATTGAAGGCCTTCCCACCTCTTTAGGCAAATATGTTATATTTGTAGTGGTTGACCGCTTCTCCAAGTATGGCCATTTCCTCCCTTTGGTGCATCCCTACACAGAAACTCATGTGGCTTAGCTCTTCATGGATAATATTGTCCGGTTACATGGGGTGCCTGCGTCCATTACCAATGACATGGACGCCATCTTCACCAGTTTGTTCTGGAAAGAACTCTTTAAGCTGCAAGGCACCAAATTGGTGTTCTCTTCCGCCTACCACCCACAGACTGATGGACAGACCGAGGTGGTCAATAGGACGCTTGAGATGTATCTCCTTTGTTTTATGGGGGACTCACCTAAATGGTTGGTTCAGTGGCTG
Organism: Aristolochia californica; assembly: GCF_029961685.1. Lineage (NCBI taxonomy): Eukaryota > Viridiplantae > Streptophyta > Magnoliopsida > Piperales > Aristolochiaceae > Aristolochia > Aristolochia californica. The sequence continues at coordinate 33,701,363 of NW_027181881.1, read as the reverse complement.
GTATGGGCCGAATTCTGTTATAACACATCCTACAACAGCGCTCTCGGCACTACTCCATTCAAGGTAGTGTATGGTATAGATCCGCCTCGGCTTTTATTGTATGAACCAGGTGCATCCAAGGTCGCCACCTTGGACCGGGCTTTAGCAGAATGGGACGCCATGCTTAGTGAGGTCTGCACTCATCTCCAAGAGGCCCAACAGGCCATGAAACTCTATTATGATAAGAAGCATCGGGCCGTGTTCTTCTCTCCAAGGGATTATGTGTGGCTACGTTTCCAACATTACCGATAGCTTTCATTGACAGCCTCCAAACGTCACAAACTCTCCCCAAATTATTATGGGCCCTTTCAGGTGCTGGAGCACATTGGCACAGTTGCCTACCGCTTGCAGCTTCCACCAAAACCCAAGATCCATAATGTGTTTCACGTCTCCCAATTGAAGGTCTTCCAGGGAGACTCCCCATTCCTACACACACCTCTGCCGCTACATGAGGTCGAGTTCTTTCTACTCTAGCGCAGGTGTTGCAGGCTCGCTGCATTTAGGGCGATTGGGAGGTTCTAGTGTAGTGGGCTGATACTGACCCCATTGACACTACATGGGAGCCCTTAGCCGCTTTCAGGGCTCTCTACCCCTCTTTCGAGCTTGCGGACAAGCTCTTTCTCCAGGAGGGGGGTGATGTTATGGACTTCGTAGCATTTCGAGTTATAAAAGACGTAGGAATTAAATTATGCTATTTCCTTTTGCATGTATGTAAAATAGTCTAAACACTCCATACAATGCATAACATTGTGAATAAACTCCTACAATAATCAAACACAACAAAATTAAATGAAATATCTATCAATTTACAATCACCCAAATAAAAACTATAAATCCTTTAAATAAAATCCTATAACTATTAGTGACTTACTATAAAATTACAAGAAATATTTTAAATTTTTCTTAGGAAAGTTAAATGGACCTCTTATTACCTTTTCTAAGGAAATAAATAAAAATTAATAATTAATCTAATATATTATTATACTTATCGATAAATTTTTAATCAAATAAAATGTCAAACACAAAATTGCTATGAAAATTGCCTCATGCTAAAAGGATTATATCATCAATTGTCAAATACTTATTCAAAATTTTTCTATACGGTTTTCTAGCCCATCTTGGCAAGAAAATCTTACTTTGAAAATTATATGATTTTTTAAAAAGAATTTATAATTAGAAAAATATTTAAAAAAAAACATGAGGCACTAATGGTCCCTATATTTCTACTAAAATGTCATTTTCAACATTTATTAAAAAACCACTATTAGTCTCTAGAAACGTATTTCTACTGAAATATCTTTTCAATTTCTTCAAGAGCCATGAGAAAGGGACAAAAAGTTTTTTTTATCCTTGTTTTTGATCTCACACGTAGGGGTGGCTTCGAATAAATTATATATAAAATTATGCATACATTTAAAAAATAATGATAGGGGAGGTTCATGATTGAATTTCAATAATGGATTAAAATGCGCCAATATTAATCTTTTTTACTCCATTTGTTGTCTAGCTTGTTTTGTAATTTTTTAATCTAGCCATAAATTTACTATGGCCTCCTTAGTGCCCCTAGATGAAAATTTATATTGTAGGAAAAAATAAAAATGTTTTCCCTCTGATACATATTCCCCAAAAAACCTTTAACTAAACTCCTATTCCTAATAGTGACTTATTAGAAAATTACAGGAAATATTTTAAAATTTTCTTAGGAAAGTTAACTAGGGAAATAAATAAAAATTAATAATCAATCTAATATATTATAATACTTATCGATAAATTTTTAGTCAAATAAAATGTCAAACACAAAATTGCAATGAAAATTGCTTCATGCTAAAAGTATTACAGCATCAACTGTTAAATACTTATTCAAAAATTTTCTATACAGTTTTCTACCCCATCTTGGTAGGAAAATCTTACTTAGAAAATTATATGATTTTTAATAAGAATTTTCAATTAGAAAAATATTTAAAAAAACATGAGACACTAATAGTTCATTGAAACTTATTTCTATAAACTGTATTTTTTATTTTTTTTCAAGAGCTATGATGAGGAAGGAGAGTTTAAGGAAAAAGTTTTTTTTTTTTTACTTTATGATCTTTTGCATGTGCGAAATCATCTTCGTGCGAGGGAGGGGGGAGATTATTTCTCCCCTAATTTCTCCCTTGAATTTACTAGTTCAGGTTTTCCACCGAGACGACGTGGAGGGAAGGGGGTTACGACTCGGGGAGGACCTGTCGTTGGGGTTGACGACTGCGATGGAAGTGGCAGTGACGGAAGCGGCAACGACGAAAACAGAGGTGACGACGAGGAGAGGAAGAAATCAAACGGATAGCCACAGAGGCGGTCGGCGAGCAGCGGTCGATGGCGGTAGAGGCGATGACAACAGTCGACAGGAAGGGCTCGGCGGTGACGAGGGGAGGAAAAAATTCCCCCCCCCTCCCTCGCTCTCGCTCAAGCCCCGCTCCCAACCCCATACCGATCCTGACTCACCTCGAGCTGGCTCGCGATCCGACGAACCGAACTTGGCTTCTGTTGAACTCGGCTCGTTAAGGTAAACGAGCCAATTTCAGAGCTCGAGCTCGATAGATAACGAATCGAATCGAGCCGGCACCGAGCTGAACTTGAGCCGCTCATGAGCTGGCTTGGTTTGAAGCCACCCCTACCCTTAAATAGGGTCCCTGATAGGGTTTAATATAAAATATTAAAAAAATACCCCTAAAAATGAAATCTTCCAAAAATATCCATGTAACCTAAAACTGAAATAAATAAAGTAAATTAAATAAAAATAATAAAAATAATAATTTTATTGTGTGCATAACACTCGCCCATGAACCACTCTCGGATCTGGTCACCGATCGGGGTGCTTAATCTGTTCAACGTCACCGACCACAAGAAAGACATCCGCCATTACGGTAATCTGTTATGCACGCAATAATATTATTAAGTTATTTAGAGTCTAATTAATTATTTTTCTTTAATTTACTTTATTTTATTTTAGTTAAAGAATTAATAGGCCACAAGGGTATTTTTGTAATATTTTATCTTGAACCTTGTAAGGGTGAGCCCTATTTAAGGGGTAAGAGTAATGAGAAAAAGCAAGTATTGATTTAGAGTAAAAAAAGGTTTTGAGTTCTCCTCAATGAGCTCAGGGGTATGCGTTCTCCTCAAAGAACCCAAGGTTTTCAAGCTTCCCTTCGGCATTGATTTTCTTCTTTATCTCTTCTTCCCTACGAATCATTGTGTTAGATCCGGGACCATAAAACTGGCATCAGAGTTGCGTAACATGGAGAATTACAGCAATGGGGAGTTAAGAGAGTTGCTGATCTGAGGGCTGATTGCGCACGGAGAGCCATAGGCAGAAAACGAGAGAAGGTTTGATCAGATCATGCAACAATTGGATCTAATCCCAATTATTAACCAGAAACTCCAAAGAATCGAAAGGGCAATGGTAGCAATGTGTGAAGGGGGTAGTAGAGAGAAAGGTCGTAGAGCAAAAGTCACGAGCAGATGTTCTCTCGGATGAGAGGAAAAGCCACAACCAAGAAAATTAACAATTTCCATGCAGGGAAATCAAGAGCCAAAGACAAGCAGGAGGGAGCCTGGAAATCCAAAATCAAAGTCTAAAACCTCAAATCCAAAATTGTCCAAAACCTCATCGGAATCAACCTGCTCGGGCCCTGTTTGTGGAAAATTTTCAATCAGGTGGGAGTTCTGAATATGAGAAGGTAGCCAACATGGGAAAAATTGGAGATGACATTTTTTTCGGTATTCTGGTAATGGTCGAGAGAATTCTATGGGGGATGAATTATTTTCTGTGGCTGGGTTGAATAGTAGGACGAATTATTTTTCTATGGCTGTTATTACAGTGCAGAAAGGGGCTCCAATAGATAGACGAGTTGGAGATAATCTAGAGGAGATAAGAAAAATGGAAGATGACAAGCAGTTGTATGATGAAATGCCTGGCAAAAAGGGGGAGTACAACAATTCTCTACTTAGCAGTTTGGGATTTTTGGAAAAGGTGGAAACTATGATGTGAGGGATGATTTTTATTACTATTGATGGTATTTTGTCATCTGCATTTATGGTTAGACTCCCGGTGGCTTTACCTATATTTGCATCATTGGCAAAGACCCACAATCCATTTAGGCTTATTAGGGTTGGATTATCAGTCTGGACTTTAGTTGTAGCTAGTTGTGGTTGTTCATTTGACTTTTGGTCCATTGCCAGATGCCGCATGTTGGTAGGCTTTTGAGAAGCTTCATTTATAAGTCTTGCGGCTCCATTTATTGATGATAATGCACCTAAAACTCAAAAAACAGCTTGGCTTGGAATATTATTCATGTGTATACCAACGGGGTGGCTTTTCGATTAAGCCTTTGCAGTTGAAAGGTTTTGCTTCATCTGGATAAAAAATAGTGTTGGAACCTAGGGAGAGTGGTGTTATAGAAGTTCAAGATGCTGATACACCTAAGGACACAACTGATGGTGCTAAGGAACGTTTTCACTTATCAAGATGGACAGCTTGTGCTTACGCTCAAGGGTTCTTCAACTAATTTTTTTGTGCAGTGACTGTGGCATTGTAGAAACCAGTGCTGACAACACTGTGAGTAGAAGCAGTAGTGACTTATGAAGCACAATTATCTGTTTTTGTGGGCACAATAGATAATCCTCTGCAGGATGTAGCTAATTCTGGCCGAAAAGGGGCAGCAACAATTGTAATTACTGTTCTTATTGCGTCTGCCATTCGTGGAGCTCTTGAGACTGAGATGATGCTGAAATTTAAAATTGTTGCTGCTATTGCAGTGAAGAAAGTGCAAAACATCATAAAATGCAAACTGAGAGTCAAGATTTGGATGCAGCAGGTGTCCTTCATCATTTTTGAAAAACTGACTTTTTGTCATTAGTGGCAAACTTGGGTCCTCCAGCGGAACAAGGGACTGTTGGTGGCACTGCATTTCCTTCTTCATCAATGAATGTGGAGGAGGAGAATGTGTGCTGCAATGGGAACAAGGATAAAATGCATGAACATGTAAGTGGTCATGACATGGTAGAGTTGCATGGAGCAAATGTCCTTTTGACTGCTGTCAACAAAACAGTGCTACCAGACCGCCAAGTAAACAATGCTGCTGTGAAAACAGTGCAGAATCCAGTTCTGCATACAGTGGCAGTGCAGAAAACTGTGCTGAAAACACTGGTAGTGCTGAGCACACTGCTGCTAATTTAGATGGGAGATGCAGAGAACATTTAGCACTCTATTTCAAGGGGAAGGCTTCAACTTGCCGAGGCCATGAATCCCAGCTTCCTTGCTGCAGCTATAGCAATTCACCAGAGCGCACTAATTGCTCTTCATGAGTCCTATCAGCAGAATTACAGCAACGTTGCTGCTACCGACTCTAGAGGCGACTGGCCCTTCCTAGAGGCTATTATATATATGTTATGTATGCAGCATGTTGGCCAAGGTGGTGAACTTGGCCGGGCTCCACCGACTGAAAAATATGACTGCAGGGTGGCTGTTTTCAATACAGAAAAATATGCACCTAATATTCAACCTGAAGAGGCTCATGGGTTCTTCCACAATTTGCTGTCTGCAGCCACGTTAGATCGTCATGGATACTTAGACGACGCTGCTGGTTTTCCAGCCCATGTTGGCATGCGGGTTTACAGCATGCAAGCATTCTATGCTGGTTTTCCAGAAATGGTGCCCATCATAACAGTGAAACAGCGAGGTTCTTCTAGCCTTCAGGCTGTTACCGCTGTTACTGCAGCTATACAAGCTGGCTTCGATGACATAGGACTGGGAGCTGGATTAGATTTGATGACTGCATATACTATGGCATGGGAAGGCTCAATCCACCCTATGATAAAGAATTTCCAGCAAGCTCCAGATTTTCTTCCTCTGGTTTCTGAATATGTTCTTCATCGAATTGGTGTCACCAGGCAGGACCAAGACCACTCTGCTGTTCTCTCCCAAAAGCAAGCTGCTGCAGCAACTACATCAGTGGCTACAAAGATCATTGACACTAAAAATCAGGAGGAGAAAAATATTGTGCTTTCTATGGATGATGGCTGCCTTCATAATGCATTTGTGTCCGACCGGGTGAAGCAGAAGACTGTTTTCAAGGAGGATGGCATGACCACTGCTGGTAACTCGAGCCAAGTAGGTGATGGTGCTGGTGAAATCCTCTTTATTGGAAGCTTAGTTTAAGAGCAAAAGGCATTACCAATTCTGCTGTATTCAGGAATTTTACTGTTGTTGGTGTGGACCCTTCTGTAATGGGCATAGGTCCACCTATTGCAATTTTTGCTGCGGTGAAGGCGCTGTATGAGGAAGTAGTTCCTGCATTCGATGTCATGGTGCTTAACCGTATTGGGGTGTGCTACAACAAGTGATGTTGGCAATGTCAGTAAAAAAAATTTGCTTCTCGGGTGGAATGCTCTTGTTTTATCATCCAGAGGGCTGACATAGATACAACGGATGCTACTTAGAAACAGGTGGAGACATCGGCAAGGGCAAGTAGACTCTACCTTTGAGCTTGAGGACAAGTTCTTTCTCCCAGGGGGTGTAATTTTATGAACGCAATAACATTATTAAGTTATTTAGAGTCAAATTAATTATTTTTCTTTAATTTACTTTATTTTATTTCAGTTAAAGAATTAGTAGGCCACAATGGGATTTTTTTAATATTTTATCTTGAACCTTGTAAGGGTGAACCCTATTTAAGGGGTAAGAGTAGTGAGAAAAACAAGTAGATTTAGAGTAAACAAGGGTTTTGATTTCTCCTCAATGAGCTGAGGGGTGTGCGTTCTCTTCAAAGAACCTAGGGTTTCCAAGCTTCTTTTCAGCTTGATTTTCTTCTTTCTCTCTTCCTCCCTACGAATCGTTGTGTTAGATCCGGGACCATAACATAGTCACTGGCTCCATACTGAGTTGTTACGGGCTCTTCTGAAAAAGAAATTGGTCCAAGATTCAAGTCCTTTTGTTGCGACTCATGAATCGTGATCTTGTACACTTTGGTAGCTAGAGATTTTGGCGAGAAGGAAGAGCTGAATCTGGAGATTGGAGAAATGTTGTGGTGGATATTCATGGCGATCCTGCTACCGTTTATGCAAAAGTCTAAGTTTTCGCTATTATTGCACGAAGTCCAGTAAGCGTTAAGGCCACGTTGGATAAACGAACTGACATCAACGTCTGTTACAATGTGGGACCCACCATGTTGCATGAGATGGTGGGACCCACCATGAGGACGTGGGATGCCAAGAAGAGTTCTCATCCAAATTAGCATGAGTTAAGAAGATAAGAAGCACAAGCCGAAATGAGTTAGAAGACTTGGAGATCAAGTGGTACCCACAAAGATACCACGAGTTGGAATCTTGTCAATATGAGCTGGAAGATCATGTGGGACCCACAAGGATAAGACCTCAAGCTCAGCTCCTCCCTTATTTCCATGTTATTGAAGAATTTTTACAGTTCAACTTATATTAGAACTCTATTAGATTGTGTTATCCTTTCAAGGTAGACTTATCTTAGAGAGTTAGAATTGGAATGTAATTAGGAGATTTAAAGGTTAATTGTATAAGGACTCTACCAATTCCTCTACTATAAATAGAGGTGTTGTAATTCGGAATTAATCAAGTTCTATAATTTTCTCTTGAGTAAATCTCTCTCTCTTTGCTTGGTGCACACCTTGTTCCTCTTCTCTTCTTCTCTCTACCCAAGAGCCTTCTTCCCCTTTTCTCCTTTTTTTATTTCTCTCTTCCCTTGCTTGGAATATTGGAAAATGGATCCTAAATTCAACATGGTATCAGAGCATTAAATTTAGGATCCTACATAAAAAGGAATGCTCTAAGAATATATGATCAACACCACTCATAGAAGGCTCCTTGTGAAGGAAGATAAAAAAGCTTGAGATAAGTTTCCTTCATTATTTTTTTATTATTTCATGTTAATGGTTTCCAAATTTAGAAGATGATTTAAAGATGAGTATGTAAATGTTTTTCATCTTATGAGATTGTGGATATGAATGCCTCTCGATCTAGAAGAACCTATCAAAGCAATTTTGTTGGTTTGGAATTTCTGTTAACCGAGACCAGCCCGTGATCAGATTGTTGAAATATTTTTTTGTGGGAACAAGATTCCCCTAATATAGAAGATTGATATTGAGTCTATTATGAATGGTTATTTACTCAAAAAAAATCAGAATAATGATTGTTTAACATCAATGCTAAAATTCTCCATGCACCAAGTTGTTTGAAGAATACTACTTGGATATTTTTATTAGAATTTTTTGGAGAATTATTTTCGTTGAAGTGCCTATTATTGATAAAGAAAATGTGAGTAACACAGGTGGTATAGTCAGAATTACCACAATACCCTTATGAAGGGTATCAAATTTTATGAGTTGGTCAACATCGGTTCGGAGGTTTCTTATAACAAAGGACCACCAACTGTGGACCACCTATTGATCAAGAAGACATTTTTTATAAAAAATGGTTAAAAAATGATACCATTGTGATTAGTTGGCTAATCAAAATCATGGAAAAATTGTGAAAAGAAAGCTCTCATTGTGGGAGATATGGCCACTCTATCGATACATGCTATTACAAGGAAAGGAGTTATAGTGGAAAAAATTGTCACTATGGAGAAATATGTTATAATGCCAATGACAAATCAAACATTTATCCTGGATAATTGACTAAGGAGCCTCCGAGCATCTTACAGGTAACAGACATTTATTACATTTTGTATCTCCGTGTCTTTCACATAAGTTTGTTACCATAGCTGACGCTTCTGAAACCAAGGTTCAAGGAAAGGATCCGCTTCCGTTACACCATCACTTCCACTCAATGATATTCTATTTGTTCCCACCTTCCCTTTGAATATGTTATCTGTTAGTCAGCTAACAAAGTATTTTAATTGCTCTATCACCTTCTCACCCACTTTGTGTGTATTTTAGGATCTTATAACGAAGTAGGTGATTGGTGGAGGCCATGAACAAGGGGGGCTATACTACCTAGATGTGCCAAAAATAAATACTGTTTCCACTAGTGAAAATGAGACAAGGCTATGGCACAACCGGTCGGGACATCCATCTTCACAATCTCTTCATTATATGTTTCCTACTCTTAAAGTTAAGTTCGAGTTTCATTGTGAAGTTTTTCAACTGAGTAAACATTAAAGGAGTATATACTCACCTCGTCTAGAAGTCAAAAGTTGTGCTCCATTTTTATTAATTCATACCGATGTATGGGGACCTTGAGCGTCTCAAATATTTCTGAAGCCAGGTATTTTATTACATTTATTAATGATTTTACTCGTACCACTTGGTTGTTTCTTTTTAAGGAGCGTTCTGAGATACCATTGATTTTTAAGTCTTTTCATGCTATGGGACTCACTCAGTTTGGTCAGAACATAAAAATACTGCGTTTTGATAATGCCAAAGAATACATTTCCAAAGAACTTGACTCTTTTTGTCAAGAAAATGGCATTATCCATCAAACATCATGTGCCTACACTCCTCAAAAAAGTGGTGTAGACAAACAGAAAAATTGTCATATTCTTGAGGTAGCTTGAGGTTTAATATATGCCATGAAAGTTCAATACTTTTATTGGCCTCATGCAATCCTGACGGCATGCTTTCTTAAAAATTGACTACCATCTTCCGTTCTTGGTAATAAATCTCCTTAGTCTATATTATTACCAAATGATGATCCCTTTTCATTGCCCTTGAAAATCTTCGGGTGTCAATGTTTTGTCCATATTTCCTCCCCACAACACAGTAAACTAGATCTTAAATCTATCAAGTGTATCATTCTAGGATACTCTCGTACACAAAAGGGTTATGTTTGTTATAATCTCACTCTTCTACGTTTACTTGTGTCCAGGGATGTCACATTTTTTGAATACTCACCATACTATTCTAACAATGCACCTCCAGATTTATCTTAAGTACCAGGTTCTCCTCGACTGGTTGTGCCCCATGCTATAGAAACTCCTTAGCCCCCAAAAACACCGGCTGACACCACACCTGCTCAGTTTACGGATCCCACTGAGGTAAGTCCATCTTCTCCAATTGTTTTTGGCCCACAATATGATACTCGGCCTATCACACAAAGAATAGAACCCAAATCATGCACCATACCCTCTACGTCTCATCCCATATCAAATTTTGTGTCTCATCATCATTTGTCCCCTGCATGTTGTCAATTTCTCTCTGCTATTTCTTCGATATTTGTACCACAGTCCTATCAAGAGACTCTCAAACATCCAGGGTGGAAGGTAGCAATGGATGAAGAAATGCAGACCCTTTATGAAAATTAGAGATGGGCTCTAGTGCCACTTCCATTAGAAAAGAAACTTGATGATTGGAAATGGTTGTTTACTGTGAAACACAATCCAGATGGATATGTGGCTCGGCTGAAGGCTCGCCTCATGGTTAAAATATGAACTTCTCTCCAGTGGCTAAAATATGAAATATAGACAATGTTATGAAATTGATTATGAGGAAACCTTCTCTCCAGTGGCAAAAATGAACTTGGTACGTGTGTTATTATCTCTGGTAGCTAACTCTTCCTGGTACATATATTAACTTGATGTGAAAAATGCCTTTCAGAATGGGGACATCAAAGAAGAAATTTATATGCAACAACCTGGGTATGTGGTTGAGGGGGAGTCAATATGTTGACTAAAAAAATCTCTGTATGGTCTAAAACTGTCCTTCTTGCATGGTTGGAGAAATTTAGTCAAGCCCTCATACGGGCAGGATTTTATAGATGCTCCTAAGATCACTCAGTTTTTATTAAAAACAGACCTAGAGGGAAGGTAATTATGGTAGTATATGTTGATGATATCATTTTAACGGGTAGTGATTCTGAGGCCATCCAAGAAACAGAAGAAAAAATATGTGCTAAATTTAAGACAAAGGATCTTGGACTACTCAAATATTTTCTGGGTATTGAAGTATTACAATCCAGACATGGGATTGTGCTATCCCAAAGGAAGTATGCCCTAGATCTACTGGAGGAGATAGGAATGCTGAGAAGCAAACTAGCAGACACTCCTATGGACTCAAATACAATGCAGGAGAAGATGTAGATATCAGGAAATATCAGAGACTAGTGGGAAGACTTATTTACGTATGTATAACAAGGTCAGATATATCATATGCAGTAAGTGTGGTGAATTAATACATGCACAAAACACAACTTAGTCATTGACAAGCACTTGAAAGGATATTACGATATCTGAAAGGAGCTTTAGGAAGAGGGCTTCTCTACAAAAATCATTGTCACTTCAACATCGAAGGATTCTCAGATGCAGACTGGGCCGGATCCCCGGATGACAAGAAATCTACTTTGGAATTTTGTACGATGGTTGGAGGGAATTTGGTTACATGGAGAAGCAAGAAGCAAAATATAGTAGTACTATCCAGTGCTGAAGCAAAATATAGAGCCATGGCACACACTGTTACTAAACTCCTATGGATAAGATCTCTTCTCACTGAATTGGCATTCTAAAAAGATGTTCTGATGGATCTATATTGTGATAATCAAGCAGCTATATATATATTACATCGAATCGAGTCTTTGTTATGGTCCCTAGCCATGGATATAGTAACTCGGCAAGGTACTAATGAATCCAACACTGTCTGAGGGTTCTAGATCACGTAACTGTGAAAAGAACTCTCTTTTCTTCTCTCTTCTTCGTTATACTTGAAAAGGAGTTTCCTTTTCTCAATTATAGGTATAACCAAGGGATCAAGGGCCTATTAGATAGCCCACGTATAAAACCTCCCTTTTAGGATTCACATCAAGATACAGGGTTTCCCTAATATGCCAATACTGATCATGCACGTAAAAGAATAAAATTAGAACCTTTCTCTACTTGGAAAGGAGTGTAGGATTACCTCTTTGACGTAAACACCAGTCCAAAAACCTGAAGGTCTCCTTCTTGCAGCAAGACTCCCTGTAACCCTTTCCCTCTTTCTGATTTTAGAGAAAGAGGTATGGTTCCTCTTCTTGCTCGGGAAAGAGAGTAACTCTCCTCTCTTCTCTCTCGATCACACCAAATCTCCACCAATGTAACTCCAAGAACAATGCACATCAAGGACCCAAAGATCGGAACTCGACAAGGGATCTCTCTACTCTAAATTACTCTAATTTCAGACTTGCATTATTTCTCTTTCCCTTAAATAGGGTATTTCAAGTCATCATAGTTTAGGGCTATCAATCCCAATCCAAGCTTATTACATAATCAATGAAAATTTAACTAAAAGCAACATAAAGAATGAAAGTTAAATTAGATGACTCAGTGAGTCATTGTCTCCTCCTCTGAGTGACTCGGTGTACTATTGAGTCCATAACAGTCTTCCATGAAAGAAAAAAGCATATTGAAGTACTGTCATTTTATACGAGAAAAGTTCCAAGTGGGTCTTTTATCTCTAAAGCATATATCATAACAAAGTCAAGTTGCAGATATTCTCACCAAACCGGTCAGTCATAAGATTATGTCTACCATCTGCAGAAAGTTGGGCATCTACAATATTTTCTCACTCCCAACTTGAGGGGGAGTGTTACAATGTGGGACCCACCATGATGCACGAGCTGGTGGGACCCACCATGAGGAATGCAATAACATTAACGCCTTGTCTTCATCTTCAAACTTCACATCCCACCTCAGCTCACTAATGAGCTGATTGAAAATGTTGATATGTTGACTCAGATCTGAGCCCTCTGACATCTTAAGATCATATAGTTTATGCTTAAGATAGAGCTTGTTCGTCAACAACTTGGACATATACCGACTTTCTAGTTTCAACCAAACTTCCACTGGTGATTCCTCATCCATGATGTGATACATCACATCATCAGCTAGACAAAGCCTAATAGTCTCCACAACCTTCACTTCCATTTCTTTCCAATCCATATCATCCATTCTTACCGGTTGTTTTTCGTATAACGCCTTCAACATGCCCTACTTCACTAACAGGTCCTTCACCCTCCTCTGCCATAATCCGAATTTCCCAATTCTATCAAACTTCGTCATGTCAAATTTTGCAGAAGAAACCCCAAACATCATAGCCTAGCTTGGGCTTTGCGTGCGAAGGCCTGGATTTCAAGCACTGCGTTTGCACTGAGAAGCCTCGGCGTCTATGCAAAAGGAGGCCTCATCAGGTGTGCACAAAGTGTGTCTGATGAACTAGACGGATGTGCCTGTGGATTGATAATATCGATAGTTGCACCAGACGTATCAGATACTCCAGATGTGCCCCCATGATTTGCTTAATTCTAATTTCTAGAAAAGGAGATTTCCCACTTCGAATGAATTTTTTTCATGACGGGGCAAGATGGTATTCGTCGTCCACTACAGCGATGGTGGTAGTCCAACAAAAGCAAATTCAACCATGTTATGATATTTCCCCTAAATTAGCACATTTTTTTCACATTTAAAAAAAGGTTGTTAGTGTACTCTGGAAAGTTGGAGTAGAAAGTGAAACCAATGGAGAAAATTACAATGCATAAGTGGTTAAAAGAACTTGGGTGATATTCACTTCACCAAGAGAAAGTGATCTCCTCCATTCTTCATAAAACTAGAGAAAATAAAAGTCCATACTGAGAGGTGGAATTGCACTTTCCATCTTCATCTATCTAATGATTGACCATGATCATTAGATAGCTCATGGTAAAGAGGGACACCGGAAGAGAGGAGGTGGAAGCCCTCCCTCTCCTCCCAGCCAGTATTTAATGGTGTAGTATATTCATGATTTCCTTCCTTAACTCCACTCACCATTACTACATTTCTCCTGACAGCCTCATCATAAATCCATTTTATTATTGAATTCATCATACACTTCCCGTAGGTTTACACTAACACCAAAAAGTAAATTCTATAAAAATTTCCATAAGACACGCTAGCGTAAAAAAGTAGACTCTCCAATACATGTAGATCATCTGAGAAAAAAGAATACTACATAATGATTTGATTGTTTGCATACCTTTACCAAATTGAGAGTAGGACATACAACTTTCTCCATTGAATTGAGACCAGACTCCCCTATTAATCTTACTCGGCAAAGTGTCCTTACGATCCCTGAAACTTTTAGAGGCTCCCAATTCCAAATGACTGGAAATCAACTTAGTTGCAGAGATGTAGCATAATTGCTAGTGATAGAATCAGCCAACGCTCAAATCTTTGAGTCAACTTTTTGGAAACTAATTTAGGGTAGAGGCAGGATTCCTGTTTTATTAAAGAGGGTAACAGTTTGGGCCAACTACATGATTTTAGATATCATATTCAAAAAAAATAAAAAATTAAAGTAAGTGGTGCTTACATGTCTATTATAGTATTTGGAAGGTTTTATGAAAGATGCCATTTGTTGGGTTTCTAGTCATTTTTGGAGGGATAACACGAGCTTTTACAAACATTTGAGACATGTCTATACCTGTTTTCAAAAATACATGGTATTTGGAGGTTGTACAAAACATTCCACCTCGAATTTGATAAACTCACTTTTACCTATATCTTAGTTTCAACTCGGTTAAGAGGAGTTTATGATGTCAAAGAATATGTTTGACCATCTTAAGATGTGGAGGGACAACACGATCTTTTACAGACATTTGAGACATGTCTATACCTATTTTCAAAACTGTTACAATGTGGGACCGACCATGGTGCTCGAGCTGGTGGGACCCACCAAGATGCTTGAGCTGGTGGAACCCACCTTGAGGACATGGGACACCAAGAAGAGTTCTCACCCAAGCAAGCACGAGTTAAAGAATCAAGATGCACAAGCAGAATTGAGTTAGAAGACTTGAAGATCAAGTGGGACCCACAAATATCTCACGAGCTGTCAACCTTATCAAGATGAGCTGGAGGATCACGTGGGACCCACAAGGATAAGGCTACGAGCTGGCCTTCTCCCCTATAGTCAAGTGAAGAAAGCAAGAGTTCAACTCATATTATGCTTCTAGTAGTTTGGTTTAAATAGACTTATCTTAGAGAGTTAGAGTTGGAATGTAATTAGGATTGAAAGGCTAATTGTATAAGGACTCTACCTCCTCCTCTAATATAAATAGAGGTGTTGTAATTCGGAATTAATGAAGTTACACATCTCAATCTCGAATTACTATCTCTCTTTCTCCCTTTGCTTGGCACAACTTCTCTTTGCTCTTTTATTTTTTCTTCTCTCTACCCGAGAGCTCTTCTTCCCTTTTCTCTTTTTTCTCTCTTCTTTCTCTTGCTCGGAATTATGGAAAAGGGATCCTAAATCCAACATGGAATTTAGGATCCCTCGTCAAAGGAATGCTCTAGAGAAGTGATGATCAACACCACTCAAAGAAGGCTCTTTATGAAGGAAGAACACAAGCCAAGAGATAAGTGTTCAAATTTATTTTTATGCTACTGGTTTTTGAATTTAGAAGATGATTCAAGGATGAATATGTGAATGCTTTAATCTTATTATGTTATGGATATGCATGCTTCTCTATCTAGAAGGAACTATCAAAATAGTTTTACCGGTTTGGAAATTTTGTTTACCGAGACCAGTCCATAATCTGATTATTGGAATTTTTTTCGTGGGATGAGAGTTTCATGATATAGAAGAATATTATTGAGCCTCTTATGAGTGGTTTTTGGAAAAAAAAAATAAGAATCATAATTTAGCATTGATGCTAAATTTTCCCATATATTGAGTTGATTGGAGTGCTACATGGTGTTATTATTAGAATTTTTTTTGAAGAAAGGCCTATCTTGGCTAACGAAAATATGAATATCAAAGGTGATATACTGAGAATTATTATTATAACTAATAATCTGATAAATTGTACACCCTTATGTCTGAAAAAGAAATGTCCAGATGATGAACAAATTTAATCTCTTAACTTGGGCTTGGGTTGCCATATATTTGATCATTGATTTTCCAGCAACATCCAAATGTCTCTTCTCCCCTTCAATGACCGAGTCCCCCCTCTTCAACATGTGCCACTTGAGGTCTGCATAGGCATAGAAAGGAGAACAACATTAAAATTTGTTGAATTTCAGGATTCCATGAATTTGGCTTATGGAGAAAAAGGGAAAGAAACCCATTGGAGAAAACTGGTGGAAGAAGGGTTATGGAATTAATTATTCCTAACCCTACCCCCCTAAAACTCTATTTATAGATTTATGAAACTATAATATTACAGTAATACCCCTGAACTTAGGGTTTAGCGTTTAGAGTTTTAACCTTGGAACTTTAACATAATTACATCAATGCCATCTCTATGAGATGACCCTTTATTTACCATCCTGCCATCAATGTATGTGGGCCTATGGGCCTTCTCCTTGTTTTGTGGGCCTTGAGCTTATTTTCTATTTCTCTTGGATCCAAAGGTCTTCCTTGGTCTTATGGGCTTGGGCCCATCTTCTAATACACTTTTATATGTGGGTCTTCCTTAGTCATGTGGGATTGGGCCTTGTCTTCCAACACTCCCCCTCAGTTGGGGGTGAGAGAACAATTTGAACTCCCAACTTGTTGCAAATGATGTATAAAATATTTTTTGTATAATATGACTTCATCTTCCAACACTCCCCCTCACGCTGGTGCTCTCGTTCATAAGACCCAGCTGGTATAATATCAGTGAGAGTAAATTACTCTTAGCCGCTAAGACATTGCTCTGAAGTGTCCACCTCCACCACTGTGTCTCTCCATAGGACAACGACTCTCAAGTGATAGAGTAATATATGATATTAATGGGGAGGGAAGGGTAGCATAAATATGACAATAAGTTCCTCCGTCATGGACTTCCAACCATAAAAATTTGATATTTTTTACGGGGATGGAGTTCGTCCGTCATAGACTTCCAACCACAAAAATTTAGATATTTTTGATAGTGATGAAGTTCCTCCGTCACGGACTTCAAATCATAAATAATTTTGATATTTTTAACGGGGATGAAGTTTCTCTGTCATGGACTCCCAACCACAAAAATTTGATATTTTTTTGACATGGATGAAGTTCCTCCGTCATGGACTCTCAACCACAAATAAATTTGATATTTTTGACGGGGATATAGTTCCTCCGTCATGGACTCCCAACCACAACAATTTGATATTTTTTTACGGAGACATAAATAAATAATGGTATGAGGCTACCTCTTCTTCAATAATTATGTCTCATCAAAAGAGACACAATAGCAGCAACTGAAATGGGCTTGGCTTGGGCCCATTTAACACGACCCAAAATAATCCTTGTAAAATGACCCATGAAATAATCCAATGCACATATATGTTCTACATAACATGCTGACCAATAAATAATCTGTCAATTTGTCTAAAATAATAATCCATCCAGAAAAAAATAATTTTACCGAGGCAGAAAATAAGTGACCCGAGTCAGGTTGACCTGGACCCGAGTTGACCCAAACCGATTTGACTCGGTCCGAGTTGGACAGGGTTGACTCGGTCTGCTGGTGCTGAAATAGTGGTCGGTTGGGACACTGGCTCGCTGGTCCGAGTTGATTCGGGTGAGTTTGGGTCTTGACAGAACCGAGCGGGCCCGAATTTAATCAGCTCTTCCAAACTTAGGAGGAATTAAATTTTGGAACAATGCATCTTCTTCCTAGGCATCTTCGGCGGAAACAGCGCTCGGCGAAAACTCGGAAGGAAAGTTTCCAACCCGACTTCGTGTTCTCCGGCAGTGGCGGGTCGTCTCTCTCCGAGGCCGAACAGAGAGGGAAATGGAGCTTCTTCTTCCTCCTCGACAGAGCGCTGCGGAAAAAAAGCTTCCGTTGCGATCGCAATGCCTTCGAGGGAAGTAGATCAGATTGGAAAATATACGAAACGGCGGAGTAAGCGGCTTGGGCAAAGAAGTTTTTTTTTTCCCGCAAGCTATCGTCGTCTTCGAACAGTTGAGATTTGTCTTCTCTGGCAACGAAAAACAGAGAGTGAAACTATCGGAGTCGTCGGAGTGGGTCATCTTCCCTGTGGCCGAACAGCCCACAGGAACGCTGGTCGACTTCCTCACTGGGAGAAGTCGTCATCTTCGGTGAACCGCCTCCATTTCCGCGAGTCCATCGTCATCTTTTCCATAATGGGCATACCCCCTTATAGGACTACGTAGCAACAGAAATATTTCATTCTGCTCGTACTGACGACTAGCAGAATACCGACCCACCTTTCTCTTCTCTCCTACTAGTAGCAGAACACAAGCTCTGTGCATGAATAACTAGGCTAAGGGGAAAACGAGCAAGAAATTTTTAAAAAAAAACTGAAGTTCCAAAACATAATGAAAAAAAAACAAAGGCATCTATACTAGAAAAGAATAAAGGATTTTTGGAATTGTGAAAAACCATACTACGAGTCCTGAAAATCAAAGCTTTGATACTATGTTGATTTTTAGGACTCCATGAATTTAGCTCATGGAGAAAGACGGAAAGAAACCCATTGGGAGAAAACAGGAGGAATAAGGGTTATGGAATCGATTATTCCTAACCCTCCCCTTGAAGCTCTATTTATAGATTTATGAAACTATAATATTACAATAATACCCCTGAACTTCGGGTTTAGGGTTTTAACCCTAAAACTTTAACATAATTACATCAATGGCTCTATGAGATGACCCTTTATTTACCATCCTGCCATCAATGTATGTGGGTTTATAGGCCTTCTCCTTGATTTGTGGGCCATGAGCTCATCTTCTATTTCTCTTGGATCCATGGGTCTTCCTTGGTCTTATGGGCTTGGGCCCATCTTCTAATACACTTTGATATGTGGGCCTTGGTCGTGTGGGCTTGGGCACTATCTTCCAACAAAATTGAAATAAAAATTTAATAAATTATGGATTATTTCTCCAAATCATAACAAATAATCTTTTTGCTTAGATTAAGAAGTTTATGCATAAACTGAGTGGCATTGGACCCACTTCCAACAACAACAATAAGCCTCAACGCATCTTCTCAACTGATGAACTGATATTTGGAGAAATCTCATGGTGGATACATGAAGAAAGCTTCAGCTTTGGCCTGGATCTCGAGAGATGTTGAAGAGATGCTAAACCTCCTCATATTTAAGGCATAGAGGGGGGGGGGGGGGGGGGGGGGGAATCCATTTATGCTTCATGGGTACCATCATTACCTGTCGTGGAAACATTGTGCCAACTTGTTAGTTGGGTGGCTTTCCACATTTGAATTCCTATCTTCCCAAAGAAGAGTCATTCCTTGGTTGTATCACTTATTGCTAATTAATACTTGCCATAAATTATTCCTTGATAAAATGAGGGTTCTTAATTGTTTCTCTTTCAACTGTGGAAAGACTTTTTCAAAAACGACATTATTTCCCACCTTCTTATAGGCTTCTTTTATTCCTTCCCTACTCTCCCAAAATTACTTATTAAACATTAAAAGTAGTGAATGCCAAAGAAATTGGGGTTAGAGGGGTTGGCCAAGGAGCCATCAAAACCCAATTGACTAACTTGGTTTGGACTGGTTTTTGAGTTTTTATGGTTTCTAAGTTGATGGAGGCACATATCCATTTGAGCCTGATTCAAATAATCGAGTTAGTTTGGATTTAATAACACTAATGCATTGCACTAAAAGAAAAGGAAAACACACCAAATTGATCATTGAGTAGGATCATCTGTAAGAAGAAGATTACCAAAATCTCTGCATTTATTCTCTGGTAGTTGAAATGAGTAGTTTAACCATCAAGAAAGAGAAAAGAAAAAATCTAAGAAAAAAACTAAAAGAATGAAGAAGTCAATGTACCTTAACCTTGCCCATAAACAGCTCGGAAGAAATTAATTTCCTTTTGGTGTGCCCATGCTAAACCATTGGATGAAATGATCCCCTGCCTGAACATGACCCTTGTGTCTTTTTGATGATACCAAGGCCTTCCCAAATCAAGGGAATTGCAAAAGTTCATCTCCTTTATCACTCCCCGTTGGGTCACATACAATACGGGCAAACCTTCATGTATACTGTCCTCATAAAATTAGATAAACCAAGCATTTGATGAACATGAGTGGTAAGCTTAATTCACTACTCGATTAACCTCAGCCTTGAACTATTATATCTGATCAATGTAGTTTTTCACTTGTTCTCAATCACATTTTTAACAAAATATTTATTAAAGACCAAAAAATAAATCTATTTGTCATGATTAAATGCATTGTTCCTATTATTTATGTATTAACAATCCTCAGGTAAATTCTCACATTTTTTATATTGTCAAAAACATTTCAACACAAGAGCAGACTTTATGATCCCATAAACGATACATATCAATTTATATATATATATATATATATTGATATTGCTTTGTTGTACTTTAAATAGTTATCAATAAACCATGAAAGAGATAAATAAATAAAATAGATCATAAGAAGTGATAGAGGTAGTGAATTGATAGAAGTATTTGAGAAATTTTGTGATGAGAAGGGATACAAGCATGCAAAGGCATAGAAATGAGATCAACATTAAAATCAAAACAAAAAGTTAATAAAATTATGGATTATATCTGACAATCATAACAAATAATCTTTTTGCTTAGATTAAGTTTTTTATGCATAAAGCGAGATACTACATATGACTTTGGAAATATAATTTTATGAACAAGACTGTAGCATGTAATAGACATTAAATATGATATATTTTATCAACTCCCCTAAAATCCATCCTTTACGTAAAAATATTGATACAATCTACACATACTTCATTAGACTTATTTTCTGAAGGAGGATCCAAAGCTACAACCTTACCTAAAAACTTCCATCCCAAGAGAGGAAGATGAGTGGCATAGGAGCCACTTCCAACAACAACAATAAGCCTCAACACATCTTCTCAAATATTGAACTGATATTCGGAGACATCTCATGGTGGAGACATCTCATGGTGGAGACATGGAGTAAGCTTCATCTTTTGCATGGACCTTGAGAGGTGATGAAGAGATGCCAAACTTCCTCATATTTAAGGTAAAAAGAGGGGAATCCATTTCTGCTTCGTAGGTACCAATTGGAGTCATTACCTACCATAGAACCGATGTGCCAGCTTGTTAGCTAGGTGGCTTTCCACATTTGATTTCCTATCTTCCCAAAGAAGATTGATTCCTTAGTTGTACCACTTATTGCCAATTAATGTCAAAATTAGGTTGTTCCGTCCACCCCTGATGGGTTAGTGGTTCCATCCACTCTTGTTAGAGTTTGGCTTTTCGCCCCTAACAGGTCGGCCTTTTCGGGAGTATTGGCTAGGCATTTGACATGGTATCAGAGCTGGGCACTACGTTCCACATTCAAATCCAGACGGAAGCGGTAGGGAACGGGAATGATGGGTGTCATAGCTAGGTGGTTCCATCCACCCCTGATAGGTTAGTGGTTCTATCCACTCTTGTTAGAGTTTGACTTTCCGCCCCTAACAGGTCAGCCTTTTTAGGAGTATTGGCTAGGCGTTTGACAATTAATACTTGCTAGAAAAGTATAAAATGGGGGCGCTTAGCTATTTCTCTTTCAACTATGGAAAGACCTTTTCAAAATGGGATATTTGTCCTCGTGCTTACAAGCATCTTTTATTCCTCTCCTACTCTCCCGAATGCCTTGGGAGGGTTGGAAATGGATTGATATTCTAACCCATCAACAATTATTCGAACAATCAAAATCCAAATAAAAGATAATGGATCATCCCTGAACTCTCTTAATGGACATCCATCTCTTATTAGGTTGGGATTGGATTCCGAGAGCATTGATAATTACTAAAAGTTTAGTGGAATCGTATTCGGTGTGTAGAAGTCAGGGTACGTTGGCTTAAAAAGATTTTCAAAGCCCCAAAAAAAGGAAATATAGAGCTCGAAAATTCCACATATTGGGGTGTCTTTGTGTCATATAGGCATCTTTTATTTTTTTTACAAATCAATGGTTGTTCCTCCCATTCTTCTTCCATGATTCTTTGATTTTGATGCTCTTCTCTTAAGTGATTGATTTGTCTTTGATTCTTTTCCTTTGTTTAAGTGATTTGTGAGGATAAATCTCCTTGATTTATTTGGTTTGATTGAGTGTGATTTTAAGGAGAATCTTGTTCTAGAAGATCCTTGAGGTGGCTGAGATTCATCCATGCATGAGTGTGGACGTATCTTCTTGTTGATTTTCCTTGGGCGTGACTTGTATGCTTCTTTATGTACTTGTAGGTTATGTAAACTTTGCCTTAAAGCTGAGCTGTGAGGCTCATGGAAAATTCAGTTTGGCTATGAGTAGATGAAACTGTTGGATGATAGGGCACAAGCCCATACAACCAAGGAAGACCCACATATCTAAAAGTATTAAAAGATGGGACACACGACCAAGGAAGGCCCATAAGATGGCCCCAAGCCTATAAGAAGTAGGATTCACCATGATTACCATGAGCTATCATCCTTATCACATAAGTTGGAAGATCAAGAAGGACTCGCAAAGACATCTTTATCTCATGGTCACGTCCTAGAAGAGTTTTAGTTTGAGTTATGTTTGTCTTTTATATATATTTAGTTATTTAATTATGCTATGACTTATCTTTAAGTGTTAGAGTTTGGGTGTAACTGGGACAAAGGTAGTTTTATTGTAATTGGACTCTACTACCTTCCTTTATTATAAATAGAGGTTCATGTACTCTGACTATAATAGGTTAATCAAGTCAACGAAGTATTTCTCTTTTCCATAAGTTCAACATGGTATCAGAGCAGGTTCTGTGAGTTGACTTGGTCAACCCACAGAGATAATGAGATCCTTTTCTCTAAACCATAAGTCTAGGTTTGTAGTTATTTTTTTCAGTACCTACGCCTATAGTTTACTTTGCATTTTTTACATCCATAATGAGATTTATATTTGAGTCTACTTTCCAATAAAAAACTATTTTTTTTCCAATCGGAGTTATCAAAAAAGAGAAATCGTTATTTGAATGAGCAAAGGTCAGATTGAGAAAGATGTTTGAGCAACAACAGAATCTTCAACTTCCGAGGTATTTTATGCTATCAAGAGAGAGACTTTATATGATATATATATATATATATATATATATATAAAGAAATATATGTAAGTTTCTCTTACATATTCAACCAATTTTAAATCGGATTTATCTACAAAGAGAAATCGATATCTTTGAAATAGCAAAGGTTCGAGCTGCAACAAAAAGCTTCAACTGTAGAGATCTTTTATGCTATTAAGAACGAGAGTTTATATGGAGAATTATATATCAAAAAAAAATTTCATAAGTCTATTTTCTTTCCTATTCAACCAATTCTCGATCTGAGTTTTATATAAGGAGATATTTATCTTGGAAGAGTCAATGGTCATGCTAGAAAAAAAAGAGAAACAGTGGTTAGTTTGGCAATTTTTATTGTCTATCAGATTATTTATCATCTGATAATTATATTTTATGAAAATAATTTATACTTGGATGAAAGTTATTTAAGTCTATTTTCAAAAGGATAAAATTTCATTCCATCTCATCTATATTTAAAGATATATTTGCAATGGAAGAATCAAAGATCATGTTGGTATTCTATTGTATTGAAGAATTCGAATTTATGCCCTTTGTTTTACGTCACTGTTTTAGTTGCTATATCAGAAAAATATCTCACTTCTCCTTGGTTTAAGGGAATATTACTACATCTATGTTATTTGGGCTATGTCTACATATATGATATTTGGTTCAAGCTGGGATCATTGCCATTACCTCCCAGTTTGAGGGGGAAAAGTACTAGAAATACAAGAAAGATGTATTTTATTCCATATGTTGTGGATAAGTTTGTGTCCAAAATTTTCAAGAAAGGGGGAGCACAAAAGATGAAGCTTCTACATCTAAGAAAAAATATTTATTTCGGATTACGATTATTTCATGGGTCTTTTTCTACAAGGTTTATTATTTTGGTTCATGTTATATGTGTTGGAAGATGGTCATATTACATTATAGTTGCTGCTATTATGTCTCTTTGGATGAGACTTTATTATTGAAGAAGAGGTGGCCTCAATACCTTTTCTCATACCATAATTTATTTGACACTCAAAACTATCACAGTTGAGACACCATGAGAGTCGGTGCCCGGATTGGGACACCATGATAAATTTAACTCTCAAAAATATCACTGTTGGGATACCATGAGAGTCGGTGTCTGGATTGGGACACCATTATAAATAAACCCACTACCCCCCTGTAATGGCTTTTATTACTCCAACTACTTGGAGTTGTTGTCCTATGGAGGGACACAGTGGTGGACACTTCAGAGCAATGCCGATAGACACACTACCTATAGAAGACGGAGTGTGCCCTACATCCAGCATTAAGACTGGTGTATGGAGCAATGTCGTACCGGCCAAGAGTGATTTTTACTCTCACTTATATTATGCCAGCAGGGCCTCATGGAAGGACGCAATAGCGTGAGGGGGAGTGTTGGAAGATGAAGGCATATTGGAAGATGTGCCATTTTATATAAAAATATTTTATACATCATTTGTAGCAAGCTGGGAGTTCTTGATGTTCTCTCACCCCCAGCTTGAGGGGGTGTGTTGGATGATAGGCCCCAATCCCACACGACCAAGGAAGGCCCACATATCCAAGAGTATTATAAGATGGGACACACAACCAAGAAAGGCCCAAAAGATGGGGTCAAACTCATAAGAAGTGACCCACCATGATTACCACGAGCTGCCATCCTTGTCACATAAGTTGGAAAATCAAGGACTCACAAAGGCATCTTTATCTTATGGTCACATCCTAGAAGAGTTCTAGTTTGAGTTATGTTTGTCTTTTATCTATATTGAGTTATTTAATTATGCTAGGACTTATCTTTAAGTGTTAGAGTTTGGGTGTAATTGGGACAAAGGGAGTTTTATTGTAATTGGACTTTAATACCTTCCTCTATTATAAATAGAGGTCAATGAAGTATTTCTCTTTTTCATAAATTCAATCGAAACCAATTGGAAGAGGGATTTGTTAAAAATGTGCAAGCTAGTTGATAGTGTAAATGTGATGCACTTGAAGACATCCCATGGCTACTTTTACATGAATAAAATGATAGTCTATGCCTATTTGTCAGCCATGAGTGTGAAAAACTGGGTTTTAAGATAAATTTGTAACACTTAAGTTATCACATAGAAGAAATGGAGGTTTGGTTAAGCATATATGTAAATATTTGAGAATAAATTGAATCCATGTTATTTTTTCACATGTAGAAATGAGTCCCTATGTGTCGTTTCGTTGAAGAGCATTGTATTCTACTTTCATGGCATCATGCCATTGGGAGTGTAAGAGCAAGTTATATGATATAGGCTAAGATAAATGTGTGACTACATGAGCTTGAAGAGATGAGGTAGCTGCCTTACATTTTTCTTGTTACGGTCCCGAGTCATGGATCGAGTAACACGGCGTGGGATTTGTGAATCCAGCACTCAGAATTTACTCACTTCACATCAAGGGTCTGTGTATGAGTATTTCTCCTTAACCAATGCTTGGCCAGGAGGAAAGATCCTCTTTTGAGGGTCCTACCGAGTTGTTGTGCTAGGTAGAAGACCCCACAACAATGCTGGCCTTGCTAGAGCAAGGTGCTCTCTTTCTTGGTCACGGCAAAGAGGGTTTGGCCCTCTTTGTTGCTGCTCTAGCTAAGAATGCAATCCTTCTTTCTTAAATAACTTGAAACAAGAGTTTGGGATAGATTAATACCTCTTCTTTGATGCTATGATCAGCTCCCACGTTGCACCAGGAATTGCTCAAGATTTGAGGATAAAAATCCTCACTTTGCTGCTTGGTAAGGGAGGAATTGGGCCTCTCTTGTTGCTGCTGTCAAGAAGGAGGATAGACCTCCTCTTTGGGCTCGGAAAAGGGGCAGGAAGCTCCTTTTCTTAATAGGGATGATGGTAGATGAATTTGGGTGAAGATGGATGGCAATGGAGGGTGAATGATAGGTTGGATTTTTGGAGTAAACCCTAAACTCGGGATCAAGAGGTGATCCCAACCTATTTAGACTAGGTTATTCTAAAATCTCAAAGCTTACCTATTTCATTCATACCTATCCCTTAAATAGGGAGTTTTAGGGTTAGGGTTACAATAATTCCCCATAATGCCCTTACATAAAAAGTAATTAGAAATAACTCCTACTTAAAAAAATATAAGAAATAAATCCTACTTAAAACAATATTAGAAATAAATCCTACTCAAAGAAATATAAGAATTAAATCCTATTGAGTGAGTTGTTGTTGTCTTCTTCGTTGTGTGACTCGGTGTGCTATTGAGTCCACAACATCTGCCTCCCCATGGAGAAAGAGCTTGTCCTCAAGCTCAAAAGCTGGGTAGACTTGTTTGAAGATGTCCACACGTTCCCATGTTGCAGCATCAGAGTCAATGTCCGTCCACTGAACGAGAATCTCCCAATGATCATTGGTCAGCCGTGCACGTAACACCGCAGCTGGGTTAAGAATAACCTCGCCATGATCAACTGGTGGTAGGAATGGAGTGGATGTAGGCTGTGCTCCGGAATGCGGCTTCAAAAGAGAGACATGAAACACATCGTGAATTTTGGCGGTGTCCGATAATTTGAGTTGATAGGCGACTGGTCCCACGCGTCGAAGAATGGGAAACGGCCCAAAAATCGGGGTGAGAGCTTATGACGTGGAGGTCCCGCTAGAGACTGCTGACGGTAGGGCTGGAGCCGTAGCCACACATACTTTCCAACCTCAAAAGAGACCTCACGGTGGCCTCTGTCGTATACATCCTTCATCCGAGCTTGGGCACGTCGTAGCCGTTCTGTGATATTCTGTAGCAGTAGATCCCTGTCTATGAGTGCCTGATCAATCGTGTCCACGCGGGTGGACCCTGGGTTGTACGAGAGGAGGCGAGGTGGATCCCGACCATATATAACCCGAAAAGGAGTGTATTGCAATGCAGAGTGGAACGAAGTGTTGTAACAATATTCGGCCCACGGAAGCCATTGAACCCATTGCCGCGGATGATCCCCCACCAAGCACCGTAGATACATCTCGATGGTGCGGTTCACCACCTCAGTCTGCCCGTCTGTCTGTGGATGATAGGCGGAGGAGAACTTCAATTTTGTCCCACTCAAGCGAAACAGTTCCCGCCAAAAGGTGCTCGTGAAAACTGCATCTCTGTCACTCACAATGGATTCTGGAATGCCATGTAAGCGGACTATCTGCTCCAGGAAAGTCTGAGCAACCCGTGTTGCTGTATACGGATGAGCCATCGGTATAAAATGCCCGTACTTGGAGAATCGATCAACCACTACGAAAAGTACGGATTTACCGGCTGACAGGGGTAGGCCTTCCACAAAATCCATTGAAATGTCGGCCCAAACCTGCGTTGGAAGGACCAGAGGCTGGAGAAGACCGGCTGGACTCAAGTGCTCGGCTTTGTTGCGCTGGCATACCTGACAGTCACCAACATAAGTCGCAATAGAGGCTTTCATGGCTTGCCAGTAAAAATCAGCTCGAATTCTGTGCAAGGTCTTCTGGATCCCCTCGTGTGTACTGTCGTGGTAGGCCGAGAGAATAACTGGAATCAACTCAGACTCAGGTGGAAGGAAAATCCGATGCTTATAATAAATAAGTGAATCCTGGATGGACCACTTCACATTCATTGTCCCTTCTGAGATCTGCTGATGCAGTTCCTGCAGTGCAGGGTTAGTAGCATGTGCTTCTCGTACCAAGTCCATAATGAGAAATCTCGGCTGGCTGATAGAATAGACCGACTGCTGATCTTCAAAACATCGTGACAAGGCATCTGCCACCTTATTTAATCTCCCCGCACGATACTCCACTGAGAAGTCAAACCCCAACAACTTACTGATCTAGTGTTGTTGTGGCGACGTTGTCAAACGCTGTTCTAGTAAGAATTTAAGGCTGTAGTGATCCGTGCGTATGAGAAAAGCCCGGCCCCAGAGATAAGGCCTCCAATGTTGGACCGCTTTGGCCAACCCAATCAATTCGCGCTCATAGGCTGCCAGTTTGTGATGGCGGACTGCCAACTGTCTGCTAAAATAAGCAATAGGATGGCCCAGCTGTTGTAAAACGGCCCCCATGCCCACGCCCGAAGCGTCGCACTCTACCACGAATAATTCGTCGAAGTTGGGAAGTTGTAATACTGGCGCGGATGCGAGGGCAGCTTTGAGTGCCACAAATGACGTGGTGGCCCCTTCATTCCAAATAAAGGAATTTTTCTTGAGTAAACTCGTCAATGGTGCTGCCACTGGCCCATAGTTCTGAACAAATTTACGGTAGTAGCCCGCAAGACCCAGAAAACCCCGTAATGCAAAACACGACTGTGGTTGCGGCCACTCGTGAATAGCTCGGATCTTCTCGAGATCCACCGTAACCCCCTCATGTGAGATAATGTGTCCCAGATATCCCACGTGTGAAGATGCAAAAGAACACTTGGAGTGTTTCAAATAGAGCTGATGTGCTCTTAACAAGTCGAAAACAATCCTCAAGTGTGCCAAGTGCTCCTCAACCGACTTGCTATATATCAAAATATCATCGAAAAATACAAGAACAAATTTTCGAAGATAGGGGCTAAATACCTCGTTCATCAAAGCTTGAAAAGTGGAGGGTGCATTGGATAACCCGAACGGCATGACGACGAACTCAAAGTGGCCATGGTGCGTGTGGAACGCCGTCTTCTCGATATCAGAGGGGTGCATCCGGACCTGATGGTATCCCGAATGGAGGTCGAGTTTAGTGAATAACCACGACCCATGTAACTCATCCAGAAGCTCATCCACTACTGGAATCGGGAACTTGTCTTTTACTGTCTGCACATTCAACTCCCGATAATCCACGCAGAACCTCCATGTCCCATCATGTTTCTTCACAAGTAAGACGGGTGAAGAGAACGGAGAGCGGCTGGGACGAATAAGACCTTGTTTCAACATCTCATGGCAATGACGCTCTATCTCATCCTTCTGAAGGTGTGGGTAACGGTATGGTCGCACGACCACTACCTCAGAACCTGGTTTCAGACAGATCCTGTGGTCATAGTGCCTCATGGGAGGCAACCCCGAAGGCTCCTGGAAGAGGTCATAGAACTCCTCAACCAGACCATCACTACTACTGTCAGGCTGATCCTGTGTCTACAAAGTGTGTATGCGGTGGGCCCTGTCCACCTGACAGCCCTGTAAGAGCACCCGACTTCCGGCCAAATCAAAGCTCATGGTTAAAGCCGAAAAGTCCCACAGAATGGGCCCCAATGTTTGTAACCATTTAATGCCTAAAACCATATCAAATCCTGTTAGGGGAATAACAAAAAATTCCGCATGAAATGAAGTAAATCCAATGGAAAAAGTTACCGCCTTACTAATCCCATAGCTAGGGACCTTCTCGCCATTGACCACTGAGACGGTGGCTGTCGGATGAGTGTGTATCTGGAGCTGGAGATGCTGTGCGGCTGTCAAACTCAGAAAATTGTGTGTACTCCCCGAGTCGACTAGTCCCACCAGTTCTCGGTCAATGACATGAGCTCGGACTTGCATTGTAGTAGGCGATTTCTGCCCAGTAATAGCATGCAAGGATATCTCTGGTGGTTCCTCCTCGATAATATCCTCTGGTTCCTCTGGATCCTCTGAATCCTCCATCTCGAGCCAAAATAATCGTTTACATTGGTGTCCGACCCGATACTGCTCATCGCAGTTATAACAGAGATTTTTGGACCGCCTTTCTGCCATCTCCGCACTCGTCAATTTTTTTATAAAGCTCGGTAGGGAATTACCAGGGTGGGGATCGGCTACCCGAGTCGTAGTCGAAGTGTGTCTGGATGGTGCTGCTGTAGATGTTCCCTGAGATGAATTATAGCGGTGCCCTTGCCACGTGGAGGAAGTGTTCCTCTCACTCGACCAACCCGACTTACGTTGCTGCAACTGTTGTCGTTGTTCCATTGCTCGGGCCATATTCATGGCATGAGCTAGATCCGTGGGCATAAGGAGTTCTACCTCTAGCCGTAAATACTCATTGAGACCTGCTGTGAATAAGGAGACCTGCTGGTTAACCAATACCCTCTCTCCAGCATGAGCCAACTTTTCCTGGAAGAGTTTTTGATAGTGTTCCACCGAACCCGTTTGTCTCAATAGGACTAACTCTCCCAAGGGGTTGCTGTTGGCAGGAGGCCCAAATCTAACTGTGCATAGATTTTTAAATTCTCCCCAAGTCATTCCTGGTCTCTCTTTCTCTACTTGAGTCACCCATAACATGGCTTCATCTGTCATATGGAAAGAGGCTAGTTGCACCTTATCCCATTCAATAGTCCCTTGGTTCAAAAAAAAAATTTCACATCTATGCAACCAAATTACGGGATCCACAGAACCATTGAAAGAGGGAAACTCTAACTTGGTGTACCTTGGGATTGTGCCTCCATGCTGAGGTGCTTGGACAGCAGTGCGCCCAGGCCACTGCTCCCCTCTTCTGTGATATGGTTGAGTAACCTCTCTCACCTCTGGACTCTGATGTCTCTCTGCCCTCAACTCCTGTAGCATGCTAATGATTCGGCTCATCTCTTCTTCCAAACCACAAACCTTTCCCAACACTGGTTGTGCTGTTTCAAGGCTATCTTCTATCTTTTGTATCCTGATTTGGATTTCTTCATTGCTGATATTATCCCCCATGTTACCCTGCTCTGATACCAAGTTGTTACGGTCCCGAGTCATGGATCGAGTAACACGGCGTGGGATTTGTGAATCCAGCACTCAGAATTTACTCACTTCACATCAAGGGTCTGTGTATGAGTATTTCTCCTTAACCAATGCTTGGCCAGGAGGAAAGATCCTCTTTTGAGGGTCCTACCGAGTTGTTGTGCTAGGTAGAAGACCCCACAATAATGCTGACCTTGCTAGAGCAAGGTGCTCTCTTTCTTGGTCACGGCAAAGAGGGTTTGGCCCTCTTTGTTGCTGCTCTAGCTAAGAATGCAATCCTTCTTTCTTAAATAACTTGAAACAAGAGTTTGGGATAGATTAATACCTCTTCTTTGATGCTATGATCAGCTCCCACGTTGCACCAGGAATTGCTCAAGATTTGAGGATAAAAATCCTCACTTTGCTGCTTGGTAAGGGAGGAATTGGGCCTCTCTTATTGCTGCTGTCAAGAAGGAGGATAGACCTCCTCTTTGGGCTCAGAAAAGGGGCAGGAAGCTCCTTTTCTTAATAGGGATGATCTTTCTTCAGATCTTTTGAAGAAATCGTGCCTTTTTTTTTTTCTGAGACAGGTCTTTTTAGCACTCTCTCAACTTAATTTTGAGAAATCATGTCTCTAAAATAGTGAGTTTTCATCATATCTCATTTCTGCTTGCAAATCATCGGGAGTAGATCATTTCATCATTGTGTTGGTCAGAGATGAAGGATATGGCCTTCTTTATGAGCCACTCATCGACACAAGAGACGTGGAAAGCATGGTTACATGATGGCAAAAGGTGAGCCATTTGTCCTTGCTCGATCGCATCCAAGCAGACTATGCACTGGCCTCCTTCATCTTCGTCCACTCCGACACCAGTAGCTTCTCTAGGTCCGCATTCGTCAGCCCCTTTGTCAGTCGTGCCTGCAGTAGCAGAGGCAGCGCTCTGCCTACCGTGTACCATATCAGACACAAGTACAAAAAAAAAACACCACCCCGGTGCTAGCAAATGGCAGTCGGTGCCCTCCATTCTTTACAGAGATAAGAGAGAATGGATGGCTTCCCGAAGAAACCCATCACCATCTCCGAAGGTAGCCTCCTAGTTGACTTCTCTCGTTGAATCCATCTCTAAGCTTTACCTCAACTTAAGGATTTTACAAACGCGAAGCCCCTTTAGGACGACAACGACATTAGAGGCCGGTGTCGTATGCAAGAACATTACAATATTGTGAATGAGGCCTCTACCGCCACCACTGAAGTCAAAGACTGTTGTGGTCCCTGGTCATGGATTAAATAACACGGCATGGGATTGGTGAATCCAACGCTGTAAGAGAGCTACTGCTCTTGGTAAGGAGGAAAAGAGTCTCCTTTTGGCAACTTGGCTGCTGTTCTCGGTAAGGGTTGAGAAACCCTTGTTGCTTTCATACAGGAAGGGGATGGCCCCTTGCTGCTCACGCCTGAGAGGGGTTAGGTCCCTTCTTGCTTCTTGTTGTTGCTCACGGTTGAGAGGGGTTAGGGGTCCCTAACCTTGCTGCTTGCTGGAATAGAGGCTGAAGAACCTCTATTTTTGGTTGCTCTCGGTATAGGGGCTTGAAAGGCCCTATCTTTGCTTGAAAAGAGAGAGAGGGACCCTCTCTTTCTGCTGTGGACGGAGGCGTAGCCAAACGTATTCCCCAACCTCGTATGAAACATCTCAATGTCCTTTTTCGTAGAAATCTTTCATACGAACCTGTGCTCGTAGAAGGCGATCTATAATATTCTGCAGTATCTGGTCACGGTCCATGATGGCTTGATCAATTGCTTCCATGCGGGTGGAACCTGGAGTATAAGAGAGAAGCCTAGGAGGATCTCTGCCATATAGAACCCTGAATGGGGTGGATTGCAAGGCAGAGTGGAAGGAAGTGTTGTAACAATACTCAGCCCATGGTAGCCACTGAACCTAGGTTTTTGGACGATCGCCCACAAGGCATCAGAGATACATCTTGATGGTATGGTTAACCACCTCTGTTTGGCCATTTGTCTGAGGATGATATGATGATGAAAATTTCAGCTTCGTGCCGCTCACACGAAAAAGTTCCCGCTAATAAGTGCCGGTAAAGACTGTGTCCCAATCATTGACAATGAATTCTGGAATGCCATGCAAGTAGACAATGTGGTCGAGGAAGGTCTGTGCCACTCAGGACGCTGTATAGGGGTGTGCCATAGGAATAAAATGTGCATACTTGGAGAACCTGTCGACCACCACAAATAATACCAATTTCCTGACTGCCAGGGGAAGATCATCGACGAAGTCTATAGAAATATGGCCCAAACTTGGAGAGGGAGCGCGAGAGGTTGATGAAGACCTGCTGGACTTAACTGTGCGGCCTTGTTGCGTTGATATACCTAGCATGCTGTGACATATGTTGCAATGGTGGTCTTCATGGCCTACCAATAAAAATCTGCCCAAACGCGATGTAATGTTTTTTGGATGCCTTCATGTGTGATGTCATGGTAAGTAGAGAGGATGGCTGCAACCAACTTGGAAGTGTGTGGTATATAAATCTGCCTTTTGTAGAAAATAAGTGAATCTTGGATGGACCACTAAGAATCCATTGTTGCATCTGTAATTTTTTTTGCAGCTCCTGTAGGGCCAAAATAGTGAGATGTGCCTCCCGAACCAAGTCTAATATGACTAAACGACGCTGGCTGATAGCATAGATGAGCTGCTGGTTCTCCAAATGTTGTGACAAAGCATCTGCTGCCTTGTTTAATCTCCCAGAGCAGTACTCGACAGAAAAATCAAATCCCATCACCTTGCTAATCCAATGCTGCTATGGAGAAGTAGTGAATCGCTTTTCTAGCAAGAATTTAAGGCTATAATGATTAGTGCATATGAGAAATGCACGTCCCCATAAGTAAGGTCGCCAGTGTTGGATAACCTTGGCCAACCAGATTAATTCTCGTTCATACACGGCCAATTTGTGATGTCGTTCGGCTACCTGCATGCTGAAATATGCAATGGGGTGTGAGTGCTGCTGTTAGACGACCCCAATGCCCCCACCGGATGCGTCGCACTTGACCTCAAATTACTCATCAAAATTGGGAAGTTGTAGTATGGGTGTGGAGGAGAGAGCTAGTTTGAGTGCCTGGAAGGACTGTGTTGCTTCCTCATTCCAAATAAAGGAATTTTTCTTGAGGAGACTAGTCAATGGTGCTGCCAAGGGCCCATAATTTTGGATGAATTTGCAATAATATTTGGCTAGGCCCAAAAATCCTCTCAAAGTTGAGCTATTCTAGGGTTGTGGCCAATTGCTAACTGTTTGAATCTTCTCGTGATCAATTGTGACCCTTGCGTGGGATTATAATATGGCCAAGATATGTGACATGTGACTTCGCAAAAGAGAATTTAGATTTATTCAAATAGAGCTGGTGGACTCATAATAATTCAAATACTACCAGTAAATCCGCTAAATGTTGTTCCCCAAACTTGCTGTATATGAGTATATCATAAAAAAAATAAGCACAAATTTTCGTAGATAGTTGCGGAATACCTCATTCATCAACGCCTGGAAAGTGGATGAGGTGTTTGATAACCCAAATGGCATCACCACAAACTCAAAATTGTCGTGATGTGTGCGTCTTCTCAATGTCGGATGAGTGCATACGAAGTTGATGATATCTTGAGGGCAAGTCCAATTTGGGGAAGACTAATGAACCATGTAATTCATCCAGGAGCTCCTCCAACACCGGTATAGGGAACTTATCCTTCACACTTTGGGCATTTAATTCCCTGTAAACGACACAAAAGTGCCATGTGCCATCATGTTTCTTCACGAGCAAGACTAGTGAAGAGAATGGGGAGCAACTGCTGCGAATAAGGCCCTGTTGCAGCATGGCTTGGCACTGCCATTCGATTCATCCTTTTGGAGATGTGGATATAGGTACGGTTAAACCACCACTACATCAGAACTTGGTTTTAAACAGACGCGATGGTCACAGTGCCTCAAGGGAGGCAATCCTGAAGGCTCATGGAAGAGGTCCAAGAACTCATCGAGGAGTTTTTCCATAGTGCTTTCCGATTGGTCCTGTGTGTGGATGGTATGAAGGTGGTGAGGCTTGTCCAATTGACTGCCCTGTAATAGCACTTGGTGTCCGCCCATAGCAAAACTCATAGTTAACGCAGAGAAGTCCCACAAGATCGGTCCCAATGTTTGTAATCATTTGATGCCCAATACCATATCAAATCCTGCCAATGGAATGACAAAAAATTATGAATGAAAGAAAGTTGTACCAATTGAGAATTTTACGACTTTGCTGATCCCATAGCTAGGGAGTTTCTCCCCATTGGCCACTAAAACTGTGGTTGTTAGGTGAGGATGGATCTACAACCGAAGATGCTGAGCAAATGTTAAGTTGAGAAAATTGTGTATACTTCCCGAATCCACTAGTCCCGCGAATTCCTGGTCCATGACTCGAGCTCTGACTTGCATAGTTTTTATCGATTTCTGCCCCGTAATGGCATTTAGAGAATTTTTTGGTGGGTCCTCCTCAATAGGACCATCACTGTAGTCTGTTTCCTTGACTTCTTCTACTTTGAGCCAAAATAACCGTTTACATTGGTGGCCTGCCCAGTTTGGTTGATCATAGTTGTAGCACATGTTCTTGGAACTCCGTTCCGCCATCTCCAAACTTGTGATTTTCTGATATACTGAGCTAGTGTATTACTAGGGTGTGTATCGGCTGCAAGAGTAGTGATCGGATTATTTATGGGAGGTGGTAACGCTGGATGTGCTACCTAAGGGATAATATTTTGCCTCCCTTGCCACTGCGTAGAAGTGTTCCGGTGCCCTTGCCAAACTTGTCATTGATGTTGAAGTCGTTGCCTTTGTTCCATTGCTCGAGCTAAATTTATTGCCCGAGCCAAGTCGAAAGGTGAGTGAAGTTCCTCCTCTAACCTCAGCGATTCATTGAAGCCTGCTAGTCGACCCGCACCAAGCAGCCAGCTTGAGCCAATTTTTCTTGGAACTGTTTTTGATACAGGTCAATAAATGCGCTTTGTCTCAACAACACCAAATCTATCAAGGGATTGCTGTGGGTGGGAGGGCCAAATCTAATTGTGCATAACTCTTTAAATTCCTCCCAATCCAGAACTAATCTTTCTAGTTACACTTGATGAAACCATATTTGTGCCTCATCTAGCATGTGGAAGTCGGCTAGTCTCACCTTGTCAAACTCCGCAGTCCCTTGATTTGAAAAAAACTTCTTACATCTATGCAACCAAATTAAGGGATCGACTGACCTAATAAATGTAGGAAAATCCAATTTTGTATACTTGGGTATTGTGCCTCCACCCTGTGGTGCATGGACAATGGTGCGCCCAACAAACTGCTCCTCCCTTCGGTTGTGCGAATTATTCTCCCCTCTTTGTTTTGGGGTAGTGTGTCTCTCTACCATGATATCAGAAATTAGGCTAGAGAGTCACTGGAGTTGCAAGTGAATACTAGGAAGTTGTTCCAGCTGTGGCCCATAACTATCTAGTCTCTCCCGTTGTTCAGCCTGTTCATGTTGCATCTCTCTAATCATGCTTCTCAATTTTTCATTGCTAGATGTATCCCCCATGTTACCCTGCTCTGATACCACATTGTTATGGTCCCTGGTCATAGATCGAGTAACTCAGCGTGGGATTGGTGAATCCAGCGCTGTAAGAGAGCTGCTGCTCTCGGTAAGGAGGAAAAGAGATTTAAAAAAAAAATTCTCACATCTATGCAACCAAATTAAGGGATCGACTGAACTAATAAATGTAGGAAAATCCAATTTTGTATACTTGGTATTGTGCCTCCACCCTGTGGTGCATGGACAACGGTGGGCCCAACAAACTACTCCTCCCTTCAGTTGTGCGAATTATTCTCCCCTCTTCATTTTGGGGTAGTGTGTCTCTTTACCATGATATCAGACATTAGGCTAGAGAGTCACTGGAGTTGCAAGTGAATACTAGAAAGTTGTTCCAGCTGTGGCCCATAACTATCCAGTCTCTCCCGTTGTTCAGCCTGTGCATGTTGCATCTCTCTAATCATGCTTCTCAATTTTTCATTGCTAGATGTATCCCCCATGTTACCCTGCTCTAATACCACATTGTTATGGTCCCTGGTCATAGATCGACTAACTCGGCATGGGATTGGTAAATCCAGCGCTGTAAGAGAGCTGCTGCTCTCGGTAAGGAGGAAAAGAGTCTCCTTTTTGCAGCTTGGCTGCTGTTCTCGGTAAGGGATGAGAAACCCTTGCTGCTCTCTGACAGGAAGGGGATGTCCCCTTGCTGCTCATGGCTGAGAGGGGTTAGGTCCATTCTAGCTTCTTGCTGCTGCTCACGGCTGAGAGGGCTTAGGGGTCCCTAACTTTGATACTCGTTGGAATAGAGGCTGAAGAACCTCTATTTTTGGTTGCTCTCGGTATAGGGGTTGGAAATCCCCTATCTTTGCTCGGAAAGAGAGAGAGAGGGACCCTCTCTTGCTGTTGTGGACGGATGAGAGGCTGAAGCCTCTGGTTGAGCTCGGAAAAGGGAAATAAATTCCTCCCTTGGTTTCAGTAAGAGCAAGGTAAAACAGAAATCAAAGAGAGAAGGAAGAAACTCATATTCAAGAGGGAACCTGGACCTGGAGCTCGTCAAGGAGACCTCCAAACCCTAGAGCTCATCAAGGTGAACTCCAAACCCTATTAAACCTAGTTCAGGACTTGCCTTTTCTCATTCTCCTCCCCCTCTAAGTAGGGTTGACGCCAACATAGTTTTAGGGTTAAATTTTACAATTCTGCCCCTATGGCAATTTAACTTAAAATAATGCATAAAAAAGAATTTAAAACAATATGTCAATAAAGACTTTAATTCATTGATTCAGTGCACCTCCTTTGGATGACTCGGTTAGCTATTGAGTCCTCAACAAGGACGTCAATGTTGGTTCGTTTCTCCAACATGGCCTTAACGCTTATTGGGCTTTGCACAACAAGAGAGAAAACACAAACTTTTGAAGAAACGGTAGCAGGATCTCCACCAATATCCACAGCAGCATTGCTCCAATCTCTAGATCTAGCTCATCATTCCCAAACTCTCCAGCTGCCAAAGAGTAAGAGATCACGTTTAATGAGCTGCAACAAAGGCACTAGAATCTCCGACCATTTTCCTTTTCAGAAGAACCGTAACCGCTCGATATGAAGTGAGCAACTATTGTCATGGCGGACGTCTTCCTTGTGGTCGGAGACGTTGAACAGATTAAGCACCACACTTAGTAACAAGATCCGTGATATACCCGGATCTAACATAGGGAGGAAGACGATGAATAGGAAGGATCACTGTGAGGTTTTGAGCTTTTGAAGGAGCTCCCCCTTAGGCCTCATGAGAGGGAGAACCTGACCTCGTCTAATCTATTATTTAACCTATTGAAATTTCTTCCCCATTCATTACCTTACGATGCATACAAATATTTCACGCCAACAAGAGTTTAGGCAAAAATTACAAAACTGGCCCTGAGGCATATTTAAACCCAAAAAGCAAAAAACAGAAAATAAACTAAATGACAACTTAACTAACTCAGTCAGGGTAATTGACTCAGCCATGGCGTCTTAGCCTAACTCGGCTCACTATTTGGTCCATAACATCTCACCCCTCCTGGAGAACGAGCTTGTCCTCGAGCTCGAAGGTAGAGTATGCCTACCGAAACGTATCCTTCCCTGGTTCGATCCGTGAGTCGCAGGTTCCACCTGAATTTTTTTTTCGCCCTCTTACATTCTAGTCAGGTCAAGAGAAACAAAATAATTCTCGTGTACATGCTTGATTTCTCTGGCCGGAAAACAAGCATCCGGTGGCTCAGAGAGATAGATCCCATGAAGCATAGCTTTTTTTCTTAGATATATAAGGTGTTATGGACTCCATGGCATCACGAGTTATCCACAGTCATAGGAATTAAATTATGTCAATTTACTTTTAATGTAATTTCATTTGGTTTGGTTTACTTTGGTTTAGTTTAGATGTAATGTGGCGAGAACCACTTGAGCTATGGGTCACTTTTGTAATTCCGTCCTCAACCCTATTTAGGGGGACGTCAAGGAAAGGAGAAATCAAGTATTGAGAAAATTAGAGTAAACAGGTCAAATTCTCCCTCAGTGGTCTAGGTCAGATTCACCCTCTGAGGTCCAGGTCGAGCTTCCTTCAAAGCTCCATCATTCTATTTGATTTCCATCATTCCACGTTCCAGAAACAAGAATCCTCTTCCAGCGTCAAGAACAACCATGGAGGGAAGAGAGGAAAGAAGGGTGACTCTATCCATGGCTCGGGAAGAACCTAACATCTTGGTATCAGACAGGTCCACCATTGGGGATTCCTTTTCCCCTGAGGATATAAGGCAATTAGTTGAAGATAATCGGCAGAGGACAGACCTTAAGGCTCAATCCCTGGAAGAGATGCGTCAGACAACCTTTGACTTGCGTGCGACCATAAAATCCATGGATGCTGCCATCCATGCTCTCCTCCGACGACAAAAGGACAATGGTACACATGTTCAACCACCGGTAGCCTACTCTCCACCGGTCGACCACCATCAATTCCACCCACCACCTCCCCCACAACCACCAATGCGTCATCACAATCCCCATCTGGGGCCTGCAGCTCAGCGACCAAATACGGTTCCCAGGTATTTAAAACTTGACTTTCCTACGTATGATGGGTCTAAGGACCCCTTGATTTGGTTAGACAAGTGTGATAAGTTCTTTTATCATAAAAAAACACCTGCAGATGAGAAAGTTTATTTGGCCGCCTACCACATGCTCGATGAAGCGCTTCTATGTTACCACCAATTCCGAAATGACCAATTGGTTCAGTATTGGGCAACCTTTAGGTAGTCTTGCATGATGAGATTTGGTCCTCCTGCTAGTAGCAATCCATTGGGCGAATTAATCAATTTCAAGCAAACTGGATCACTAGAGGTGTACCAAAAGACCTTCCAGGAAAGGTTAGCCCGAGCAAACTAGTTTGTTAGTCACACCCAGTATGTTCATATTTTTACTTCGGGTTTGACAAAAGCATTGAGACTGGAAGTTGAATTACATGGTCCTACAGATTTGGACCACGCTGTCCACCCTTGGGGATTCCTCTTCCCCTGAGGATTTGAGTCTATTAGTTGAAGATAATCGGCAGAGGACAGACCTTCAGGCTCAATCCCTGGAAGAGGTGTGTCAGACAACCTTTGACCTGCGTGAGGCCATAAAATCAATGGATGCTACCATCCAAGCTCTCCTCTGGCGACAAGAGGACATCGGTACACAAGCACAACGACCGGCAGCCTACTCTCCACCGCCCGACCACCATCAATTCCACCCACCACCTCCCCCACAACCATCAATGCGTCATCACAATCCCCATCTGGGGCCTGCCACTCAGGAACCAAATATGGTTCCCAGGTATTTAAAACTTAACTTTCCTATGTATGATGGGTCTAATGACCCCTTGATTTGTTTAGCCAAGTGTGATCAGTTCTTTTATCATAAAAAAACACCTACGGATGAGAAAGTTTGTTTGGCCACCTATCACATGCTCGATGAAGCGCTTCTATGGTACCGCCAATTCCGAAATGACCAATTAGTTCAGGATTGAGCAACCTTTAGGCAGTGTTGCATGATGAGATTTGGTCATCCCGCTAGTAGCAATCCATTGGGCCAATTAATCAATTACAAGCAAACTGGATTACTGGAGGTGTACCAAAAGACCTTCCAGGAAAGGGTAGCCCGAGCAAACCAGTTCGTTAGTCACACCCAGTATGTTCATATTTTTACTACGGGTTTGACAAAAGCTTTGAGATTGGAAGTTGAATTACATGGTCCTACAGATTTGGACCACATTGTCCACCCTTGGGGATTCCTCTTCCCCTGAGGATTTAAGGCAATTAGTTGAAGATAATCGGCAGAGGACAGACCTTCAGGCTCAATCCCTGGAAGAGGTGCGTCAAACAACCTCTGACCTGCATGAGGCCATAAAATCCATGGATGCTGCCATCCAAGCTCTCCTCTGGCGACAAGAGGACAATGGTACATGAGCACAACCACCGGTAGCCTACTCTCCACCGGCCGACCACCATCAATTCCACCCACCACCTCCCCCACAACCACCAATGCGTCATCACAATCCCCATCTGGGGCCTGCAACTCAGGGACCAAATACGGTTCCCTGGTATTTAAAACTTGACTTTCCTACATATGATGGGTCTAAGGACCCCTTGATTTGGTTAGCCAAGTGTGATAAGTTCTTTTATCATAAAAAAACACCTGCAGATGAGAAAGTTTATTCGGTCGCCTACCACATGCTCGATGAAGCGCTTCTATGTTACCACCAATTCCGAAATGACCAATTGGTTCAGGATTGGGCAACCTTTAGGTAGTCTTGCATGATGAGATTTGGTCCTCCTGCTAGTAGAAATCCATTGGGCGAATTAATCAATTTCAAGCAAACTGGATCACTAGAGGTGGATCACTAGAGGTGTA
Source organism: Aristolochia californica (assembly GCF_029961685.1). Taxonomy (NCBI): domain Eukaryota; kingdom Viridiplantae; phylum Streptophyta; class Magnoliopsida; order Piperales; family Aristolochiaceae; genus Aristolochia; species Aristolochia californica. The sequence goes on along the minus strand of NW_027181881.1, from coordinate 33,660,234 downwards.
CCAAAAGACCTTCCAGGAAAGGTTAGCCCGAGCAAACCAGTTTATCAGTCACACCTAGTATGTTCATATTTTTACTTCGGGTTTGACAAAAGCATTGAGACTGAAAGTTGAATTACATGGTCCTACAGATTTGGACCACGCTGTCCACCCTTGGGGATTCCTCTTCCCCTGAGGATTTGAGTCAATTATTTGAAGATAATCGGCAGAGGATAAATCTTCAGGCTCAATCCCTGGAAGAGGTGTGTCAGACAACCTCTGACCTGCGTGAGGCCATAAAATCCATGGATGTTGCCATCCAAGCTCTCCTCTGGCGACAAGAGGACATCGGTACACAAGCACAACCACCAACAGCCTACTCTCCACCGCCTGACCACCATCAATTCCACCCACCACCTCCCCCACAACCACCAATGCGTCATCACAATCCCCATCTGGGGCCTGCCACTCAGGGACCAAATACGGTTCCCAGGTATTTAAAACATAACTTTCCTACGTATGATGGGTCTAAGGACCCCTTGATTTGTTTAGCCAAGTGTGATCAGTTCTTTTATCATAAAAAAACACCTACGGATGAGAAAGTTTATTTGGCCACCTACCACATGCTCGATGAAGCGCTTCTATGGTACCACCAATTCCGAAATGACTAATTAGTTCAGGATTGGGCAACCTTTAGGTAGTGTTGCATGATGAGATTTGGTCCTCTAGCTAGTAGCAATCCATTGGGGCCAATTAATCAATTACTAGGAAATTGGATCACTAGAGGTGTACCAAAAGACCTTCCAAGAAAGGTTAGCCCGAGCAAACCAGTTTGTCAGTCACACCCAGTATGTTCATATTTTTACTATGGGTTTGATAGAAGCTTTGAGACTGGAAGTTGAATTACATGGTCTTACAGATTTGGACCACATTGTCCACCCTTGGGGATTCCTCTTCCCCTGAGGATTCAAGGCAATTAGTTGAAGATAATCGGCATAGGACAGACCTTCAGGCTCAATCCCTAGAAGAGGTGCGTCAAACAACCTCTGACCTGCATGAGGCCATAAAATCCATGGATGCTGCCATCCAAGCTCTCCTTTGGCGACAAGAGGACAATGGTACACGAGCACAACCACCGGCAGCCTACTCTCCACCGGCCGACCACCATCAATTCCACCCACCACCTCCCCCACAACCACCAATGTGTCATCACAATCCCCATCTGGGGCCTGCCGCTCAGGGACCAAATACGGTTCCCAGGTATTTAAAACTTGACTTTCCTACATATGATGGGTCTAAGGACCCCTTGATTTGGTTAGCCAAGTGTGATAAGTTCTTTTATCATAAAAAAACACCTGCGGATGAGAAAGTTTATTTGGCCACCTACCACATGCTTGATGAAGCGATTCTATGATACCACGAATTTCGAAATGACCCATTGGTTCAGGATTGGTCAACCTTTAGGTAGTCTTGCATGATGAGATTTGGTCCTCCAGCTAGTAGCAATCCATTGGGCGGATTAATCAATTACAAGCAAACTAGATCACTAGAGGTGTACCAAAAGACCTTCCAGGAAAGGTTAGCCCGAGCAAACCAGTTAGTCAGTCACACCCAGTATGTTCATATTTTTACTGCGGGTTTGATTGAAGCTTTGAGACTGGAAGTTGAATTACATGGTCCTACAGATTTGGACCACGCTATGAATTTAGCTAGGTCAATTGAGCACAAGCAGCGTGTTCTAAAGGAGTCACTGGTAAGAAAACCAGCTTGGCCAGGAAGGCCCAATGCCACTGCGCCAACCCCTTATTATGGACCTCCACGTTCTAGAGCTGGTGCAGCCCCATGCCCAGACAGCTCTAACTCGGTTCCACCTGCTCCTTACTTCAAAAAACTGAACAGACAGGAAATGGATCAGAGAAAGGCCAAGGGCCTTTGTTTTAACTGTGATGAACAATATGTATATGGTCACCATTGCAAAAAATTATTCAGTACATGTCTATGGGAGGATGGTGACAACATACTACCAGAGGAGGAGATTGTGGAGACAGACCAAGAGGGTCCAGAGATTTCCCTTCATGCCATGACTATTCTACGCAGTTCTAGTACCATGCAGTTAAAGCCCAGTTACATCATTTACAGTTACTGGCTTTAGTTGACTCAAGTAGTGCACATAATTTCATCAATCAGCCGATGGCAGAACAACTTGGGTTAGTTGTCCGGCAACAGACTGGCCTTTCTGTATCAGTAGCCAACGGGGCTAAAATTACTAGTGTGGACATATCTCCAGTCACACACTTTGATATTGAGGGACACACATTTATTGCAGATTTCCTAGTGATTCCACTTTCAGGATTTGATTTGGTATTGGGAATTATATGGATACAACTATTGGGGCCAATACTATGGGATTTTCAAGCTCTGACCAAGTCCTTTATAGAGGACCACCGTCAGATTATATTGCATGGCACCCAAGCACCAGTGCCCTGCATACCACCAGAGAATTCATCTCCTCTACCCCTGACAGTAAATGAAACATTGAGGAACCCATGACTTGCATAACATCAACAACTGAACTAATTGAATCCTTCATCATCTGTACATCTGCCCTCGCCCCATCAGTGACAGGAAGGTGGAGAGTGCATGGTTCCCTTGCGGCAATAGCCCTAGCCAAAGACATTTAATGCTCTCTATCCATTACAGCCCAATCAACAAGGTAGATGATTTGTTCTATAAGTAGTGAATCAAACTTCATATCCCGCCTGAGTTGCTGGAGGGTGATCCTCTTCATGGTGACAGAATCTCATAGTTCTGAAGTAGCATGCCACACGTTATAGAGAAGATCCTCTTCCATTAGTCTCTGGATAGTCAATGTTGTTGTTGTACGTTCATTAACAAATCGTATTGAAAATGACAAAGCACTCCAGGAAGCTCTATCAGAGAGATCCATGCTTCGGGTTAAGGTACCCACACCAACTTTACCATTCAATCTGCTTGGCCACCTATGCTGATCTACTAGCTTCTATGAAATCTCAATGGGTTTTGAATTTTCTGATGGATCAAAGGCATTCTTCCCTCTCAGTGGTGTACTCTTCCTCTCAGGGGTAGCCTTCCTAGCTAGCCATTCAGCTTGTCTATGAACCACATTTGCAGAAGACTTCAATGTATGATCACGTGCTGGTCTTTCTTTCTTTGCAACAGGCAATGGTGGAAGAATTTTGAGAAACAGTGGACGAGCATCATACAATTCATCCAAAAAAATTAACACAACTGGTTTAAAGGGACTGTTACTGCTGGAGCAATGACAAGAAACAGCCACACTGATGCAGTGTTCATCCACAACTAAACAATTCGGCCCAGAAAAATGGATATAAATCCTTCACCCGTTTTCAAATTTATTACCCTAAAGAATTCTATCTCCCTTCAGCAAAGAATATGAAACGTCTTTCAACCCTATGGGCAGCAGAAATTGAAAGAGGCGCAAGGCGGCTGGTCTCAGCCGTATAGAAGAAAACAACATCCAAAAAAAATTTAGTGGCCGAACAGCTTACATGGGATCCAAAAAATTAAACCCCACAACGTCAATCGGAATGCCTCCAAATACACCAACCACATATTCCAATATCTCAATCGCATCATCCAATCTTCCCATTGCATCGTAAGTACCAACGAGATTGTGATAAATTCCTAGTGTCTCTGGGTGGTACGGTCCATATTCATGTTCCAAAATTCTCCTGGCTTCTTCGAAAAGATATGCAGCTGCATTTATTGAATATCTTTGTACACATATTAAGCCCATTTGGTTAAGGGCAATGGCAAAGAATGCAGATTTCTTCTCTCCACTAGAGCGAAGTTTTTTAATAGCAATCGTAAAGGACAAATAGGAATCTGAATACTTCCCGATCATGTAATACACCACCCCCATCTGTGCTTCAATCCCAGCAATTGTGCTTTGCTGGTCTGGGGCAATGTTTTATATTTTTAAAGCTGTTTCAAGCAACTTGAGTGCCTGTTCAGGCTCATTCATAGACTCATAGATGGCAGAAACATCAGTTAGACCACTTCCAATCTCCTCACTAGGGATCCCAGGGGCATGCTTACTGTAAATGTAGAGAGCATTCTCACAGTAAGATTTTGACTCCCTTATTTGACCAGGCATGTTATATAAATCTGCTAAACGAACAAAGATTGAAGCCATAGTCGGATGGTTGCCTCCTTTGGTGGACTTGAAAGTGTTGGAAGATGGGCTCAAGCCCATGAGCTCAAGACAAGAAGCCCACACGTCAAAGGAGTAGCATATGTGTAAAATATGGTACTTTCCATAAAGATGGCATAGAAGTGTAAATATGTGTCCCTTTTATGTCTTTTGTTTTACCAAGTTGTAGCCCTAAGGGTATTGTAAAACTATAAATAAAGGCATTGGCTAAGAGGTAGGGCATTGAAGCACTCTCCTCTTTTTCCACAAATTCGTCCAACCCTCATTTTTCTTTTCGACGCAACCCTCTTCTCCCTTAATCCAAACTCTCTTCTTCCACATTCTTCTTCTTCTCTTCTCCTTCTCTCTTCTTCTTCTTCTTATTTCTTGTTGATCTAAAGTTCCTTTCATGAGATCCTAAATTCTACATGGTATCAGAGCAAGGAGTTTAGGATCTCTTCATGGAGTTATTATGAAATCTGTTCAAGAAGTTGTAAAAGGAGTTTAGTCATAAAGAGATAAGTTCATCATCTTCTTATTTACGTTTTTTTTTTGTTTCCTTTTCTTATTTACATACTCTTTTTTACTGTTTTTCTTTACTTCTTGAATTTTGAGTCACATCAAGTCAAGATAAATCTTTATATGTTTTAATGATTTATTTCTATGACTAAATTGATGTTAGAATCTTGACTCCTTGTAAATCAATTATAGGAGTGATCAAGATCATTTGCTGTTTGCATCTTATTAAGATTGATGGGTGAAATTCAAATAGCTTTATGTAATTTGGATCCATCTCATTTGAGGTAGAATTCCAGCACATGTTGCTGTATCTTCTCCTACTTAAGGTTGCTCATGGGTTTGTGTTATGTTGTTGGATGCCCATTATATGTTTGATGAAATGCCAGCACTCATTTACCCTTTGTAGTTCCGTTTTTTTTTAACTTCAACAATTGAATTTTTTCTTACGTTGAAGTCTCCCATGAGTTGAAGATAAATCTCTTCCAAGTGTCTTGGTTTGTCGTTAAATCTTCTCTAAATTTTTGTCTATTTCTCATTTGTGTTGGAGTTTGGATTAAGGCCTAATCGGTTGCATCTACTTTCTTCTCTTTGTTCTTATGAATACAAGAGAAGTTGAGCTATGACTGGATGTTATTATTAGTTTCTAAAGGCACAAATTTGTTGATAATTTGGTGCTTGCCCTTGTGAAAGAAATTGGTTCTTGTTCTCTTTTGTTGGTGATTGATTTGGTCTACGGATTCTTCAAATTACATAGAGTAATTATTCTTTGAAGAAGGCCTTTTCCTTTGACCTCCATATTTTACTTGCCTCATCATGGAGATTGGATACAATAGTAATAAGAGTGATATACTACGTATTACTACAATTCCACTTAGAGGTCTCTCCAATTACATGAGCTGGTCACAATCGGTTCGGAGGGTTCTTATTACTCTTGACCTCTTGAGCCACGTTGTTAACTTTCCTCCTCCGATTGATGAAGAAGATGTGTCCTACCTCAAGTGGGTTAAGGATGATAACATGGTGATAAGTTGGCTCATTAATAGCATGGAAGAGCAGGTGGCCAACAATGTGATCCACTTCGAAACTGCCAAGAACATATGGGACACTTGTGCCAAGCTTTACTCAAGCACTGCTTCATTACAAAAAATATATGATGTCTTAAAAAACATGCTGCATAAGAAACATGGAGATAATATTCGTGAATTTTTGGCACGGTTTCGCGGTCTTCTTCAAGAATGGAAACTAGCTTAACCATATTCCACTGATATTGTCATTCAAGAACGACAAAGAGAAGCTTTGGTAGCAGCCATTTGCTCATCGAATATTAAACCATACCTTGAGGTGGCCAAAACTCAACTTCTATGTTCTTCTACTCTTCCATCCTTCAATGATATTAGTGCTACATTACTTAGGATGCCGGATCCATCCCCTCCTTCACCTATTGAGGCTCCATCGGCAATGTTCTCTGGCAATCGGGGAACATTTTCCTCATCCCGAGGATGGGGCAAAAATATGAGAGGGGGTCGAACTATGAGAGGGGCTGAAAATAGAGGTGGTAGAACGGGTCAGAATTCTTTCCGTACTGAGCCTCAACTTTGCACTTATTGTGGCCGTCAGAACCACCTTGTGGCATCATGCTGGAAACTTCATGGCAAGCCTGATTGGGCCACAACTAACCCAGTCTCAGTTAACGTTGAGAAAAATGAGGATAAGGCTGAATCATCATCCGGAAATGTGACTCTTACGACTGAGGACTATGCTGCATTTCAGAAAATAAAGTCCTTCATGGAATCATCTATTCCCTCATCATCTACTGCTGCAACTACTATTGCCTCAGGTATGCTTTCTTCCTCTTCTTCCTCTTCCTCTTGGATCATCGACTCCGGGGCCTCTGAACATCTATTAGGTAACAAACACTTATTGCAGTCCTTATCTCCTTGTTATCCTCATAAATTCATTACTATTGCTGATGGTACCCAAACCAAGGTCCTTGGCAAAGGTTCCTCCTCTCTTACTTCATCTATTTCCCTTCAAGATGTTTTGTTTGTTCCTCAATTTCCTTTAAATTTTCTCTCGGTTAGCCAATTGACCAAACAATTAAATTGCTCTATCACCTTCTCACCGTCTTCTTGTGTCTTTCGGGATCTCACTACGAAGTGGGTGATTAGTGGCAGCCATGAAAAGGGGGGTTTGTACTATTTCCCTCTTCCACCATTAGCTGCATTATCGTCCACTACATCTGAGGCCCAACTTTGGCTCAACCGACTTGGTCATCCGTCTACCCCTTCACTTCGTTCTTTGGTTCCATCTTTAAAAGGACTTTCTAATATCAGCTGTGAGGCTTGTCAATTAAGTAAACATGTTAGGAGTACATATTCTCCTCGTCTTACAACTACAAGTACTGCTCCATTTGAGCTAATACATTCTGATGTATGGGCCCTTTATGTGTCTCAAATATTTCCCAAGTTAAATATTTTGTCATTTTTGTTGATGATTTTACTCGAGTGACTTGGTTATATATATTTAAAGAGCGTTCTAAAATTCTTCCTTTGTTTAAAAATTTTCATGCTATGGTCTTGACACAATTTGGGAAGAAAATTCAAACCCTTAGATCTGATAATGCTAAGGAATACATGTCTCATGACTTCAAATCATTTTGTGAGAGTAATGGGCTTATTCATCAAACATCATGTGCCTATACTCCTCAAAAAAATGGTGTTGCTGAAAGGAAGAATCGTCATCTTCTTGAAGTTGCTCGGGGCCTCCTCTACTCCATGTAGGTACCCTATTTCTATTGGCCTCATGCTATACTTATAACATGTTTTCTCATTAATAGGTTACCTTCATCAGTCCTTCATCATAAAACTCCTTACTCTGTGTTATTTAATGGTGAAGATCCTTTTTCTCTTCCTTTGAAAGTGTTTGGATGTACGTGTTTTGTTCATGTTACATCTCCACATAAAAATAAACTTGATCCTCGGTCTATGAAGTGCACTTTTTTGGGATACTCTCGCACCCAGAAAGATTATGTCTGTTACAATCCTACCCTTCAGAGGATGTTTATCTCTAGGGATGTGACTTTCTTTGAGGACACTCCCTTCTACTCCTCCCGTGATGCTCCTCCAGGATGGTCTTGTCATTCTACAATGCCTTGTCCGCTTGTGCCATTCAATCTTGAAGTGGATCCATCCCCTGATGCACCGGCCGTACCTTCACCTGTGGAGTTGTCGGATCCACCCAAGGTAAGTCCTTCTCCTCCTATGTATGGGCCTGAATTTGATACTTGGCCTATTGCTTTAAGAAAAGAACGTCGCTCCTGTACTACTTCGCATCCTATCAAATTTTATGTCTCACCATCGGTTGTCTTCCGAGTGTTTTCAATTTCTTGCGTCCCTTTCTTCTACTTCCATTCTGCAGTCGTATCAGGAGGCCCTGAGACATCCAAGATGGAAGGTGGCTATGGATGAAGAAATGCACGCCTTATACGAAAACCAAACCTGGTACTTAACATCACTCCCGAAAGGTAAAAGACCAGTTGGTTGTCGATGGGTTTTTTCGGTGAAACATAATGCAAATGGATCGGTTGCTTGTCTTAATGCTCGATTGGTTGCTAAGGGCTATACGCAATGCTATGTGATAGATTATGAGGAGACCTCTCCTATTGCAAAATTGAATTCGGTACGCATCATCTTATCTATTGCTGCTAACTCGTCATGGCCCGTCTATCAGTTGGATGTTAAAAATGTTTTTTTAAATGGTGATATCAGTGAGGAAATTTATATGGTTCAACCACCTGGTTATGTGGTTGAGGGGGAGTCAGTATGCCAGTTAAAAAAGTCTTTATATGAGATTAAGCAGCCCCCTTGGGCTTGGTTTGATAAATTTAGTCAAACACTCCTACGGTTTGGTATTCATCGGTGCTCAGTTGATCATTCCGTATATTATAAAGATATGGTCAAAGGGAAAATATTATTGGCCGTATACGTGGATGATATTATCTTAACTGGTGATGATGCTTTGAGCATATAGGAGGTGAAGCAGATGATATGTCAGGAATTCAAGACTACAGACCTGGTATGCTTAAATATTTTTTAGGTATAGAAATTCTTCAATCCAAACATGGGATAATATTGTCTCAAAGGAAATATGTCTTGGATCTCCTTGAAGAAACAGGAATGAGGGGTTGTAGATCAGTTGACACACCTATGGATACAAATGTAAAATTATGTGCCACAAATGAAGAAGATATTGATATTGGTAAATATCAAAGACTCGTGGGAAAACTGATTTATCCCACGGTAACTAGTCCAGACATATCATATGCTGTAAGTGTGGTGAGTCAATTCATGCAAAACCACAAATTACCCACAGGCAGGCTTTAGAGAGAATATTAAGTTATCTAAAAGGAGCTCCAGGAAGAGGATTGCTGTATAAAAAACATGGGCACTTCAACATAGAAGGCTTCTCAGATGCAGATTGGGTTGGATCTCCTGATGATAGAAAATCTACATCAGGATATTGTACTCTGGATGGGGGAAACTTGGTTACATGGAAAAGTAAGAAGCAAAATGTTGTTGCAAGATCTAGCGCCGAAGCAGAATACAAAGCTATGACCCATACCATTAGTGAACTTTTATGGATCAGGACCCTTCTTACCGAACTAGGTTTTTATAAAAAGGGGTCCATGAATCTGCATTGTGATAATGAAGCAGCCATTCATATCAGTTCAAATCCAGTTTTTCATGAAAGAGCTAAACATATTGAGGTGGATTGTCATTTTATACGGGAGAAGTTTCAAGCAGGAATAATCTCTCTCAAACATGTGTCATCTCAAGAGCAAGTAGCTGATATTCTCACTAAACCCGTTACATCTAAAATCCTATCGTTTATATGTGGCAAGCTGGGTATTTATGATGTCTTTTCTCCTCCAGCTTGAGGGGGAGTGTTGGAAGATGGGCTCAATCCCACGAGCTCAAGACAAGAAGCCCACACGTCAAAGGAGTGGCATATGTGTAAAATATGGTACTTTCCATAAAGATGGCATAGAAGTGTAAATATGTGTTCCTTTTATGTCTTTTGTTTTATCAAGTTGTAGCCCTAAGGGTATTGTAAAACTACAAATAAAGGCATTGGCTAAGAGGTAGGGCAATGAAACACTCTCCTCTTTTTTCCAAAAATTCGTCCAACCCTCATTTTGTCTTTTTGACCAACCCTCTTCTCCCTTAATCCAAACTCTCTTCTTCCACATTCTTCTTCTTCTCTCCTTCTCTCTTCTTCTTCTTCTTATTTTTTGTTGATCTAAAGTTCTTTTCATGAGATCCAATATTCTACAGAAAGCAATAAGGCTTTCTGATAGGCAAACTCCATTTGGTTACAAGTGAGTGTGCCAGTTTTGCCAGACAGGACCATCTCAACCTGACCTAGCTCTTCATTTAAGTTTGAAGTTTTAGCTCCAGCAGAGCTGAATGTGTCTTCATCAAACAGTTGTACATCCCAATTGATGAGCATAGCGTGTAATACTTTGACCATGTCAAGAGAGACATAGAGAGAGATTGGAATAACGTAACCATAAAGCATAACTGCCCTTAATAACTGTAGCCCTACGGCCAAAGGGGGATTCTATAGAGTATAGGAGGGATCATTTTCACCGGGTTGAAGATACCACCAAGTCACAATTTCAAACTTGGTGTATAAAGAAGACCCAATGGCAGTGACAAGTGGAACCAAAACTTCAGCCCAACTAACCGCACTCAACGCCATCGTAGAGTGTTTTCTTAAAATTTTGGGGGATTTGGGAACGGGCAAAACAAATTTAGGAGAATTGGGGCTAAAGAACTTACCACCAGGGGTATTCCAGTCGGGTTCCCATGGTGGCCTCCATGCCCGGGTTGCCAATGGGCGATCCGCGTGGTAGTTGACCTGTTCCCGATGGCGAACAGTAGCAATTCGGGGCTGATGTTTCGAATAGGGCAGACGGTTGTTGGAGGGCTCCCCATTTTTTAACTTCCAGGTTTTGGATTTTGGTGCGGTTCTGGTGGCATTTGGCCGAACGACGCTGGTTTTTGGCTCGGGGTGTCCACGATCGGAGGGTGCAGGTCGAACGAAGACCTGTGAATCCAGATCGACCTTTTCCGAAGAGCATCAAGGTCGAATGTCTTCTTCTGCAATGACGACCCTTTGCTTGGAGGCTTTATCCCAAAGAGCTTCGATTTCGAATGTCGCCACAGTGATTTGGTCCGAGATGGGATACTCCGAGAGAACGAGCTCGCCGATGTCCTGCGTCGTCTGTTCGGAAGGACGAACAGAAGAAAGGTTGAATGCTTCCTATGACGGTGTAGGAAGAATTTTTGTTCGTGAGAAGGGAATTTGGGAGGGAAAATCCAAATCACCCTGGACCGACGAAGGTGGTACTGAATACCCTTCCTTAAAAAAATCACAAAAGAGAGAAGAGAGAGATTAACTCAAGAAGGAGATGTGTAACTTGATTAATTCTGAATTATAACTCCTCTATTTATAGTAGAGGAAGAGGTAGAATCCTTATACAATTAGCCTTTCAATCCTAATTACATTCCAACTCTAACTCTCTAAGATAAGTCTATTCAAACCAATCTACTGGAAGACTAATATGAGTTGAACTAGAACTCTTTCTTCACTCATGTGAATATAAGGGAGGAGGCCAGCACGTGGCCTTATCCTTGTGGGTCCCTCATGATCTTCCAGTTCATCTTGATAAGGTTGCCAGGTCATGAGATATTTGTGGGTCCCACTTGATCTTCAAGTCTTCTAACTCATTTCAGCTTGTGCTTCTTAATTCCTTAACTTGAGCACTATGGTGAGTCCCACATTGTAACAAACATGTACCAAATAATCCTTAAAAATCACCTATAAAATAATCCACAAATAGTCTATCACTAAATAAGGAAGTTGCACCAAATAGTATGTTGGAACCGAATAATAATCCAAGACAGTTATCCAATCGGAGAAAAAGGGCCTAGTCGAAGCAAGTCAGATATTAGACCAATATAGCTGAGTCACGAAAGAAATAGGTATACAAACTGGGATTCGAACACGTATCATCGAGGCAGAAAATAAGTGGGCCGAGTCAGGTTGACCCAAACCCGAGTTGACCCAGACCAAGTTGACCTGGACCGAGTTGGCTCGAGTTAACCCAAGCAGGCAGAAGTACAAGTAATTAACCGAAGAGTCATTGGGTTAACTTGGCCCGGTCCTGGTCTCAGTCAAAAACCGGTGCTCGATTAAACCCCATTTCCTAACTTAGGGAATTTGGCAACAATGCTTCTACTTCTTGCTTCCGAACAGAGTGGGACAATAGTGATTGAACTGAAGATCCCGGATTAGTAACCGAAAAATGAAACACCAGCAAAGAAGCTTCCATGGCTCAGGAGTACGTATCACAAATGGGTTTCCAGTTGAGTTTCCTTAGTAGGTATGGCAGATATGGAGATACTATCTGACAGCAGGAAAGTTCAGGATGACAGGCACGAGACTTTCCAAAAAATAGATATAACATTAGCAACTGATGAGTCTCTGTAAATGGCAATGGAGTTGGCGCAAGGAAACAAACTAGCAAGAGACTTCTAGAAATAAATCAGTCCAGTGGCAGACATGCTTCAGAAAAAAAATTCCAACGATAGGCTCTGTTTGGAGCCTGAACTCCTCCTCACTGACGGCTTTTGCATCAGTTACATCAGTGCCGATTAGGAGGAAACAAAGTCTCTCGTATGATGGCCGATTCATGCAGTCTAGTTCCTGGGGTGGGTTTTTTTGCCGAGTAATAGGTAGCCGCTATTTCTATTTGGAGTTTGTTTTAAGCCAGCTTTGTTCCTTCCAGAGTGGCGACATTTTTGAGCCCGCACGCCGGTCAATCAATGCAATTTTGTTACCCCATGTAGGCCGGGTGTCGCCGTTGCACAGTTTGTGTACTCCCAGTATGAAAGACGTCGTCCAAAGTCTAACGTCACAATGCCATAGTTGCAAGTGACGGGAGTTGAAGGCGCATAAGGAAAAGACAAGACAACATTTCTGACTTCAAGTGAAGTAAAGAAAGTTCTGATGGGCTCGTTTGCATGACCAGAGTCCTCCAATCCGTTGAGCAACAAAAGGAAACTTCTAGCCATGAAACCTCTTGCCTTTTAAGGAGCAACACTCTACCGGGAGAAGAAATAGATGAAGAGAGAGGTAGCTCAGATGGTGATGGTAAAAAAAGAAACGGGTTTCAGAAACAAAGACAAGGAAGGTAACACTTTAACGATTCAACGTGCAAGACCCATTTGCACCAAGACTGCAACAAAATATGGTTCCGGACCTCACGACAAGCACACTCACAGACCATGGCACACATCCAGGGAGACGAGCTTTGTTTTAGGATAGAATGAAGATCGTAGGCATCGAAGGCTATCATTCTTTGTTTTCATTAAGGAGGGAAGAGGATAATGAGAAGAAAATAAAAATTTGAAATTCTAAAACAAAACCATAAATACGAGTCTTGAAAATCAATGCTCTGATACCATGTTGATTTTCAGGACTCCATGGATTTAGCTCATGGAGAAAAAGAGAGAGAGACCCATTAGGAAAAAACAAGAGAAATAAGAGGTTATGGACTTGTGTCCTAACCCTCCCCCTAAGCTCAATTTATAGATTGATAAAACTATAAAATTACAATAATACCCAAGAACTTAAACTAATTACATCAATGCCATCTCTATGAGATGACTCTTTATTTACCTTCATGTCATCATCGAATGGGCCTGTGGGCCTTCTCCTTGGTCTAAGGGCCTTGAGCCCATCTTCCACATCTCTTGGATGTGTGGGCCGTCGTTGATCTTATGGCCTTGAGCCCATCTTCTAACACACTTGGATGTGTGGGCTTGGGCCCATTTCCAACATTACCACTATGAAACTAGCTAATAGAAGACTAAAGGTTAAGAGCAGTTGCTTCTAAGAGAGCTCTACCTGACTCATTCTTATTTACAACTGCACCTTCAGCTCAAAGAACTTTGTTAAAGGCTCGCTCAAGGGTGGTCACATCCTCATTGACCAACAATTGAGCTCTAATAGCATCATACTTAAGCCCCAAACGATAAAAAAATCGTGCTACTTGAATCTGATTTTCTTTCTTACGAATGTTTTCAATATTCGTAATAAAAGGATGAAATGTACTAATCTCTTGTTGTACTCCCCTAATATCAATGAAATAATTTGTCACCAATGTACCTCCATGCTTCATATTAAAGAACTTCACATATAACTCATAGATCCTTGACAAATTACTTTCATGAGACAAAATGAAAGCCAAAGTAGTCCACATTGCCTTAGCTGTACTGCAACTCAAAATCTGGTCATTAAATCTGGATTACATACTGTTGACCAACCAGGTCATTACTAAATTATCTTTTGCCCCCCAATCTTCAGTAACAAGCACCGGGGGATCATCGGTTATATATTTTTCCATTCTTATAGCCCTCAAATACATCAAAACTTATCTGGACCAGTTTACAAAATTCCATCCATTCAACCGAATTCTAGTTATCTGAATATATTGAGAGAATTTCACATCTGAGCTCTCTATAGTCCTCTAGATAGCAACCCGTGTACTGTAATCGGCCATTAAATATCACAAAACACCACAATTCAGTATACTAGAGGATCAATTAACCAAAGGGAAACACTTTTCCCAAATTTATATGCTTCAAGTGGGGTCCACACCAAATTCAATTATGGCAATTCATCACCCAATTCACTCAATTTCAGTAATTGAGACCATAAATCGATGAAAGAATGACCTAATTGCAAGAAACCAGGATGATGCAAGCATTGGGTTGATGATGTAGGTAGATTTTGAGAAATTTTCACTGATTTGGATCATCAAACACTTCTAAATCTTAACAATCAAACAAATAGAAGTAATAATCATTAGCCAATAGGCTAACATAGGAAGAAAAGAGAAAAATTGGAAACTTTACCCTACTAGTCCAAAGGGAAAAAGCTACAAGGAGATTGCTGAAAATGGAGAGAAGATCCATAAAATCAAAAGAAACCTGGCCAAGACTTGCATTACTGCTTTATACCATGAAAAATATGTGATTTGGGGACAAAATAAAAGAGGAAAAAAAGTTTTGGAAGAGCAATAACTTTGCCACCTTGTAATCCAAGCCAGAAAGGCATGTCCAACTTCTTTACAAACAAGGATTAAGTGAAAATTTATAAAAGGACAAAAATACCCCTTAATACTCAAAATTACATATCTCCTAAAATACATGTCTAAATTGACTGAAAATGTAAGTAGAGTTAAAATTAAACATTCTCTATCTAATAGCCCTAAATAAGAGAAAATTATAATGTGTAAAATATCATAAATAACCAAAATACTCCTGGACTTGTATGTAAACAATTATAAAGTCAGATAATGAAAGGTTATGTTATGTGTCTAGTGATTTTGTACCTTTTGGGATCTGTTTCATGTCTTGTAATTTTTTGTTTGTTGAATCATTACAAACTAATTTTTTGCATGTTCTTTTCATTAAAAAAATCTGCTAGATTCATGAAAGAAGATTTTCACAAGTCAATTAATAAACCTTTTAACGATGACGTGATGGTTCCCATTATAGTCTATTAATTAATGTGCTTTCATTTTCTCTGTTAGTAATCATTCATATTGAATAGTCCCACATTGATAAGAGTTAAGCAGTGCTATTGGCTTAAATTTTGAACAATAGACCTCCAAAGTTGCTAGTTATTTGGTTAGGCTTTAATTCTAACACATCTTCTATCCTGAAAATTATTGCCACAATTGGGAAATTGTTACTAACATCTCGTCTTATTGAATTCTTTCACTTTATTTATTTGTTTTCTTTCTTTATAAAGCTATTTAGACTTCCTCGTTCTACATTATTGATTCCTTATTATCCTATAAAGTATCTCATTATCCAAAGTGGCAAAAAAGGAAAAACTTAGGAAGAAAGAAGGCTAGATGAATATATGAATGCTTTGCTCTACATTCAGTTGGTTCTACTTTTTAATTGTTGATTTATTGATTGTTATTCAAACAAAAGACCATAATGCATTCATCATAGGCGATTCAGATAGTTTAGTTGTTCAAGGTAGTTGAAGACTCATAATGTAGTAGGTTAGGACTATACAATGGGAGGTCAATAAAATTTTCAAAATTATAGAATTATAGGGCTCCACCTCTATTAAGATGTTTGCATGCTAATCCTTTTATCTCTACTTTGTTGAATGTTTTTCTTATTGATACTCCTTGTTATATCTAGACATTGTGTATTTACTTATTTTTTTCAAAAATGATCATGCATTCTTAAAAAATTGGTAATTTTTCTAACATCAGTATTTCTTATCTCCCAGTATCTTTAATATAGTTCATTTTTTCCTTCTATTCTTAATACTTAGGTTTTGCTACAGGTAATTTTTTATTGATCTCATGGCAGCTCCAGGGACTCTTATCCCAACAGATGTACTTCGAATGAAGGATGTTTTAGTGAATTCCTATAATCCAAGGTTTAGTAATTTGAGGTCTTGGGCAACTGGTGATACGGGCATAAATTTGGCAAAGTTGGATCCCGTTCTTTGTTTCTTTGTTTTTGGTTTCATGATCCTTATAAAGGGTACCAATGCTTTTGTCCATCCCTCAACATTTTTTATCACTCAACAGGTTGTTTATTATGAATCATGTTTTTTTTGGAATTTGTCGAAAAGAGAAAAACTTTATTGACTTTATGTAATTAGAGTACATGAACCCCTATTTATAATAGAGGAAAGTAGTAGAGTCCAATTACAATTAAACAACCCTTGTCCCAATTACACCCAAACTCTAACACTTATTGATAAGTCATAGCATAATTAAACAACCAACCATAAATAGAAGAATAACATAACTAAAACATCTTTAAACTTAAACTCTTCTGTGAGACCTTCTTCCATAATAACTGTGGCTCTGTAAAACTTCTTATTGTGAGAGTCATGTAAGACTCTTCCATATTTGCTCTTCGATATTTTCCATATAGATTATCTAAAAAGTTAAGAATTACTAACCCTTTAACTCTTAGTGTTAATGATTTTATCAAACCATTAGAAGAAACACCGACAACTTCAACTACTCCTTTACTATCAACTTCTCAAAAAATCTATGTTCCTAACCTTTTATCCTTCTCACAAAATAATCTCTAAAAAATTACCAAGTCCAACACCCTGTCCAACTTCCTCACCACCTTCTGGTAATATTGAAATTGGTCTTCCTATTTACCCACCTTATTCATCTCATCCTCTACCTAAAATACCTAACCATCACCATATGATTACTAGAGAAATGTTGTGGACTCAATAGCACACCGAGTCACATAACGAAGAAGACAACAACAACTCACTCAATAGGATTTAATTCTTATATTTCTTTGAGTAGGATTTATTTCTAATATTGTTTTAAGTAGGATTTATTTCTTATATTGTTTTAAGTAGGAGTTATTTCTAATTACTTTTTATGTAAGGGCATTATGGGGAATTATTGTAACCCTGACCCTAAAACTCCCTATTTAAGGGATAGGTATGAATGAAATAGGTAAGCTTTGAGATTTTAGAACAACCTAGTCTAAATAGGTTGGGATCACCTCTTGATCCCGAGTTTAGGGTTTACTCCAAAAATCCAACCTAGCATTCACCCTCCATTGCCATCCATCTTCACCCAAATTCATCCACCAGACCACTCTACTGTGCAAAAAGAGAAGAGATGGGACAGTAACAAAGAAAAAAAACACTCGTCTTATCTGGGTACTCGGATTTCAAAAACTGCAGTGAAGAACTCCAATTTGTGTACCAAAATTTCTTAAACAAAAGATGGATTTTGAAATTTGGGTCTATGGGGGAAGAGTGGGTAGCAACAGTAGCAGAGCCCAGCCGGCATCAAACACCTTCTATACCCCTCAGTTTAGAGTCTTCAAACTGCAAAATGGGTAGTCGATGCAGTTTGACTCATACCAGACAAGACTCGACCTGGACCAGATTCGGACCAGACTTGACTCGGACCAATCTAGACCGGACAAGACTAGCCCTAGACCAAATTCGGACCAAACTCGACTCAGACTAGACTCGACCCAGACTAGACTCGACCCAGACCAAATTCGGACCAGACTCCACTCAGACCAAGACTCATCCCAACCCAGATTCAGACCGGACTCTATTCGAACTATCCTAGGTTGTCGAGATGTATATATTAAGCCAAGACAAAGTGGGGTATGAACGGCGATCTCCCTCGATCTCCTCTACTTGTGATCATGTTGACCACAAGAATGACTAAAGCTTAAAGCAAAGCTTCAACCCCGACCAAGATCACCGACATTACTACTACATATGTTGATGAAAATGACACCTCCCAGGTGTATGATCTACTGTGACATGTGACATCCGTGACTATCTTGAAAAATTCTACAATAATCTTGAGGGCCTCTGGTGTGAAATAGAATTCATTCGACACATCCCGTTGGAGCTCTCAAGAAGAGTGGATATATGATCTAGACCATATCTGACCATGGAGAAAAAAAAATTACGCCAAAATAATTCGATTCCTATTTGCTAGATTTGAAGACCAATTGGCAGACATACTTACAAAAGCAGTATGCAACAAAAATTTCAACAACCCACTTGGCAAGATGGGCATCAAAGACCTATACGCACCAACTTGAGGGAGACTGTTGGTGTGAGATCCTCCGTAACACCAACTTTCGAGATGATACAAGAGGCCAGAATTAATATTGTGGAGTTTCACAGGATTACAACATAAGAAGGTCTCAAATAAGAGTCTCAGTTTAAAAGTGTTTTAGTTATGATAGTCTTCTATATATGTTGAGTTATTTAATTATGCTAGGACTTATCTTTAAGTGTTAGAGTTTGGGTGTAATTGGGACAATGGTAGTTTAATTATAATTGCACTCTACTTCTTTCCTCTATTATAAATAGGGGTTCATGTATTCAGATTATATCAAGTCAATGGAGTCTTTCTCTTTTCCTTAAATTCAACATGGTATCAGAGCAAGTTCTATGAGTTGACTCCGTCAACCCACAAAGATAATGTGATCCTTTCTTGATCTATTATCTCTAGTAGATTAGGTTCGTATATATCTTTTTTCTCTCTTTTCCAAAAATTCATGTTCTTACTCCATGCGTCGTGCTTCATGTTGTGGACCCCATTTTGGAAGCTCCTACCATTTAGTCAACATCAAATGCCAATTTGATTACGTTACTGACCGATGCTACACCTTTCTTCATTGCCTAAGCCTAATCGGCCGACCGATGAGTGTCGCCCATGAACCACTCCAAGATCTTGTTATCAAGCGCGGTGCTTAATGTAAGGAATTAAACGCCCTAATTTCCAACTAACGAGAGCAATAATAATAAAAACGGAAGAAGGGAAAAAACAAGCATGAAAAAGCACAGCAAGATTTATACAGGTTCGCCTCAAGGTGAGACTACGTCCTATCTTCTGCCGCTGCAGTAATCCACTATGAAGATGAAATACTTTACAAGAGAAATCGCACACTTACAAGTGTTTCTCTCTAACCTCTAGGGTTGCAACTCGAGATGGTCCTCGGTATAAGATGATAATCAAACCCTAATAGCAGCACCCCTCTTCTATAAAGAGAAAATTAGGGCAACCATAATCAGCGGCCAACTCAGCGTCGGGCATTAATTACACTCCACAATTTAACAATCTCCCACTTGGAAACTAATCCATCATCAATATCTCCTCTACAGCGGCAACAACTTCTCAATCCTCATAGAGAAGTCCAAGTAAAGTTGAATACAACTTCAGTTTCTCAATCGTAACAATCTTTGTCTACATACTAACCGGATTATGTTATGGACTCTATAGCATCTAGAGTGGCGTGCCGAAGAAGAGGATAGATTGGGTAAATTTGCACTTTTAATTCATTAGGGGTTTATTAGTAATTTATTTGAACTTTATGGCCCTTGCTTGGCCATGTGCGTGTTTTCCCTAATTCTCTATTTAGGGACGTGAGATGAATGAGAAGGTAAGCATTATTCCAATCTAAAGTAGTGCGATCGGGTACTCTCTCTAACGAGGCCCAAGGGTGGAGCTCCTTCTAAAGCTCAACGTCTCTCTTCAGCATAGGTCGTTCTAAACACCGTAAATCCTTTCCAACCTCGTCATCCAACCTGGAAGCTAGAGGAGATCGCCGGGTGACTTGGTCCATGGCAAGGGAACCTAACATCGTGGTATCAGACAGAACCACCATAGGCGATTCCTCTTCCCCTGCTGATATTCGGAATTATGTGGAAGAAAATCGTGATGAAATGCAATCTCAGGTTGACGCCATGAAACAGGAGATTTTCGGTCTCAAAGAAAATTTCCAACTGATGATGGCTCGTATGGAAGATGGGTTCGCCGGGATCTTAGTGCAGATGGGTTCTTCCTCCAAGCCGCCCGACAATGCCCCCCATCAATCCCCCCTCCCCCCACCCCCTCCCCTCCCTCCTCTCCACATTTGCGGCAACAACCTCCTCACCATGGAGGCGTCCAAGGCCCAGCACCTCCAACGGTTCCAAGGTATACTAAGCTCAATTTTCCCACTTATGATGGGTCTTCAGACCCTTTGATTTGGTTACACAGGTGTGACCATTTTTTTTCCAACCAAAGAACCTAGCCCAAAAACAGGGTTCCATTAGCTGCATTCCACACGCTCGATGAAGCGCTTCTGTGGTACCTGTCAGTTTAAACATGAGTACACTGTGTCTGATTGGGAATTTTTTAAAGAGTCTTGCATGTTACGGTTTGGTCCTCCCGCTCGCAGCAACCCCTAAGGGGATTTGGTTAATCTTAAACAGACTGGGACTATCGAACAGTACCAGAAATCCTTCCAGGAAAAGCTTGCCCGTGCAAGTCACTTGGTTCACCCAGAGCAGTATGTCAACTTGTTTACGGCTGACCTGGTAGAGGCACTCCGCCTCGAGGTGGAATTGGAGGATCCCCCCTCACTAGCCCACGCCATGAACTTGGTATGCACATTGGACACCAAGCAGCATATCTTCAGAGACTCATTGAATAGGAGACCCCCCTGGCCAGGTCGTCAACCACCCAGTGTCCCATCTCCATTCTCCACTTCCCAGCGCCAACCCCCCACTCCATCTACTCACTCACAGCCATCCCCACCTACTCCCCCACCACATTTTATCAAACGTCTTACTAAAGCCGAAATGGATCAGAGATGGGCTCAAGGGTTGTGTTTCAATTGTGATGAGAAATATAAGACTGGCCATCTGTGCAAAAGACTTTTTTGGTTGGAAGTGTATGATTCGGAAAAGGGTGACTAACTGGAGGTGGAGGACCAAAACGAGGTGGAGGAACCAGCCATCTCCCTCCACGCCATGACAGGGTTGAACAACACAAACACCATGCAGGTCCATGCCACCATCAAGCATCTCATGCTACTAGCACTGGTTGACTCGGGTAGCACCCATAATTTCCTCAGCCAACCGGCAGGACAACAGTTGGGTTTATCTCTTCAATAAAATTCGGGCATTTCAGTCTATGTGGCTAACAAAGACAAGTTCATCAGTGTGGGGTTCTATTCAGCAGTTCCATTTGTTATTGAGGGCCACACCTTTGTGGCGGATTTCTTGGTCATCCCACTTGTTGGCTTCGGTCTGGTTTTGGGGATTAAATGGTTGCAGCGGTTGGGTCCGATTTTATGGGATTTCCACTCCCTTACCATGAGTTTCACACATGCTAGTCAACAACTCAGTCTCCATGGCACCCACACCCCGCTACCATGCACTCTCCAGACGCTTTCAATAGGTGATTCAGAGCGAGATCACTTGCCTTCTCTATTGGCAAAATTTGCAGACTTATTTTAGGAACCCGCTGCTCTTCCACCCATTCGTGCGTTTGATCACCGTATTCGGTTGAAGATGGGCACTGAGCCAGTGGTAGTGCACCCCTACCATTACCCTCATGTGCAAAAATATGAGGACTCCATAGCATCTAGAGTGGCTAGCCAAAGAAGAGGATAGATTGGGTAAATTTTCAATTTTAATTCATTAGGGGTTTATTTGTAATTTGTTTGAACTTTATGGCCCTTGCTTGGCCATGTGTGTGTTTTCCCTAATTTCCTATTAAGGGACGTGAGATGAATGAGAAGGTAAGCATTATTCCAATCTAGAGTACTGAGGTCGGGTACTCTCTCTAGCAAGGCCCAAGGGTGGAGCTCCTTCAAAAGCTCAACGTCTCTCTTCAGCATAGGTCGTTCTAAACACCGTAAATCCTTTCCAACCTCGTCATGCAACCTAGAAGCTAGAGGAGATCGCCGGGTGACTTGGTCCATGGCAAGGGAACCTAACAGATTCTGACTCTCTTGAATCTTCTCAAGTGTTAAGACTCCATCCTTTAGAGCCAATTTGATGAAGTGAGAACGCACCTGTATGTGCTTTGTTCTGGCATGATAAACAAGATTCTTTGCTAAATGAATAGCACTCTGATTGTCACAATACAACACATTTTTCCCATGTTTGAGACCCAATTCTTCCCGAAGGACTACAACCATATGATCTCTTTGCTGGCTTGGGTCACAACAACATTTTCTACCTCAGTAGTAGAAAAAAAACTATCTTCTACAACTTAGAGACCCAACTAGTTGATATACCACCCAACGTGTATACATACCCAGTGGTACTCTTCCTACCATCAAAGTCTTCAGCCATGTCAGCATCTACATAACCCTGTAATCCCAAATCTGACTTTCTGAAACATAAGGTTGAGTCTGCAGTGCCTCTCAAATAGCTGAGAATCCACTTGACTGTTTCCCAATGTTGTTTACCTGAATTATTCAAATATCAGCTCACAACTCCCACTGCATGAGCTATGTCTGGTCTAGTGCACACCATGGCATATACGAGACTGACAATAGCAGAAGCGTAAGGTACATTGGCCATGTTGGCTCACTCCTTCTCTATAGAAGGTGACTGCTCCTTATATAGCCTAAAGTGACTAGCCAAAGGAGTACTCACTAGTTTTGCATAATTCATGTTGAATCTACGACCTTCTTCACATATTCTTCTTGTGACAATTTCAAGACATCAGTATCTCTAGTAATCATCATCCTAAGGATTTGTTTTGCACGACCCAAATCTTTCATTCCAAACTTCTTCAACAACTCCCATTTCAAATTATTTATTTCCTGTTTGCAAGCACTTACTATCAACATGTCATCAACATATAGCAGTAGAATGATGTAAGAGTCATCAAGCTTCTTCACATAATAGCAATGATCTACCTGGCACATCAAGAAATCATTACTACTCATCAAAGTGTCAAACTTCTTATACCACTGTCTTGGAGCTTGTTTAAGACCCTCCAAACTCTTTTGATGTTTATACACCATTTTCTCCTTTCCTTGTGCCTAGAAACCCTGTGGTTGCATCATGTAAATTTCTTCCTCTAAATCACCATGAAGAAAGGTTGTCTTTACATCCAACTGCTCTAAGTACAAATCTTCATTTGCCACTAGTCCAAGCACTGTTCTAATAGTAGTCAATTTCACTATTGGAGAGAAAATTTCAGTGTAGTTAATGCCTTCTTTTTGTTGAAAGCCCTTTATCACCAGTCTTGCCTTGTACCGCATGATGCCATCATGTTTGTCATTTATTCAGTGCACCCATATATTTTGCAAGGCTTCTTTCCTTTTGGTAGCTTTGTCAACTGCCATGTCTGATTTGATAACAATGAATCCATCTCATGCCGCATGGCCAAGTCCCACTTGGTTGATTCATCAACTTGTACGTCTTCCACATAACTCTCTGGTTCACCTTTATCAGTCAAAAAATTATAATTAAGTGCAGGAGAGTACCTCTGTGGTGGCCTGCTAGTTTTGGTAGATCTCCTAAGTTTAATCATAGGAATGTTCTGATTTACTTCTGGGGTGTGTGTTTTCCTGGTTCTGGAAGATCTCTCAACTGAATCACTTCAGACTTCTTGGCTTCCTCACTTGTGCTCTCAAACTCTGTTCTCAACCTTATACAAGGCATCTTCATTGAATATCACATCCTTGCTCCTGATAACCTTATGATTTTGGTCATCTAAGAAGCGATAACCAAACTCAATACCACCATAGCCAATAAAGAAACATAATTTAGATTTGGCATTGTTACAATGTGGGACGCACCATGGTGCACGAGCTGGTGGGATCCACCATTAGGACGTGGGATGCCAAGAAGAGTCCTCACCCAAGCTAGCACGAGTTAAGAAGATAAGAAGCACAAGCTTAAATGAATTTGAAGACTTGAAGATCAAGTGGGACTCACAAAGATACCACAAGCTGGTAATCTTATCAATATGAGCTAGAAGATCATGTGGGACCCACAAGGATAAGGCCACGAGCTGACCTTCTCTCTTATATTCACGTTATTGAAGAAGAGTTCTAGTTCAACTCATATTAGACTTCTAGTAGATTGTGTTATCTTTTCATGATAGACTTATCTTAGAGAGTTAGAGTTGGAATGAAATTAGGAGATTGAAAGATTAATTGTATAAGGACTCTATCACTACCTATACTATAAATAGAGAAGTTGTAATTCGGAATTAATCAAGTTACACATCTCCTTCTTGAGTAAATCCCTCTCTCTTTGCTTGGTGCGCATCTCTCTTTTCGTTTTTCTTCTCTCAACCCGAGAGCTCTTCTTTTCTTTTCTTCTTTTTTATTTCTCCTTTATCTTACTCATAATATTAGAAAATGGATCCTAAATTTAACATGGTATCAAAGCATTAAATCTAGGAATGCTCTAAAGAAGTTATGATCAACACACTCAAAGAAGGCTCTTTTGTGAAGAAAGAACACAAACCGTGAGATAAGTGCTTGATTTTGTTTACTTCATGCTACTGGTTTCCAAATTTAAAAGATGAGTATGTGAATGCTTTTAATTTTAATATACTGTGAATATGCATGCCTCTCCATCTAGAAGAAGCTATCAAAACAGTTTTGTCGGTTAGGAAATTCTGTTAACCGAGACGAGTCCATGATCAGATTGTTGGAATTTGTTTCATGGGAACAAGAGTCCCTTGATATAGAAGATTTTTATTGAGTCTCTTATAAATGGTATTTGAGAAAAAAAAAATCAAAATAAAAATTTAGCATCAATACTAAAGTTCTCTATACATCGAATTGTTTGAAGAATACTACTTGGTGTTTTTGTTAAAAAAAAGAAATTTTGAAGAAGGGCCTATCATGGCCGAAGAGAGTATGAATATCAAAAGTGATATACTGAGAATTACCACTATACCCTTATGTGGGGTATAAATTTTATGAGTTGGTCCACATCGATTTGGAGGTTTCTAATAACAAAAGACCTACTTTGACACGTCACCACCCGAGGACCACCTATTGATGAAGATGATATTTTTTATAAAAAATGGTTGAAAAATGATAACTTGGTGATTAGTTTAGTTGGCTAATCAACAATATGGAAGAACATGTCTCCAACAATGTCATTCATCTTGACACTACTAAACAAATTTGGGAGACATGTGCTACATTGTACTCTTGCCCGAATACTCTACATAGACCATATGATATTCTCCAAAGGATGTTGAATACTAAACAAGGAGAAAATATCCATGAGTACTTGGCCCGCTTTAGAGGCTTTCTTCAAGAATGGAAGTTAGCTCAGCCTTCAACCACAAATATTTCTATCCAAGACAAGCAGAAGGAAGCCTTAATTACTGCTATTTGCCTTGCAAATATAAACCCCATCTTGAGATTTCCAAGAGTCAACTTATGAGTGTTTCTGATGTCCCCAAGTTTGATGATGTTTGTGCAACACTACTTCGTATTCCAGACATTTCTTTCTCCACTACTAAAGTATCATCCGCCGTGCATTCAGATCATAGAGGAACATCATCTGACTGCGGCTGAGGCCGAGGCAGAGGTTATAGAGGAGGCCAAGGAAGAGATGGAAGGACCGGTGCTGAAGAGTAGATGGGCAAGAATGTACTCATTGTAAGAAATTTGGCCACACTATAGATCAATGCTATTACAAGGATTACAAGGCATGCAGTTACTGCGGACAATATGGTCAATATAAAGAAATATGCTATAAATCCAATGGATAGTTAGAATTGACAAAGGCTAATCAAGCCTTTGTATGTGATACAAAAGAAGAACAACCAACAAAATCAACAGCACAGAAAATTTTTACTGATGAAGAGTATGAGCTATTTCAGAAAATGAAGACAATGTTGGGTTCTTCTCCTAGTTCATCCGCAACTACTGCTGCCACTACTGCTTCAGGTATGCTATTGTTATGGTCTCGGACCATGGACCTTGTAATCCGATGGGAAGGAACTCTGCGTCCAGCACAGGTTCAGCACCAGTGTGCTGTACTCGTCCAGGTCTGCCTGTGATGGCGAGTTCTGGGTGAAATGTGTGATAGAAAGGAGATGAGGGAAGAGCTTGGAAGTGATGGAAGGAAGGAAGGGTAACCCGGCTCTGAGGGAGACCATAACCCACTACTCGTGAAGGGAGACAGCAACCTGGTTCATCAAGAGGGGAACCTCCCTGTTTGTGTTCTATTTCTGGCTTCAAATGTTCGATAGGTTTCATTTCCACTTGCCTCGTCTTAAGATGTTCGAAGAGGAGCCAAAATAATTACATACATTGCCATTATATCGCTTACATGTCTAAAGATGAAACATACAAATTGAACTAAGTTGCTGCATCAATCAGAATTACAAAAATAACCATCTTGGCTTACACGCTCAGCATGCTGAATCTGCTGAAATAGTTGCTGAGAATGTTGCATCAATTCCAATAAAAAACACTTCCATAAACACTTCAACTGTGACGCCTTTGGATGATTCGTTTGGCTATCGAGTCTATAACATCACTCCCCCCTTTGAAAGAGAGCTTGTCCCCAAGCTCAAATTCAAATGAAAGGTACACGTGCTGAAACACCTGTAAGTCTTCCCATGTGGCCTCGGTGGGATCAGTATGTGACCATTGAACCAAAACCTGGGTGTTGTCCTGGAGCTGCCTAGACTGCAGAATTTTGACCGGAGTGAGAGAGACCTTACTGTCTTCAACCGGTGGTAGAGAAGGGATGGACTGAGGTGCTGGTCCCTTGAGAGGCTTGAGCATTGAAACATGGAAAACATAATCAATTTGAGACTCCGGTGGTAGCTGGAGCTGATATGCAACTTGTCCCACTCGCCGCAGAATTTTGTATGGCCCAAAGTACTTGGGGGATAGCTTGTGGCGTGTCCCGGCAATGGAGTGCTGGTGATATGGCTTGAGGCGGAGCCACACAAATTTGTTGGGTTGATATTGCTCATCCCGGTGGTACTAATCATACTGAAGCTTCTTACGGGCTTGAGCTTACGGGAGCCGAGCGAAGGCATTTGCTAGCAACTGATCTTTGTTGTGCAAACCATGATCAACTACGTCCACACGAGTAGACCTTGTGGTGTAGGAGAGTAGACGGGGTGGGTCCCGACCATAGAGAATTTTGAAGGGGTCTCCTGTAAGGCTGTGTGATATGAGGTGTTGTACTAGTACTCGGCCCAGCTAATGTAGTGCACCCACTTCTTGGGGTTGTCCCCCACAAGGCACCTTAAGTACATCTCGATGGTGCGGTTCATGACTTCGGTCTGACCATCTGTTTGAGGGTGGTATGCCGAGGAATATTTGAGTTTCATGCCGTAGAGCCTGAAGTGTTCTTTCCAGAAGTCGCTGGTGAAGATCACATCCCGATCACTCACTATTGACTCGGGAATGCCATGCAAATGGACAATGTTGTCAACAAAAATTTGGGCGACTGTGGCTGCTGTATACGGATGGGCCATGGGCATGAAATGGGCATATTTGGACAGCCGATCAACCACAACTAAAAGGATGGATTTACCCGCTGCTCTCGATAATCTTTCAATAAAATCCATGGAGAGGTTGGACCATACCTGAGTAGGAAGGTCGAGGGGCTGGAGCACCCTAGCCGAAGACAAATGGTCAGCCTTGTTGCGCTGGCAGATCAGGCAGGCAGCAACATATTCAACAACATGAGACCTCAACCCAGCCCAATAGAAATTGTTGTGTATCCGCTGTCCCATTTTCTGGAGCCCTTCATGTGCGCTGTCATGGTAGGCTGATAAAATTTGCAGCACCAATGGAGATGAAGGCAGGAGGTAAATGCACCGCTTGTACAAGATGATGTGGTCCAGGATAGACCAGTGTGGTGTCATTTGACCTACTGTAATTTTCTGGGATAGCTGCTGTAATGCAACTGTGGACTGGTGCTCCTGACGTATGGCCTCTAGCAGCAGTGCTCGGTTCAAGGACCCTGGTTTGTGTTCCACTGCAAAATCGAAGCCCATGAGCTTGCTAATCCAGTGTTGTTGAGGTGGCGTGGAGATGTGTTGGTCCAGCAAGAACTTGAGGCTGGAGTGATCAGTGCGGATACGAAAGAAACGGCCCCACAAATAAGGCCTCCAGTGTTGCACGGCCTTTGCTAACCCGATTAATTCTCGCTCATAGGCTAGCAATTGATGATGGTGGAGGGCAAGTTGCCTGCTGAAATACGCAATGGGGTGCTAGGATTGATGAAGGACTGCCCCAATTCCACTGGCAGAGGCATCACATTCCAGCACAAAGTCGTCTTCAAAATTTGGTAGTTGCAGCACCGGTGCTGACGTGAGAGCCTGTTTGAGGACATTGAAGGAGTTCTCTGTGGCCTCCGTCCACTAGAAGGCATTGCAGTGCAGCAGGTTGGACAATGGTGCTACGAGGTGGACGTAATTCTGGATGAACTTTCTTTAATACCCGCTAAGCCCAGAAAACCTCGTAAGGCAGCAACATTGCGGGGTAGTGGCCACTGCATGATCGTCTCAATTTTGGTGGGATCCATAGTGCGCCGGAGACTGTAATCACATGCCCCAAATAGTCCACCTGTGGCTTACCAAAAGAGCACTTGGAGAGCTTCAAGTATAAGTGGTGAGTCCGGAGAAGGCTGAAGACCCTACTCAGGTCTTGAAGGTGTTGCACCCAACTCTTGCTGAAAATCAGGATATTGTCAAAGAAAACAAGGACAAATTTTCTAAGAAATGGGCAAAATTCCTCGTTCATCAATGTCTGGAAGGTGGATGGCGCATTGGAGAGGCCAAAGGGCATGACAATGAACTCAAAATGGCCATGGTGAGTGCGGAAGGCTATTTTCTCGATGTTCGGAGGACGCATGTGGACCTGATGATAGCCGGACAGCAAGTCGAGCTTGGTGAAATTTTTTGCCCCGTGGAGTTCATTTAGGAGTCCATCCACCACCGGAATGGGAAACTAGTCCTTAACGGTCTTGGCATTTAATTCCCGGTAATCAACACAAAACCGCCATGTGTGGTCCTTTTTCTTCGCCAGCAAGACAGGGAACGAGGATGGAGAGGTTCTCGGCCTTATGAGGCGCTGGTCAAGCATGACAACACATTGCCTTTCAATCTCATATTTTTGGAGGTGGTGGTATCGATAGGGCCGCACCACCACAATTTTGGAGCCAGCCTTCAAATGGATTATGTGATCACAGTGGTGCAAGGGAGGTAGGCTGCTGGGTGGGAGGAATAGATCAGCAAATGCTTCCAACAATGAGTCCAACGTGTGGATAGTGGGCTGCTGCGCTGGATGGTATGCAGTTGTACTGTACCTTTGGTAGGAGGGCCTTGTAGTGTGACTCTGAGGTGCTGCTATTCAAAGCTCATGGTAAGGGAAATGAAGTCCCATAAAATTGGCCCTAATGTCTTGAGCCACCTCACGCTGAGCACGAGATCAAAACCAGCAAGTGGTATGATATAAAAATTTGCTAAAAAGCGATGTCCAGCAATGACGAACCGGATAGACTTGCTGACCCCATAGCTCGGTACCTTGTCCCCATTGGCAACGGACTCTGAAGTGGTTGGCTGGGATTGCACTGAAAGTTGCAAATACTTGGTGTTGGTAAGGCTGATGAAATTGTGGCTGTTGTTGGAGTCCACTAGAGCCACCACTGGTTGGGCGTCAACCAGCACACAGAGCTGCATTGTGGTGGTGGTCTGGAAGCCGATAATGGCATGGATGGAGACCTCTGGTTCATCAGTAGCAACCTCTTCCACTGGCAGTTCTTCCTCTTCTTCCAGTTCCACCCAAAAAAGTTTCTTGCAACAGTGATCGCAGGTATAGTGTTCATCACAATTGAAGCATAAACCTTGTTCTTTTCGGGCTTCAATTTCTAGTTCGGTGAGTTTTTTATTGCTGGGTGCTAGGCTTGAGGGGGTTTTGGGTGGGAGGGAGGACTCTTACACCAATGAGAGGGGTTGGATGACCTCCCGAGGTGGTTTTCTGTTACGGTCCCGGATCTGACACAAGGATTCTTTGGGTGGATCTGGGGTCTGCCACGGGTTATGGGTCTTCCAAGCATTACCATAGGGGTAGTAGGAAGACATGGGGAAGACGAAAATGAAGATCAAGCCTAAGGGAAGCTTGAAAACCCTAGAGCTCGTTGAGGAGAACTCTAAACCTCATTACGCTAGATTTAACCTAATTCTTATTACTTCAATGCTTGCTTTTCTCATTACTCTTACCCCTTAAATAGGGTTCACTCTGTTAGGGTTTAATAAAATATTACAAAAATATCCCTACGAATAAAATATTCCAAAAATATCCCTATTAATAAATAATTCCAAAAATACCCCTATGGCCTAAAACTGAAATAAAATAAAGTAAATTAAATAAAACAACTAAAATAATAATGTTATTACGTGCATAACATTTTCCCCTCTGGCCAAATGGGCTTCCTATTTTGAAATTTGTTTTTGGCCTCCAAAGTGCAAGCGAAATTCATAGCTCGGGCCAAATCGTGCGGGGGGGGGGGGGGGGTGGCTCGGGCCAAATCGGGGCAGGGGGGGGGGGGGGGGGGGGGGGGGGGGGGTGCTGGGGGCTTCCAACTCATTTAATCCCGCTGTGAAGAAGCTAACTTGCTGATCTACTTGGACCACATGGCTAGCTTGGGATAACTTCTCCTGAAAAGTTTTCTGGTACTCAGCGACATTGCCGGTCTATTTTAAGAGGATGATATCACTCAATGGGTTGGTGTGGGTGGATAGCCCAAACCGGATAGTGCATTGTTCTGTAAATTCTTGCAAACCGATGCCCAAGTGCTCTCTTTCCATTAGGTGGCCCCACAGCTGCGCTTCGTCGAGCATGTGGAAGGCGGCCAACCCCATTCTGTCCACTGCAGCAATACGTTGATGGAGAAAAAAAATTTTGCATCGATAGATCCAAAATTAAAGGGTCCTCTGACCTGCTAAAGACTGGAAATTCCATTTTGGTGTACCTTGCAATGGTGGTAGGCTCTGGACGTCCTCCATTGGGGCTGAAATTTTTTGTGTGTCCCCCATTTGGGGTGGGTGTCCTTCGAATCAGTGTTTAGAGTTCTTCAACCTGCTAAGACAGTTGCTGACTCGCCAGAGCCACTGAACGAGATACTGTGTTGTCCAACATGCTTGTCAGTCGACCCTCTGTCTCATGTAGTTCTTCTCTGACTTCTTCTCTAAACCTTTCGAACCTATCTTCCTAGGTTGACGTCTCTCCCATCGTTCCCCGCTTTGATACCAACGTGTTATGGTCTCGGACCATGGACCTTGTAATCCGATGGGAAGGAGACTCTGTGTCCAGCACAGGTTCAGCACCAGTGTGTTGTACTCGTCCAAGTCTGCCTATGATGGCGAGTTTTGGGTGAAATGTGTGACGAAAAGGAGATGAGGGAAGAGCTTGGAAGTTATGGAAGGAAGGAAAGGTAACCCGGCTCTTAGAGAGACCGTAACCTACTACTCGTGAAGGGAGACAGCAACTTGGTTCGTCAAGAGGGGAACCACCCTGTTCGTGTTCTGTTTCTGGGTTCAAATGTTTGATAGGTTTCATTTCCACTTTCCCCTTCTTAAGTTGTTCGAAGAGGAGCCAAAATAATTACATACATTACCATTATATGGCTTACATGTCTAAAGCTGAAACATACAAATTGAGCTAAGTTGCTGCATCAATCGGAATTACAAAAATAGCCATCTTGGCTTACACGTTCAACATGTTGAATCTGCTGAGCTTCTGAAATAGTTGTTGAGAATGCTGCATTAATTCCAATGCAAAACACTTCCATAAACACTTCAACTGCGACGTCTTTGGATGGCTCGTTCAGCTATCGAGTCTATAACAGCTATTTTGTTATGGACTCCATAGCATCCCAAATTATCCACATGCGTAGGAATTAAATTATTTCCCTTTCCATGTATGTTAAATTTGGTTTGGTTTGGTTTGGAAAAGAAAAAAGGTTCTCTTCCAGCGTCAATAGTCAATTTGGAGGGAAGAGAGGGAAGAAGGGTGATGAGATCCATGGCCCGGAAAGATCCCAACATCTTGGTATCAAACAGGTTCACCCTTAGGGATTCCTCTTCCTCGGAAGATTTGCGTCAGCTTATTGATGCAAATCATCAAAGATCATATGCAGGTATTGATGATCTTCGCACTTATGTCGAGACCATGAATACGACACTCGAGCTCATTCTCCGGCCACTTGATGAAGGTGGGGGTCGCGGACCATCACCGCGAGTAGCCTATTCTCCCCTGGCCGAACACCACCAGCCACCACCACCTCCTCCACCACCGCTGCGTCACCCCCATCCACCTATGGAACCTCACAGCCAGGGACCAAATTCGGCTCCCAGGTATGTGAAACTGGACTTTCCAACATTTGATGGGTCTAAGGACCCCTTGATATGGTTACACAAATGTGACCAGCTCTTTTACCATTAAAAAACATTGGCGAATGATCGGGTCCAGTTGGCCACATACCATATACTCGATGAAATGCTCTTTTGGTTCCTCCAATTTCGAAATGGACATTTGGTTCAGGATTGGGAGGCATTTAGACAATCTTGCATGATGAGGTTTGGTCCTCCAACCAGTAGCAATCCGTTGGGCGAATTGATCAATTTTAAACAGACAAGCCCACTTGATGTGTACCAAAAGACCTACCAGCAACGTTTGACCAGAGCTAGTAATTTTGTCAAAGCCCTCCCAGTATGTTCAAATCTTTATTGCTGGATTAACTGAGGCCCTGCGTCTGGAGGTTGAATTACATGGCCCAAGAGATTTGGACCACGCTATGAATCTGGCCAGGACAATTGATACTAAACAGCATGTTCTAAAGGACTCAATGATCAGAAAATCAGCTTGCCCAACCAAGATAAATACCTCTACGCCATCATCCTATTCAGGGCCTCCCCGTACAGGTCCTATAGACCAAAAGGGCCCAGCTATTTCACTCAATGCCATGACTAGCCTGTGCAGTTCCAACACAATGCAAGTTCGGGCACAGTTGCACCATCTACAATTACTAGCCTTAGTTGACTCGGGCAGCACATATAACATCATCAGTTAGCCAATGGCAGAACAGCTTGGGTTAGTAATCCAGCAGAACACAAGCCTCTCTGTCTCAGTGGCCAATGGGGCCAAAATCGCCAGTGTGAGTATCTCTACAGCGCCCCCCCCCCCCCCCCCTCCCCACCGCCCCTTTTCTATTGAGGGCCACTCCTTTATTGTCGATTTCTTGGAAATTCCTCTGGCAGGATTTGATTTGGTACTCGAAGTTAAATAGCTCCAAATGTTGGGGCCTATTTTATGGGATTTTCAGGCCCTGGCCATGACCTTCACAATGGCCCACGTCAGATAACCTTGCATGGCACACATGCTACTATGCCCTGCACACTTCAGGCAATTCAGGTCCAGAGCACCGAGTTCTATAAGTTATCTCAATTACTTACAAACTTTGAAGATTTATTTCAGGCACCTTCTACTCTTCCGCCTATTCACCACTGAGATCACCGCATCAGATTGCACATAAGGATTGAACCTGTGGTGGTTCGGCCTTACCGTTACCCCCACTTGTAGAAGGATAAAATTGAGCGCCAATGCCAAACTATGCTCGTCCAGGGAATTATTCAGCCCAGCAGATTGTTATGGACTCATTAGGGGTTTATTTGTAATTTCCATTCATTAAGGGTTTATTTGCAATTTCTATTCATTAGGGGTTTATTTGTAATTTCTTGAAAATTAGGGGTTTATTTATAATTTGTATAACTTATGGCCTTTGGCTTGTTTTCCCTAACTCCCTCTATAGGGACGTGAGATGAATGAAGAAAGTAAGTATTGAGAAAATTAGAGTTAAACAGGTTAGATTCTCCCTCAGAGGTCTAGGTCGGATTCTCCCTTTGAGGTCTAGCCTCCTTCAAGGCTCAATCCCTTCCTCCCCAGGCTGGAAGAAATCGTCCGGTGGTTGATCCAAAATGGGCCATAACAGTTTGGTATCAGAGTGGACCAACCATGGTGATTCGTTTTCCTGGGAGGATTTGCGTCGACATTTGGTAGAACAACGTCGAGTTATGGAGAAACAGCATCAGGCCATGGAGGAAATCAAGACAGACATGTACGCCATGAAGGACATATTACAGTGGATCAAACGGCTACTAGATGAGGAAATGGGTCGTAGTCAGATGCCGTCGGGCAGTTCCACTCTTCTGGCCGAGCACCACCATTCCCGCCCGGCCCCAACCCCACCACTTATGCGCCATCAAACCCTGCCCACACCTAGGGCTCCTCTACGCCCAACACAACCTTCGTCGGCCAAAATGGCCATTCGGGAGCTCTTGGTCACGGAAACGCTACCCCAAATTTTGACACCAGACGGCGGCGACCCCAAATCATGCACACCGGAGGGGTTTTCCCAACCCCTTTCTCACAGGAAGCCATAACTCTTCCTGCACAACAGATGCTTCCAGTCCGAAGGATTGTAGACTCAAAAAGCTTTCCAAACTCCCGAAATCAAAAGGCGGGGACCTAGATTTTGGGAAATCAGAAGACATTTCTACCCAAAACTCGTCAATACAGGCTGATTTGGGTTCGACCTCCCAAATCCCCTTCTAACGGCCAATAGCACCTCTTCCCGCACAGTAGATGGAAGTATTCCCATCTGCCTCAGTCACGGCGAATCAATTTGACCCTCCCTCCTCTGTCTCCGACAATCTACCAGCACCGAGGGAACTCAACTCCCAAATTGGGTGGGATTGCTTAGACAATTTTTTTGGGGGGAATTGGCTTCCGGCCAATAGCTATCAGTTCCCATCTCCTTCTCGGCAATTCAGTGGGGCAACCTCGTCCATGCAATCACGAGGCATTGTCAAAATGGCAGCTTCGTTTCGGCTTCTCTGGTTTTTTGATAGAATGGTCAAGGCAGGTTCTCAGCCCAACTCTGTTACTTATTCGCGTTTGATTCATGGTCTTTGCAATGTTGGGACAATTGATGAAGCACTGGATCTCATCAAGGAAATGGTGGAGAAGGGCCTTGGTCCAACGGCTTCTACCTATACACTTCCTCTCACATCTCTCTGTGAGGCTGGTCGTCTCACGGAAGCATGTGATCTGCTCATTGACATGAGAAAAAGATGTGTTTGTAACGTTCAAACTCACATTGGTTTGGTCCCTGGTTTGTTTAGAGTGGATTACTTTGAAATTTCTATTGGCTTGTTTCACAAGATGTTACAAGATAGTGTGGTTACTTTGATAAATGGATATTGCAAATTGGGAAATCTGAACAATGCAATGAGATTGCTGAATTTCATGCAAGAGAATGGATGTGAACCGGATGAGTGGACATTTACAGAACTGATTTGTGGATTCTTCAAAATGGGTAACGTTGGCTATGGCTTTAGATGTGTTCAATAAAATGGCAGCATGTGGATTAAATCCACATAAGGTCAGTTATACTGCCTTAATAGATGGATGTTGCAAGAAGGAGGCAATGGGCCTGGCACTATCGTTGTTGGACAAGATCAAGGAGATTGGTTGTAGACCTAATGTGCGTACATATAATGTGATATTTAATGGATTTTGCACACAGAATAGGTTACCAGAAGCAGAAAAGCTCTGTAGAGAAATTACAGAACAGGGGTTGTTCCCCACTGTTGTAACCTATACAAATTTGATTGATTGTTTGTGTAAGAGTGGGGCCACCAGTCTTGCATTTAAAGTGGTTGATGAGATGATGAAGCACGATTGGTTACCAAACCTTCACACTTACAGCACACTCATCTATGGATTATGTCAAGAAGTCAACGCCATGGAGGCCGAGCTTCTATTTAAAGCAATGCAAAGGAAAGGGTTGATTCCATATCTAGTGACTTATACTTCAGTAATAGACAGACCCTATGGTGTTTTGCTGAAAGGCTTGCAGAAGGATCAAGAGTTTCTTGAAGAAGACCACATTGATGGCTATCTTTCCACAGGAAAGGCGAGAGGTTCTACCACTGTTTCTGGTCTCTTAGACAGGTTGTTGGAGAATGGTTGTGGGCCATATTTTGATACATATGTTACTTTACTAGTGGGTTTATGGAGAAAGGAGTCAAGGCATTTGTCTCATACATGCGCGCTTATAAAGAACCTCATTGCACCTTCATATTCATATGGAAGGACTTGCTGGTCAAGTAAAGTATACTACAGAACAACTGGGAATTGGTACTGCCTTGCAAAAAAAGCAGTTGCAAGTGCCGCTTTGGAGTATGGACAAAAACACAACATCTGGCACATAGTTGTTGTCTGAGATGTCGTTGAAGCTCTTATCCTTATCTATGCAAGATCAGATGAATCTAGGAGATCCATATGTGGCCCCCATGCAATACGGGCACATGATTTAGTTGACAAGACCGAGCATGTTTTCATAGTATAATTATCCTCAAAATTTTGTCAATGGTGACGATGATATTTGTCTGAGCTCTGAGAGGCTGATGAGTTTAGGATGGAAAAAAAATTGCTCCTCTACTAGATTGCTCTACTTTTGTAAGGACAGGCCATTCTACATTCAACCTTGAGGACAAGCTCATTCTCCAAGAGGGGAGTAATGTTATGGACTCATTAGGGGTTTATTTTTAATTTTTATTCATGAGGGGTTTATTTGTAATTTGTAGAACTTATGGCCTTTGGTTTGTTTTCCTTAACTCCCTATATAGGGACGTGAGATGAATGAAGAAAGTAAGTATTGAGAAAATTAGAGTTAAACAGGTCAGATTCTCCCTCCGAGGTCTAGGTCGGATTCTCCCTCCGAGGTCCAAGGTCGAGCCTCCTTCAAGGCTCAATCCCTTCCTCCCCACGCTAGAAGAAATCGTCCGATGGTTGATCCGAAATGGACCATAACATAGGTCTCCTTTTTCATCCCCGATGTTACTGGTCAAAAAGCATGACAAGTCGTGGAGGTTTTGTTTGGACTACAGGAAGCTCAATGCTCACACAATTAAAGACAAATTTCCCATTCCAGTGGTGGACGAACTGTTAGATGAGTTACATGGTGCCACTATATTTACCATGTTGGACTTGAAGTCAGGTTATCATCAGATTCGAGTTCAACCTTCAGATGTGGAGAAGACCGCGTTCCGCACGCACCATGGTCATTTCAAGTTCCTCGTCATGCCCTTTGGTCTCTCCAATGCGCCATCCACATTCCAGACCCTCATGAATCAGGTATTTGGCTCTCTCTTGCGGATATATGTTCTTTTTTTTTTATCATTTATTGGTGTATAGCAAACACTGGGACAAGCACCTTCAACAGGTATTTACTCTTCTCCGCTCCCATTATTTGGTTTTAAACAAGTCCAAATGTTCTATGGCTACCTCCGAGGTGGCATACTTGGGCCACGTTATTTCAGCAGTTGGGTGAAGGTTGACCAGAGCAAGATTAAGGTCGTCACAGACTTGCCCCCTCCCACCTCCATCACAGCGTTAAGGGGATTTTTGGGCCTCGTAGGGTATTATAGAAAATTTATCCGCAGCTATGGCCAGATTGCAGCGCCGCTCCACAACCTCCTCAAGAAAAATGCTTTCACCTGGTCTGAGCCAGCGGATCATTCCTTTTAGCAGTTGAAGGAAGCATTATCTTCAGTGCCGGTTTTGCAGCTCCTAGATTTTGATGAGTTGTTTGTAGTGGAATGTGATGCTTCGGGCGGAGGTATAGGTGCAGTGTTACAGCAACAAGGCCACCCGATCGCTTATTTCAGCCGACAGCTTGGCCAACACCATCACAAACTAGCGGCTTATGAAAGGGAATTAATCGGTTTAGCTAAAGCAATCCAGCATTGGTGGCCTTATCTCTGGGGGCGCCCCTTTATTATTCGAACCGATCATTGCAGCCTAAAGTATCTTCTTGAGCAGCATCTCACTACCTCCCCTCAGTAGCACTGGTTGAGTAAGCTGATGGGGTTTGACTTTACCGTTGAGTATAAATCTGGTAGTTTGAATCTGGGGGCCGATGCCTTATCTCGCTGGGACGTTCTTGAGCCACACTTACATGCTATCAATCAACCCAGAGTTCTTTTACTGGATTCTATATGGGAAGAGACACAACAACATCCGAAACTCATTGCATTATATCATGATATTCAGTAGGGGACATCGGATATCCATTGGACGATCCAGGATCGTCTTATCTTGTTTAGTAATAGGATTTTTCTGCACCACACCTCGCCACTTATTCCCAATATCTTAGCCTCTTTCCATGACAGTACACATGAGGGCAGACAGAAAACATATTTCCACCTCAGTAGAGATTTTTATTGGAAGGGTATGAAAAGCAATGTAACAAATTATGTGGCGGCTTGTTAGACTTGTCAATGGAACAAAGCCGAATCATTAAGTCTAGTGTTATGGACTCATTAGGGGTTTATTTACAATTCCTATTCATTAAGGGTTTATTTGTAATTTTTAGAACTTATGGCCTTTGGCTTGTTTTCCCTAACTCCCTATATAGGGACGTGAGATGAATGAAGAAAGTAAGTATTGAGAAAGTTAGAGTTAAACAGGTCAGATTCTCCCTCAGAGGTCTAGGTCGGATTCTCCCTTTGAGGTCCAAGGTCGAACCTCCTTCAAGGCTCAATCCCTTCCTCCCCACGCTAGAAGAATCGTCCGGTGGTTGATCCGAAATGGGCCATAACATCCAGCGGGGTTGCTCCAACCACTTCAGCTACCGTCACAGGTATGGTCAGATATTTCCATGGACTTCTTTGATGGCCTTCCCCCCTCTTCCGCTAAATCCATTATATTTGTTGTGGTTGACCGCTTCTCCAAGTATGGCCATTTCCTCCATTTGGCGCATCCCTACATAGCCACTCAGTGGTTCAAATCTTCATGGATAACATTATTCGATTACATGGGATGTCTATGTCCATTACCCGTGATAGGGACTCCATCTTTACCAGTACGTTATGGAAAGAACTATTCAAGCTGCAAGGCACGAAATTGGCGTTCTCTTTCGCCTACCATCCACAGACAGATGGACAGACCGAGGTAGTTACAGGACGATTGAGATGTATCTTCGTTGTTTTCTGGGGGACTCACCTAAAAGGTGGGTTAAGTGGCTGGCATGGGCAGAGTTCTGTTATAATACATCATACCACAGCGCCCTTGTCACTACTCCGTTCAAGGTAGTATATGGCCGAGATCTGCCTCAGCTTTTGTCGTATGAACCAGGTACATCCAAGGTAGCCACCTTGGACCAGGCTTTAGAAGAAAGGGACGCCATGCTCAGTGAGGTGTCCACTCATCTCCAGGAGGCCCAACATGCTATGAAACTATCTTATGATAAGAAGCACCGGGAAGTGTTCTTCTCTTCCGGGGATTATGTGTGGCTACGTCTCCAACATTATAGGCAGCTTTCACTGACCACCTCCAAATGTCACAAACTTTCCCCGAAATATTATGGTCTCTTTCAGGTGATAGACCACATTGGCACATTCCCCTACCGCTTGCAGCTTCTACCAGAAGCCAAGATCCACAATGTGTTTCACATCTCCCAATTGAAGGCCTTCCAGGGAGACTCCCCATTGCTACACACTCTTCTACCACCGATACATGAAGGTCGGGTCCTTTCTTCTCCAGCACAGGTGTTGTAGGCTCGTCGCATTCAGGGCGATT
The DNA here is from genome assembly GCF_029961685.1 of Aristolochia californica. Taxonomy (NCBI): domain Eukaryota; kingdom Viridiplantae; phylum Streptophyta; class Magnoliopsida; order Piperales; family Aristolochiaceae; genus Aristolochia; species Aristolochia californica. The sequence goes on along the minus strand of NW_027181881.1, from coordinate 33,620,496 downwards.
GGGAGGTTCTAGTGTAGTGGGCTAATGTTGACCTCAGTGATAGTACATGGGAGCCCTTAGCCGCTTTCAGGGCTCTCTACCCCTCTCTTGAGCATGAGGACAAGCTCTTTCTCCAGGAGGGGGGAGAGGTTATGGACTCCATAGAATCCCAAGTTATCCACAGGTGTAGGAATTAAATTATTTCCCTTTCCATGTATGTTAAATTTGGTTTGGTTTGGTTTGGATGTAATTTGGCATGAACCAATTGACCCATGGGTCTAAGTGTATTTTCGTTCCCAAACATATTTATTGGGATGGGATGCTGAATGAAGACAAACATTGAGTAAATTAATCTTAGCCAGGTCGGATTCTCCCTCAGAGGTGTAGGTCGGATTTCCCCTCATAGGTCCAGGTCGAGCTTCCTTCAAAGCTCAATCCAATCCATTCCGATTCCACCATTACACGTTCAAAGAACAGGGGTTATCTTCCAGCATCAACAGTCAATCTGGTGGGAAGAGAGGGAAGAAGGGTGATGAGATCCATGGCCCGGGAAGATCCCAACATACTGCGTCATCTTCATTCTGGATAATTGACTCAGGAGGCTCCGCGCATCTTACAGGTAACAAAAATTTATTACATTCTCTATCTCCGTGTCTTTCACACAAGTTTGTTTCCATTGCTAACGGTTCTCAAACCAAAGTCCAATGGAAAGAATTCACTTCTGTCACACCATCACATCCACTCACTAATATTCTTTTCGTTCCTACTTTCCCTTTGAATCTATTATTTGTTGATCAAATGACAAAATACTTTAATTGCTTTGTTACCTTCTCACCCACTTTATGTGTATTTCAAGATCTTATAACGAAGCAGGCGATTAGTGGAGGCCGTGAACAAAGAGAGCTTTACAACCTGGACGTGAAAAAAATGAATATGGTTTCCACTACTGAAAATGAGACAAGGTTATGGCACAATCGGTTAAGACATCCATCTGCACAGTGTCTTTATTATATTTTTCCTTCTCTTAAAGTAAGGTCAGAATTTCATTGTGAGGTTTGTCAATTAAGTAAACATCAAAGGAGTACATACTCTCCTTGTCCAGAAGTCAAAAGTGTTCAAAAAGTATTACTCCATTTTTTTTAATTCATACTAATGTCTGGGGGCCCTTGAGTATCTCCAGCGTTTCTCAAGCAAAATATTTTATTGCATTTATTAATGATTTCACTCGCACAACTTGGTTGTTTGTATTTAAGGAGCATTTTGAGATACCATTTATTTTAATTTAATTCATGTGATGGTACTCACACAGTTTGGTCAGAAAATAAAAATACTCCGGTATGATAATGCCAAAGAATACGTTTCCAAAGACTTTGACTCTTTTTTTCAAGTAAATGGCATTATCCATCAACCATCATGTGTCTACACTCCTCAACAAAATGGTGTAGCCGAACGAAAAAATTGTCATATTCTTGAGGTAGCTCAAGGTTTATTATATGCCATGAAAGTTCCCTACTTTTATTGGCCTCATATAGTCCTTACGGCTTGCTTTCTTATAAATCGTCTACCATCTTCCCTTCTTGTTAGTAATTCTCCTTACTCTAGATTATTACCAAATGATGATCCGTTGTCACTACCTTTGAAAGTCTTCGGATTTCAATGCTTTGTTCATAATTCATTTCCCAGACACAGCAAGCTTGATCCTAAATCTATCAAGTGTATCTTCTTGGGATACTCTGGCACACAAAAGAGTTATGTTTGTTATAGTCCCACTCTTCAACATATATTTGTGTCCAGGGATGTAACATTTTTTGAAGACTCCTCATTTTATTCTGACAGTGCTCCTCCTGGTCTATCCTCAGTACCAGGTTCTCCTCGACCGGTTGTGTCCCGTGATATAGAGATTATTCAAACCCCAAAACAAGTGGCTGACACCACACCTATCGAGTTAACAGATCCCACAGAGGTAAGTCATTCATCAGCAATTATTTTTTGCCCTCAATATGATACTCATCCTATTGCTGTAAGGAAAGAACCAAGATCATGCACTAGACCTCTACTTCTCATCCCATTTCAAATTTTGTGTCTCATCATCGCCTCTCACCTTCATGTTATCAGTTTCTTTATTCTATTTCCTCCATATCTATTCCATAGTCCTATCAGGAGGCTCTACAACATCCAGGGTAGAAGGCAACAATGGATGAAGAAATGAAGGCACTTAATGACAATCAGACATGGTTACTGGTTCCTCTTCCAAAAGAAAAAAAACATGTTGGTTTCAAGTGGGTTTATACTGTCAAACATAATCCGGATGGATAAATAGCACGACTGAAGGCTCGACTAGTTGCCAAAGGTTATACTCAGTGTTATGGAATTGATTATGAAGAAACCTTCTTTCCAGTGGAAAAAATGAACTCGGTACGTATATTATTATCTCTGGTAGCCAATTCATCATGGTCGATATATCAACTTGATGTGAAAAATGCATTTCTGAATGAGGACATTAAAGAAGAAATTTATATGCAACAACCACCTGTGTATGTGGTTGAGGGGGAGTCAGTATGTTGACTAAAAAAATCATTGAATGGCCTCAAGCAGTACCCTCGGGCATGCTTTGAGGAATTTAGTCAAGCCCTCATACGGGCTGGCTTTTACAGATGCACCGGAGATCATTCAGTATTTATTGAAAACACACCGAGAGGTAAGGTAATTCTGGCTGTATATGTTGATGACATCACTTTAACCGGTAGTGATTCTGAGGGTATCCAGAAAACAAAGGAAAAAATATACGCTGAATTCAAGACAAAGGAACTTGGACTACTCAAATATTTTTTGGGTATTGAAGTATTACAATCCAGACATGGGATTGTACTATCCCAAATGAAGTATGCCCTTGATCTACTAGAGGAGACAGGAATAATGGAATGCAAACCAGTAGATACTCCTATGGACTCAAATACAAAATTATGTGGAGGCACTAGAGAAGATGTAGATATTGGGAAATATCAAAGACTAGTGGGAAGACTTATTTACCTGTGCGTAACAAGGCCGGATATATCATATGTAGTAAGTTTGGTAAGTTAATACATGCACAAGCCACAACTTAGTCATTGGCAAGCACTTGAAAGGATACTACGATATCTGAAAGGAGCTCCAGGAAGGGATTCTCTATAAAAATCATGGTCACTTCAACATCGAAGGATTCTCATATGCAGATTGGACTGGATCCTGGATGACAGAAAATCTACTTCAGGATTTTGTACGATGGTTGGAGGGAATTTGGTTACATAGAAAAACAAGAAGCAAAATGTAGTAGCACGGTCTAGTACAGAAGTAGAATACATAGCCATGGCACACACTGTTAGTGAATTCCTATGGATAAGATCTCTTCTCACTGAATTGGGATTCTACAAAGAAGATTTGATGGATCTATATTGTGATAATCAAGCAGCAATACACATTACATCAAATCCAGTCTTCCATGAAAGAACAAAGCATATTGAAGTGGACTGCCATTTTATACAAGAAAAGTTCCAAGCAGGCTTTTTATCTCTAAGGCGTATATCATCACAAAGTTAAGTTTCATATATTCTCACTAAGCTGTTCACTCACAACATTATGTCTGCCATCTATAGAGTTTTGGGCATTTATGATGTTTTCTCACCCCCAGCTTGAGGGAGAGTATTACAATGTGGGACCCACCATGGTGTTCAAGCTGGTGGAACCCACCATGAGGACGTGGGGTACCAAGAAGAGTCCTCACCCAAGCTAGCACGAGTTAAGAAAATAAGAATCACAAGCTGAAATGAGTTCGAAGATTTGAAGATTAAGTGGGACCCACAAAGATACCACGAGTTGGTAATCTTATCAATATGATCTGGAAGATCATATGGGACCCACAAGAATAAGGCAACAAGCTGGCCTCCTCCTTTATATTAATGTTATTGAAGAGGATTTCTAGTTCAACTCATATTAGACTTCAGGTAGATTGTGTTATCTTTTCATGATAGACTTATCTTAGGAGAGTTAGAGTTGGAATGTAATTAGGAGATTGAAAGGTTAATTGTATAAGGACTATCACGACCTCTACTATAAATAGAAGGTTGTAATTTGGAATTAATCAAGTTATACATCTCCTTTTTGAGTAAATCTCTCTCTCTTTGCTTGGCGCACATCACTCTTTTTCTTTTTTTCTTCTCACTACCCAAGAGCACTTCTTCCCTTTTCTTCTTTTTATTTCTCCTTTCTCTTGCTCAAAATATTGGAAAAGGGATCCTAAATTCAACAGGCATCAAGTTTACTTCTAGTAGAAAAATCAATGTGAGTATAAGAAACACAACCAAACACTTTCAAGAAAGAAAGGTTTACCTCTTTGTCGCTCCAAACCTCTTCTGGTATTTTGCAATCCAATGGTGTTGAGGGACCTCTGTTGATCAAATAGGCAGCAGTGCTAATAGCCTCAGACCAACACATCTTTGGCATTCCTACATGTAATCTCATTCTCCTAGCACACTCGTTCAAAGTTCTATTCATCCTCTCAGCCTCACCATTTTGTTGATGTTTTCCAGGAATGATCTTCTTCATCTTGAATCCATTATCAGTACATTACCTCTTGAAATCCTCATCTACGTATTCTCCCCCATTATCTGACTATAGGCACTTCACCTTCAAATCTGTCTCATTCTCAACCATTGTTCTCCATCTCTTGAAGGTATCAAAGACATCGGATTTCTTTTTCGGGAAATAAACTCATACCTTTCTGCTTGCATCATCAATAACTATCACATAGAAGTTAGAACCATCCAGGGAAGTAACAGCTGAAGGCCTCGACGCATCAGTGTGAACTAACTCTAATTTTGTTGTCTTTTGTTCCTTTCTGACCTTAGAAAAACTAACCCTTTTCTGCATGCCAAAAATGCAGCCTTCGCACAAACTGTTATTTACAGTTTTCAACCGTAGCTTCCCTTTGGACTTAAGCACTTTCATTTCCTTTTCACTCATGTGACCGAGCCTACAATGCTACAAGTCAGAATTAGTAACAGCATCAGGAACTGCAACCGTCTCTACAACTGAAAGTGATGTAAAGAGTTCCAATTTTAACTCCCTATGTAACAACCATGGATCCCTTTGTAACTTTTCAGGCAGCACCATTAAAAGTCACATTATGACCTTCATCATCAAGTTGCCCTACTAAGATCTGATTATGCATCGATTTTGGTACATGACTCACCATGTCAATTTTCAACATTGTCATGTTTGACATCCTCAAACTGACATTACCAATACCGACAATATCCAAAGGGTCTCCATCAGCAAGATACACTTTCCCATGATCTCTAGCAACATAATTCTCCATGATCTCATGATGTACGGTGGTGTGAAAAGAAGCTCTGGAATCTAACAACCAGGAGTCAATAGGGCTATCAACCGACAAGAGTAAAACATCTTATATCTCTTCAACCACTGCATCGTTTTTCTTTTCATCATTCTTCAGTGCTTTGCAATTCTTCTTTATGTGACCAAACTTGCCACAATTTCAGCCTTTTACATTCCTTCCGAATTTGGACTTGCTTCTTCCATTCCTTGACTTCCCTCTACCATTGCCCTTGTTGGAATTCCTCTTGAAGTTCATGCCCCTAGTATCGACACTTAGGGCAGAATTAGATATTAACGATTCTCCTGAGTCCTTTCACGAACTTCCCCTGTGAGAATGGTATCCCGAACATCATTAAAGATCAACTTCCCGTTGCCTATAGAGTTGCTGATAGCAGCCCTCATAGGCTCCCAACAATTTGGTAGAGACGCCAAAAATAATTAAATCATAAACTTCATAATCAAATTTTATTTAAACGGATGTCAATTGATTAACAATCATGCTAAACTCATTCAAGATGCAACTGAGGTATTTTCTGTCATCTTTAAATTGAAGAATTTTTTCATGAGATCTACCTTATTATTTGCATAAGGCTTCTCATACGCGTCAAATAGAATCTTCATCAACCCCGTTGTGGTTGTCTCTAACGCCACGTTGTGGTTGTCTCTAACGCCACGTTGTGAACAACGTTCTTCGATAGTGTTAACCGGACTACTCTCAACACTTATCTATCGAGGAGATTCCACTCATCATCTTTCATACCTTCTGGTTTCATATCCAGAAGTGGTGTGTGCAACTTTTTACTGAACAGATAATCTTCGATTTGTATCCTCTAGAACGCAAAATCCATACCATCAAACTTGTTGATCGCTTATGTCGATCCTTCTCCGCTAGCCATTGCTCTCAATCACAAACCAAAGCTCTGATACCACTTGTTAGAAATTAAACACCCTAATTCCAAATGAATGAGAACAATAATAATAAATGCGAAAGAAGGGAAAAAACAAGCATGAAAAAGCACAACAAGATTTATACAAGTTCGCCTCAAGGTGAGACTACGTCCTGTCTTCAGCCGCTGTAGTAATCCACTATGAAGACGAAATACTTTTCAAGATAAATAACACACTTACAGGTGTTTCTCTCTAACCTCTCGGGCTGCAACTCAAGATGCTCCGCGTTATAAGATGATAATCAAACCCTAATAGTGGCGCCCCTCTTCTATAAAGAGAAAATCAAGGCAACGCAATCCGCGACCAACTCAACGTAGGGCATTAATTAGACCCCACAACTTAACACTTAATTTGTTCAACATTTCCAACCAGAAGAAAGATGTCAGCCATCATGGTAGTCCCTCGCTCCATACCGAGCGATTACAGGCTCTTTTGAAATGGAAATTGGTTAGAGATTCAAGTGCCTTTGGCAGCTGGAGAGTTTGGTGAGAAGGACGAGCTGGATCTGGAGATTGGAGCAATGTTGTTGCAAATATTCGTGGCCATCCTCCTACCGTTTCTACAAAAGACTACATTTTTGTTGTTGTTGCGCGAAGCCCAGTAAGTGTTAAGGCCACGTCAGAGAAATGAACTGACACTGACATCTTCGATGTTAGGAATTAGACGCCCTAATTCCAAACTAACGAGAGCACTAATAATAATTATGGAAGAAAGGAAAAGCAAGGACGAGAACAAACAACAAGATTTATGCAGGTTCGCCTCAAGGTGAGACTACGTCCCGTCTTCCACTGCTGCAATAATCCACTATGAAGATGAATTAGTTTACAAGAAAGATCGCACACACTTACATGTGTTGTTTATCTCTAATCTCTCTCGGCCAAAACTAATGCTCCTTACCGACTTAGTGTAGGGCATTGATTAGGCTCCACAACTTAAAAATCTCCCACTTGGAGACTAATCCATCATTAATATCTCCTCTGTAGCGGCAACAACTTTTCAATCCACAGAGAGAACTCCATATGAAGTTGCACACAACTTCAGTTTCTCAATCGTAATAGTCTTTGTCAACATATCAGCCGAATTCTGACTTCCTTGAATCTTCTCAAGTGCTAAGACTCCATGCTCTAGAGCCAATATGATGAAGTAATAACGCACCTGTACGTGCTTTGTTCTAGCATGATAAAAGAGATTCTTTGCTAAATGAATAGCACTATGACTATCACAATACAACACATTCTTCCAATGCTTGAGACCTAATTCTTCTTTGAAAGACTGCAACCATACCATCTCTTTGTTGGCTTTGGTCACGACAACATATTCTGCTTCAATAATGGAAAGAGCAACTATCTTCTACAACTTAGAGACCCCACTAACTATTGTACCACCCAATGTGTATACAAATCCAATGGTACTCTTCTTGTCATCAATGTCTCCAATAATGTCAGCATCTACATAACCCTGTAATCCCAAGTCTGACTTTTTGAAACGTAAGGTTGAGTCTATAGTGCCTCTCAAATACCTAAAAATTCACTTCATTGATTCCCAATGTTGTTTACCCAGATTACTCATATATCTGCTCTCAATTCCCACTGCATGAGCTATATCTAGTCTAGTGCACACCATGGCATATATGAGATTGCCAATACAGAAGCATAAGGCACATCGGTCATGTAGGCTCGCTCCTGCTCTATAGAAGGTGACTCTGCTCCTTAGATAGCCCAAACTGACTAACAAAAGGAGTACTCACTAATTTTGTATCACTCATGTTGAATCGACTCAACACCTTCTTCACATATTCTTCTTGTGACAGTTTCAAGATATCAATGTCCCTAGTAATTCTCATCCCAAGAATTTGTTTTGCACCACCCAAATCCTTCAATGTAAACTTCTTCAACAACTCCCTTTTCAACTTATCTATTTCCATTTTGCAAGCACCTGCTATCAATATGTCATCAACATATAGTAGTAGAATGATGTAGGAGTCATCAAGCTTCTTCACATAATAGCAATGATCCACCTGGCACCTCAAGAAGCCATTACTACTCATAAAGGTATCAACCAGAAACTTTTAAGGAAGAAAAGTTTACCTCTTTACTACTCCAGACCTTTTTTGGTATTTTGCAATCCAATGGTGTTGAGAGACCTCTGTTGATCAAATAGGCAGTGGTGCTGATAGCTTTAGACCAGAACATCTTTGGCAATCTTGCATGTAATCTTATCCTCCTAGCATGCTCGTTTATCCTCTCAGCCACACCATTCTATTGAGGTTTTCCAGGAATGGTTTTCTTCATCTTCATTCCATTATCAGCACAGTACCGCTTGAAATCATCATCTATGTATTATCCTCCATTATATGACTACAAGCACTTCACCTTCAAATTTTTCTCATTCTCAACCAATGCTCTCCATCTCTTGAATGTATAAAAGACATCAGATTTCTTTTTTAGGATAAAAAAACTCATACCTTTCTGCTTGCATCATCAATAAATGTCACATAGTAGTTAGAACCACCAAGGGAAGTAATAGTTGAAGGCCCTCACATATCTATGTGAACCAACTCAAATTTTGTTGTCCCTTTTCTGCTAGCCTAAAATACAGCCTTCACACAAACTGTTATTTACAGTTTTCAACCCTAATAGCTTCTTGTTGGACTAAAGAACTTTCATTCCCATCTCACTTATGTGAGCAAGCCTATAATGCCACAAATCATATCAGTAATAGCATCAGCAAATGCAACCGTGTCTCTGCAATTAGAAGTGATGTAAAGGGTTCCAGTTTTAACACCTCTTGCAACAACCATGGCTCACTTAGTGACTTTTCTAGGCAACACTATTAAAAGTCACATTATGACCCCCAACATCAAGTTACCCTACTGAGATCAGATTACGCATCAGTTTAGGTACATGTCTCACTTTGTCAATTTTTCACAATGTCCCATTTGACATCCTCAAACTGACATTACTAATACTAACATTATCTAAAGGTTCTCCATCAACAAGATACACCTTCATGTGATCTCCAACATCATAATTCTCTATGATCTCACAATGCACAGTGGTGTGAAAAGAAGCTCCTACATCTAGCACCCAAGAGTCAATAGGGTTATCAATAGACAAGACTAAAGCATGTTGTACCTCTTCAGTCACCACATTTGCAGCATCATTTTTCTTTTCATCCTTCTTCGGTGCTCTATAGTTTTTCTTTATGTGACCAAACTTACCACAATTCCAACACTCCACGTTCCTTCTAAATTTGGACTAGCTTCTTCCATTCCTTGACTTCCCTCTACCGTTTCCCTTGTCGGAATTCTTCTCGAAGTTCCTACCCCTCATATCGACACTTAGGGTAGAATTAAATTTTGATGATTCTCTAAAGTCCTTTCTACGAACTTTCTCCACAAGAATGGTATCCTGGACATCATTAAAGATCAACTTCCCATTGCCTACAAAGTTGTTAACCACAACCCTCAAAGGCTTCCAATAATTTGGCATAGACACCAAAAGAATTAAAGCATGAACCTCATCATCAAATTTAATTTGAACAAAGGTCAATTGATTGAAAATCCAGCTAAACTCATTCAAATGTGATGCCACTGATGTATTTTTTGTCATCTTTAAATTGAAGATTTTTTTCATGAGATGTACCTTATTATTAGCAAAAGGCTTCTCATACATATCGGACAAAATTTTCATCGTCCCGGCTGTGGTTTTCTCCGATGCCATGATGTGATCAACATTCTTCGACATTATAAAACGACTACTCCCAATACCTATCTATCAAGGAGATTCCACTCATCAATTTTCATACCTTTTGGTTGCATATCTAAAAGTGGTACGTATAGCTTTTTATTGTATAGATAATCTTCAATATGCATCCTCTAGAATGCAAAATCCATACCATCGAACTTGTTGATTCCAAGTGTTGATCGTTCTCCGCCAGCCATTGCTCTCAATCACAAACCAAAGTTTTGATACCACTTGTTAGGAATTAGACGACCTAATTCCAAACAAGCAAGAGCAATAATAATAATCTCAAAAGAAAGGAAATAATAAGCACGAGAACAAGCAACAAGATTTATACAGGTTGGCCTCAAGGTGAGACTACGTCCTGTCTTCCACCGCTGCAGTAAACCACTATGAAGAAAAAATAGTTTACAAGATCACACACACTTACAGGTGTTGTTTATCTCTAACCTCTCTCAGCCGCAACTAATGTTCCTCGGATGATCCGCGTACCGATTTAGCCTAGGGTATTGATTAGGCTCCACAACTTAACATTCGACTTCAGTGGTGGCGGTAGTAGCCTCGTTTGCAATATCATAATGTTTTTGCCTATCGCACCGGCCACTATCGTCGTTGTCGTCCTAAAGGGGCTTCCCCTTTGCAAAATCCATAAAGTTGAGGTAAAGCTCAGAGATGGATTCGACGAGGGAAGGGTTTACTAGGAGGCCACCTTCGACGATGGTGATGGGTTTCTCCGGGAAGCCGTCCACTCTCTCCCATGGCTATAGAAAATGGAGGGTGCCGATTTATTGGGTGATCCTGCTGCCATTTGTTGGCATCGAAGTGGTGTTTTTTTGTGCTCTTGTGTCTGATATGGTACACGGTAATTACAGCACTGCTACTGCCAGTGAAGGTGTGGTTGGCGAAGGGGCTGACGGCTGCGAAGCTGGAGAAGCTACCTATTGGGAATTAAATGCCCTGATTCCAAACCAACGAGAGCAATAATAATAACGTGGAAGAAAGAAAAGCAAGTACGAGAACAAATAACAAGATTTATACACGATCGCCACAAGGTGAGACTACATCCTATCTTTTGCCTTTGTAGTAATCCACTATAAAGATGAAATAGTTTACAAGAGAAATCGCACACGCATACAGGTGTTTTCTCTAACCTCTCTCGGGCTACAACTCCAGCTCCTTCTTGGTGATGATAAAATCATAATAGTGGCACCCCTCAATTATAAAGAGAAAATTAGGGTGACCACGATTCAAGGGTAAAATTCCCAAGCTGCACTTAATGAAACAACAGTTAATATATCGTGGACTAGGGTGTGGGGCACGACAACCTTACCGCGAAGATCGATCCACGTACCAACTCAGTGTAGGGCACTAATTAGGCCCCACAACTTAACAATCTCCCACTTGGTGACTAATCCATCATCAATATCTCCTCTGCAGCGGCAATAAGTTTTCAATCCTCAAACAACTGAAGTTGTACACAACTTAAATTTTTCAATCATAATAGTCTTTGTCAACATATCAGTTGGATTCTAACTTCATTTAATCTTCTCAAGTGCTAAGAATATATCCTCTAGTGCCAATCTATTTACCATGATGCCCCATCTCTTGGATGTATGAGCCTTCTCCTTGGTCATGTGGGCTTGATCCCATCTTCCAACATCTTTCTTTCTATCTTTCTTCTTTCTTTAATCATTATTTCTTTCTTTCTTTCTTTCTTTCTTCCGTTCTTTCCTTCTTTTGTGTTTCTTTCTTGCTTCTTTCGTTTGTTTCTTCTTCTTTTTTCTTTCTTTCTTAGTTTCTTTCATGTTTCTATCTTTTCTTCTTGTTTATTTCTTAATTTCTTTATTTTATTATTTCTTTCTAGTTTCTTTCTTTCTTTCATTCTTTCTTCTTTCTAGAAAGAAAGAAGAAAGAATGAAAGAAAGAAAGAAACTAGAAAGAAATAATAAAATAAAGAAATTAAGAAATAAACAAGAAGAAAAGATAGAAACATGAAAGAAACTAAGAAAGAAAGAAAAAAGAAGAAGAAACAAACGAAAGAAGCAAGAAAGAAACACAAAAGAAGGAAAGAACGGAAGAAAGAAAGAAAGAAAGAAAGAAATAATGATTAAAGAAAGAAGAAAGATAGAAAGAAAGATGTTGGAAGATGGGATCAAGCCCACATGACCAAGGAGAAGGCTCATACATCCAAGAGATGGGGCATCATGGTAAATAGATTGGCACTAGAGGATATATTCTTAGCACTTGAGAAGATTAAATGAAGTTAGAAAGAATCAGAATGAAAGAAGAAAGAAAAAAATAAACAAACAAGAAAGAAGGAAAGAAGAAAAAAGAAAGAATGAAGACCGAAGAAAGGAGGAAGTAAAAAATAAGAGAGAAAGAAGTATGCTGATTTGATTCCTTGTTTGTTGTTTTCCCCAAAGATTAGGGAGTCTTGTTGTATACATCTTTGTGTTTGTTCTCTTGTTCTTCTCTAAGAAACTTCATAGGATCCAAAAATAGCTTTATTGTTAATCATCTAATTGGTGATTTGATAATCATTCTTCATATCCACCTGCAAAAATTATTTCTCCGTAGTTCTTGATTGAACTTTGTGAATCATTGCATTCCAATAATCACCAAGAGATGCATAATCTTCTTCTGGTTGTGATTCTAGAATCGAAGTCACTTCTTCATACGGGTTTCCATCTTCACTACCTTAGAGGAGTCATAGGTAGAGGTTGACATATTATCATCTTTAGAATTTTTATTAAATTTAGATAAAAGTGAGTCTTTAATTGAACCAAAATATAGCCAAATTATGCTATAAAGCATGATCGATCATCCCAATTAGACTGATCAATCAATACTATCTAGGCAAAGCAAATTTATGATGATTAATCAACAAACCTCAATGATTGATTGATCATAAAAACTTTGCCAATCAGGGACATAAGCATGATTGATCAGCCAAATCATTGATTGATCATATTAGTTATGCACTGCCACTAGGAATTCTGATTGATCAATCATACCATGTATATTGATTGATCAATTTAAAATGTCAGACCCAACATGAAGATATTGATCCATCATACCATTGATCAATAACTCATATTCTAACAGAAAAATAGTTGTTATACATGATTGATCGATCAACCACTTTACACTGATCAATCAAAGTAAAGTCAACTTTTTGCAAAAGAGCAAAAATCAGCTAGTTTGGCTTGGGGAATTTATAAATACCCCACCAAACCTCCCATTGAAAAGTTAATGAGCTTTTATTGGCATACGTACTTTCTTTTACTCTCAATCATTTGAAAGAGAGAGTCACACTTAGCAAAATTCTTGCATTTCTTTCTCATTCCATCTCCTTGCATACACATTAGTCAAGCCCTTCATTCTTCATTGTGCATCAAAGGCTAGAAGCTTGGAACTTTCAAAGGAGAAGGGCATCTCTCCAATTACAAGGGTGTAAGTTTTACCTTTCTTGTAATTTTTCATTTTTTGATAAGTTTATTTAGAACCTTGATAAATCTAGACCGAAAGGGTATGCTAGAGCAAGAATCTAGCTAATCTCTTGTGGAGATTAAATTGTAATCGTGTATTTGGCCATACATGTGGCTTGAAGGAGAGCCGAAATCTCTTTCTTGTAGTTCCAAGCTAATAGAGGTATTATTAGTAGAATTTCCCAAACATGGATTCTTGAGCGGTGAATACCAATAGGAAAACATCAATAAAAAAAACTTTGTGTTCAATTTGTGGTGTGTCAATTTTTGTCTGCTTTATTTGCACATTTATTTGATAAAATTCTTGCACACCTTAATGTTTTAAAGTTGAAATTCTCAATTCACCCCCTTCTTGAAAAGTCACTTGGACCAACAATATTGAATGTTGTGACCTTCTACAGCTTCATGCACATGACTCTTTTCTTGTGGAATTAATTCCTTTTGAGAAATTCATACCCTATGGGCACTTGGAACCAAAAACATCAATAGCCCATGTTTGTTATCATCAAAATCTAATTTATGGAGAAGATTTGGAGCTTCTTCTTCCTCATAGCCATTGCGATAAATTCATCAAAATGAAATTTGAAGTATCTTATCATATTTTTATCATTATTTTCATCATTTTTTGCTAGAAGACAGAAGGTCTCTTTCATACTATAACAACTAGTTTTTAGAACATTTAATTTAGCTTATTTATGTGTGCATCTGCCTCATTTGTGCTTCATAAGCATGCACACTAGCCATGAATGTTATCAAAGCATACTTGTACTTTGAAATCATGATTGCAAGTTGATTTGGGGGTTAGAAGCTCATATTTCAAGTTTTTCGAAAGCTAAATACACTAGAGTTCATAATTTTATATCTTAAATTATCTTATCTTCCAACAAGTGAATTTGAGCTTTGATTTTCAAAATTTACACTTGATTAAACTAAATATTTTAATAGCAAGTACAATTAAAACTCCACTTTAATATTCATCATTTTACTTGTTAATTTGAGGTTAAACTTGTGCATTTGACTTTAATTTCATTAGCTGAGTCCAGAAAATAACTTTTGAATTGTTATCATCAAATCAATTACTTCATTGAGGTTGTTTCTATATAGAGTCAATAATTTTAAATCTTCAAATAGATTTGCAAATCGAACTTGGATTTTAAAATCAATTTAATTTGCATATTTTGAGCTACTAACATATTTTTGAAAGCACATAGGAGGGAGGGGTATATCTATATTTGTAATTTTTTGAAAATATTTATGTGGTATATCATGTAATTAAGAGAGGGAGTAGCATAGGTTGTAATTAGTTATAAGTGGAGAGTTATTTTTTTACTTGCTTATGAACTAGGGCGTTCAAGTCCACCTATATAAGTAATACATTGAGGGAGAGGAGAGTCATTGAGCTCTTCTCTAAACCCCCAATCTTCACTCCATAACCCGTGCCTCTCACAAGCTCTCTTTTCTTCTCTTCTTTCTTCCTTCTTCTCCCTTCTTCTTCTTCTTCTTCTTCTTCTTCTTCTTCTTCTTCTCAAATCTAGTTCCTATGGATTAAACCCTAGTAGTTAACATAAATGTATTATAAAAGTAACATATTGAGAAGCATTACGTGTGATAAAATTATAAGCAAGTAATCATTGCAATGCACTTGGTTAACTTTTGTGTAGGTAAGACCAAACCTTCAACCCACTTTAGTTGGAAAGCCTATGTACTTGTGGTTGAGTGCTAAAAATGCCTTTGTGTGTCTAAGCTTATGTAGCCTAGTCAAATTATTGTAAAATTCCTTTGTAGGTGTGGGCTTATATAGCTTTGTTGAGCTATTATGAGTCCCTTTATGAGCAAGTTATTGTAATTGGCCTTTGTGGACACTTTCTTGTAAGTATCATTTGGCTATTTGATTTAATAGATTAAACTTTAAGGTGTCGAGATACTTTAGGAGCAAAGTAGCAGCCTAAGTTTGGATTATGCATCACGATAAAAAAACTAGTTTTATTATGGTAACTTGTTTATTTTGCTTGAGTCTTTAATTTCATATCAATTTGAAAATATACCATCCCATAATAGAATGGTTTCAAAAAAATTAGAAAAAAGAATTGAAAAGATATTTAAAATTATCATTAGCACAAATTTATGTGGTCTATCTCAAAAGCTCAAGATAATACAATGAACAATCAAGTTGCCAAGACCCAAAATAAAAAAATATTGTTGTTAAAAAGAACCTACATCAAGAGGAAGTGTAAAACTTGAAGATTTAAAATCTAAGTGTCATTGAAAATATCAAGAACTTTAGCCATGTAAAAGGATAGCCAAATTCCAATTCTTAGATAAACGTATGATTTGGAGTATTAGGACATGTAATATTTTCTAAAACCATGTTTTCCAAGATTATACAAATATTTTTGAACCTTTTATCCACTTAAATTTGGCCTAAATCATGTTTAAAACATATTTGTATTCACTACTAATATGCATGATCAATCATCCACTTACAGCATGATCGATCATCCTAAAACCAACTAGCAGGACTTACAATGCATGTTTGATCATCCTTTATGGAGCACGATCAATCAAACAGAATGCTACTATGCAAGAATTATAAAGTATGATCAATTATCCTCTTGGCACAATCAATCATACAGAGTGTTTCAACGGCAAAGTATAAAACACAATCAATCAAGGGTATAAAGTATGAACAATCAACCAAATTTGAAAAAGGGTTGCAAAGTGGTTGACCGATGCCATAATTGATCATAAGGCCATATAAGAACTCAACAATATAGCCTTTGAGGGATTATTGATCAATCAATAAAAAGGTATGATCAATCAATCTCTTTTGCAATTTTTTGAACAACAATAAAAAACTAGTTTCACCAGGAAATTTATAAATAAGAATCCAAACTTATCCCTAAGAAAGTTATGAGCATATATTGGCATACCAAACCTTTGAAGAAATATTTTTATGCATGAATTTCCAAATTTACCCTTTTACATGAGAGAAGGCTAAAACTTGTTTATATTTCCAACTCGTATGCATATTTCTTGGTATTCCTAACTCCATCAAGTTTCACATACTTCATTCCATGTTCTTAAAGATTGGAAGTTTCGGATCTCATTAACTTTTTCTCTCTTTTGTTGTTTCACTTTATTTTGAAAGAGATTTTCCAGATTCTTAAATCTAGAAGAGCTGGAATCTAATTATAAAAAAAAAAAAATCTCTGTGAATAAATTAGCATAGTGTAATTTGGTATTATAATTAACTTAAACATAGTTGGTTAATATCTTTGTAATTTTGCTAAGTGGAGAAAGATAGTGAACTTTTTTTCGAACAAGGATTCTTGGACAGTGGTTACTACAAGGAAAACACCGAGAATAAAAAATTGTTGCCTCTTTATGGTTGTGTGCATGTGATTTTAATTTTACCTATTTATCTAATTTCTATTGCACTACAAGCACTTAAATTTTTATTTTTATTTTTATTCACCCCCCTATAGATACGCCACCCGGGCAAGCAAGCAAGCAAGAACTGGTAAACTTTAAGCAATGGAGGAATTTTATGCAAAGATTATCTTGACTATTTTGTTTTACAAATTTGGAGTTTTTATTAATATTTGAAAATTCAAATTAGTCTATAACAATAGGTCTCCTCTTCCCTCCCTCTTTCTCTCTCATTT
Source organism: Aristolochia californica (assembly GCF_029961685.1). Classification (NCBI taxonomy): domain Eukaryota; kingdom Viridiplantae; phylum Streptophyta; class Magnoliopsida; order Piperales; family Aristolochiaceae; genus Aristolochia; species Aristolochia californica. The sequence goes on along the minus strand of NW_027181881.1, from coordinate 33,603,300 downwards.
CTTCTCTCCCTCCTACTCCCTCTATCTTATCCCCCTCCCTTCATATCCATCATGTGAACGAGGAAGCAGAAGACCTATTTGCAAGCTAGGGATCGAATCATAGAATTTAAATCCTGATTAGCAATGAAATTGGGAATTCCGTCCCTAGTTGTCTGGAGTAAAACACTCATTAATGACAAAAGGTAAAATATTGTCACTATGTCACTTCACATTCGCCAACTAAAATATTACTCGATTCGCATATTGTTAGCAACACAATAGCAAGTTATCAAAGAAAATTTTGAAGGCAAATATTGAAAATCATAGTCACCACTATTTAGTTGGATAATAAGAAAAAACCAGATATGAAAATTTTATACGCAGGCTTATATTATTTTAAATAATCAACTAATTTTTTAGTGAATTTTATTGATATAAAAAAGTTAGCAAACCCCTCTTCAAAATATAAATTTTATTTTTCAAAATTTTCTCCAATTAAAACCATGCTTCTTTTAAGCTGTTTTGAGGACTCATTTTCACTTTACACTCCAAAAGCATGAGCTCTGAGCAATGAATTATTTTCTCACCCCATGGCTCATTGTTATAATGGACACATGCAAGAAAGTCATCAGCTCCTTCATATTGCCCTTCAAGTTCTAACAGCTAGCCGGAAGTGGGAACGAAGGATTTAATTAAGTGATTCACGCGGCGAGAATCGTCCATTTGGACAGCATGCCCAGCGTCTCTGATTACTTCGATCCTTGATTTCTCCCCCAAGTGCCTGCTTTGATGAAACATTTTCTGATACTTTCGTCCCACATTGAAATGACAAGCAAGCAATGAGGTGTAAGTATAATGAAATGGGTCGTCTCACACATACCTCTGTAGCTTATGACCTAAATACAGCGGGAAAACGTCGTCTTTATCTCCCCAAATGATGAGCGTTTCCTTTCACATCATATCTTCCAACTTAGTGCATTGTAGTTGATGAGTAACAAAAACAAAATTACAAGGTCCTCAGCGTCAGTTTGAGGAAAACAATTCCGGAATACAGTGATTCACCACTGCGCAGATTTTCCCTCGTCGATAAAATCATGTCACATCACCAATGTGTTAGTATCAAATACGGTGTTCAGACAGTCTAAGCAAACGGCGAATTGGGTTTCCGGAAAGCCGAACCTGACCTACCCAAAACGTTAAATCCGACCCCAACCTAATCACCATCCCTGCACCCTGTCCTAATAAATTTGACTTAAACCGGACTCATCCTCATCACATCCTCGTAAGTCTAAATAAGAGAAACAATGTTTCTCTTTTTTTTTTTCAATCCACTTTTTGTGTTCAATGGGTTCCCCATCACCCCTAAAGAATATTAAGAGGGAAGATGGGTTGGCACCCCTTCCATGTACTTACTCATGTTTTTTATGCAAAACATTAGAAGAAGAAGGTTTTGTTTCACTTTAAAAATTATAACATATCATGAATTTTATAAACATATAATTATCATATGTATCTTTATATAAGATACTAAATGATATATTGTATTAAATATATTACAAATTTTTTATATGCTTTTACATATTATATTATAAATTATATTAATTAATTTTTTTACTACATCATATAATTCATAATATTATATTATTTTAGAATACAAACATTTGTTTTTATTTTATATTAATATAATATGTGTATTATATATGAAAGAATTAATGTATTAAACAAAGACTATTATAAACTATCTTATAATATATTATCTGTTGAAGAATAAATATGGAAGACTCTTACAAGACTCTCATAGTAAGAAGTCTCGTAGAGCTAAAACTAATATGGTGGAGTTTTACAAGAGTCTTACAAAAGGTCTCATGAAAGAGTCTCAGTTTAAAGGTCTTTTAATTATATTAGTCTTCTATTTATGTTGAGTTATTTAATTATGCTAAGACTTATCTTTAAGTGTTAGAGTTTAGGTGTAATTGGGACAAGGGTAGTTTTATTGTAATTGGACTCTACTACCTTCCTCTATTATAAATAGAGGTTCATGTACTCTGATTATAATAAGTCAGTGAAGTATTTCTCTTTTCTATAAATTCAACATGGTATCAGAGCAGGTTCTATGAGTTGACTCAGTCAACCCACAAAGATTATGTGATATTTTTTTTATCTATTATCTCTAGCAATTTAGATTTGTATCTATCTTTTTTTCTCTTTTCAATCCTTATACCCGTTGTTTGATTTACGTTTTCACCTCTATACTGAGTTTTTCATATTGCATATTATATATTGACGAAAATATATTCGAGTCTACTTTCTCACACAAAATGAATTTTGGCAATCAAAGTTATCTACAAAGAGAAATTGTTATTTGAAACAGCAAAGGTCAGATTGCAAAAGAGGTTCAAGCAACAAGCTTCAACTTTCAAGTCATTTTATGCTATTAAGAACGAGACATTATATGAAGAATTATATATCAAAAGAAAAATTTGTAAGTCTATTTTCTTTCTTATTCAACCAATTCTCGATCTGAATTTTTTATATGGAGATATTGACCTTGGAAGAGTCAATGGTCATACTAGCATAAGGAGAAAGAGTACTTAGTTCAGCCAGATTTCAGATATTGAAATCTATCAAATTATTTATCTCAAAATAATTATATTTTATGAAGAGAAGTTATAATTGTATGAAAGATATTTAAGTCTAGTTTCAGTAGGAGAAAATTTCATATCAACTTGATATATATATAAGGATATATTCGTATTGGAAAAATCAAAGGTCAAGTTGGTATCCTGTTACATTGAAAAATCTGAATTTAAGCCGAAATTTTTGTATCACTTTTTGAATTACTGTTATTGATCAACAATATCAAAAAATATCTCAATTACCCCTTTTTTCGGTTACCTTTCTCCTAACATCCTTTTTTTACTCCCACATACTCCCTTTGGGTCAACCTCTTGTGTGTTGATATATATGGATGTTTTTAAGTCCATTGAGACTTTTTGTTGGTACCCTTGGTTTCTTATCGTTGTCTTGTGAATGATAGGCATTACCCACTTTAGTGATTATTGTCACTATTTTTGTTCGAAATCCTTTGATGTTGGTTTCGACTTATGTTTTATCATCCATTTTTATCTTTTGAGAGTTTATGTCCGTCATGGAAGAGATTATTACTACATCTATGTTATTTGTTTCAAACTGAGATCGTTATCATTACTTCTCAGCTTGAGGGGGAGAAGTAGAAGATAAACTACAAGAAAGAGGTATTTTATTCCATATGTTGAGCTAATTTTTATGTGACTAAAATATTCAAGAAAGGGAGAGCACAAAATACGAAGTTTTTGCATCTATGAAAAATTGTATTTGTTAAGAATTTTTTTTAGCAAAAAAAAATTAAAAACCAAGAATCATTTTCATTGCAAGCTGAAGATATAAACTCCAACTTAAGGAGTGTTGAAGAACAAATATGAAAGACTCTTACAGGACTCACAATAAGAAGTCTCACAAAAGAAGGTTTTATAAAAGAGTATCAGTTTAATGGTGTTTTAGTTACGTTAGTCTTTTATTTATGTTGAGTTACTTAATTATGCTAAGACTTATCTTTTAAGTGTTTGATTTTGGGTATAATTAGGACAAATGTAGTTTAATTGTAATTGAACTATACTTCTTTCTTCTATTATAAATAAGGGTTCATGTACTCTAATTACATCAAGTCAATAAAGTTTTTCTCTTTTTCATAAATTTACATTATATGACTTTATTTATTTTATTTTTAAAACTTATAATATATCAAAAAATTTATCAACCTACAAATTATTATATATTTTTGTATATTATATTGTTACATAACCAATGTTATAAAATCCTAACCAACGGATTGAACCAAGTTCAACTGGAACCCATCCCTAATCCATGTAATTGGTATATTAGACTCGGATAAGGATCAAAGGGGGGGGTTAGGTCCACCGTGAATTTGAATTCAAGTGAAGAATTGAAATGAACTTAAATGAATTGATTCAACTTCAACTCATCCTTGGGTGTAAGTGTAGACGAGTTCAAGTGCACTGGAAAACAGATTCCAGTGTTAGTGCCCCAAATGAAAAGTATGATATAAATAAGAGAATGAGTAACATTTTATAATATACTTAAATAGAACATATATCCAAACAGATAATTAACCAAAATATGATTTAACGTGTAGTATTATAATATATTAATATCCTAATTAATAAAAAACTATATTATATTACTTAATGATTATATTTTATTATAAAGTAATACAATAATTACGTGTGACTAGAATAAATTATTAAAAATAAATAAATAAAAATTAAAAAATAACATAAGCAAATATAATAAATAAATAAATTATTTTTTAATAACATAAGATATGTTTTAACATTAAAAACAACTAATTTAATACAATAATAAAAATAATATAATAAATAAATATTTATTTATCAATAACATAATATATATTTTTTATGTATTATTAATTAATAATATATTGTCACAAAATTTAAAACCATTAGTTTAATTAATTATAGCAATGGGATAATTAAACTAAAATAATTTATCAAATATTTATTTTAACTATATTTTAATTATGACTATTAAATCACTAATTTAATATAATAATTATTAAATAAATATATTAAATAAATAAAAATAATTATTTTATAAATAAAAATTATAAATTATTATTTTAATGACAATGGTTTAATTTTTCCTAACTTAGAAAAAATTAAACCATTGTCTTTCTCACGATGTACGTCATCTTCCTCAACAGCAGACCGGTGGGCAACGGCGACGGAGGCGACGCTCCGACGGTACTTCAAGAGTGAGAAGAGAGGGAAGTCGAGAGAGAAGAGAAGTCGGGAGGCTGAGAGGCTCTGCGACAGAGGTTTGGCCTCCCGTGCTCTGCAACAGAGGTCAAGAGGGAGAGGAGAGGGAAGAAGGCCGACCGGGGGGGTTGTGGGGGAAGAGTGGGAGGCCAAGAGAGAAGAGAGAAGAGAAGTCGGGAGACCGAGAGGGAGAGGAGAGGGAGGCCGATGGGAGGGAGAAAGAGAAAAAAAAAATTGGCCGAACGCACGACGCCCGCTTCAATCGGTTGATTCACAAAATAGGTGTGAATCCAAATTCTCTGATTTTTGCATGAGGGAATGAAGTGATGTAATTCACTTGAAGAGTTATTCATTCTACACTAACCCATTTATCTAATGAACTAGATAATACGGGTTTATTGTAGACTCCCCCCCATTGAAAATCCAATGACCCAATATGTGACTATTGTGTGATGAAAAAGTTCTTTCTTATAACACAATGGAAGGGGAAGAGTCTAATCCATCCATTAGTGGAAAATCCAAAAATATCCAGAGAGAAGGAATCTAGAGGAAGGGAAGAATCTTCCCCCAATCAAACCATTTTTTTTATTTTTTAAACTATTAGGCTATATTGATGACATCATCCTGGGTTACTTTACCAAATCAATGATTGGGTAATCATATCACATTACATGTTATTTTTATGTATTATGCTATAAATCATATTAAACATTTTCGGGACATTTAAGTCTACAAGACTAGCAAGTAAATATTTTCAATTAAAAATTTAATTAATATTAATTTGAATAATACTTTGAGACTAGTAGATTTAAATCAGTTGGGGCCACGAATAATCACCTGATTTAGAGTAGGAAGCTTATACGATTTCGGTTGCTTCAATAACAGCTCCTTCAGCATCTCCTTCCTCTCCTTCCTGTGATCTTTATACATCACCTTTGCAACAAAAGAGGAACCTTCAGAGCGCGATTTCACATTTCTGATAAACATTTTACTCACGCTTTATTCCACAGACGATACGTGAAAAATCAGCATCTAAACTGTAAATTTGCCGTCCAAAGTTAAGAATGGAGATGAGGACGGAGAAGAGTGATAGAGGCGGGATCACAAACTGTGGCTCATCCATTCGTTTACCAGACGTCAGACATGGCAGAGAATAGATCTCCATGGGGATTGATAGGTTCAGGAAGGAGGATATAACAATGGTAGCACATCAACCTATTCGGACATGGAAGAGTATGGAAGAACGGGAATATTTGTCTTATTTGAGATATTTAAAGGTAGCCAAAGATGTACGCATCGGCATGATATTACTTTTTAGGTTTATTTGTATTATTTGAGATATTAAGTTATTATTTCCCACAACAGACAGAAAAAACTAAATCTTGAAACAGTTCGCTGCCCTTCTCTTTGGAAAAAACGGAAAGTGGTAATGAGAGAGTGGAGCGCAGATGGATCAATTGATAAACAGAAAATTCCAATTTTACGTACTTGAATGAAATCTTGCAATACGAAGGCCGGGATCCACTGCTTCCACGCCGGCGACCGATATATGGATCTCGTCATCAGTATTCTCAAATCCTCGGCTCTCTCCGGCACAAGAATCTCCGCCACATCTCTCCCTCCCTTTCTCAACATCTCCTCTTTCTCTTCCTCGCTCCAGCAGATTCCCGAGCTCATTATAACCACCTTTTCGATCTGTTCTTCGTACATTTCCGCCATCCTGAAAGCTACATAGCCTCCATAACTTAGCCCCACTACAGAATACTTTCTGACTCCGAGCCTTTTCAATCCCTCCCCGACGGACCTGTGAATTAAATGGAAATGTGTGTTTTCATTTTTCTTTTCTTGGAAGCCATATTAAATGGAAACTTAAATGAAAGATGATTGAATGTGAATATCAACATTTGATTGGTATACCTAGCCTGGAATAGTACGGATCTTTCGGAGCTTTTGGAAACGGAACACCCAAAGAAGACGAGATCGGGAACGAAGACATTGAAAGCATCGGAGAGGGACTTGAGTTGGTGTTCCCATTGCCAGCGAGAATTGCCGCCGAAGCCGTGAATCAGGACGAGAGCGGGTTTGTGGAAGCGACGATGCTGAGGCGCCCAGAAGTGGACGGTCGTCTGATTGTCTAGATCGACGGAGCAAGGAGTGAGACCGCAATAAAGGCAGTAGACGTAGAGATAGAAATCGCGGAGGCGGACGAAGCTGATGAAGCACCTCAGGTTGACATTACACAGAGAGGCCAACGGTTGCAGCACAAAAGATACCACAAGAGGAGCGAGATAAATAAAGAAAGGGACGGCTGCCATGAGGATGGAGAAAGAGTATGACGCGAGAGAGAGGATGCCCTTGTGAATGGCGAGATTCGAGAACGAGAACCAGGCCGTAACTGTAAGGCAGGAGTGGCATCTTCCGGAATAAAGCCGAAAGTGAAAGTGAATTAAAGTAAAAATAATAACTAGTTTGTATTAGTATATGCAATTAGTATATGCAATGCAACAATGCACACTTTGTTTCTGTTAGTGTGCACTATATAAAATATTTGTTTGTGTTAATATATACTATAAAAAAATACGGTATAAAATACAGAGAGATTATTTATTAATAAAATATTTTAAAAGATCTGACTTTTAAAAAATCAAATTAATATTTATTAATTAATTAATTATATTAAATATAATAATTAAACAAATACTTTTATAATATTAAAATTTTAATCAAATTTTATTTTTATAATATCTAAATATGAAATAGTTATATAAAAAAATTATTTTATTATATAAAGTTAATCTATTAATAATATCAAAAATAATATTAATTCATTAACAAAATATATAAAAAGTAATATAATTACACAAACACTTACTTTTATAATATCAAAATAGTTAATAAAATTATTATTTTAAACTATTCATTATCCAACGTAAACAACGTAATAATAAATAAAAAATAACACAAATATAACTTAATCTAATATTTAATATAAAAACCTACAATTGTACATACAAAATGCAACAAAAAATATTTAATTTTATTAAAACATAATAGTCAAAATTTTTGCCAAATCTGAATTACTAATACGTCTCGAAAATATGATGCTCTTGCAGATTGTACTATTTCTTTGTGTATCCACATCATTATCTTCAAAATCATCACCACAATCACTATCTTTATCTTCATTCGCATGGTTATCTTCACAATGTTCTCCACTGGAATCATCACTTAATCATATTCTTCATATTCAAATAAATCCATGTAATACTCCATACATATATAATTATGTAATATACAGCAAACAATCACAATTTTTACCTAGACATAAAAATCAAAAGGAGGAGCATTTTTTAATATATTGAAACAAACTTTTAAAGCCCCAAATGTACGCTTAAAAGTATTATATAAAGATGAGTGCCTTTGGTTAAATAATTCTCTTTCATCAGTAGGAGTATTATCTCCAAATTCTTGCAAATGATAACGAGTCCCTTGATAGGGAGCCAAAAACCCTGGAAGATTTACATATCCAACATCTACCAAATAATATTTGCCTACAATAAAATATATATCTATCATAAACTAATAAAAATAATAATAAATTAAAATAGACTAGAGAGATAAGTGACATTTACCTTCAGGAACCCAAAGTTTATCTCGTTCGGTTAATACTGACTTCAATACACATGAATCAGCTATTGATCCCTCCCATCCAACAGTCCCTATTCTTGCCATACATGACTTTGAAATGCTAAGATCATAATAAGCAGTTACTATTCTTGGCATATCATGTTCATTTACTATGAATATTTTCATCAACAAACCAAAGCTACAAACCAACGGGACAAACTTCAAGAAGACGAGTATCATTGACATTATCCAGCATTATTTTTTACTTGAATTTTGAATACATATAAAAAGTACACATACCTGGAAGCTCAGCCACTGGAAGTACTGCGGGCAAAGTTCTTCTACAACTCAGGTGCCAATGTCTCCACATCTAGCAAGAATGATTCCAACCCAGAGACTCTTGTTACCTTCTTGTTACCCTGTCTCCGTTTAATCATAATCTGGACAGTCTTAAGAGCACCCTTGCGCAGAATAGTGTCAGCCCCCCTGGTTACTTTCTGGTGAATCTGCAAACGACTAAAAAATGTAGATCCCAAGTCCCTGTGAACCTCAGATAGGTAACTTGAACCCTTTTTAATGGTTCCCTTATAGAGAGCATCACACAGTATGGCATCCAAAACCACCATTGCTTAATCGGTAGGCTTGACTAAATTCTCCTTCTCCACATCCCGGGTAACACCAGAAGGCCTACATGGTAACACATGACCTGACCTACAATGATGTATATACAAGAAGTTGTCAATAAATTCTATAGTTGGGGACAAATTTGAAAAAATTAAACAACCACAATAACCAGGTCATAATAATGAAAACTTACAGTGATATAATTGATAACTTCAAAAAGGGTAAATCTTTATCTACTCAGTGGAACATGAACCAAAAGAGGTATCCAGCTGATCCAGCTAAGCATGCAGAGAGAGAGAGAGAGAGAGAGAGAGAGAGAAACTCTCACCAAAATGTGCTTCCTGACATTGGAAGGCCCTTATCAATCACTGTTGTATGCAATGCTTGTAGGAGACATTTATCCAAAAGAGCATCGATTTCTTCTGTAGACAAATGTACTTGGTTCTTCCAGGGAAATATCATCTGAAATTTTCAGGCTCCTTATATCTTCACCTAATTCTTTACAAACTGCACTCTTACAATCTAATTGTACTGAGCCATCAGCAACTCTTCCTGACTCATGCTGTGAGTCCGCTACTTGTTCTATCATTATGAGTTTCACTTAGGGTATTAGTTGGCCCAGCATCAACATCTCCACACACACCAGATATCTCCAGAACTGACAACAATGAAGGATCTGAAAACACAGTGTCTTCTAGAAATCCACCATCTGGTACATAAATGACCTTCAACTGAGCCCCTGCATGCTCCACAAAATCAAAGATTGCATCTTTGAAGTTAAAGAAAATGATGCAGTCCACATTTCATGTACAAAAGAAAACATAAAAATGGAGTAACTCAGACTATAGTGCTTGCCACAATGAATCACGATAGAAATGCAATATACGAAGAGCCTTGCCACGAAGACCAGCTTTTAATGCTTCTATGCTACTCATTGCAGTTATCCCAACCTGAAAAATAATTAAAATACTTCAATCAGATCAACATAATTTCTAGAGAAAAGGTAAAATGCCTCAAATTCAGAAAAAAACATAAGAATAAAAATAAGGAAATAATATATAAAAAACAAGTAAGCATACAACAATTGGTGCTGGATTCCCTGGCACTTTTGCTGCCCACGGCTGACCTGCTAAGAAGGAAGGTAGACCTTCCAAAGGTATAGTGATACCAGGAAACATCAAATCTGCACCTCCTATTATAAATCGAGATACCTCCCCAGTCTTCAATACAAATGCTGGCAACAGATCCGAAACATTCCACAAAGAATAAACTGCCATGATCAAGATCATAATGGCTTAAAAAACTATCAACTATATCAAAGGAACATCAGCATTGAGGATTAGAACCAGAAGAAGTCCATGGGTTAGCAATTTATTTCCAGTAGAACAACTTGAAATTTGTGAGATGAAAGACATTTTAAAGATGCAAAATAGAACTCCATAAAAGGCAAACTTCACAAGAAAAGGATGTGATAAGTATATAATAAAGGCCTGTTGGAAATATTTCCTCGCCGTGGCCGTCTACATAAAAAATCATTGGAAAGCCTTCTTCTACACCATAAACTACTGTTCGGTTTGGGAACTTTGACACGGTTATCTCTGCCTACATTAAGGAAAAAAGAGAAAATTTAATAGAACTAATCAAAACAACTAAGAAGGAAAGAATAAAATGTCAGCAATGACAAAGATACTTAGGCAAACATATCAATGAGCATGTGATTCGGACACAAGAACTAGTAAGCCCAATTTAATCTCAATAAAAAAAGGATAAATACAAAAAGGGAAATATATCATGTGATGCAGTACATGGCTCAATTGAGGATAAAGACAGTCATCCAAACAATTGAAGACATAGAGGTTGGGCTAGCCATATTCCAGCATTCTCTATTAGCGTTATATCAGTAATTTTGTAGGGTTATCATGCCTCACAGCAAAAGACAACAGTAAGATCTCCTTCAAGGAAAGAAATAAGTTGCTGATCATAAGCACTGATTGATAGCAGTGACTTTGTCTGAATCAGTATTAACAATATCTCTATTTCACGTAAAACCATTGTGGTTCCTGGTCTTTTCCTGAGAGGACTTTTCTATTTTCTTTTTCTGGAATGATAGTTTAAGTTTCTCTTGATCAATTTTAAGCTTGTCAGTGTTTCAACACATAACTAAATTCCATAAAGAACTTGAACCATAATCAGAGTTCATTTTACCTTTGGAGGCAGTATGGGATCTATATCAGCATCTGAGTCGTGAGGAAACTTTTCTTTAATTGTTCGCCTGAGCTTTTTTCTATCAGCTCCAGACAACCGAGAAAATGACTTTGCCTCAATTGCTTTCTTGAACATAGTGATCAACTACTATTGATTCAGTAAAGATTCCCCGATCAAACTACAATGCGACATGAGACTTGACATTAGAAGACACGGAGCAGAGACCGAATTAACTATTTTCACTTTGAAAATAAACCATTTTAACTGGTTTGCGTATTTTGTCCAGTTACTGATACAAGGGTATGCACAAGGAAATGACAAATTTACACTAAATAAAATATAGAAAAGGAAATAAAAACTTAGAATGGATGAAAAGAAGTGACAAAATAAACTACATCAAGTCGTAACTAATCAACAGAAAAAAACACCTGAAATTCATAAACGTGTCAACTATCCAGCTTCCGCAGCGACATATAGAGAATCCACAATCTAATGTTTTAGAGTTAGATGAAATATGAAGGTGCTATATCAAAACCATAAACTCCTTGATTGAAACTCCACTAGAAGCTATGTTATTTTCAATCCTGAATAACTTAAATCTAGTTACAATCAAATTTTAAAGCTATTACAAATAAGTGATCTTACGAGGAAAATTAAAGAGAAATGAAGCCAAAAGAAATTCAGAACGATACCTACAAATTTATGCAGATAACGTAAAAGCAACAATATCGAGCTTCCAGCAGAATAGAATAAAGCCACCTCCCTTTGAAAGTAATAGAGATTTTAATAGCAGAAGATAATTTTGAGTTACAGTAAGCTTCCCTCCGGTTCAACTCTTGAAATAGATCAAGCAATTCAAAAAAATAACGAGGTTTGCGCCGCAGATGGAATAATCGAGCTAGGTTGCTGCTTTAGTTGTTATTCACTGTGTAATTTGACAGTTTGAGAAGAAAAAAAGAGAGGAAGATTCAAGAATCGATGAATGGCGGTTACTGCTTTCGTTGTTATTCACTGTGTCATTTGACAGGATCGCGAGAGAGTTTTTCCTCGGCTTACGAGTAAAAAGTAGATTACTTTATAATTCACTTTCTCTCATAACCTATTTTCGTGTAGGAGGCATACTTAAATAAATAATTAACCAAAATAAACATAATTACTAGTAATTTAATGTTTTGTATTAAAATATATTAATAAATTAATTAATAAAAGACTATATTATATTGCTTACAGTTTATTATAAATTAATACAATAATTAAGTAAGACTAGAGTAAATTATAAAAAAATAAAAAAATGAAAGAAGTGAATATAATAAATAAATAAATTATATTTTAATAACATAAGATATATTTTAACATTAAAACTCACAAATTTAATACAGTAATTAAAAATAAACATAATAAATAAATAAATATATTAATTTATAAATAACATAATATATATTTTTACATATTATTAATTAATAATATATTGTCACACAATTTAAAACCATTGGTTTAATTAATTATAGCAATGGGATAATTAAATCAATTAATGATTACAGTTTATTATAAATTAATATAATAATTACATGTGACTAGAATAAATTATAAAAAGTAAAAAATAACATAAGAGAATATAATGAATGAATAAATTATTTAATTGAACTTAATAAATAAAAAATTATTTTATTAATAACAGAAGATAAATTTTTTACATAATTAATAATATATTTTTACAAAATAAAAAATGATTAGTTTAAATAATTATAAAAATGTGATAATTAAACCAAAATAATTGATCAAATGCTATATTTAAAAATATTTTAATAACAGTCTTAAATTTATAATTTAATATAGTAATATGTTGTAGACTCGATAGTTGACCGAGTCATTCCGAGGCGACGCAGCTGAGTTGGTAACTCGTAAGGAATTATGTTTCTTTTATTTATTTCAATAATGGGTATGTAGTAAGCCGTAATGGTAATAATGTAAAAACGATATCTTGAATTTGCCTTGGCATGATTAGGCTTAAGTAGCCTCACAGGGGTAAGAGGGAATTAAGCAGAAAAGTATCCAAGGATATGAGTTCTCCTCTAACGAACCTAGGGTCGGCATTCCCCTTGAGGAACCCAAGGTGCAGGCATCTCTTTGACGAGCCTGGTTACCCTTCTTCTCTCAATCTTCTGTGCGTTCCTTCCTCTTCTCTTCTCATTCCATTTTTCAACCACAAATCATCATCATAGGTCGACCAGAAAGATCAAGGCGTCTTGGTTTTGCCCTCGAGTTGCAAGAGGATCTCTCCCTCCGTCGAATTACTCGGTCCATGGTCAGAGACCACAACATCTTGGTATCAGAGCGGGCGCCACGTTGCGTGTTCGACTCCCCACAGGCGCGGGATATCACGTTGCCCAGATGCAAAGGTTATCTCCACATCACTAGTGTTAGGCCGTCGTGGTCGTCGACACGTAACGGTGGGAGTACTGTTATGAGACAACCATCACAATGCGTCATACAGCTGGATCCTGGGTTAAGTACCTATGTCTTCCGCTCCTAACAGGCCGGTCTTTTGGGTAGTATTGGCCAGGTACTCAACATAATAGCATTAATGAATATAATAAATAAATAAATATATTATTTTATTAATAAACTAAGATAAATTATTAATAACATATATAGTATCTTCCCATGATGTACAAAATACATGTGAATGTTATCACACTTACAATCATTTCTTTGTCTTTCTTAATATTTATGAAAACCTGCAAATACAATCACCACAAGTACAATGACAACTATAAAAATAATTCATATTTCTTCCTAAAAGTCATAAACACAAACATACCATTATCTTCAATCATAACCTATTTTCAACCACACCTTTACACAACCATATCTAATCACACATTCACAATATTCATCCACACAATAAGAACCCAACAATCATGAAAACCCAAATCTTAACCATAATGACAATCATAATCTATCAATGATAAGTCTTACAATGTCATAATTAAAAAAAATCATTAAAAATCAAAACACTCGTCCCAAAGTAGATAGTGTACTTAAAACTCATTACTATATTTTTTCATTATAACAATCTTGAAGTCACTCAAGCCGCTCTTCCACTATCAGCTTCGTAAACATGTCCCTCTTAATTTTTGTATCCAACCATCAAGGAACGTGAAACTTCAACTTTTTCGACAAGTTTGGGATTTCCATGAGGGCTCCAAACTAATTCTCTCCGACTTTGCCATCTTTAGGTTTGATAGCATCACGCAATACCGCGACAATTTCCTTCATTGTATCAAGTAATGCGGAAAACATAAAAAATATTTTACAACACATAATAATTTACTGATCTTGATGTAGTCTTGGCATACAAAATAACATGCAGTAACTCGATGTGTGGTTGCATCCCAGCCGAACCCACTAGTGTTGAGACAACTCGTTACTATTTGGTTTTTTCCATAATCTTGTTCGATTCTTGAGCTGATCAACAGGTTTTTATTAGTTGCATCTTCATTGAACCTATTGACATAGTCTAAATACACCTCATGCTTCCAAACCCCATTGAGCATCCTGTTCCCCATATTGACCTACTCAACCAAGAGATCGAACATTTTGCTATCATCCTCGAAGGTCCAAATGTCATATGATCGAGGACTTTGTTGTTTTCTTTCAGCCATTTATAATCTAAATCCGAGATGGTCCTCATGGAAAAATATTTTATCAGACAATCATTACCCGTCATAGCAACTAGGGACACACGGAAAAACAAACAACAACAAAAAAATACCATGTGTTGGATATTTATAACACCCAAATCTCCTCACCACATGGAAAGATCATTCCATAACACTTCAAAAATATTCAACAACATTCTAAAACATTTCAAAATTAATTAAACTCCATTCAAAATGACTAGAACAATTCAAAAACACACTCATCAACTCAAAATTCATCGAACACTCCTGATAGAGCCCCATATGACTTCGCAGTCACTATGAACCGTACATCATTAGAGATGGGGGTCGGGTTTCGTTAGCTAATGGACGCCCGTGTAGGCGACTCAGCCTTGTTTGAACTGGACTAAACACCCCAAACCTTAAATCCTAAACCCTATGAACCCAAACCCTAAACCCTAACCCTAAACCCTAACCGAGATCCCTAAAAAATTAAAAAGAACAAAAAACCCTAAACCCTTAAACCCCTAAAAGTCCCAAAAACCTTATCACCCCAAAAACCGAGAACCCTATTTTTTTTTAAAAAAAACCCTTAACCCTAATTCCAGACCTAAATGTTAAACCTTAGACCTTAAAAACCCTAAAAGCCCCAAGCCCCAAGACCTAAACCCTAAACCCTAAACCCTATCATCCCAAAAACCAAGAACCATAATTTTTTTTTTAAAAAAAACCCTAAACCCTAAAACCCTAATCCCTGAACCCTTAAATACCTTGATCAATACCCTAAATACACTAAACCCTAACTCTAATCTCGAAATTAAACCCTATAAAGACAAAATTGAACCCTAAATACCATAAACCCTAACCCTAAATTCCAAAATTAGGGCACAATCAATACAAATTATGCACAGAAATTAAAATTAAATAAAATACAACACTAAATCAATTAAAAAATTGGGGTTTCGGCTTACCTTCTAAAATTTGAGGAAAACCACCGCCGAATGGGGAAATTGAAGCCCAATCGAAAAAATTGAACCCTAAATGTTGAAAATCAAAGGAAATCGGGGGGGAGGAAGAGAAGAGCAAGAGGGAGGCCGAGAGGGAGACGAGAGAGGGAGAAGGGAGAGGGAGGCCAAGAGAGACAATGTTAGGTTCTTGCGCCATGGATCGAGTCACCCGACAATCTCCTCTGGCTTCAAGATTGGCTGATGAAGAAGGGAATGATTTGGGGGTTTTAGAATGCCCAATGGTGTAGGAATGTGAGCTTTTGAAGGAGCTCCACCCTTAGGCCTCGTTGGAGAGAGTACCCGATCTCGTTTAAACTAATTGACAAGTGCTTCCCTCATTTCATTCACCTGACGCCTTATATAGGGAATTAGGAAAAACGTCAAAGGTTCCATAATTACAATTAGACCCTTATTGAACTTCGAATTACAATTAAACCCCTAAGATATTGAAATACAAGTTTACTCCATCTATCCTCTTCTCCGGTTCGCCACTCTTGATGCTATGGAGTCCATAACATCACCCACCCGCCTGAAGAAAGAGCTTGTCCTCAAGGTCGAAAGTAGGATATAGAGCCTGGAAGGACTCGAGTGTCTCCCAAGAGACTTCCACCAATTCTGCATCAGTCCACTGAACGAGCACCTCCCATGAGTTGTTAACATGCCTGGCTTGAAGTATCTGTGCTGGAGTTGGCATAGACCAGCCCTCTTTGAGCAGAGGCAGAGGGGTATGCAGTAGTGGAGAGTCTCCCTTGAACGGCTTGAGGAGGGAGACATGGAAGACGTCATGTCGAGTGGCGTCTGGTGGAAGCTTCAAGCGATAAGCCATAGTGACAATACAGTGAAGAACCTGGAAGGGGCCATAAAATTTTGAAGAGAGCTTATGACATTTGATGGTTGCAAGAGAGAGTTGGCGGTATGGTTGAAGCTTGAGCCAAACAAAATCTCTGGGTGCAAAGGAAAGGGGACGATGCCCTTTGTCATAAGTGTGCTTCATAGTGGCTTGGGAACGATGTAACTGAAGTCGGACCTGAGCAAGCATTTCATCTCTGTTGGAATTTGTGTTTATATCGACCGGGCCAGTCCTTGTATAAGATCCGTGGGGTTGCTTTCCTAAAAGCTTCAAGCCTTTTAGCCCATTGGTTTCAACATGGTATCAGAGCAGGTTGGTCTCGAGTTCGAGTCCCGCTCCCACCGAATTTTATCCCAGGTATTTTTGGTGAATTTGTCCTAGGTTTTTCCAAGAGTTTGTCCCAGGTTTTTCCGGTGAATTTGTTCACGGGTTTTCCCGTGGGGGGGAGTGTTGGAATTTGTGTTTATATCGACCGAGCCAGTCCTTGCATAAGATCCGTGGGGTTGCTTTCCTAAAAGGTTCGAGCCTTTTAGCCCATTGGTTTCAACAATCTCTGTCTGGTAAAGCTTGGTCCAGTGTTGCTACTCGAGAAGACCCCGATTCATAAGATAGTAGACGTGGGGGGTCTCTTCCATAAACGACTCGAAAGGGGGTAGTACCCAGTGCGTAGTGGTAGGACGTATTATAACAATACTTTGCCCACTGCCGGGGAGTGTCCCCCACGAAGCACCTCAAATACATCTCCAGTGTGCAGTTGACCACCTCTGTTTGGCCATCTGTCTGAGGGTGGTATGATAAGAGAAGGCTAACTTGGAGCCGTGGAGCTTAAATAGTTTCCCCCAGAATTTACTAGTGAATAAAGCATCGCGGTCACTAGTGATGGTCTCCGGAAGGCCATGGAGCTGGACAATATGATCCATGAAGAGTTGAGCCGCTTGTGTGGCTGTATAAGGATGGCTGAGGGCCATAAAGTGTGCATATTTTGGGAACCGGTCCACCACAACAAGAATAACAGATTTCCCTGCAAAAGGAGTAAGCCCATCGATAAAATCCATTGAGAGATCTGCCCGTACCTGTGAAGAAAGGTGAAGGGGTTGGAGCAAGTCTGCGGGTTGTAAAGATTTAGATTTATTCATCTAACAGACCTGGCATGCGGCAACATAATGAGCAATGATCCTCTTCATACCCCTCCAATAAAACTCCCGGGTAAGGTGAAAATATGTCTTCTTCTGGCCCTCATGTGTATTGTCATGAAAGGAGGCAATAATGTTAGGAAGGAGTGCCGAAGAAGGATGATGATATATGCGTCCTTTATAGAGAATGAGACCTTCCTGTAGTGTCCTGTTAGTGTCCTTGGAATGGTTCTCGATTTGAGCCTGTAAGGCAAGGAGATCTGGATGATGCCGAGTATCCTGACGGATGGAGTCCAGCAATAGGGACCTGGGGTGGCTCAGTGCGTGCAGGTGTGAATCCCCCATTTCTCTACTAGACAAGGTATCTGCCCCCCGGTTGAGATAGCCCGGTTTGTATTCTGCTTGAAAATTGAATCCCATTAATTTGCTGAGCCAATGTTGTTGTGGGGAGGTAGTAAGGCCCTGCTCCAATAAGTATTTGAGGCTACAGTGGTCTGTCCGGATCACAAAAGGTCTGCCCCAAAGATACGGCCTCCAATGCTGAACGAGTTTGGCCAAGCCGATGAGTTCCCTTTCGTAAGTGGCTAAATTGTGATGGTGAGGAACGAGGTGTCAGCTGAAATAAGCGATGGGGTGTCCCTGTTGCTACAAGACTGCGCCTATGCCTCCCCCGGATGCATTGCATTCAATTACAAAAACTTCTGCAAAGTTGGGCAATTGAAGAACTGAAGTTAACGCTAATGCTTGTTTCAATTGGTGAAAAGATGATTTAGCCAACTGATACCACTGAAAGGCATGCTTCTTCAATAAATTGTGCAACGGTGCTGCCAGCTGACCATATTCTTTGATAAATTTTCTATAATACCTTACTAGACCAAGGAACCCTTTCAAAGCTGTGACAGAGTGAGGTGTGGGCCATTCAATGACAGCCTATATCTTGCTGAAATCAGGTTTCACACCAGAGGCAGAGATCACATGCCCCAAATAAGCTACTTCGGAAGTGGCGAGGTCACACTTGGCTCTGTTGAGAAATAAATGGTGTGCTCGAAGAAGTGTAAAAACTTGTCTCAATTGTTGCAAATGTGTTTCCCAATTTTTGCTATAAACCAGTATATCTTAAAAAAAAAACTAAGACATTCTTCCATAAAAAAGGGCGAAATACCTCATTCATAAGCTCTTGAAAGGTGGACGGGGCGTTGGATAGCCCAAATGGCATCACCAGGAACTCGTAGTGACCATGGTGGGTGCGGAATGCAGTTTTTTCAATATCCTTCGAGTGAACCCAAATCTGATGGTACCCAGATTTCAAGTCCAACTTGGTAAATAATTGAGATCCGTGTAGCTCGTCCAATAATTCATCTACAACCGGAATTGGAAATTTATCTTTGATGGAGCGAGCATTGAGTTCACGGTAATCCACACAAATGCACCAAGAGTTATCTGACTTTTTCACCAGCAATACCGGGGACAAGAAGGGAGAATGGCTAGGCTGAATAATACCTATTGAAGCATTTGCTAACATTGCCTTTCTATCTCATCTTTTTGCACATGTGGATAGCGGTAGGGACGCACTACCACTAGTTCTATGCCCATCTTCAAACGAATTATGTGATCACAAGCTTGTATAGGAGGGAGGGCTGCAGGTTCCTGAAATAAATCGCATATTTTGCCAATAATGAAGCTAAGTGATTCCGCTCTGAAGGACCCACTGAAAGTGTCTAGATGGTGCATGGGCACTGGGCGTTAGTCCTCTGGAGGGTGAGTTGATGGCTGTCCTGTGTAAAACTTTTGGTAAGGGATTGGAAATCCCATAAGATCAGACCCAATCGCTGCAGCCATTTAGTGCCCAACACCAGGTGAAAACCAACTAGTGGTATGACCAAAAAATCCGCCACAAAGGAGTAACCCTCAATAGTAAAGGGCACTGCTAAACAGAAGCTGACAAGTCACCGTTAGCCACTGAGACCGATATTCCTGAATTCGACTGGAGGGATAAACCCAACTATTGTGTTGCATGTCTGCTGAGAAAATTATGGGTGCTTCCTGAGTCCACCAGTGCTAGAAGAATAAGATGATTGATGGTGGCGTGGTCCTGCATGGTATTTGTGTTGTGCAGGCATGTCATTGCGTGGAAGGAGATAGATGGTTCCTCCTCCTCGGTTTGGTCCACATCCTCCGGAAAGTCACCCTCTACTGGGTCTGCTATTTCCACCCAAAAGATTCTTTTGCATTGATGGCCCCTTAATTATTTTTCATCACAATTGAAACATAGTCCCTGAGCCCTTCTCTGATCAATTTCTGCTTTAGTGAGACATTTGATAAATTCAAGTGGTGGTGGGGCATAGGTGGTGTGGGGGTGGGGCCGTGGGGGAGTGGAAAAAGGGACATTGGTCTGTGGGCGAGGTTGCCATGGGGAACGTTTGTTTAATGAATCTCGGAAGAGGCGCTGCTTGGTGTCCAATGCTCTTGCCAAATTCATGGCATGGGTTAGGGAGGGTGGGGCTTCCAATTCCACCTCTAGGCGAAGTGGTTCCACAAGGCCAGTAGTGAACAGACTTACATAAAGTTCAGGGTGCACCAAATGGCTTGCTCAGACAAGCTTTTCCTGGAAAAATTTCTGATATTGTTCTGTAGTTCCAAGCTGCTTTAAATTAACCAAATCATCAACTGGGTTGCTGCACAGCGGAGGACCAAATCGTAGCATGTAATTCTCCTTGAAAAATTCCCAATCATAGACCACAAACTCGTTTTTGAATTGATGAAACCACAAAAGCGCTTCATCGAGCATGTGGAAGGCAGCTAATTGAACCTTGCCCTCGGGCAGAGTTCCTTGATTGGAAAAGAAATTATCATACTTGTGTAACCAAATCAAAGGGTCGAAAGACCCATCATACATTGGAAAATCAAGCTTTGTATACCTGGGCACTGTAGGAGGTGCTGGATTGACGCACCCACGAGGTGGAGGTTTTTGCCGCAGGGGAGGAGGTGGTGGCGGGGGCAGAGGTTGGGGATGGTCTGCCTTACGTGATGAAGAAGCCATCTAGGCTGAAAGCTGAGCAAAGCCCTCTTCCACTCGAGACATCAACATCTAGAATTTTCCGTCAAGGCCATTGATTTGAGATTGTAGATCAGCATGGTTCTCTTCGATAAAATGTCGAATTTCTGCATGGGAAGAGGAATCGCCTATGGTGGTCTTGTCTGATACCACAATATTAGGTTCTCGCGCCATGGATCGAGTCACCCGACGATCTCCTCGGGCTTCCAGATTGGCTGACAAAGAAGGGAATGATTTGGGGGTTTTAGAACGCCCAATGGTGTAAGAATGTGAGCTTTTGAAGGAGCTCCACCCTTAGGCCTCGTTAGAGATAGTAGCCGATCTCATTTAAACTAACTGACAAATGCTTCCCTCATTTCATTCACCTGACGCCTTATATAGGGAATTAGGGAAAACATCAAAGGTTCCATAATTACAATTAGACCCTTATTGAACTTTGAATTACAATTAAACCCCTAAGATACTGAAATACAAGTTTACTCCATCTATCCTCTTCTCCGGTTCGCCACTCTTGATGCTATGGAGTCCATAACAGAGAGGATATACGTACACGAGAAGAAGGGAGAGGGGGGAGGAGATGTGAAGATGATGAGAAGGGAGTGTGAAGACTATGAGAAGGAAGTGCAAAGACGAAAGGAAGAAGAGAGCGAAGACGAGGGGGGGGGGGGGGTGGTTGTCGCTGAAAAATTCGTCAGGAGAGGAAGGCCGAGGGAGAGGGAGAATAGAGGGAAATTAGGGGAAAAAAATTGTTCGGGGGAGGGAGAAACGCGTCCCCCACGTGATTCATGTGGATAATTCACAAAATAGGTATGAAACATGATTCCCTTGTTTTTGCTTGAGAACATTACCTGACATGATTTAAATGAAAAGGAGATCATGCAACACTAACGGCCTAATCGAATGAACGGAGTAATTCATGTTTGATTCATTTTGGACTAACCCCTCCTTAGGCCCTGTTAGTGCGCAGTGTAAGTGAAATGTATTTCTCTTACGCTAGGTAAAATATGCCAAAAGCTGTTAGTGCACAGCATAAGTGCAGGGGGAAAGTAAAATACAAATGTATTTCACTTTTCCCCGTTTTAGGCATAATGGGAGGGAAAGTGAATTCCAAGTGGTCGAGCTCTGAATTCACTTTGCTTCTCTCAAGTACAGCGGGCTCGGGCTGTCGGGAAGGAAGGCTTTGTAGAACGAGGGCTTCAGACAAAAAAAAAATTCTCTTTTCGCTCGCTCACGACCTCGGCGATTTCAATTCTCCCTCTTTGCGACCTGTCTCCGACGCTCGACTCCCTTCCTTTCGTTGTCCCCAACACCGGTGGCATCTAGTAGAGTAAAGTAGGTTTGAGTTTGAAATTAAGGTTGTGTTTGGAACACAGAAAGAGGAGAGAAAAGAAAAAGAAAAATATTTTTTTTCTCTTGTTTGGATGCACAATGAAAATGTAAGAGAAATATAATTTCTCTTGTCCAGATACACATCGAAAATGAAAAGAAAAGAAAAATAGTAATATTTAAATTTTTCTCAGAAGTTTTTATTTATTTTCTTTCTCCCCAAATTCCATCATTTTTTAGAGAAAATTTATTAACTAAGTTCTCTCTTATTTTTTTTTTCTCTCAAAGATTCTCTGCTACCAAACAACGAAAAATATTTTTCCCTCTTTTTTTTTTTTTTTTTTCTATGGGTTCCAAACATGCTGTAGAATTTAGAATCCCATGATAAGAATTTCAAGCAAACTAAGAAGAAGGAGAAGAGAGAGAGAAGAGATCAATCACCAAGGGAGAGAGCTTGGATGGAGGAGAAGAGAGATAGAATGCTAGCAAGGGGAGAGAGCTTGGACGAATTTGGGGAAAATGTGGAGAGAACTTGAATACACTACCTCTTAGCCAAGACCTTTATTTATAGCTTTACAATGCCCTTTTACGACTACAATATTATAATAGAAGAGACATAAAAAAGACAAGTATTTATAACTTCATGTCATCTTTATATGAAGTCTTCTTATTTACCCATATGCCATCTCTTAGATGTGTGGGCTTTATTTTCTTGGATGTGTGGTCTTGTGCCCACTCTTCTAACACTCCCCCCTAAGCTAGAGAAGGAGAAAAAACATCATAGATACACAATTTGCCACATATAAAGGATAGGACCTTAGACGTAATCGGTTTTGTAAGAATATTTGTTACTTGCTCTTGTGAAGAAACATGTTTTAGGGAAATTATACCCGTTTAAAATTTCTCTTGTATAAAGTAGTAGTCCACCTCAATGTATTTGGTCCTTTCATGGAAGACTGGATTCGAAGTAATATGAATGGCTGCTTGGTTATCACAATGTAGACCCATAGAACCTCCTTTATAAAATCCTAATTCGGTAAGAAGAGATCTGATCCATAGGAGTTCATTGACTGTGTGAACCATAACCTTGTATCCTGTTTCTGCATTAGATCTTGCAACCACATTTTGCTTCTTACTTCTCCATGTAACCAGCTTCCCTCCAACAAGAGTGTTGTAGAAGTTAGGACCCCATGAGAAGGACTCTAGGTTAATGTTGAAGAAGAATGAGAGAAGAGAGAGAAGAGGGAGAAAGGAGAAGGACGTGAGAGAGGAGAATTTGGATTAAGGGAAGAAGAGAATGCGTCAAGGGAGAAGGGAGGGTGGCTAGACGATTTCTCAAAGAGATGAGAAGGCTTGAATGCCTTACCTCTTAGCCAATGCTCTTATTTATAGTGTTACAAAATCCTTAGGGTTACAATTCAATAGATTATAAGATATAATAAGACAACGTATTTACATCTTCATGCCATCCTTATGGAACATACCATAAATAAACACTTTGCCACTCCTTTGACGTGTGGGCTTCTAGCCTTGAGCTTGTAGGCTTGAGCCCATCTTCCAACACTCCAACATACCATAAATAACCACTTTGCCACTCCTTTGACGTGTGGGCTTCTAGCCTTGAGCTTGTGGGTTTGAGCCTATCTTCCAACACTCCCCATCGAGCTGGAGGAAAAACATACATCATAAATACCCAGCTTGCCACCTATATAAGATAAATTTTTGGATGTAACCAATTTGGTGAGGATATCAGCTACTTGCTCTTGAGATGAAACGTATTTAAGATAAATTATTCCTATTTGAAACTTTTCCCATTTAAATGACAATCCACTTCAATATATTTAGTTCTTTCACGGAAGACTGGATTTGATGTAATGTGAATAGATGCTTGATTATCACAATATACGCCCATGGAGCCTCCTTTATAAAATCCCAATTTGGTAAGAAGAGTTTTTATCCATAAAATTCCACTTACAATGTGGACCATAGCTCGATATTCTGCTTCAGCACAAAATCTTGCAACCATGTTTTTCTTTTTGCTTTTCCATGTGACCAAGTTCCCCCCAACAAGGGTACAATACCCAGGTGTAGATATTCTATCATCAGGTGATCTAGCACAATCTACATCTGAGAAGTTTTCTATATTTAATGAGGAGAAATTACACTTGGATGAAATGGATTGAAGTATAGTGTCATAAGGATAATTTTTATGTCAAATCGATCTATATTGAAGAAGATATTCACATTAGAGTTGGCAAAGGTCAAGCTAAGAATCAAGAGGTCATAAAAGATTCATGTTGATTTTCAGGAATCCATGAATTTAGCTAATGGAGAAAAAGGGAAAGAAACCCATTGGGAGAAAACTAGAGGAAGAAGGGTTATGGAATTGATTCTACCTTACCCTCCCCCTGAAGCTCTATTTATAGATTTATGAAACTACTATATTACAATAATACCCCTAAACTTAGGGTTTAGGGTTTTAACCCTAAAAGTTTAGCTTAATTACATCAATGTCATCTCGATGACCCTTTATTTACCATCCTACTAACAATGTACGTGGGCCTATGGGCCTTGAGCCCATATTCTATATCTCTTGGATCCATGGGTCTTCCTTGGGCTTATGGGCTTGGGCCCATCTTCTTATACACTTTGATATGTGGGCCTTCCTTGGTCGTGTCGGCTTGGGCCCTATCTTCCAACACTCCCCCTCAAGCTGGGGATGAGAGAACAACATGAACTCCCAGCTTGCTGCAAATGATGTATAAAATATTTTTTGTATAATATGCCTTCATCTTCCAACACTCCCCCTCACGCTGGTGCTCTCGTTCATGAGGCCCAACTAGTATAATATCAGTGAGAGTAAATCACTCCTAGCCGCTACGACATTGCTCTGAAGTGTCTACCTCCACCATTGTGTCCCTCCATAGGATATTGACTCTAAAGTGGTAGAGTAATATATGATATTAATGGGGAGAAGTAACATAAATATAATAATAAGTTCCTCCGTCAAGGACTTCCAACCACAAACATTTTGATATTTTTGACGGGGATGAAGTTCCTCTGTCATGGACTCCTAACCACAAATAAATTTGATATTTTTTACGGGGATAAAGTTCCTTCGTCATGGACTCCCAACCATAAATAATTTTGATATTTTTTGCAGGGACATAAATAAATAATGGTCTGAGGCTACCTTTTTTTCAATAATTATGTCTCATCAACAAAGGCACAAAAGCAGCAGCTGAAATGGGCTTGGTTTGGGCCCATTTGACACAATCCAAAATAATCCTTATAAAATTGAGCCATGAACTAATCCGATGCACATATCTGTTCCAATTAATAAGCTGACCAATGAATAATCTGTTAATTCTTCAAAAATAATAATCTAGGGAAAGAAACAAAAAATTTACCGAGTCACACCGAAAAAACTTTGGGCACATATACCGAGGCAGAAAATAAGTGGCCTGAGTGAGGTTGACTCGGACCCGAGTTGACCCAGACCGATTTGGTCTGGGTTGACTCGATCTGGCTGGTGCACTCGGTCGGCGGGAACTCGGCTCGCTGGCCCGAGTTGACTCGAGCACGCTGAACAGGCTCTGCCCAGCTTTAATAAATCATGTTTCCTAGTTAGGAAACATGAAATTTCGTATCTTGTTCTTCCTCTCCGACTCTGGGCCAGCGAAAAACAGAAATCTTCGGAAGGAAAGTTTCCGAATAACAGCAGCTGGTTTCCCTGATTCATCCTCCCAAAAATGGCAACACAACTTCGTCTTCTCCTCGGCACCGAACAGAGAGGGCAACAGAGCTTCCGCTCTTCGGGAGGAAACTTTCCCCGCGAGAGTTCGAATCTCTCTGGCTAAACCATGTTCGTCCTCCCTTAAACGACAACCCATCGACAACAGTAGTCATTTTTTCTCGGCGCCGACGGACTCTCGACAGAAACCATCCAGAAACGGCCACTCGTCTTCCTCCCGGTGCCGAACAGCTCGCGCAAGCATCGTCGTCGTCACCGAAGCTTCAGTCGTTCGGAACAGAGCGGTGTTCGGCAGAACCAATCTCGGAAGGTGTTGCGTTGATTCAAGCAACTCGGCAGTAGTAAACAGAGCTCTTCAACTTACCAGTGCTGGGCGTCTTCTCCGACGACTTGGAAACACCGGGGAGATCACCCATTCCGAGAGCCGCAAGCATGTCCATGGTCTCCTTGTCGACCTTAACAGCGGATTCTCCTGGAGTTTGAGCAAGATGCCGCGCACAGGACCGCGCTGAATCCAATTCATGAGATGCGTGGAGAATCCAGCGATCTTGTTCCTGAGGCGCTTCGACAAGATGATAGCGACTTCCTCCAGGATCTTCTTGTTGGTGTCATGCGAGAATTGTATGTCTTAAACATGAATTTCTAATATCAAAATGAAATTCATTATAAATTAATCGTACCTCCTTCCATACGCTTCAAATTCTTTCTCTCTGTTTTCTCGGCGCTTCCGATCTCTGAGCACTCAATGGTGATGGCAATGAACTGAAGGGGAAAAAATAGTGATGAGACAGGGGACTGAAAACTTATCTTAACCGAAAACCAACCTCCCATCAAGGTTCATGGTTTTGTGTTACCGAGGGAGTTGCAACTGCCAAAAGTTTGAGACCACGTAATGAGAAAACCGTTTCTCATAAAAACGGTTTACATTCTCCCACTTGGTCCAAACTTCTAATATAATCTTAAACCCATCGATAATCTGAATTTAAGTAATAAATATATGAATCATGGCGATAGGTCCTCTAATGACGAGTATTATCTTCCATGTATTACTATGTATGTATTATCTTCCAACACAGATGCATTTTCTCACAATTAAAGTGCACATAAATATGAGAAAAACATCACATTAATTAAGAATTTCACTGAAATAACATTGTTCATACAATGAAAAAATTTACATAATGGAACCAAGTCCCATATTCACAACATGATCCTTGAATTTAAACGGTGGCATGCCCTTAGTCAAAGGATCTGCGATCATTAAGTCAGTGCTGACGTGTTCAATGACCACTTTCTTTTCTTTAACACGTTCTCTTATGGCCAAATACTTAATGTCGATGTGTTTACTTCGACTTCCACTTTTGTTGTTCTTGGCCATAAAAACAGCAGCTGAATTATCGCAATATATTCTTAATGTCCTAGAGATAGAATCCATAATTCTAAGCCCAGAAATGAAACTCTTAAGCCATACACCATGTGAAGTAGCCTCAAAACAGGAAACTAACTCGGCTTCCATAGTCGACGTGGCGGTCAAAGTCTGTTTGGCACTCCTCCATGATATTGCTCCACTGGCCAACAAGAAAATGTATCCTGATGTTGATTTGCGGGAATCAACACAGCCAGCAAAGTCAGAATCTGAGTAACCAATGACTTCTAAATGGTCCGTCCGCCTATACATCAGCATGTAGTCTTTGGTTCCTTGAAGGTACCTCATGACTTTCTTTGCAGCTCTCCAGTGGTCTAACCCGGGATTACTCTGATATCGCCCCAACATCCCAACAGCAAATGCAATATCAGGTCTTGTGCAGACTTGAACTTAGGCTTCCGACAGCAGAAGCATATGGAATGTCCTTCATTTGTTCCCTTTCAAGGTCGTTTTTCAGGCATTGGTTCAAATTGAGCCTATCACCCTTCACAATGGGAGCTACACTTGGTGAACAACTCTTCATCTAGAATCTCTCTAACACTATATTAATACAGGTTTCCTGAGACAGACCTAAGATACCTCAAAATCTGTCTCTATGAATCTTAATGCCAATGACATAAGATGCCTCACCCATATCCTTCATATCAAAATTGTTAGAGAGAAATTGTTTCACCTCATGTAGAAGACCTTTATCATTGGTTGCTAGCAAAATATCATCCACATATAAAACAAGAAAATAGATTTTACTCCCACTGACCTTCTGGTATATACATTGATCCATAATGTTTTCTACAAACCCGAATGAAGAAATTACATTATGGAATTTCAAATACCATTGGCGGGATGCTTGTTTTAATCCATATATTGACTTTTTTAGCTTGCAAACCAATTGGTCACACTCACTAGAGGGGAATCTTTCAGGTTGTTTAATGTAAACCTCCTCATCTAGATCTCCATTGAGAAATGCCGTTTTCACATCCATTTGTTGCAACTCTAAGTCAAAATGGGCTACTAATGCCAAAATAATGCGCAAGGAATCTTTCTTAGATACAGGAGAAAAAGTTTCCTTGTAATCGATTCCTTCTTTCTGAGTGAATCCCTTAGCAACGAGTCTTGCCTTGTATCGTTCAATGTTGCCTAATGAGTCTTTCTTTGTTTTAAAGACCCATTTACATCCAATGGCTTTAAATCCATTAGGCAACTCAACAAGATCCCAGACTTCATTACTCTTCATAGAATTCATCTCTTCCTTCATGGCATTGTACCATAATTTTGATTATTTGCAACTCATGGCTTCGGAAAAATACATGGGATCATTTGCGGTTCCAATGTCAGATTCTTGCAAATACACTATATAATCATCAGGAATTGCTGATCTCCTGAGTCGAGTAGATCTTCTTAATGTAGAACCATCATTTTCCTGAGAAGTAAGTGGTTCAACTAGTTGTTCAAAAGTGTTTGGTAACTCTTGAAGAACTTGATCTACTGGAATGTTGTCAGCAAGTTGTGGAACTTCAATGATTGGTTGTTCAACACTAGTTTGTACTTGAGGGGTGCTGTGAACAATAACCAATCTATCACTTGAGGTGAAAGGTTGAGATTCTGAATAATCCTTCTCAAAAATTATGTTCCGAGTTGGATTCCTCGCACTGATCAAGTCATTTTCAAGAAATTTGGCATTTCTTGATTCCACTATCCTAGTGTTGTGAGATGGACAATAAAATCTGTAACCTTTAGACCTTTCAGCATATCCAATGAAATACCCACTAATGGTCCTTGGGTCCAACTTCT
The DNA here is from genome assembly GCF_029961685.1 of Aristolochia californica. Classification (NCBI taxonomy): domain Eukaryota; kingdom Viridiplantae; phylum Streptophyta; class Magnoliopsida; order Piperales; family Aristolochiaceae; genus Aristolochia; species Aristolochia californica. The sequence goes on along the minus strand of NW_027181881.1, from coordinate 33,574,026 downwards.
TCTCTTGTGGATTATAAATCCTCACTTCAGACAGGCATCCCCAAATGCGCATATGTCGCAAACTCGGTTTCCAACCTTTCCATAATTCAAATGGCGTTTTTGGAACAACCTTGGTTGGAACTCGGTTTAATATATACACTGTCGTCTTAAGTGCTTTAGGCCACAAGGATCTAGGAAGATTGGAGTTGCTAAGCATACTCCGCACCATGCCTAATAATGTTCGGTTTCTTCTTTCTGCTACACCATTTTGGTCTGGAGAACCAGGCATGGTATATTGGGCAACAATCCCATGTTCCTGAAGAAACTTTGTAAATGGCCCAAGTGCTTGTCCATTCTCAGTGTATCTACAATAATATTCTCCACCTCTATCTGATCTCACAATCTTAATTTTCTTACCGCATTGTGTCTCTACTTCAGCCTTAAAGAGCTTAAAGGCATCTAAAGCTTCATACTTGTTATAAAGCATGTAGAGATACATGTATCGTGAGGAATCATCTATAAAATAGATGAAGTATTTCTGACCATGTGAGTCCATGTCTGGACTACATATATCAGTATGTATGATCTCTAATATGGTTGAACTCCTATTGGCACCTTTCTTTGACTTGTTAGTCTGCTTTCCCTTAATGCAGTCTACACAAGTCTCAAAATCAGTAAAATCCAGAGTATTAAGTACCCCTTCATTCACTAATCTTTTAATTCTATCTATGGAGATATGACCTAATCTCCGGTGCCATAATGTAGAGGAATCCTCATTAATAACACTTCTTTTATTACCAGTGTGAACATGCATTGAACCGTAAGTGGCATTGTTTTGTAAATTAATGCTATAAAGACTATCAGACAATGTACCATTCCCAGCACAATCAGACTTATAATATAAACTGAAAGATGAGTCTGAAAAGTTAAAAGAATATCCATAAGGTACAAGCCTTGAAACTGAAATCAAGTTTCTGGAGAAACTTGGAACATAAAAGGTCTTTTCTAATTTGAAAACAAAGCCACTACTTAAAGTTAAATAGCAAGTTCCTATAGCTTCCACATGTGAGCTCATCTGATCTCCTGAGAAAATGTGATGCTCACTTCCCACTGGTTTCCTTAGGTTTTGCAAACCCTGCAAGGAATTCGAGATGTGGATTGTTGATCCATAATCAATCCACCAAGTGTAATTATTGACATTAACCATATTAGATTCATAACAAACAAATGAAGTTGGTGTACCTTTGCCAGCAAGCCATTTCTGAAACTTGGCACATTCCTTCTTCATGTGTCCCTTCTTTTTACAGAAAAAAACACTTGGAATCTTTCTTAATACCAGCTTGGGGGGATATTTTTGTTACGGTCCCGAGTCATGGATCGAGTAACACGGCGTGGGATTTGTGAATCCAGCACTCAGAATTTACTCACTTCACGTCAAGGGTCTGTGTATGAGTATTTCTCCTTAACCAATGCTTGGCCAGGAGGAAAGATCCTCTTTTGAGGGTCCTACCGAGTTGTTGTGCTAGGTAGAAGACCCCACAACAATGCTGACCTTGCTAGAGCAAGGTGCTCTCTTTTCTTGGTCACGGCAAAGAGGGTTTGGCCCTCTTTGTTGCTGCTCTAGCTAAGAATGCAATCCTTCTTTCTTAAATAACTTGAAACACGAGTTTGGGATAGATTAATACCTCTTCTTTGATGCTATGATCAGCTCCCACGTTACACCAGGAATTGCTCAAGATTTGAGGATAAAAATCCTCACTTTGCTGCTTGGTAAGGGAGGAATTGGGCCTCTCTTGTTGCTGCTGCCAAGAAGGAGGATAGACCTCCTCTTTGGGCTCGGAAAAGGGGCAGGAAGCTCCTTTTCTTAATAGGGATGATGGTGGATGAATTTGGGTGAAGATGGATGGCAATGGAGGGTGAATGATAGGTTGGATTTTTGGAGTAAACCCTAAACTCGGGATCAAGAGGTGATCCCAACCTATTTAGACTAGGTTATTCTAAAATCTCAAAGCTTACCTATTTCATTCATACCTATCCCTTAAATAGGGAGTTTTAGGTTAGGGTTACAATAATTCCCCATAATGCCCTTACATAAAAAGTAATTAGAAATAACTCCTACTTAAAACAATATAAGAAATAAATCCTACTTAAAACAATATTAGAAATAAATCCTACTCAAAGAAATATAAGAATTAAATCCTATTGAGTGAGTTGTTGTTGTCTTCTTCGTTGTGTGACTCGGTGTGCTATTGAGTCCACAACAATTTTACCCTTCCCTTTTTGTTTGGCTTGATACTTGCCCTTTCCATGTGTTGCCATCATGACATTTTCTCCCTGTTCCATCACCAGTCTCCCTTCCTCTTGAACACACATGGTCAAAAGTTCATTAACTGACCATTTATCTTTATGTGTGTTGTACGAGATTTTGAAGGGTCCATATTGGTGCGGAAGGGAATTCAGAATGTAATGCACCACGAAAGATTCTGACATATCAACCTCAAGATTTTGTAATTGAGCCGCAATATCCCTCATTTTCATGATGTGCTCATGCACACCTCTCATACTGGTGTGTTTTAGGGATGAGAACTTCATGATTAGGGTGCTTGCTAATGCCTTATCTGAAGTGACAAATTGAGCATCAATGGCTTTCAGCAAGTCTTTGACATTTTCATATTGCTCAATAGAACCACGAATACCAGCAGCAATTTTTGTCTTAATGAACATTACACTGGGCGATTAGATCGCTCCCATCGTTCATAAAGTGTAATTGCAGCTGCAGTGCTGGTATCAGTAATTACGGGTGGTTCGTCTTTCCTAATAGCATAATCTATGTCCATCTACCCTAAATGAAGAAGTATTCTCTCTTTCCAGACCTTATAGTTATCTCCCTTAAGATCAGGGATATCACAATGAAAATCAGAGAAATGTGCAGGTTATACAACTGCATAAAAGTACAAATTACATGCCGATGTTAAAATTGAGACCTGAATAAAATATCATGCTTTACCAATGTAAATCATGCTTAAAACTCATATCAACTGACATAAAAAACATTGCCTGTGGGCTAAATATTTTTAATTCAAGTAGATTCAAGATTCTTTATGAGTAAACTTGATGATAAAACTATCAAATTATTTATGAATTCATAATTCCTGTGGGTAAATTATGAATAATTTGATATTTTATCCTAATTAATATACTCAAATATAATAAAAAATTCATGTGGGATAAAATTTATTATATTGAGTATAATTAATTACAATCAATATCTAATTTTTCTTGATGATAAAACTATCAAATTATTCATGAATTCATAATCCCTGTGGGTAAATTATGAATAACTTGATATTTTATCCTAACTAATAAACTCAAATATAATAAAAATTCCTGTGGGATAAAATTTATTATATCAAGTAAAATTAGTTACAATTAATGTCTAATATTCTTTATGTGATCCTAATCATAATATATAATTTTTATTAAGTTAAAGATGTTGTGGCTACTCTCTAATTAATAAAAATTATATGGATCACTAGACATTAAATCTCATAAATATATGAGAATAACATGAATTGCATAATTGTAACTTACACTAACATGTTATCATTATGCACCAAATATGCTCATAAGATATGCATAGTTAAAAACTATAATATTATGCATAACTTTAATTTCATGCATTCACATATATGCCAAAAATTGCATTAAAAACTGTAACAGGAAATAAAATTATATGTTCCTATGTACTGAACACCAGACGGCCAGTGGCCTAATGCTCACTGGCGCAAGTAATTGCCTCAGCGCGCGGGTTCGAATCCCGCCGGCGCAAAACTAATTTAAATGCCGAGTCGGCTCGGCCCAAGAACAGCGAGCCAACTCAACTCGTTTGAGTCGACTCGATTTTTTTTTTTTTCTTCTTCGAGTCAACCCGACCTGAGTCGTGGTTGCCGAGTAGGAACGGCGAGTCGAAGAAAACTCGTCCCAAGCCAACTCGTTCGGTATTTAAAGAAATACCTTATGATTTTAATTTTATGTTTCTGCGCACTAGAGGTCGTCTTCAACCTCCAGCCGTGCGCAAAAGGAAGAAGCACCGGCGTTCCGCCAGCGTTCTTTCAACTCGTCGACGCCGGCAAAACTGTCAGAATGGTCACCGGCGTCGGTGCTAAGGCTCCGATGCTCTCAGGCGTCACGAGATAGCCGCCGTAGTGAGCTCACAGAGAGCGTAGTGCGACAGCCTCCGTCGGCGGTCAGTGCCAGCAACCGTGCGGAATGGTCGCCGATGCCCGAGCCCCGGCGCCCATGAGCGCGGAATTTGTTTTTAAAAAAACAAAAACGAAAACAAAGACCGAACAGAGTCTCTCAAAATTGAAACGCTGGATCAGAGGTTTGCTCTGATACCAACTGTAAGTCTTAAACATGAATTTCTAATATCAAAATGAAAATCATTATAAATTAATCGTACCTCCTTCCATACGCTTCAAATTCTTTCTCTCTGTTTTCTCGGCGCTTCCGATCTCTGAGCACTCAACGGCGATGGCACTGAACTGAAGGGGAAAAAATAGTGACGAGACAGGGGACCGAAAATTTATCTTAACCGAAAACCAACCTCCCATCAAGGTTCATGGTTTCGTGTTACCGAGGGAGTTGCAACTGCCAGAAGTTTGAGACCACATAATGAGAAAACCGTTTCTCATAAAAACGGTTTACAAGAATAGTACCTCTCGATGACCACCCAAGAAGATTTCTTCACGGTCTAGTTGCAGTAAAGTTTAGCTGAGTCAATAGGATAGGGCGACACCGGAAGAAGCAAGCGTAGTAGGAGGATGGAGACTCCTGGCCATTGATTTGGAGCACTCTATGACGGGAAAAAGAAAAAAAAAATAACAGTGTAATAGTAGGAAATAAAAAAAAAAGAATTCCAATGAGCATGGTCTCATGGAGAGAGTAGATGCATAAAAACATAAAATTAAAAAATAAAAAACTAATATCTAGCAACTATGGAAAAAAAACGAACGGTGAATGAGATTTAAAAAACCAAAGTCGGAGTCTTGAAAATCAAAGCTCTAATACCATGTTGATTTTCAAGACTCCATGAATTTAGCTCATGGAGAAAAAGGGAAAAAACCCCATTGAGAGAAAACTGGAGGAAGAAGAGTTATCGAATTCATTCTTCTTTACCCTCCCCATGAAGCTCTATTTATAGATTTATGAAACTACTATATGACAATAATACCCTGAACTTAGGGTTTAGGGTTTTCACCCTAAAACTTTAGTTTAATTATATCAATACCATCTTTATGAGATGACCCTTCATTTACCATCCTGCCATCAATGTATGTGGACCTATGAGCCTTCTCCTTGATCTGTGGGCCTTGAGCCCATCTACTATATCTCTTGGATCCATGGGTCTTCCTTGATCTTATGGGTTTGGGCCCATCTTCTTATACACTTTGATAGGTGGGCATTCCTTGGTCGTGTGGGTTTGGGCGCTGTCTTCCAACGATTCAATAACTAATTTTTTGTGCCAAATTAGGTATTAATTAAAATCTCTTTGAGTTTAGTTTCTTAAGCAACAAACCATTTGTGATTATATGTTATATTTTTGTAGATATTGATATCATAAGTACCAAAGGTCAGTTTTGTCGAAAATCTCTTTTTTTCCTATTATCTCTACAAGCATTGACGTGAATCGAGTTTCTGTTTTTCCTAAAATCTGAGTTTTTTTAGGAAAAATTGTCTTATGATCAAAGATTTTTTGTTTGACTTCAACTCTATTTTTTTTTTAAGTCTCTTTGATCCCAAAAATCTCTTCTCTCTGGAAAGTTTAATTCATAAAATTGTTGTTAATTTAGGAAAGTCTATCATTGGAGAGTTTTTGTTTTGATTCTGCAGAATCTAGAAAGTATTCAAGATAGGAATTCGTTGAGTAATTGATTAGAAACTTTTCTCATATGGACTGATCAATTTGGAAACAAAAACTTGTAAGTTAAGTCATGCAATTATCAGAGTTTCCATAATCAATGTTGTTTTCAAGTTTGTGTTTATGTTACTTGGTTGTGTATCTTCTGCACCGTCAACTCGAAAAAAATTTGCTCACCCTCATGAATTATCTTGAGGTCATAGTTGGTCAAATTTATAAAGTTATTTTTCTATCATTACAATCTCCTTCTTATTATAGATATGGTTATTTTTCCTTCATAACATTCCCCACATACCCTTTTTTTGTGGTTGCTTTTCTCCTATCATCTTTTCTTGACTCTCGCATACTCCTTTGGGCCAACCACTTGTTTGTTGCTTCAGTTAGTTCCTCTTTTTATATACATATGGGTGTTTTAAGTCCATTGGGATTTTTTTATGGGTACCCTTAAGTGGGTTTTTATCATCGTCCTTTGAGTGACAAGAGCTATTCTTTTAAAGTGATTATTATCAGTATTTGAAATCCTTGGTTTTGACCTTTTTTATACATACATCATTTATCTTATTTTTTGAATGTTTGTGTCCGATTGAATTCTTATGCTTGGGTCACTTTGATGGAGGAGATAATAAATTCAAGTATATTTTTGTTTCAAGCTAGGATTACACCGATACCTTCCAGCTTGAGGAGGAGAAGTTGAAGAAGAAGTACAAGAAAGAGGTTTTTTATTCCACATATTGTGGTAATTTTTATTTGACCAAAATATTCGAGAAAGGGGGTGCACAAAAGATGAAGTTTTTTCATCTATGAAGAATTGCATTTGTATAGATTTTTTTTCAGCAAAAGAAAATTCAAAACCAATGATCCTTTTCATTGCAAATTGAAGTTATAAACTCCAGCTTGAGGGGGAGTGTTGAATAACATATATGAAAAAGTCTTACATGACTCACAATAAGAAGTCTTATAGAGCCAAAATTATTGTGGAAGGAGGTCTCACAAAAGAATTTCAATTAAAAGGTGTTTTAGTCATGTTAGTCTTTGATTTATGTTCAGTTGTTTAATTATGCTAGGACTTATTATTAAGTGTTAGATTTTGAGTGTAATTGGGAAAAGGTAGTTTAATTGTAATTGGACTCTACTTCTTTCCCCTATTACAAATAGACACTCATGTATTCACATTACAACAAGTTACTGTAGTTTTTATCTTTTCAAGAAATTCAACATCCGCTGGATATTCTAGTCATATAAAAATTGATTACATAAACCCGTGGAATTCTTCATCATAGATTGTATTTCTTCTACTCAAGTGATAGCAATACCCATAGTTCAATTCTAAAAGGAGGCGCAACCACTGTAACCTTCAACTTTCAATTGAAATTATCAAATTAATAAAGGAAAGTGTCTAGGCTTGATTCAACTTGTAGAATCCTTCATACTTCTCTTTCTATTCTCCCCCTCAAGTTGGGAGGTATCGATGTATTCCCAACTTGAGTAAAAAACATAATTGTATTTATTATCTCCTCCATGAAGGTGTCTCGAAGATAAGCACTCAACCAGACAAACTCTTCATAAAAAAAGGATGAATGTTATATATATAAAAAAGTCAAAACCAATCTCATAGGATTTTAAACAAAATATTGACAATAATCATTAAAATGGGGCATGTCACTCAAATGGCAACGATAAAGATCCACTTAAGGGTACGAAGAAAAAAATCCCGAAGGACTTAAAACCCCTATAGTGATAATAATCACTTTTTGGTTGTTTTTGGTACCATTTGCATTCTTAATTCTGAAAATGTGGGCATAGTGACTTCATTGAAATAGTGGCATCGAATGTCAGGAAAAGAAGTGAACTTCTTAATTTGTCTATTTTTTTTCTTCTCAACTTTCCTCTTGGGTGTGGACTTTTGGGATAGAGCATTGACTTGTTATTCTTGAACAATGCTCTTCTTTTTAAATGCAAGTCTACCACATGATAGTTTGTCTATCAATCCACTTTGCCTAGAAGCATTGGCCATATGGCTCTCATTAGCTTCCTTCAAGCTACCAAGCTCTTCTTTGAGCTTTGAAATCTCGTGTCTTAGAGCATTGCATTTTCCCTTAAATCTATTTAGACAATGAATTGATTTTTCTATAACAATTCAAACTCATTTTCATAGTCCAAGTCACTTACCTCTTCCGAAGTGGTAGACTCACCATCTTCTTCAATTTTCATGAGTCTGACATTGCTTTCTTCTTCCTTAGACTGGCTTGACTCATCATCCATGGCATCTGTTATGGACTCCATAGCAAGACGAGTCATCCAGAGGCGACGCGGTGAGTTGGTGACTCAGGGGAGAAAATGAAGCACCTTAGGCATTATATGTTATTTATTTCATTAGTTGCTAGTAGCTAAGCCATGAATGGCATAATTGTAATAATCTATAGCTCAAACTTGGATGATGGCTTTATGAGGCTAACGAATGGAATGAGAAGCTAAGCAGAAATTTATCAAAGGGTCAGCGTTCTCCTCCAACGAACCTAGGGTCGGCGTTCCCTTGGAGGAACCCAAGGTGCAAGCTTCCCTTCGATGAGCTTGGTTATTTTCTCCACTCACATTCCATGCGTTCCTTCCCTTTCTCCTTTCGATTCCATTGTCAATCCAAATCCATCATCATAGGTAGACCAGGGAGGTCCCGACGCCTTGGTTCTGCTCCCGAATTTCAAGAAAACCTCTCTGATCGTCGAATTACTCTATCCATGGTCAGAGACCATAATAGTATCCCAAGCTGAGATCAAGATCTTCTCGTTTATGTTCTTGAGGTCAAGACTGGCTAGATTTGGGCATTTGTACTGTTATGGACTCCATAGCATCCAGAGTAATCCATAGACGTAGAGTTTAATTTATGCAATTTCTAGTTTATGTTATTGGGAGGGTTTTATTATAATTTTTCTTCAAACTTGTGCCCTTCAGTTTGGGCCTTTGCTTGTATGCGTCCCTAATCCTTTTATAGGGAGGACGGGCTGAGAAAGGGATTAAGCATTAACCAAAACCTAGTTTAACGAGATCAGATTCTCTCTCTAACGAGGTCCAAGGTTGAGCCTCCTTCGAAGGCTCGTTTTATTCCAACAATTGGTCGTTCGAAACATCCCAAATCTCTCTCAACGTCAATATTCAATCTGGAAGCTAGAGGGGATCGCGGGGTGACTCAATCCATGGCAAGGGAACCTAACATTGTGGTATCAGACAAGACCACCATTGGTGATTTCTCTTCTCCTGCTGATTTGCGTAATCTCATTGTGGAAAATCGAATTGAAGCTCAAAATCGGGATGACACACTCCAAACTGAAGTTTTGGCAATAAAGGACACTCTTCAGCAACTGATTCTTCAAATGGAGGAAGGGTTTGCACGGATTGCTGCTCAACTTGGAAGTTCCACACGGCCTTTTGAACACCAACCTCCCCATCCACCCCCACCTCCAACACATATGCGTCAGCCACATCCACCAGCCATGGGAGTCCATGGACCAGGCCACACAACGGTGCCCAGGTATACCAAATTAGACTTTCCCACGTATGATGGGTCCTCGGACCCTCTGAGTTGGTTACACCAATGTGACCAGTTCTTTTGGAATTAAAGAAAACTCATGCTGACGATCGAGTTCCATTAGCTGCCTTCCACATGCTTGACGAAGCGCAGCTATGGTACCGTCAATTTGATTCGAAGCACCATATTCATGATTGGGATATTTTTAAAGATTATTGCATGTCAAGGTTTGCGCCCCCCCCCCCCCCCCCCCCCCCCCCCCCCCCCCAAGCATGCAGTAACCCTTTGGGCGATCCAGTCAATTTAAAATAGACAGGGACAATTGAGATGTATCAGAAGCACTTTCAGGAACGCCTGGCATGCGCCAGTCGGTATGTGCACCCAACTCGATATGTCAATTTATTCACTACTGGCTTGAAGGCCTTGCGCCCGGAAGTAGAACTACATGACCCACAAGACCTAGCACATGCTATGAATCTTGCCCGTACCTTGGATGCGAAACAACGTGTCCTCAAGGAGTCACTGGGCCGCAGACCCCCTTGGCAAAGTAGGGCACCCACTGGTACCCCCGCACCTTATGCAACACCTCTATGCCAAGGTTCAAACCCATCACCACGTGCTGATACTTCCACTACCACCCCTCTAGCATAATACATTCGTCGACTGTCTCGACCAGAGATGGAACAGAGAAGAGCCAAAGGCCTTTGTTACAATTGTGATGAGCCATACATACAAGGCCACCTTTGCAAACATTTGTTTTGGTTAGAGGTGGATGATTCAGAGGAAGCCCCACAGTTGGAGGAAATTGAAGAGCCTGAGCCACATGAACTAGCCATTTCACTACATGTTATGATCGGCATGCACAACTCCAACACCATGCATGTCCGTGACGACTAAAAACATCTCCAGTTGCTTGCATTAGTGGATTCGGGTAGTACCCACAATTTTATTAGCCAGCCCGCAGCTCACCAACTCGGTTTGGAGATTCAACATAACACTGGCATTTCGGTATCAGTCGCCAATGGGGAAAAATTACCAATGCTGGAATTTCTCACTCAACTCCCTTTGTTATTGAAGGACACTCATTTGTGGCTGATTTCCTAGTCATTCCACTCATTGGTTTTGACTTGCTGTTGGGAATTAAATGGCTCCAACAGTTGGGTCCAATTTTGTGGGATTTCAAGTCCCTTACTATGAGTTTTACTACCCAATAACAACCAATCACTCTTCATGGAACTCATGCTCCAATACCGTGTGCTCTTCAGAAAATTCAAGTTTTGGACGCAGATCACGATAAGTTAGATTTCCTACTTACGGAATTTGGTGATTTATTTCAGGCGCCTGCTGCTCTTCTACCCATCAGAGATTGTGATAATCAAATATGGTTAAAGTTGGGTATTGAACCTGTTGTGGTACGCCCTTACCGTTACCCACATTTGCAGAAAGATGAAATAGAGCGCCAATGTCAGACTATTCAGCCCAACAGGTTTCCTTTTTCTTTACCAGTGCTACTAGTCAAGAAACATGTCAAAACCTAGTGATTTTGTATTGACTACCGAGAGCTTAACACTCATACTGTCGAGGATAAATTTCCGATTCCAGTGGTGGACGAACTTTTAGATGAATTGCATGAGGCCAAATTATTTACTAAGCTGGATTTGAAGTCCAAGTATCACCAGATTCAAGTTCACCCTTTCGATGTAGAGAAGACTGCATTCCAGAAGCACCATGGTCATTTCGAGTTTTTAGTCATGCCAATCCAACGCCCCTTCCACCTTCCAGGCACTCATGAATGAGGTATTTTGTTCTATATTACGAAAGTTTGTTCTTGTGTTCTTTGATGATATTCTGATTTATAGTCAGCACTGGGATGAACATCTTCAGCATTTGTGCCATGTTTTCAGCCTCCTACGTTCCCATCATTTGGTTCTCAACCAGTCCAAATGTTTGATGGGTACTTCAGAGGTAGCTTATTTGGGCCATGTCATTTCAGCCTCCGGCGTTAAGGCCGACAGTAGAAAAATCCAGGCCATGGTTGACTGACTACTCCACAATCCACCATGGCTTTAAGGGGGTTCTTGGAACTAGCCAGGTACTACAGGAAGTTTATTCACGACAATGGCCAGATAGCCGCTCCACTCAATAGTCTCCTTAAGTGAAATGCCTTCACATGGTCTGACATGGCATCGTCCTCCTTTGAGCAATTGAAGTACGCCTTAGCATCTGCACCGGTACTCCAACTTCCTAATTTTGAAGAACCGTTAGTTATCGAATGTGATGCATCAGGCAGAGGTATTGGCGCAGTCTTACAGAAGCAAGGCCACCCCATAGCATATTTTAGCAAGCATCTCGCCCAACACCACCACAAATTAGTTGCATATGAAAGAGAACTGATCGGCTTAGCCAAAGCCATTCAACACTGGTGGCCCTATCTTTCGGGTCGGCACTTTGTCATCCGGACAAACCACTGCAGGTTGAAGTATCTATTGGAGCAACGTCTCAGCACGTCCCCGCGATAGCATTGGTTGTGAAAATTGATGGGTTTTGATTTTAAGGTTGAGTATAAACTAGACCACGTCAATGTGGGGGCTGATGCTTTATCATGTTGTGACCTATCAGAGCCTCAGCTACATGTAATTAGTCAAACCAGATTTCTTCTGCTGGATTCCATTCGGGATGAAATTCAGCAGCATCCCAAATTCCTTGAATTATATAACAGTATTGAGCAAAAGTCCATGGATAGTAATTGGGCCATTCATGACCGTCTCATATTGTACAAGAATCGGATTTATCTCCATCCGACATCCACCCTCATCCACAACATCTTATCTACATTTCATGATAGCACTCATGAGGGCAGGAAAAAAATGTATTTTCGCCTAAGTCGTGACTTCTATTGGCGGGGCATGAAAAGTAATGTGGCGGACTATGTATTGGCATGCCAAGTTTGCCAACGAAATAAAGCGGAGTCATTAAGTCCCACAGGACTGTTGCAACCACTTCAGTTACCTTCACAGTTATGGGTAGATATATCAATGGACTTTATTGATGGCCTTCCCACGTCATCTGGAAAATTGATTATATTGGTGGTGGTGGACCGGTTCTCTAAATATGGGCATTTCCTGCCATTGGCGCATCCTTATACAGCGACCCATGTCACCCAGCTTTTCATGGACCAAATTGTTCGCCTTCATGGCTTACCGGAGTCCATTACAAGTAACAGAGATGCAGTTTTCACAAGTACTTTTTGGAAAGAGCTCTTCAAGTTACAGGGGACAAATTTGGCTTTCTCCTCTGCCTACCACCCGCAGACAGATGGGCAAACAGAGGTCGTCAACCGCACTATTGAGATGTACTTGCATTGTTTTGCGGAAGATTCACCCAAAGATTGGGTTTGGTGGCTGGCCTGGGCAGAGTTTTGTTATAATACATCTTACCACACAACACTCGGCACGACACCCTTCAAGGTGGCTTATGGGAGAGATCCCCCTCGGATTTTATCGTACGAACTTGGCTATTCTCGGATGGCAGCTCTTGACCAGGCTTTGGAGGAACGAGATGCTATAATCCGCCAGGTCCGAGCTCATTTGCAGGAAGCTCAACTTACAATGAAAAACAATTATGACAAATGGATCGTGACCTGGCCTTTGCTCTGGGCAATTTTGTATGGCTTCGTCTTCAACATTACCGCTAGGTCTCCCTTACTTCCTCCAAACATCACAAATTGTCCCCAAAATTTTATGGGCCATTCTAGGTATTGGACCACATTGGCAGTGTGGCCTATCACCTGTAGCTACCCCCATATGCCAAGATCCATGATGTTTTCCATGTCTCCCTATTGAAGCCGTTCAAGGGAGACTCTCCTATGCTCCACACCCCGTTGCCACCACTTCAGGAGGGGCGTGTGCTACCCAGCCCTGCACAGGTGTTATAGGCTCGCCGTGTCTAGGGATGGTGGGAGATTTTAGTCCAGTGGGCTGATACTGACCCGATTGAAACTTCCTGGGAACCCTTAGAGGCTTTCTGGGCACTATCCATTTACGATCTTGAGGACAAGTTCTTTCTCTAGGAGGGGGGTGTTGTTATGGAGTCCATAGCATCCAGAGTAATCTATAGACACAGGGTTTAATTTATGCAATTTCCAGTTTATGTTATAAGGAGGGTTTTATTGTAATTTTTCTTGAAACTTGTGCCCTTCAGTTTGGGCCTTTGCTTGTATGCGTACCTAATCATTTTATAGGGAGGACGACCTGAGAAAGGCATTAAGCATTAACCAAAACCTAGTTTAACGAGATCGGATTCTCTCTCTGACGAGGTCCAAGGTTGAGCCTCCTTCGAAGTCTCGTTTTATTCCAGCAATTGGTCGTTCTAAACATCCCAAATCTCTCTCAACGTCAATATTCATTATGGAAGCTAGAGGGGATCGTAGGGTGACTCGGCAAGGGAACCTAATATGTTCCTTCTATACCCTAGTTTACCACACTCAAAAAAAAATCAGATTTCTTAAAAGATTTGTCATTTTGAGTTCAGGTGTGGCCATTTCTAAAGTTCTTCTTTTTCCTACACATTCTCTGTAAATGTCTAGTGATGAAACTCACCTCATTAGAGCTTTTTTCTTCACTAGAGAGGTTTTCAACACACTATGGCCCTAAGAGAAATGTTCATTCTTCTAGGTTGCTCTTTCTCAACTTCCTGAGGTTTCATCTCATATGTGAGAAGGATTCCAAGTAGCTCTCCTGAGCTCATTGTTCTAAAATTCGCATTCTCATGAATGGTTGTCTTCCTCATGTCCTATGACTTTGGAAGTACCTTGAAAAGTTTATCATTTTGTCTATAAAAGAAAATATTCTCCTAAGATATTTAACTCATTGAAAATATGAGTGAACCTAAAGTTCATCTTAGCTATTGATTCAAACATCTTCATTTTAAACTCACCGTATTACGCTATCGCCCAAGTAATTCTAGAGTCCCTGACTCAAGTCGTTTCCTCTTGTGTGACCAATAACTTTTCTCACATGTTAGATTTAGGATACCACGATAATACCATAAATAATCAGCACAAGAGAAAGAGGAAACCAAAGGTAAGGTGAAAGGGAGAAGAAGAACAAGATGAAGAAGAGACAAAGAAGGGAAGAGAGAGAGACAAAAGTTTAGAGAGAGTTATAGAAGAAGGGAAGGAGGATTAGGTTAAGTGACATGGCTAGTCCTCCCCCTCAATGTGTATTTATAATAATGATCAACTAAATTATTACATCAATACCCATTACCCTAAGAAGGGAGGAAATAGGGACCAAAACAAAGATAATTTATATCATGCCACTATACTTCGAGTTTATCTTTCAACATCCACCCTCAAACTGGGGGTGAGAAAGCAGCGTAGATACTCAATTTGCCGCATATAGTGGTCTAGATCTTGGATGTGATTTCTTTTGTAAGTATGTCTGCCACTTGTCCTTGAGATGAAACATATCTGAGAAATAAAATACCGGCTTGAAATTTTTTGGGTATTAAGTGGCAATCTACCTCAATATGTTTTGTTCTTTCATGGAAGACCGAATTTCAAGCAATATGGATGGCTACCGGGTTGCCACAATATAGTTTCATAGGGGCTTCTTTGTGGAACCCTAATTCAATAAGGAGGGATTTGATCTATAAAAGCTCACTAACTGCATGAGCTATAGCTCTGCATTCTGCTTTAACACTGGATCTCGCAACAACATTCAACTTTTTACTCCCCCATGTAACCAAGTTTCCTCCAACTAAAGTACAATACCCAGTAGTGGACTTCCTGTCATTAGGTGATCTAGCCTAATCTGCATCTGCAAATCTTTCAATGTTGAAATAACCATGATTTTTACATAGAAGTCCCTTCCTTGGAGCTCCTTTTAAATACCTAAGGATCCTCCCCAAAGCTTGTCAATGGGTAAGTTGTGGTTTATGCATATTTTGGCTAAGCACACTTACTGCATATGATATATAAAGTCTGGTCACTGTAGGGTTATTGGAATATGAGCCCAAACCCACATTACCAAGGAAAGCCCACGCGCCCAAGTGTGTTAAAGATGGGCTCAAGCCCATAGACCAAGGACAAGGCCCACACAGTGATGGCATGATGGTAAATAAAGAGTCATCCTCATAAAGATGGTATTGATTTAATTATTTTAAGTTTTAGGGATATTATTGTAATATTATAATCTTATTTATTTGTAAATTGACATAACCTCTTTCTTCCACTTATTTTCTCCCTAACATGTCGTCTTTCTTTTTCTCCATAAGCTAATTGATGGAGTCTTAAAAATCAACATGGTATCAAAGCATTGATTTTCAGGATTCACATCTATGGTTTTTTAGGATTCAGAAAACCTATCTTTTTTTTCATTGCTCATATTATTGCTTAGTTTTTTTTTTGTCATATTGTTGTTATTTTTTCTCTCTTTTGCTGGTACGCCTACTTTGACAGATTGCTCAACGCCTTCCAACAAGCGTAGCTCCCTTGCAGTCAAGCCAGGTGGGATAAGGAAGAACTCAGCCCCCTGAACTCTCATCCACCAAATATGAGGACCCAAGCAAGTTCAACTTCACCTCCGAGAGCAGCAACAGCTACAACCTCTACGGCCACGACGCTAAAGAGACCAATGCAACTGAATACAACACTCTGACATAGGAGCTCCATGTTGGGAACCATGATAGTAAGGACTCCTCCCATGCCAAAGAGTACCGGAATGTAGAACCCATGGCCGAAGAGGTTGAGTTCGAGAACAAGGAGTTCACAACGACCTACCCTGAAAAGGAAGAGTATGATAGCCACAAACCTGGAACAAGGTACCCTACAGAGAGCAACGAGTTCAAGAACCAGCCCACCAGAGAATGCCGCATGAGTGACACCAGAGTCTTCAAGAATGGCCGATACTTTTACTATGTCAAGAATGAGAACTATTGTGGCAATCCGTATGCATCCACCATAGCAAATGGCGGATATGGCAACATGGCCTACGAAGGCGCCACTAAAAACCAAAGCGAGTACCAGGACAACCCTTACAAAGAAGGGTACCAAAGCCATCAGGACAAACCCAATGGCTACATGCTGTTGGAGGATAGGCCCAAGCCTATACGACAAAGGAAGGCCCACATATCTAAGAGTATTTTAAGTTGAGGCCACCTCTTCTTCAATAATAATGTCCCCAAAGAGACATAATAGTTGTAGCTGAATATAACACGAGCATCTTCCAACACATATAACACGAACCAAATAATAAACTTTGTAAAAGAACCCATGAAATAATCCGATATAAAAATTTCTCTTAGATGCACAAACTTCATTTATGATCTCCCTCTCTTGAACATTTTGGTCACATAAACTTTATCCACAATATCTGGAATAAGATACCTATTTCTTGTACTTCTTCTAGTTCTCCCTCTCAAGCTGGGAGCTAATGGTAGTGATCGCAGTGATCCCAACTTGAACCAAATATCATAGATACAGCAATAAGCCCAAATAACATAGATACAGTAATAAGCCCTTAAACCAGGGAGAAGTGAGATATTTTCCTGATATAGCAACTCAAACAGTGACACAAAAAAATTGGCTTAAATTCAGATTTTTCAATGCAACAGGATACCAACATGACCTTTGATTCTTCCAATTCAAATATATCTTAAAATATAGATCAGATTGATATGAAAGGTTTTCCTTATGAGACTAGACTTAAATAAAGTTCATCCAAGTATAACTTCTCTTCATAAAATATAATTATAATAAAATAAATAATCTGATAGATTTCAGTCTCTGACATCTGACCAAACTAAGTACCGTTTCTCCTTTTTTTTCAGCATGACCATTGACTCTTCCAAGATCAATATATCCTATAAAAAAAACTCAGACCAAGAAATGGTTGAATAGATAAGAAAATAAACTTACATATATTTCTTTTGATATATAATTCTCCATATAAAGCTCATTCTTGATAGCATAAAATACGTCGGAAGTTGAAGTTTTTTGTTACTGCTCGAACCTTTTTTCCAATCTGACCTTCGCTGCTTCAAATATTGATTTCTCTTTGTAGATAAATCCGATTGAAAATTAGTTGAATATGTAAGAGAAAAGACTTACATATCTTTCTTTATATATAAATGTAGATACATATCCATATAAAGTCTCGTTATTGATAGCATCAAATACCTCAGAATTTGAAGTTTTCTACTGCTATTCGAACCTCTTTTGCAATCTGACCTTCACTCATTCAAACATCAATTTCTCTTTTAAGATAACTCCAATTTGAAAAATTATATTTTCCTTGGAAATTTGACTCACATATCTTTCTGTCAATATATAATTTTCAATATGAAAATCTCATTATAGAGGTGAAAAATGCAAAGTAAACTACAGGTGTAGGGACTGAAAAAAAAAACTACGAACCTAGACTTTGGGTTGAGGGTTTAGAGAAAAGTATGAGAACCTGCTCTAATTCCATTTGAATTTATGGAAAAGATAAATACTTCATTGACTTCATTAACTTTTTATAATCAGAGTACCTGAACCTCTATTTATAATAGAGGAAGGTAGTAGAGTCCAATTACAATAAAACTACTATTGTCCCAATTACACCCAAACTCTAACACTTAAAGATAAGTCTTAGCATAATTAAATAACTCAACATATGTAAAAGAAAAACATCACTCAAACTAGAACTATTTTAGTACATGACCATAAGATAAAGATGCCTTTGTGAGTCCTTCTTGATTTTCCAACTTATGTGATAAGGATGTTAGCTCGTGGTAATCATGGTGGGTCCTACTTCTTATATGCTTGGGCCCATCTTGTAGGCCTTCCTTGGTCGTGTGGCACATCTTATAATACTCTTAGATATGTGGGCCTTCCTTGGTCATGTGGGTTTGGGCCTATCTTCCAAAATTTATCCCTGTAAAAAATATAAAAAATCTTAATGGTTAGGATTCCATGACGGTGGAACTTAATACCCCATCAAAAATATAAAAAATGTCAATGGTTTGGATTCCATGACGAAGGAATTTAATACCCCGTCAAAAATATCAAATGTCAATGGTTGGGATTCCATGACAGAGGAAATTAATACCCAATAAAAAATATAAAAAATGTCAACAGTTGGGATTCCATGACAGATGAAGTTAATACCCCGTAAAAAATATCAAAAATATCAACGTACCCCGTCAAAAAATATCAAATGTCAATGGTTGGGACACCATGACGGAGGAACTTATTATTACATGTATGTTATACCCCCCTGAATTGGCCTATTGGGCCTCATGGAAGAGAGCACCAGCGTGAGGGGGAGTGTTGGAAGATTGGAAGACTGCCATTTTATACAAAAATATTTTATATATCATTTGCAGCAAGCTGGGAGTTCATGTTGTTCTCTCACCCCCAGCTTGAGGGAGAGTGTTGGAAGATAGGCCCAAACGTACATGACCAAGGAAGGCCTACAACATGGGCCCAAGCACATAAGTAGGACTCACCATGATTACCACGAGTTGGCATCCTTATCACATAAGTAGGAAGATCAAGGACTCACAAAGGCATCTTTATCTTATGGTCACATCCTAGAAGAGTTCTAGTTTGAGTTATGTTTGTCTTTTACCTATATTGAGTTATTTAATTATGCTAGGACTTAACTTTAAGTGTTAGAGTTTGGGTGTAATTGGGATATTGTAGTTTTATTGTAATTGGACTCTACTACCTTCCTCTATTATAAATAGAGATTAATGTACTCTGATTATAAAAATTTAATGAAGTCAAAGAAGTATTTCTCTTTTCCATATATTCAACACATGCCATAGATTTTGATTCAATGAATGAGATCCAATAGCCATCGAGAGGCGATGCAAACAATTCCACTGCTGGCCACTGTCTATGACGATGATCTTGTTGTTGTTTCTTTGTTGTCTTCAGTGCCAAATACCATCTCTATTTTTGGGACAATGCTGCTTTTAGAAGATCGTATCTCCATTGTTGTTGTATCTCAATGATTAAGATCTTCTATTGATTGGGAACATGGTGCGGTGATTGCTGGAAATCTGGGAAAATTTACTGTTGATTCTTCGGGATCTCAACATTGTCTCTCTACTGGTTTCGAAAACTCTCGTAATACTTATGGGATGCTCTCCGTATCCGCAAGCCATCTCGGTGTTGTCTTTCCATCTATTCGCTGGATGGAGTTTCGGGTTGCAACTTTGGGAGGATGAAGATGTTGGCTGATTGATCCCGTCGTGTTTCCATTTCTAGATGAGGAATTAGCACGGTCCATTTGGAAGAGTGGGGAAGATGATGACCTATTTTTGAAATACATTTCTGGAAAGATAGATTGATCTTGAATTTGACCCTGCACCCGAGAATCAGACTGGACTCAATCGAGTCAACCCAACAAACCAAGCTTGATTTTTTACCCATCTCATTGTGTTGAGCCGCACAGCCTGACCGAGTCAACTCCGACCAACTCGGACTGATTCAACTCGGTTTGGGTCAACTTGACTCAGCCCACTTGTTTTCTACCTCGAGTATACGTGTCTGGGTCCTAAGTTCTATACCTATTTCTCCTACGACTCGGTTATATTCTTCAAATACCTGACTCGACATGACTCGATCCCTTGGCTCAGGCTTGATCTTGAATTAATTGACCACCTATTCCTCATTCAGTGTATTATTTGGTGCACAACCTTTTGAAAGACTTGCAACGGACTATTTTATGTGTCCTTTTTAAGGATTTTCATTATTTGGTACATGTTATTTGGGTCGAGGCTCATTTCAACGACTGCTATTGTGTCTCTCTGATTGAGACATCGTTGTTAGCATTGGTTACTCCGATGAAGAAGAAAGCACATGGTGGCCCCAAAATATTATGTTTCGGTGATTACCTTTTACACCTTTAGTTGGTAGTTTTATTCCTACCATTTGAGAGTCAGTGCCCTATGTTGGGACACCGTGATGGAGGAGTTTATTATTACCCTTTTGAGTAAATCTTATTGACCCACTACCTCTAGCGGATAGGACTATGCCCAACATCCTATTAAGTTGTGGAACCTAATTAATGTCCTACGCAGAGTTGGTCACGGATCACCCAATCCACGATATATTAACTGTTATTTCATTAAGGGAAATTTAGAAATTTTACTCTTGTATCGCAGTTGCCCTAATTTTCTCTTTATAATTGAGGTGCACCGGTATTAGGGTTTTATCATTTTAATCCGTGGAGCATCTAGAGTTACAGCCCGAGAGGTTAGAGAGAAACACTTGTAAGTGTGCAACTTCTCTTATAAAATATTTCATCTTCATAGTGGATTACTGCAGATGCAACAGACAGAACGTAGTCTCACCTTGAGGCGAACCTATATAAATCTTGTTGTTCGTTTTCGTACTTGTTTTTCCCTTCTTCCGCATTTATTGTTATTGCTCTCGTTAGTTTGGAATTAGGGTGTCTAATTCCTAACACATCCAGGAGGAGTCAAGTCTTTTATTCACCCATGAGAAAGTGGGTAGATTCTAAGCCCCATAGTAAGGCTACTCTTTCGCTTGTGAAATTGAGCAGAAAGTATTTTTTACTATGTTGAAGTGACCATGGTTCTTATAGAAAAGCCTTACTGTGAAATTGAGAAGAAGTGACTATTACAAGGTGGGACCCACCATGATTACACGAGCTGGTGGGACCCATCATGATTACACGAGCTGGTGGGACCCACCATGATAATGTGAGGTGGCATGATGGGTCATCACCCGAGCTAACATCCTTTTGTTACGGTCCCGAATCTGACACAAGGATTCTTTGGAAGGATCTGGGGTCTGCCACGCGTTACGGGTATTCCAAGCATTACCGTAGGGATAGTAGGAAGACATGGGGAAAACGAAAATGAAGATCAAGCCTAAGGGAAGCTTGATAACCCTAGAGCTCGTTGAGGAGAACTCTAAGCCTCTTTATGCTAGATTTAACCTAATTCTTAATACTTCAATGCTTGTATTTCTCTTTACTCTTACCCCTTAAATAGGGTTCACCCTGTTAGGGTTTACAATAAAATATTCTAAAAATACCCCTATAAATACAATATTCCAAAAATACCCCTATGGCCTAAAACTAAAATAAAATAAAGTAAATTAAATAAAACAACTAAAATAATAATGTTATTGCGTGCATAACACCTTTTCACATGAGTTGGAAGATTTGGCAATCAAGTGGGATCCACAATGATAACGTGTGTGCCAAGATGGGTCATCACTCCAGTTGGTGTCCTTATCACATGAGTTGGAAGATTTCGCAATCAAGTGGGACCTACCATGATAACTTGTCTCACAAAAGAGTTTCAGTTTAAAGGAGTTTTAGTTATATTAATCATCTATGTATGTTGAGTTATTTAATTATGCTAAGACTTATCTTTAAGTGTTAGAGTTAGGGTATAATTGGGACAATGGTAGTTTAATTTTATTTGGATTCTAATATTTTCCTCTATTATAAATAGAGGTTCATGTACTCTGATTACATCAAGTCAAGAAGCTATCCACTTCTCAACTCGTGAAGAATCTCACTCAAGCCTAAACTCATTTTCTCTCTTTTCTCTTCTCTCTCTCTCTCTCTCTCTCTCTCTCTCTCTTTTCTCTTTTTCTTGTCCCTCTCTCACCTTGCTCGAGATTTCAGTCATGGGGTCCTAAATTCAACAATGACTATGTTGAAACCTCGAGCAAGATGAGAGAGGGATAAGAGAAGGGAGAGAGAAGAGAAAAAGAGCAAAGAGAGAAAGAGACAGAGCTCGGGGTAGAGAGAAGAGAAGAGAACAGAGTGAAAAGAGACTTTAGGCAAGAGAGAGATTCTTTCACGAGTTGAGAAGAGGAGAGCATGATTGAATCCTTCAACGAAGACCCCTATTTGTACTATTTCCATTACATATTTAGGGAAACTCCTCAATCAAATAGGATCCCCAATATCCCAAATTACATCAATTAAGGGATGATAAATCAATTACATTAATAAAGGAAAATTGCCAAATCTTCCAACTCATGTGATGACTCATCATGCCACCTCATGTGGTAACTCATCATGCCAGCTTGTGTGGTCATGGTGGGTTTGGTCCCACCTTGTAACACTCCCCCTCAAGCTAGGGGTGAGACAACATCGAAAACGTCGAGCTTGCTGCAAATGGTGGACAAGATCTTATAAGTGACTAGCTTGGTGAGAATGTCTGCAACTTGCCCTAGTGAAGAGATATGTTTGAGAGATAATATGTCGGCTGGGAATTTTTCTTGTATAAAATGGTAGTCTACCTCAATGTATTTTGTTCTCTCATGGAAGCTCAGATATGAGGTGATATGTATCGTTGCCTGATTATCACAATGTAGATCCATAGGAGCTTCTTTATAGAATCCTAGTTCAGTGAGAAAGGATCTGATCCATAGAAGCTAACTAACTGTGTGTGTCATGGCCCTGTATTCTGCTTCTACACTGGACCTTGCAACTACATTTTGCTTCTTGCTTCTCTATGTAACCAAGTTCCCTCCAACCATTGTACAATATCCCGAAGTAGATTTTCTCTCATTCATGGATCCGGCCAAGTCTACATCTGAGAACCTTTCTATGTTGAAGTGACCATGGTTCTTATAGAGAAGCCCTTTTCCTAGAGCTCCTTCCAAATATCGCAATATGCTTTCTAGTGTTTGCCAATGAGTAAGTTGTGGTTTGTGTATGTATTGACTCACCACAATTATTACAGATGATATATCCGGCCTTGTTATACAAAGATAAATGAGTTTCCCCACAAGTCTTTGATATTTTCTGATTTCCACATCTTCTCCAGTGCATGTAGATAATTTTGTATTTGAATCCATAGGGGTTTCTGCTTGTCTACACCCCATCATTCTTGTCTCCGCCAGTAGATCAAAGACATACTTCCTTTGAGATATTATAATCCCATGTTTGGACTATAGTACTTCAATAACCAGAAAGTATTTCAGTAATCCAAGATTTTTTGTCTTGAATTCTTCACGTATCTTTTCCTTGGTTTTCTGATTGCCCTTGAGATCACTGTCGGTTAAGACAATATCATCAACATATACAGACAAAATCACTTTACCTTTAGTGTGTCATTATGAAACACGGAGTGATCTACGAAACATCTGTGAACTTGCCCGTATCAGTTCTTGGTTAAATTTATCAAACCATGCACAAGGAAACTGTTTCAGACCATAAAGGGATTTCTTCGATCGACATACCAACTCTCCCTCAACCACAAATGCAGGTAGTTGTTTCATATAAATTTATTCTTTCACATCCCAATTGAGAAAAATATTTTTCACATCAAGTTGATAGACTAACCACACAGAATTAGCAGCAAGAGATCATAAAATACATACCGAGTTCATTTTGGCCACCAAAGAGAATGTATCCTCATAATCAATCCCATAACATTGCATATAGCCTTTGGCAATGAGGTGGGCCATAAGGCGAGCAACTGACCCATCTAGATTGTGTTTAACTACATAGACCTACTTACAGCCGACAGGTTTTTTTCCTAACTGAAGAGGAACTACAGCTCATGTCTGATTCTCGTAGAGTGCCTACATTTCTTCGTCCATTGCTGTCTTCCTCCTTGGAAGTTTTGGAGCTTCTTGATAGGACTGTGGGATAGAGATAGAGGAGATAGATGCAAGGAATTAAATACATGAAGAAGATAAAGGTTGGTGAGACACAAAATTGGATATCGGTTAAGAAGTAGAGGGTCAAGTGCAGGTTTTAGGTTCTTTTCTTAAGGTGATGGTCAAGTTTCATATTGTGGTCCAAAAGGAATAGGAGAAGATGGATTTACCTTGATGGGATCCACAAACTTTCCAGGTGTGATGTTAGCTAGTGCTTCAGGGGGTTAAATATTTTTCGTAGCACGAGCCACAATAGGTCGAGGTGAGGTGGGTACAAAAGAGAGACCTGGAGGGGCATTGTCAGAGTAGTGTGAAGAGTCTTCAAAAAAAGTTACATCCCTAGACACAAGTAACCTTTGGAGAGTGGGATTGTAGCAAATATAACCCTTCTACGTGTGAGAGTATCCTAAGAAGATACACTTGACGGATTTTGGATCAAGTTTACTATGTTGTGGGGAGGTAATATGAACAAAGCATGTACAAGCGAAGACTTTCAAGGAAAGCGAAAAATGATCACAAAGTGGAAACAAGAAGGAATGTGGGGATTTATGAGTGAAAACATAAGAGGGTAGCCTATTTTTAAGAAAGCAAGATATAAGAAAGGCATGCGGCCAATAAAAATATGGTACTTTCATGCTATACAATAAGCTACAAGCTACCTCAAGAAGGTGACGATTCTTCCGTTTTGCTACACCATTCTATTGGGGTTGTAGGCACAAGATGGTTAATGGATAATGTCATTCCCTTGACAAACATATTCAAGATCTCTGGAAGTATATTCTTTGGCATTATCAGATCTAAGTACTTTGATTTTCTGACCAAATTGAGTGACAACCAGAGCATGAAAGGATTTAAAAATATATGGTATTTCATATCACTCTTTAAAGAGAAATAGCCATGGGGTACAAGTAAAATCATCAATAAAGGTAATAAAGTATTTAACTCTAGAAATGTTTAAGATGCTCAAGGGTCCCCATACATCTATGTAAATCAATGAAAAAGGAGCAACAAGTTTAAGTTTTGGACGAGGTGAGTATGTGGTCCTCTGGTGTTTGCTCAGTTGATACACTTCACAATTTAAACTTGACCTATCCTTAAAGGAAGGAAAAATAAGATGAAGAGATTGTGCGGATGGATGTCCCAACTGATTGTGCCATTGACTTGTCTCAGTGTCTTTGGTTGAGACGACATTTATTTTAGGCACATCCAAGTAGTAGAGCCCCCTGATATGCCCCATTTCCAAGGACCGTTTCACCCGACTATCCTCTCTCTGTTCCTGATTGAAATACGTTGGAGAAGATGGGAAGAAGTTCTTGGAGTCATAGGCATGGTACCAGTTGTACCTATAAGGAGACATGGCGAGGATAACTGAGCTTACGAAGGGAGCTCACCTTAGTCCTCGTTAGGGAGAATCTGACCTTGCCTAATTTTAATTGATCCAAAAGCTTCCTTACATTTTTACTTCCTTCCTTCTTATAGCAAGAAGGACCCAATGCCCATTCAATTTCCCATGACGTCCCCACATTTCCCAAGACGTCCCTTCATTTCCCACCATAACTCTTACTCTTCCCAAGCCATTACGTGGCCCACACTCCTAACTAAATATTACAATAGACCCACCCTTGACATAACTTAAAAGTGACACCACTTAACTCTCTTGTCTAACAATGACTCTAAATGCTATGGAGTCCATAACATCACTCCCCTCCTGGAGAAAGAGCTTGTCCTCAAGCTCATGAGTTGGGATAGAAAGCATAGAAGGCTGGAACGGGCCCAGGAGACTTCAGTGATGGCAAGCGCCATCCCCGGAATGAAAATCGCCCACCCGGTATACGACAAAGGTAGAGGATGCCGGCTGAAACAATGGTATGGGCTCCTAAGCCCGCCGCTGGTGCTGCCTGTTACTGGGAGCAAAATGAAGAGAATAGGCTGGGCCAAAATATGCGTAATACTCATGATGCGGCAGATTAGCATCCAATGCCACACCCAGTGCAACTTCTGGCGCATAGCACCAGCATCTGGCAACAAGCCGTATGGTATAACCCCCACCTCCAACCAGCAGCAGTGGCACATGGAATGACCTCATATATCGTATACACTTAGCATGACTGGTAATGGAGAGATTGAAATGACCCAACAGATCTCCAGGCAAAGAGTCTGCTCCACATGGAAGGACAACAGCGCCCGGTTGGAACACTGTCATCACTATTCCAAGGAAAGGTTTGAACATAGACTAGTAACTCTCGTCATCAATACCATCCTCTTGAGGGACATTCAAAGAGTAGTAGTCCCTTTTTCCATGTCCAACGACACGAATAGCTATAAACTCACGGTCAACTGAACTTTTCAGTGGCTTTCGCAAGCGCAGCTAGTGAAAATGTCTTCACTGACAGTATGCAAGTAGCAACAATGGAAACAAGGGAAAGGGATTTGGAGCTAGCAACACCACTACTTTGACAAAATGGATCGCCGATTAGATCGTTGACCAATTGATGATGGGTTTCAGGATCCACAACATTTGATGCGCTACCAAGCGTTTTGCATTTGGAAGGGATCAAAACAGCTCCAACACACCTAAATACAGTGTTCAGTATTGCAGTGTAACGCTCACTACCCGGCTGAGAGAGCTCTGACCTCCTCATCGCAGCAAAAAGCCTCTCGACCTCAGCCTGCAACCCAAGATCTTCACACCTACTTAACAGAGTATGGGACAGTATGAAAACCATTGGCCACTTAGTTGACTGCATCCGCTCCCACAGATACAATGCATGCCAACCCCACCTTGCCTTACCATAAGGCTGGATCAATGCAGTAAGTGTCTGCGCAGTAGGTGTCATACCCGTTGCAACCATTTCTTCAAACAGGCCCCTGGCCAAACCAGGTTGACCAGCCTGCCCCATTGCTTCCAGCCAAGTTTTGTACACTACCAAATTGGGCTGCACCCGAGCAGCCTCCATCTCTTGCAGAACGTACTGGAGCCAACCACATGCCCTTGCTCTTTCATACAAGCGTATAACTTCCTCCACCTTACCCAATTTGGCATAAACATCCAAAACAGCAGAGTAAGGCACTGCAGCAGGCAGTAAGCCTGTTTTGTACAGGCTCTCAAAGCCCTGAAGAGCTCTGGGAAAATCAAGATATTCCAGATTTGTCAATGGGAAGATGACCCCGGAACGGACCCATTGAAGCAAATGGAAAAAAAATTGTCCCAGCCCCACCATCGAAATTCCGCGGCGATTGACCGGTATCCCAAAACAGGGGTGGCCTGTCCCCAATGTTTAAGGAGTTCGAAAACTCTCCTGACATTAATGCTGATGAGTTGAGGGCCTGTCCTCACGAATTTGGCTCTGTCCTCGCGACTTCCGAGAGCTGGATTGAGTGTGAGAGGTGGTGGCCGGATGTTAAATCCCACCGAACTTGTTTCCGACGGCGCCGACGGAGCCTCCGCCGTGTTTGGTGGCGAAGAGTAGCCCGTTTGGGCTTCGATGCTTGGGGATTGTCCGAGACAGAGGGTTCTCGGAAACACACCCTTGTCGAAAGAATCGTCGGAAGACAGCCTGCTGGCCTTGAAGAGGGGTTGTGGGAGGTCGAACCCACACCCTTCATCACCGACGCGGAGTTGGCAGAATACCCTACCGAAGTCCCAAATTTTGAGTTCTCGCCGCCTGATTGCGGAAATGTTGAGGCTGAAATCGACTTCAGGTTCGGAGGTGTAGGGTCTCTGTCGTCGGATGTTTGAAGTTTGGAAAGCTTCTCCGATATAACGAGCTCGCCGATGTCCGGCGTCGTCAGTTCGGAAGGACGAACAGGAGAAAGGTTTGACGGCAAACCCCCTTCCGCTTTTGCTGACGAAGTTTGGGGGGAGGATGATGCTTCCGATTTCAGACATGTGGGTTCTCCGATTTCAGATGTTGCCGCCGCTGGAGAGACAGAGGCCTGTCCGATTTCGTGCTTTGCTGAGTTCCCTGATATCGTTGTTGGGGCACTGGACAGAGTAGCAAGAAGCCGAGCAAATTGTGCATCCATTCGAAGAACGAGTTGATGAACAAGCTCCTCGTGAGAAGATGAATCGTCGCCGGTGGGCCGCTCTGATACCAAGTTGATATGCCCCATTTCCAAGGACAGATTCACCCGACGATCCTCTCTCTGTTCGTAATTGAAATACATTGGAGAAGATGGAAAGAAGTTCGTCGGCTCGTAGGCAGGGTACCAGTTGTACCCGTAAGGAGACATGCCGAGGATAACTGAGCTTACGAGGGAGAATCCGACCTGCCTATTCCTTCGAGAAGGACCGATGCCCATTTCCCATCACGTCCCCACATTTCCCGAGACGTCCTTTCGTTTCCCGCCATGATTCTTACTCTTCCCGAGCCATGACGTGGCCCACACTCGTCACTCAATATTACATTTCCCAAGACGTCCCTTCATTTCCCGCCATTATTCTTACTCTTCCCGGGCCATGACGTGGCCCACACTCGTGACTCAATATTACACTAGACCTACCCTTACATAATTTAAAAGTGACACCACTTAACTCTCTTGTCTAGCAATAACTCTAGATGCTATGGAGTCCATAATACCCCCTTTATTCATAGCCTCCACCAATCACCCGCTTTAATGTGAGATCTTGAAACACAGAGGAAGTGGATGAGAAGGTAATTGAGAAATTGAAATGTTATGTTAGCTGACTAATAGATAAAAGATTCAAGGGAAAGCTAAAAACAAAAAGAATATCTGTGAGTGGAAGTAATGGTGTAATAGAGGTGGATCCTTTCCCTAGAACTTTAGTTTGGGAGTTGTCAGCTATGGTAACAAATTTATTCGAGTGACAACGAGAAACTGAGTGGAGTATATTTTTGTTACCTGTGAGATGCTCGAAGGCCCTTGAGTCAATTATCCAGGATGAAGAGGAGGAAGTGGCAGAGACCATATCTGAAGCGATGGTGGCAGTAGCAGTTGAGGAGGAACGTGGAGGAGAGACCATTAGAGTTTTCATTTTCTTGAATAAGTCATACTCATCATCAGTAAAGGTTTTCTTTTCTGTTGGCGGGGTAGACTGGTCCTCCATTGTACCACTTACTGAGGCTTGATTAGCCTTAACACATGGATTTTCAGACATTGGTCTATAGTGTGGCCATCTTTCCCACAATGGGTGCAGTCCATGCTTTCTGTTATGAAGAAACTATTGAAGAGAAAAATGAAAGTCTCTTACATACTCTCTTAATAAGAAGTCTTATAGAGCCAAAATTATTTTGGAAGGAGGTCTCACCGAAGAGTTTCGATTTAAAGGTGTTTTAGTTATGTTAGTCTTCTATTTATGTTGAGTTATTTAATTATGCTAGGACTTATCTTTTAGTGTTAGACTTTGGGTGTAATTGGGACTAGGGTAGTTTAATTGTAATGGGACTCTACTACTTTCCTCTATTTTAAATAGGGGTTTATGTACTCTGATTAAATCAAGTCAATAAAATATTTTTCTTTTCCATAAATTCAACATGGTATCAGAGCTGGTTTTGTGAGTTGACTTGATCAACCCATAGAGATAATGTGATACTTTTTTATCTATTATCTCCAGCAATTTAGGTTCGTATCTATTTTTTCTCTTTTTTTTGTCCCTATACACGTTGTTTGCTTTGTGTTTTCATCTCTATACTAAGCTTTTCATATTGCATATTATATATTGGCAAAAATATATTTGAGTTTACTTTTCAAATAAAAATAAATTTTGGCAATCGTAGTTTTCTACAAAGAAAAATCAATATTTGTAGCTGCAAAGGTCAGATTGCAAAAGTGGTTCGAGCTGCAGCAGAAAGCTTCAACATCCAAGTTATTTTATGCTATCAAGAACGAGACATTATATTTAGAGTTATACATAAAAAAATATTTTTAAGTCTATTTTATTACCTATTTAACCAATTCTTGATCTGAGTTTTTTATATGGAGATATTATGTTATGGTCCTTAGCCATGGATCTAGTAACTCGGCGAGTTGAATATGAATCCAGCATTGCTTGAGGGTTTCTTATCACGTTTTTGTGAAAAGAACTCTCTTATACTTCTCCTTTCACGTTAGGATTGAAAAGGAATTTGCTTTTCTCAATTATAGATACAACCACCAAGTTAAAGGACTGTTTAAGCACTCAGATATGGAACCCCTCTTTTATGATTCAAAACAAGAGGGTTTTACTTGTTGTAATGACTCAAGACAACCCTTTTCCCTTTACTGAATTCATTCCCCTTGAAAAGGAGTTTCCTTTTCTTAACTATGAACGAACCCAGCTAGTCAAGGAAGCTCCTTGAGGCCCCAATGTGGAATCCCCTTTCCTATGGCTCACGTCAAGGTAGGGTTTCCAATTTCATGCAACACTGGTTCCAAACGTAAAACAGAAACATAAATCAAATCCCAATGCTTGGAATAAGATTAGCAAATATCTCTGGACATCAACACCCAACCAGCAACAAGAACTCATCCTCCTTCCTGGGTAGACTCACGTCAAGACCTCTCCTTTTCTGGAATTTTCATGAAAGAGATGATCTTCTCTTGCAGCTCGGAAGAGAAAGTAATTCCTCATCCTTTTCCTTCCAAGATCTCCTCAAAGACTCCCCAATGGATGCAGCAAACCCCCAAGAGAGTTCAAGCCAAGAACCCTAGAATAGAGAGCCTAGAAAGAACCTAAATTACCCTAGTTTATGCTACTTCCGAACTTGCTTTATTTCTCCATCCTTACCCCTTAAATAGGGTAATTAACATCAACATAGGTTAGGGTTATAAAACCCAATTCTACCCCTACCTTTAAGTCTTATTACAAATCAATAAAATTTGAAATTAAAAGCAACATAAATAATAAAAGTAAAGTAGATGACTCAGTCTTATTGAGTCCATAACATCTACCCCCCCTTGGAGATCGAGCTTGACCTCAAGCTCGGAAGCTGGGTAGACCTGGTGGAAGTTGTCGAGCCGCTCCCATTTTGCGTAGTTGTGGCCGATTGCTGCCCAGTAATGGCATGCAGGGAGATGTCCGGTGGTTCTTCCTCAATCATATCCTCTATCACCTCGATATCCTCATCTTCAACCTTATCGATCAAAAACAATCGTTTGCACTGATGCTCAACCCGATATGGTTCATCACAGTTGTAACATAGATTCTTAGCCCGCCGTTCCGCCATCTCAGCACTTGTCAATTTTTTTTATATAAGGAGTTGTAGGATGACTAGATCTCGGATCCCCTATCAAAATAATACCCGGGTTGTTTCTCGGAGGAATGCGCTCCCCTGACCATGGAGGTCGTCTGTGTTGTGCCTGCTGTCGCAATTCTAAAGCACGAGCTATATTCATAGCGCTGGATAAGTCAACAGGTGCATAGAGCTCCACCTCAAGCTTTAAGGCCTCCGTCAGTCCTGTTGTAAATAGTGCAACTTGCTGATCCACTTGTACCATACTACTGGCTCGTGCTAATTTTTCCAGGAAAGATTTTTGATATTGCTCCACGACCCCAGTTTGGCGTAGTAAAACCAAATCTCCCAAAGGGTTACTGTAAGTCGGAGGACCAAAATAGAGAGAACACAGTCGCTTAAATTCATCCCAATCTACCACCTCGCTATCAACCTCAACTAGCTGGTACCAAAGTTGTGCTTCCCCTAGAAAGTGGAAAATAGCTACGTTGACTTGGTCAGAGGTTGGGACACGCTGATGGCTAAAATTTTTTTCGCATCGATACAACCATATCAAAGGGTCTTCTGACCCATTATAAGTAGGGAATTCCATTTTAGTATACCTCGGAACAATGCCTCCCCCCTGGTAGAAGTGTCCCCCCGGAATCAGGGGTCCTTCCTGTCCCGAGAAACTCGTGCGCCTCGAAAATTCATCTCCCCCTCTGTTATACGAATGGTCCCCTCCTCTCTGATCTGGAATGAGGGGTACAGTGCCTCCCCCGTGGTTGATGTGTCCCCCCGGAATGAAGGGTCCTTGCTGACCCGAGAAACTCGTGTGTCTAGTAAACTCATCTCCCCCTCTGATCTGCGAATGGTCTCCCGGAATTGGGTTTTTGCCAGTGCTCACACCAGTCTCCATGTTATCCATCCTTCCTTTCAAGGTTTCCAAACTGAGAGTGAACTTTTCCTCCAATGCAGCAAATTTCTTGCCAGTAGTTAGACTATTCTCCATCCTATCCATCCTTCCCTTCAAGGTCTCCATATCGATATCAATTTTTGAGAACCTATCTAGGATAGTATCAAAAGAAAATTACTGGAATTGATCCTCAGATGTCAGGCAAAGAATGACAGAAAATTTGATGAAATGTTCGAAAGATACTCTAAATTTAATCTCGATATAGAGAGGTTGAATGGGAGGATGAACAACATAACCAGTTTAACGAGGGGAAGGAACACAACGCCGGCACAAACGGAGGGGGAGATGAGTTTGTAGCGAGAGAGAAACTCGAAGTCGCTCGAGATGTCTCGGAAGGGTAGGAGACGCAAGAAATCAGAGCGCCCCCTGTCTCTCCAGCGGCGGCAAAATCCGAAATTGGGGACACAAATCAGAAATTGGACTCCAAATTTTATAAATCCGACGGCGGAGACACCGAAATTTCAAAAACGGAAGAGGCTCACCCTTTCCCAATGGACATCGTGCATATCTCCGAACCGAAGATGCAGCGGGGAGGTGATTTCCTAAGAGAGGAAATTCTGAAATCGTCGGCTCTGGAGGATTTGGGGGTGACCGAAAATCCGAAATCGGAGGGGAATAGGAAATTTTGTTGGTGCCGTAGGCGAAATTTCCAACGGAATTTCCGCTAGTCTCTGTTCCGGGGGGCTGAGAAATAGAGGTTCTCTATCTCGGCAATGCTCCCAGCGGCGAAGCCCCAACGGGCTTCTCTTCGCCACCGGCAAAGCAGAATAGTTCGTCGGTGCCGTAATCGACTTTTCTGCAAAGGATCTCGGTTCCGGGAGGCTGACCAACGACGATTCACAAGTTTCCGAGAGCTCTCTGTCTCGGAAACTATCCAGGCGGCGAATCCCCGATAGGCTGCAACTCGCCACCGAAAAATCAGGCGACTCCGTCGGTGCCAGGGGAGAGGAAGGAGACGTCCGTCGCCGGCCTTCGTCAATGCCGTGAGGAAAGAATCCACCGACCGCAGCATTCGGGAGCTGCCGAAGGAAGAAGACGAGTCCCTATTAAATTTTCCTAACTTAGGAATATTTAATCAGCCCGATCCGCTGAGTCGCACGCCAGACCGGGTTCCTGAACCAAGTCAACCCAGTTTAACTCAGACTGGCCCAAAAAAAATAAACTGTCGGCAAATAGAGGGGGGGTCATAGCTATCGCGGATGTGACTACGGCACCGGTGGAGACGTCGGCATATAGACACTACTTCCGAGCTTGAGGAAGCGCTCCTCTTCCAAGGGGGGTGTAATGTTATGCACGCAATAATATTATTATTTTAGTGTTTTATTTAATTTACTTTATTTTATTTCAGTTTTAGGCCATAGGGGTATTTTTGGAATTATTTATTAATAGGGGTATTTTTTGACTATTTTATTCATAGGGGTATTTTTTGAATATTTTATTCATAGGGGTATTTTTAGAATATTTTATTGTAAACCCTAACCGGGTGAACCCTATTTAAGGGGTAAGAGTAATGAGAAAAGCAAGCATTGAAGTATTAAGAATTAGGTTAAATCTACCGTAAAGAGGCTTAGAGTTCTCCTCAACGAGCTCTAGGGTTTTCAAGCTTCCCTTTGGCTTGATCTTTCAATTTCGTTCTCCATGTCTTCCTTCAATCCTTACTATCCGTACGGTAATCTGTGGCAGATTGCAGATCCACCCAAAGAATCCTTGTGCCAGATCCGGGACCATAACAACTGGTATCAGAGCGGGAACACACTAATATCAGAGCAAGGTTCTCCGACGAAAATTAGCAAAAGTGAATTACTGGAATTGATCCACAGATGTCAGGCAAAGAATGAAAGAAAATTTGATGAAATGTTTGAAAGGTGCTCTAAATTTAATCTCGATATAGAGAGGTTGAATGGGAGGATGAACAACATAACCAGTTTAATGAGGGGAAGGAACACAACGCCAGCACAAAACGGAGGGGGAGATGAGTTTGCAGCGAGAGAGAAACTTGAAGTCGCTCGAGATGTCTCGGAAGGGCAGGAGACGCAAGAAATCAGAGCCCCCTGTCTCTCCAGTGATGGCGAAATCCGAAATTGGGGACACAAATCAAAAATTGGACTCCAAATTTCATAAATCCGACGGCGGAGACACCGAAATTTCAAAAACGGAAGAGGCTCACCCTTTCCCAATGGATGTCGTGCGTATCTCCGAACCGAAGATGCAGCGGGGAGGTGATTTCCTAGCAGAGGAAATTCCGAAATCGTCGACACTGGAGGATTTGGGGGTGACCGAAAATCCGAAATCTGAGGGGAATAGGAAATTTTGTTGGCGCCGTAGGCGAAATTTCCAATGGAATTTCTGCTAGTCTCTGTTCCGGGGGGCTGAGAAATAGAGGTTCTCTGTCTCGGCAATGCTCCCAGCGGCGAAGCCCCAACGGGCTTCTCTTCGCCACCGGCGAAGCAGAATAGTTCGTCGGTGCCGGGAGAGAGGAAGGAGACGTCCGTCGCTGGCCTTCGTCAATGCCGTGAGGAAAGAATCCACCGACCGCAGCATTCGGGAGCTACCGAAGGAAGAAGACGAGTCCTGATTAAATTTTCCTAACTGAAGAAAATTTTATCAGCCCGGTCCGTTGAGTCGCACGCTGGACCAAGTTCTGAACCGACTCAACCCAGTTTAACTTGGACCGGCCCAAAAAAAAAAAAAAAGTTTCGGCAAACAGAGGGGGGGTACTAGTTATCGCGGATGCGACTACTTCACCGGTGGAGACGTCGGCATACAGACACTACTTCCGAGCTTGAGGACAAGCTCCTCTTCCAAGGGGGGTGTAATGTTATGCACGCAATAATATTATTATTTTAGTGTTTTATTTAATTTACTTTATTTTATTTCAGTTTCAGGCCATAGGGGTATTTTTGGAATTATTTATTAATAGGGGTATTTTTCGAATATTTTATTCATAGGGGTATTTTTAGAATATTTTATTGTAAACCCTAACCGGGTGAACCCTATTTAAGGGGTAAGAGTAATGAGAAAAGCAAGCATTGAAGTATTAAGAATTAGGTTAAATCTAGCATAAAGAGGCTTAGAGTTCTCCTCAACGAGCTCTAGGGTTTTCAAGCTTCCCTTTGGCTTGATCTTTCGTTTTCGTTCTCCATGTCTTCCTTCAATCCTTACTATCCGTATGGTAATCCGTGGCAGATTGCAGATCCACCCAAAGAATCCTTGTACCAGATCCGGGACCATAACAACTGGCATCAGAGTGGGAACACATTAATATCAGAGCAGGGCTCTCCGACGAAAATTAGCAAAAGTGAATTACTGGAATTGATCCTCAGATGTCAGGCAAAGAATGACAGAAAATTTGATGAAATGTTCGAAAGGTGCTCTAAATTTAATCTCGATATAGAGAGGTTGAATGGGAGGATGAACAACATAACCAGTTTAACGAGGGGAAGGAACACAACGCCAGCACAAAACGGAGGGGGAGATGAGTTTGCAGCGAGAGAGAAACTCGAAGTCGCTCGAGATGTCTCGGAAGGGCAGGAGACACAAGAAATCAGATCGCCCCCTGTCTCTCCAGTGGCGGCAAAATCCGAAATTGGGGACACAAATCAAAAATTGGACTCCAAATTTCCAAAATTCGACGGCGAAGACACCGAAATTTCAAAAACGGAAGAGGCTCACCCTTTCCCAATGGACGTCGTGCGTATCTCCGAACCGAAGATGCAGCGGGGAGGTGATTTCCTAAGAGAGGAAATTCGGAAATCGTCGGCACTGGAGGATTTGGGGTGACCGAAAATCTGAAATCAGAGGGGAATAAGAAATTTTGTCAGCGCTGTAGGCGAAATTTTGCTAGTCTCTGTTCCGGGGGGCTGAGAAATAGAGGTTCTCTGTTTCGGCAATGCTCCCAGCGGTGAAGCCCCAAAGGGCTTCTCTTCGCCACCGGCGAAGCAGAATAGTTCGTCGGTGCCGTAATCGACTTTTCCGCAAGGGATCTCGGTTCCGGGAGGCTGATCAACGACGATTCACAAGTTTCCGAGAGCTCTCTGTCTCGGAAACTATCCAGGCGGCGAAGCCCCGACAGGCTGCAATTCGCCACCGAAAAATCAGGCGACTTCGTCGGTGCCGGGAGAGAGGAAGGAGACGTCCGTCGCCAGCCTTCGACAATGCCGTGAGGAAAGAATCCACCGACCGTAGCGTTCGGGAGCTACCGAAGGAAGAAGACGAGTCCCGATTAAATTTTCCTAACTTAGGAAAATTTAATCAGCCCGGTCCGCTGAGTCGCACGCCGAACCGGGTTCCTAAACCAAGTCAACCCAGTTTAACTCGGACCGGCCCAAAAAAAAAAAGTGTCGGCAAACAGAGGGGGGGTCATAGCTATCGCGGATGCGACTACGGCACCGGTGGAGATGTCGGCATACAGACACTACTTCCGAGCTTGAGGACAAGCTCCTCCTCCAAGGGGGGTGTAATGTTATGCACGCAATAATATTATTATTTTAGTGTTTTATTTAATTTACTTTATTTTATTTCAGTTTTAGGCCATAGGGGTATTTTTGGAATTATTTATTAATAGGGGTATTTTTTGAATATTTTATTCATAGGGGTATTTTTAGAATATTTTATTGTAAACCCTAACCGGGTGAACCCTATTTAAGGGGTAAGAGCAATGAGAAAAGCAAGCATTGAAGTATTCAGAATTAGGTTAAATCTAGCGTAAAGAGGCTTAGAGTTCTCCTCAACGAGCTCTAGGGTTTTCAAGTTTCCCTTTGGCATGATCTTTCGTTTTCGTTCTCCATGTCTTCCTTCAATCCTTACTATCCGTACGGTAATCCGTGGCAGATTGCAGATCCACCCAAAGAATCCTTGTGCCAGATCCGGGACCATAACAACTGGTTTCAGAGCGGGAACACATTAATATCAGAGCAAGGTTCTCCGACAAAAATTAACAAAAGTGAATTACTGGAATTGATCCTCAGATGTCAGGCAAAGAATGACAGAAAATTTGATGAAATATTCGAAAGGTGCTCTAAATTTAATCTCGATATAGAGAGGTTGAATGGGAGGATGAACAACATAACCAGTTTAACGAGGGGAAGGAACACAACGCCAGCACTAAACGGAGGGGGAGATGAGTTTGCAGCGAGAGAGAAACTCGAAGTCGCTCGAGATGTCTCGGAAGGGCAGGAGACGCAAGAAATCAGAGCGCCCCCTGTCTCTCCAGTGGCGGCGAAATCCGAAATTGGGGGCACAAATCAAAAATTGGACTCCAAATTTCCAAAATTTGACGGCAGAGACACCAAAATTTCAAAAACGGAAGAGGCTCACCCTTTCCTAATGGATGTCGTGCGTATCTCTGAACCGAAGATGCAGCGGGGAGGTGATTTCCTAACAGAGGAAATTCCAAAATCGTCGGCACTGGAGGATTTGGAGGTAACCGAAAATCCAAAATCGGAGGGGAATAGGAAATTTTGTCGACGCCATAGGTGAAATTTCTGACCGAATTTCCGCTGGTCTCTGTTCCGGGGGGCTGAGAAACAGAGGTTATCTGTCTCGGCAATGCTCCCAGCGGCGAAGCCCCAATGGGCTTTTCTTCGCCACCAGAAAAGCAGAATAGTTCGTCGGTGCCGTAATCGACTTTTCTGCAAGGGATCTCGGTTCTGGGAGGCTGAGCAACAACGATTCACAAGTTTCTGAGAGCCCTCTGTCTCGAAAACTATCCAGGCGATGAAGCCCCGACGGGCTGCAATTCCCCACCGGAAAATCAGGCGACTCTGTCAGTGCCGGGAGAGAGGAAGGAGACGTCCGTCGCCGGCCTTCGTCGGTGCCGTGAGGAAAGAATCCGCCGGCCACAGCGTTCGGGAGCTGCTGAAGGAAGAAGACGAGTCCCAATTAAATTTTCCTAACTTGGAAAAATTTAATCGGCCCGGTCCGCTGAGTCGCACGCAAACCCGGTTCCTGAACTGAGTCAACCCAGGTTAACTCGGACCGGCCCCAAAAAAAAAAAAAAAGTGTTGGCAAACAGAGGGGGATCATAGCTATCGCGGATGCGACTACGGTACCGTGGAGACGTCGGCATACATACACTACTTCTGAGCTTGAGGACAAGCTCCTCTTCCAGGGGGGTGTAATGTTATGCACGCAATAACATTATTATTTTAGTGTTTTATTTAATTTACTTTATTTTATTTCAGTTTTAGGCCATAGGGGTATTTTTGGAATATTTTATTCATAGGGGTATTTTTAGAATATTTTATTGTAAACCCTAACCAGGTGAACCCTATTTAAGGGGTAAGAGTAATGAGAAAAGCAAGCATTGAAGTATCATGAATTAGGTTAAATCTAGCGTAAAAAGGCTTAGAGTTCTCCTCAACGAGCTCTAGGGTTTTCAAGCTTCCCTTTGGCTTGATCTTTCGTTTTCATTCTCCATGTCTTCCTTCAATCCTTACTATCCATACGGTAATCCGTGGTAGATTGTAGATCCACCCAAAGAATCCTTGTGCCAGATCCGGGACCATAACATTTTGATCTTGAAAGAGTCAATGGTTATGCTAGCAAAATGAGAAAGAGTACTTAGTTTGGCCTGATTATAGAGACCAAAATGTATCAGATTATTTATCTCAAACGAAGTATATTTTATGAAGTGAAGTTAGACTTGGATGAAGGTTATTTAAGTCTAGTTTTATCAGGAGAAAATTTCATGTCAAGTTGATCTATATTTAAGGATATATTCGCATTGGATGAACCAAAGATCATGTTGGTATCTTGTAGCATTGAAAAATCCGAATTTAAGCCGATTTTTTTGTGTCATTTTTGAATTGCTTTTATTGATCAAAAATATCGGGAAAATATCTCACTTATTTTATTCCTCGGTTATATGTGTTTGGGTCCCAAGTTCTATACATATTTCTTTCTACGACTTGTCTATATTGGTCTGATATCTTACTCGGTTCGACTCAGTTCTCTATCTCTGGTTGGATTATTATCTTGGATTATTACTTGATTACAACATACTATTTTTTGCAACTTCCTTATTTACTGATGAACTCGTTGTGGACTATTTCATGTGTCCTTATTACTCTTAAGAACTTTCATTATTTATCGGTTATCTACTGTTGCACTACTGCAAATTTGGTACATATTATTTGGGCATTGGCCCATTTTCGCTACTGCTATTGTGTCTCTTTGGTTGTGACATTATTTCTGAAGAAGAACTCGATTGCTTGCCTTGGGTTTATTATTTACTATCTGTTGTCCGCATTGGTTTGTCTGATGTAGAATTTGAATTTCTTAGAAAAATAAAGCACATGGTGGCCTCAACATCTTACTTTCCTCTTTACCCTTACCCGTTGGTTATTTGGTAGCCTTTCTCCTACCATCCTTTATTTGACTCTCACATACCGCTTTGGGCCAACCTCTTGTTTGTTGCTTCGATTGGTTTACCTTTATATATATATATATATATATATATGGGTGTTTTTAAGTCCCTTAAGACTTTATGTGTATCCATGGGTCTTCTATTGCCATCTTGTGAATGACGAGCATTACCCACTTATCACCCATTTCTACCTTTGAGAGTCGGTGCCCGAGTTGGGACACTGTGCTGGAGGAGCTTATTACTACATCTATGTTATATGGTTCAAGTTGGGATCACTGTCATTACCTCCCAGCTTGAGAGGAAGAAGTACAAGAAGTACAAGAAAGAGGTATTTTATTCCATATGTTGTGATAAATTTTATTTAAGAAAGGGGGAGCACAAAAGATGAAGCTTTTTTATATATGAAGAATTGTATTTGTCAAGAATTTTTTTCCACAAAATAAAATTGAAGACCAAGAATCCTTTTCATTACAAGTTGAAGATATAAACTTCGACTTGAGGAGGAGTGTTGAAGAGAAGATATGAAAGTCTCTTAAATGACTCTCATAATAAGAAGTCTTACAGAGCCAAAATTATTATGGAAGCAAGTCTCACGGAAGAGTTCCAGTTTAAAAGTTTTTTTAGTTATGTTAGTCCTTTTATGTTGAGTTATTTAATTATGCTAGGACTTATCTTTAAGGGTTAGAGTTTGGGTGTAATTTGGACAAGGGTAGTTTAATTGTAATTGGACTCTACTACCTTCCTCTATTATAAATAGGGGTTCATGTACTTTGATTACATCAAGTCAATGAAGTATTTCTCTTTTCTATAAATTCAACCCTTCCACATCTTCCTCGTCCTCTAAAATTTCTTCCACGGCCTCGGCCAAGGTCGGTTGATGTTCCCCTATGCTCGGAGTACATAGCGGAAGACACATCAGTAGGAGAAGGGGAAGAAGAGTCTGGAATGCGGAGTAATGTGGCACATACATAATCAAAGGTGGGAATAGTAGAGGCGCTAAGGAGTTGACTTTTATCAACCTCGAGAGATGGTTTAATATTTTCTAGGAAAATGCCAGTGGCTAAGGTTTCCTTCTGCTTGTCTTGGACAGTGACATCGGTGGAGGTAGGCTGAGCTAGCTTCCATTCTTGAAGAAGGGCTCTAAAACGAGCCAAATATTCATGGAAATTTTCTCCATGTTTAGTGTTGAACATTCGATAGATAATATCGTATGGCCTGTGTAAGCTGTTAGAGCTAAAGTACAACTTAGCACATGTCTCCATAATTTTCTTGGCGGTGTCGAGATGAACAACATTGTTGGAAACAGGTTCTTCCATGCTATTGATGAACCAACTAATTACCAAAGTGTCAATTTTTAACCACTTAGCATAAGAAACCGTCGAACCGATGTGGACCAACTCAAGAATTTGATATCCCTCACATGGGTATGGTAGTAATCTTGAGAATATCACTCTTGCTACCCATGTATTCTTCAGCCATAAGAAGCAATTCAAGGGTAATCATTTACTCAAATTTGAAGTAGCCTAAGTAAGCAGTTTGGAGATTCAAGTGCAGTCAAGACTAGCTCGGGTACATGGGAGGAGAACCCGAGCTTATCAAGACTTTAGGCAGGGAGGGAACCCTCATAGGCCAATAAACTTGCTGACCAAAAATTTCTATATTCAATTCTCTAGTCTTCCTTGTAGAGAATAGCAAAAATCAATCAATAAGCATGAGATCAAGTAAGGTGAGGTGGCAATTCCGAATTAGATCTTTCCAAGATCATTCCAAAAATATATTTGACTCCAGCTTGGAATATCAGTCTAGATTTAGTTTCTCATAAATTAGGCAAGATATGATTTATTAGAGATCAAATAAATCAGTCCTAATCAAGAAGATATTGATTGAATGTGAGATATAAAAAAACAACAATTTTTCTTCAAATAGATTCGCGGCAACTAGACTTTTCAAAGGACAAATTACTTAATAATTTTGTTCTGGCTTCCTTTTATGTAAAACACAATATTCTATTCTTCATTTTTAATAAAAATCAGCCAACTCATGGCTCTCAAAAAATTCTCCAAAAAATCACAAAATCGGGTAGAGTTCTTCAAACAACTCGATTAATGGAGAAACTTAGCATAGAAGCTAAGAAGTTAGATTTATGAAATCCAATGGATAAAAAACCACTGATAATAGGCTCAAGAACATTTTTATTCATCAAGAAAATCTTGTTCCCATGAAATTATAACTTTTTATGCAGAAAATGTCAACATAAACCAATTTTCAGCCAAGAACTTGCAAACCGACAATACTGCCTTGGTAAACTTCTTCTAATCCGATATGCATAAATCTCAATAATTT
Organism: Aristolochia californica; assembly: GCF_029961685.1. Classification (NCBI taxonomy): domain Eukaryota; kingdom Viridiplantae; phylum Streptophyta; class Magnoliopsida; order Piperales; family Aristolochiaceae; genus Aristolochia; species Aristolochia californica. Next base: position 33,532,121 of record NW_027181881.1, on the reverse strand, counting down.
TATAAGATGAAGACAGCAATAAAATCATCTTTGAACCATCTTCTGAAGGTTATCAAACCGATAGTATGAAGTCATAATAAAAAGAATGAAAAACTTATCTCACAAGCTTCAATCTTGCTTCACAAAGAGCCTTCTATGTGTAGCTTTGCTCATAACTTCTTAGAGGATTCTTTTGACATGGGGATCCTAAATTTGATGCTTTGATACCATATTGAATTTAGGACCCCATGCTTGAAACCTCAAGCAAGATGAGAGAGGGAGAAGAGAAAAAGAGCAAAGAGAGAGAGAAAGAGAGAGAGAGAGAGAGAGCTCAAGTAGAGAGGAGAGAAGAGAAAAGAGACTTTAGGGTAGAGAGAGATTCTTCCACGAGTTGAGAAAAGGAGAGCTTGATTGAATCCTTCAACGAAGACCCCTATTTATATTATTTCTATTACATATTTAGGGAAACTCCTCAATCAATTAGGATCCCTAATATCCCAAATTACATCCATCAGGGGAAGATAAATCAATTACATTAATCAACGAAGAGTTCCAAATCTTCCAACTCATGTGATGAGAATTCCAGCTCGTGTGATGACTCATCATGCCAACTCGTGTGGTCATGGTGGGTTTGGTCCCACCTTGTAACAGACTATGACCATTTGACTGAAGTATGGAGCTTTGTCTTACAACTAGGAGTAATTTTACTCTCTTATATAATGCCAATTGGGCCTCTTGGTAAAGAACAAATAGACTACCAGCTTGAGGGGAGTGTTAGAAGATATGATGGACTGCCATTTTATACAGGAAGATCATATACACCATTTGCAATAAGCTAGACATTTATGATGTTCTCTCTTGGTAAAGAACAAAGAGACTACTGACTTGAGGGGGAGTGTTGGAAGATATGATGGACTACCATTTTATACAAGAAGATCATATACACCATTTGCAACAAGCTAGGCATTTATGATGTTCTCTCACCCCCAATTTGAGAGGGAGTGTTGGAAGATGGGCCAAATCCCCCACTTCCAAATATGTCTATGATGAGCTCAAGCTCACAAGACCAAGGAAGGCCCACACACCCAAGAGAGATGGATGATGGGTTCAAGTCGACAAACCAAGGAGAAGGCTCACACTTCCACACAGTGATGGTATTGATGTAATTAGTTTAATTTTTAGGCATATTATTGTAATATTGTAATCTTATTCATCTTTAAATTAAGCCTCAGAGGGAGGGTTAGGATAAGTCCATAACCTCTTTCTTCATCTTGTTTTCCCTCCAACATGTCATCTTTACTTTTCTCCATGAGCTAATTCATACAGTTCTGAAATTCAACATAGGTAAATAAGTTTTCCCACGAGTCCCTGATAATTGAAGAGTGTTGAATTTATGGAAAAGTGAAATACTTCATTGACATCAATAACTTGTTTTAATCAGAGTACATGAACCTCTATTTATAATAGAGGAAGGTAGTAGAGTCCACTTACAATAAAACTGTCATTGTCCCAATTACACCCAAACTCTAACACTTAAGGTAAGTCCTAACATAATTAGGTAACTCAATATTCATAAAAGACAAATATAACTTAAACTAAACCTCTTCTTGGTCGTGACTCTAAGATAAAGATACTTTTGTGAGTCCTTCTTGATCTTCCAACTTATGTGATATGGATGCCAGCTCTTGGTAATCATTGTGGGTCCTACTTCTTATGGGCTTGGGCCCATCTTGTGGGCCTTCCTTCGTCATGTGGCCCATCTTATAATAATCTTACATATGTGGGCCTTCCTTGGTCGTTTGGGCTTGATCTTATCTTACAACACTCCCTCTCAAGCGGGGGTGAGAGAACAACATGAACTCCCTGCTTGCTGCAAATGTTGTATAAAATATTTTTGTATAAAATAGAACATCTTCCAATATGCCTTCATCTTCCAACATTCTCCTTCACGTTGTTGTGTCCTTCCATGAGGCCCTGCGGTAGTATAAATAAAAGTAAAAATCACTCATAGCCGGTAAGCCATTGCATCATACACCAGTCTTAATGTTGGATGTAGGGCACACTCCACTGTTATCAGTAGTGTGTCTATCGGCATTGCTCTGAAGTGTCCATCACCGTGTCCCTCCACAGGACAACGACTCTCAAGTGGTAGGAGACATAAAGGCCATTACAGAGGGGAGATAACATAGATGTAATCATAAGTTCCTCCGTCATGGACTTCCAACCACAAAATAATTTTTATCTTTTTTACGGGGATGAAGTTCCTCCATCATGGACTCCCAACCACAAATAATTTTCATCTTTTTGTCGGGGATGAAGTTCCTTTGTCGTGGACTCTCAACCACAAAAAAATTTGATCTTTTTGACGGGGTAAAATAAATGATGACATGAGGCCACCTCTTATTCAATAATAATGTCCCCAAAGAGATATAATAGCTACAGCTGAATATAACACAACCATCTTCCAACACATATAACACGAACCAAATAGTAAACTTTGTCAAAGAACCAATGAAATAATCCGATATAAAAATTTATTCTTTGATGCAAAAGCTTCATCTTTTGTGCTCCCCCTTTCTTGAATATTTTGGTCACATAAACTTATCCACCACATAAGGAATAAAATACCTCTTTCTTGTTCTTCTTCTACTTCTCCCCCTCAAGCTGGGAGGTAATGGCAATGATCCCAGCTTGAACCAAATATCATAGATGAAGAAATAAACCCAAATAACAGAGATTTATAAATAAGCCCTCAAACCAGGGAGAAGTGAGATATTTTCCTGATTAACTCAAAAAGTGACGCAAAACAATTGGCATAAATTCGGATTTTTCAATACAACAGAATACCGGCATGACCTTTGATTCTGCCAATTTGAATATTTCTTTCAATATAGATCAGATTGACATGAAATTTTTTCCTTCTGAAAGTAGACTTAAATAAATTTCATCCAAGTATAACATCTATTCATAAAATATATATATCAGAAGATAAATAATCTGATAGGTTTCGGTCTCTGTCATCTGGCCGAAATAAGTTATGTTTCTTCGATTTTTCCAGAATGACCATTAACTCTTCCAAGATCAATATCTCCTTATAAAATAATCATACCAAAAATTTGTTGAATAGGTCAGAAAATAGACTTACATACCTTTCTCTTGATATATAATTATCCATATAAAGTCTATTTCTTGATAGCTTAAAATACCTCGGAAGTTGAGGCTTTCTACTGCAGTTCGAACCTCTTTTTCAATCTGACCTTTGCTGCTTCAAATATTGATTTCCTTTGTAAATAACTAAGATAAAAAATTGGTTGAATAGGTAAAAGAATAGAAGAATAGACTTAAAAATATTTCTTTTGATATATATTTCTGCATATAAAGTCTAGTTCTTGATAGCAAAAAATACCTCGGAATCTGAATATTTCTGATGTTGCTCGAAGCTTTTTGTAATCTGACCTTCGCTCATTCAAATATCGATAACTCTCTGTATATAACTCCGATTGGAACAAATAGTTCTTATTTAGAAAGTAGACTCAAATATATTTTTTTCAATATATATTTTTCATTATTAAAAACTCTGCATGGAGGTAAAAAATGCAAAGGAAACTATGGGTGTAGGGACTAAAAAAAATAACTACGAACCTAGACCTAGGGTTTAGGGTTTAGAGAAAATGATCACATTACCTCCGTGAGTTGACCAAGTCAACTCACAGAACCTACTCTAATACCATGTTGAATTTATGAAAAAGTGAAATACTTCATTGACATCAATAACTTATTGTAATCAGAGTACATAAACCTCTATTTATAATAGAGGAAGGTAGTTGAGTCCAATTAAAGCTACCCTTATCCCAATTACACCCAAACTCTAACACTTAAGGTAAGTCCTAACGTAATTAGGTAACTCAATATTGATAAAAGATAAATATAACTTAAACTAAACCTCTCCTTGGTCGTGACCCTAAGATAAAGATACTTTTGTGAGTCTTTCTTGATCTTCCAACTTATGTGATATGGATGCCAGCTCTTGGTAATCATTGTGGGTCTTACTTCTTATGGGTTTGGGCCCATCTTGTGGGTCTTCCTTGGTCATGTGGCCCATATTATAATAATCTTACATATGTGGGCCTTCCTTTGTCGTTTGAGTTTGATCTTATCTTCCGACAAAGAGTAGGTATGGAAGAGTCTCACATGACTCTCACAACAAGAAGTCTAACAAAGGCATAATTATTATGGAAGGCGGTCTCATAGAAGAGTCTTAGTCTAAAGGTGTTATAGTTATGTTAGTTTTCTATTTATGTTCAGTTGTTCAATTGTTCTATGACTTATCTTTTAGAGTTTAACTTTGGGTGTAAATGGGATAAGGTTAGTTTAATTGTAATTGGATTCTACTTGTTTCTTCTATTATAAATGGAGGCTCGTATAACCAAATTACATCAAGTTAGTGATGTTTTTCTCCTTTTTAGAACTTCAATATAGTATCAAAGCAGGTTCTGTAAGTTAAATCGATCAACCCACAGAAACGATGTGATCATTTTCCTATTGAGATAGTTTCGGCTTGTCAGTGGAGAACCAATCCCAGTAAATATCCTGAAATAGCAACAAAGATTACGGGATTTTCAAAAACCAACAAAGGGATTGCGAATTTTACGGCAATCAGATATCAATGAAAAAAAACTTCTGAAGATAGGTAGCAGCCATCAAAATTAGATTTCTTGAATGAGATTACGTAGATAGCAGAGAATCCCAGGTTGACTGGCTAATCAACTCTCTTGCCGATTCTTCCTACACTCCTGTTGGAAGATGGGCCTAGGCCCACATGACCAAGAAAGGCCCACATATCCAAGTGTGTTGGAAGATGAACCCAAGACCATAAGATCAAGGAAGGCCCATATATCCAAGAGTGTTAGAAAATGGGCCCTAACCCATAAAATATGGGACCCACCAAGATCACATGAGGTGGCATAAGAAGTCTTACACAATAAGAAGTCTAACAGAGCCACAATTATTATGGAAACAGTTCTCATAAAGGAGTTTTAGTCATGTTAGTCTTCTATTTATAATTGGTTATTTAATTATGTTATGACTTATCTTTAAGTGTTAGAATTTGGGTGTAATTGGGACAAAGATAGTTTAATTGTAATTGGACTCTACTACCTTCCTCTATTATAAACAGAGGTTTGTCTACTCTCATTACAATAAGTCATTGAAGTATTTTTTTTTCCATAAATTCAACATGGTATCAGAACAGGTTCTATGAGTTCACTCGGTCAACCCACAGAGGTAATGTGATCCTTTTCTGAACACCACTAGGTCGCCCCCTTCGGGATTCAAACTCACAACGTAAGTAGTAGCTCTAATACCAAATGTTAAGCACCTAGTCAATACTACCCAATAGACCGACCTAGTAGGTAGCAGAAAGCCAAACACTTAACTTAGGATCATAACATCTAAGCAACAAAAAACATTGGTAGTGAAGGTCTTCCTCTTACCTCTTCTCAGTTCCTTTCTCTAGTATCATTGACCTAAGAGAAGAGGATAATGGATCTTCAAAAAATGATAAAATGTTAAATATACACAAAGATTAAGTATTAATCTCTTAGTAGAAAATATGACATCTAGAAGAAATCAACACAATCAACACTTGAATACCAATGAATTAACAGTAGAGAATTTCAAAGTATGATCACCTAGATATGGTATTTTTCATATAACTTATTTCCAAATATGGCCCATAGAATTGGTTACCATTAAACTTGTCAATTTAATAAAAACCTCAATCAAATATGTTATTTGAGAAGTGAAAAATGGGGTCCACTATATCACTTGTTTTATTGGAATGGTGGTTCTCATTGAAGAAGGGTGGCCTTCTGCCTCTATTTTCTTTTGAGTGAAGTTTCACCCCTCCTAATTGAAAAAAAAAGGTATTTAGTAAATCTATTAACTACCAATGTGGTTGTATGGTATATTTAAATCATATGGTGTTCCTTAAAAAATTTTCAAAGTAAAATTATGACTACCACCATGATTGTCCAATAAACTTATATTGTGACATCTTACTTAAAAAATTCAACATTTAAGAGGTCATAGTTACAAATACATCGTAAGGAAAAATCATATTAGGAGGTTAGATTTCAAAAATTTGTTATTAAGCTCTATATATAGTAGTAATTAAATAGATATTATCGATTCAAACCACTTAAAGAATTTTTAAAATAGAAAATATCTCCTGAAATTATACAATAAGAAAACCTTTTTTTGGATACTGACACTATGGCATGATTTTTCCTAAAATACAAAGTCCAACGGGTGCCATCTATGGCGATAAGAAGGGTTGAGTGCCAATAATTATAAACAAAGAATTTTTAAAATGGAAAATATCTCCTGCAATTATACAATAAGAGAACTTTTGTTGTATACGGATACAATAACAGGAATTTTCCTAACTGCAATGTCCAATGGGTGCCATCTATGGCTATAAGAAGGTTTGAATGCCAATAAGTGCAAACAAAGCATTTTGCCTTCAGGAAGAGCATGGTAAACTCTAATTTCTTTCACTTTTGTTCTTTTTCCCTCAATATGTTAAAAAGCTTTCTATTTAACTAAAAGTTGTTGGTGTTTGTGTTTGTTTTAGGGATTTGAGTAAACTTTTTCTTGAAATGCTCTTGTCCCACAAAATATTGAAAAGGGTAGAAAGTGAGTTTCCTAACATTCCAATTGGAAATATGGAAAGTACTAGAGTAGAGGGAAAGGTAAATCACAACGGTACAAGCACAAGAAAACTTGTCACAAAGAATTTATATAAAAATTATCGTTTAAAAATTTATTAAAATAAAATTAATTTTTTCATCATTTTGTTTTCTTACAATAGCATAAACTATCTTTCGGTTCTTTATGATCTAATTTTTGTTTCAACTTCTCAGAATTCGACAATATGAAGTTATCTGGTGACAATCAAGCTTGTTGTCTACTCAACATAGCATATAAAATCAAGTGTCCAGATGGAATGCTTATCGATTTTGAGACTCAACAGGTGTCCAAACCCATTTCAGCTTGTGGAAGAGTACCTAAAGACATCAAGGTACAACAACTATTTTCATGGCATCCATTTTGGGCTTCATATTTGTAGTGGTTATAGTTTATATAGACTTGCAAGCATGAGAGGGTAATCGATCTAATATTTGGATACCAACATGGATCAGTAAAATTTCCCAAGTAAATCTACACATGAAATAGTTTTTGAGTTCTTAACAATATCTATTTTTTTCATAAGAAAAAGTTTAAATTTTATTTTAAAAATATTTTTTTCTTGCAAATGGAATTGTTGATGCATATATAGATATAAATTTAAGGTTTCTTGTAATTAAAATCCTCATCCCCAAGGGATGGAAGATTATACTCATTTTTCAATATTATTAAAATTTAATTCTTGTTTTAAATAAAATTCCTTCTCTATTGCTAAGGAGAAAAATATTAGATTCGAGGGAGTACAAGAAGTTACTTTTTGTATGCCTCCCTCCCATATTATGATCATAAAGGACAAGGGTAGGGGTGGGGATGGCATCACTCTTTAACAAAAATATAGAAGGGGGAGAGGAAGATTCCTTCCACTTCTCTTGATCTCTTTACAAGCTGAAAAAATAAAAATCAAGAGGAAGTGATGGCCATACTCCATTAATACTTCCTCGCAAGAGGTTGGGCATCAGGTTAAGTTAAATGGGAAACTTGACCCAACCCAATAAAATTGTTCTTAGGGGTCCCCCCCCCCCCCCCCCCCCCCTCACCCTTGGGTACGAACAACATTGGGTGATGGGGGGTGCCCTTTTGTTGGGATTTGAGTACCTTATTTAAACTTTTTATAATCTAAAATAGTAGTCTTTAGAAGTAAACAATTTGTAAAATCAGTCTTATGCATTGTAACTATTATTTTGATGATTACTTTCTACAAAATGATGATATCACAATTCTACCAAGTTTCATATTGTTCCACTAGATAAGATGTATAAATCAAAGTAACATGTAAGGAATTTTGTTTATTAATTGTGTATAAATGCTACAAATGTGATGTGAAAATATAATTAGAGGATTTGAAAATGGGGCACTATTGGGGTCCTTGTTTTCTAATAATGCCTTTCTCATTGAAAAAGGGAGGCTTTCTACCACCCTTTCCTTTTGGGCAAGGATGGGCATCGCCATCCCTCCAAATTGAAATAGAGGGTAAGAGGTCCGGTCCCTCTCAATTTTTTATGATGCAATAAGAGGAGGTGTGGGAGTAACTGGTCTCCCCCTTCTTGCAGAAGAGGTGCGGTCCTACCCCTCTTGGTCCCTATTTAAAATGGGAAAATATGTTTAAGTGGGGTGAGTAGAAAGTAGAGGTCCCCTTCATGTGCATGCGAGATGTTGGCTGATTGGGAAAGCAAGGAAATGGGAAGGGGTGCACCGCAAGAATAGGAAGTGGCCCTACTCTCCATCAACTATATATATTTTTTAATTTTTTAGTTTAGGATAAATCAAAAAAAAACTTTTTAAGTTAACATTATTATAGTAAGTTTAGATATTATTTTAAAGTTAAATATGAACTAAATGATCATTTCTCAACCTCAGGTGTTCAATCCTATTTCTACTAGAAGAAGAATATATAAAGTAACATACTTTTATATCAAGGTACAATAGCTCTTCTCATGGCCTTCATTTGGGGTTTGATATTAGAAGTGATTATTTGCTATATTTATATAAATGAAGTGATACAATCATTTTGTAAAATATAGACATTCATGCATGAGAGGGTAATCCATATAATTCTTGTAGATGATTACTGGCTCAAAAATTTCCTTTAAATTATTGTTTTAATATCGGATTTGAAAATACCATATCAAGGTGCTTATACTTATAAATAAGATATCTAAGAAGGTCACATTTGAAGAAAACATGCTAAAAACTATTAAAAAACTTTATGAAAATGTTCCTTTTATTTTTCTTATATACCCTTAACACTTGATAAGCCAAACAAAGATTAACATCAATTATCAGCTTCCTCTTCAACTAACTTAATTGAAAAGTTATGCTTATCTTAGTGTCTTCACAGATTTTAACTACCTGTTAATAGAGGATTGCGACTGTGACAAACAAACTTGTTTACAGGTTAAAAAGGTGCTCAATTGATATGTTAATCTTTCTTATGCTGCATATTACAATCCCCATTGTAGTTGTTTACTTTCTACAACTAATTACGTTTTCATGCCCATGAAATTTTTACTTTACATATTTTATGAATCCTTCCTCGTTGACATATAAATTACCATCCCAAATAAGAGACTTTTTAAATGCCATTATTGTGAAGAGTTGCCCATTACCAAAGATCAATCAGTCCATTAGTTGACATCAGAACCTTTTTAATGTCGAACGTTAATTGAAAATAGAACTTCTAATCTGGGAAGGGTCCGCGGTTGCAACTCAAGATGGTTCTTTTAACCTTTTGCAAACTTTGTTTGCCGAGCATCCAATTGGAATTCTTCAAGGTTTTCAATTTGTTATATTCTCACACCTCGACACTCGATGTCATGGTTAGAGTTACATGGTCTTATAACTAAGTCTAAGCCTTGAATTTTTCGAGATGTACAAATTTGAAGTGTGCTTGATATAAATCCATTTCAAGCATGGGTTGAGGATTTTGGAAGTACAAATTTACCATTTTACCCTTGGCTTCCGAAATTCGGCAACCAAATGAAATAGTTGATGAACAGTATTTAAATTTAACCATTGGATATTATCTTTCAAAATAATAAAATCAAATAAACTGCTTCCCTTAAATGTATATTTTTTCCTAAAGGTATGCTCCCCCTTAAAGTGAACTGCCCTTTAATTTCTATTGCCTCTTACATTTCATACTTTACCATATTTCTCCCCCTTTTGTCATAATTAAAAAGATACATAAAAATATAAGAATGTGTACTCCCATGTGAGTAATGATGATCGAATTCCAAGTAAAGATATTAGGGGGTTTTTAATATCGCCTTTTTTGTGACCGGAGAGATATGATTTTTCGTACATTAGCAAAACCACAGAAACATTCAAGAATTTAACTTTTTTTTTTAAGTTGACCCTTTATTAGGTAGTTTCCCTTAGATGTAGGATTAGTGGGGCAGTTGTAATTGCCCATCAATATCAACTTCTCTTTTAATGGGAATGAGGGTTTGAGAGGTTGTATGCGAAAAAGGAATCTGGTTTAGTAAATAAGTGTGTTCTCCATCAACGGACTTTGGGTAGACTTGACATTTTCTAGAAATTCTTCTTGTCTTTGGTATAGGAGTAGAATCTCTGGTTTGGCTTACAATTTCATTAAATTTTCTACCAAAGGCCATCTCTGTTTTTCTTTCTGCCATATAAATTTTTTTTAAGTGCCGAGTTGGAGGTCTCGACCTGTTGGATCATCTCGACGGATGATTGGAATCACGTATGCTTCCTCGGTAGACCGGGGTTGAGCTCCCGACGGACTCAGACTTAACTACAAACACTGATCCTCGGCAGCTCAACGCTAGGAGATTGCGTCACAGGCGCCCTGTGCTTCTCTGACTGCCTTGGGCGCCAGGGCGACTGTCGATACGCTGGGTGCCTGGCGGACCTCATTCAGGCTTATGCTCCCTAAAATAAAAACAAAAACTGTCGTCCGAGAGAGGCAGTGCTGTTTCCAAATAGCATACCCAACCGGTTTGGATCACTGCTCTAGTGCGCATGAGTTGGTAGTGCGCAGTGCGTCGAAGACGATGTGCGCACCAGGAGTTGGCGCCGAGAGAGACGATGTGTGCGCCAACGTCGAACTCTCGATGCTCGACTTCACAGAGTGTCGGGAGAGGAAGTTGTGGCAAGGAAGATTTTTACTCCCATGCAGCGTGTCCTCAACGTCGTCGTATTTGCTGTTGCTGTCGAGACTTAAGAAATCTCCTCACATTGAAGCTAGGAGGAGGAGGCACCGTCGGAGGTGCTACGTGCGCTAGTGTAGATTGCGCCCTTATGTGTTACCAGCGGAGAAGCTGCTGTTGGGTATAGGACCAAAAATCCCAAATTGGTAAGAAGTGGGGAGGATCTTGGATATATAAGTGTGGATATTATCTTCATTGGTATGAGCTTTTGGGGGTAAACCCCAAGAGCAAATCCATGAGGGCTTAAGCCTAAAGTGGACAATATCATACTAATGTGGAGATAAGTTGTGTTCATAGTCCTTACTGCTACTACCCACTAGTTCAACGTCCTGTGAGAAATAAAGAGGAGAAATAAAGAGGCAGGAGGAAGGGGTCCCCGCCACTGCACAGTTTGACATTGAAGATGGGCCAAGCATTTTATGCTTGGTTTGGGCTTACGGTGATGTCTGCAATACAGTCTGGTAGTGCGTCGGATGAAGGGAGACCAGTGTTGTGTGCATCGACGTCGAGATCTCAATGGTTCCGCAGCGCTGCACGTGCCAGAGAACCGAGAGGTCCTGTTTGCTCATGGCTGGAGGTTGAAAACAACCACCAACACGCATAACATAATTATTATTATTATTATTATTTTTATTATTTTGCATGTTGTTGCCCAACGCACTTATGTCATACATTGTGACACATGAATATGTGTGATTTTTTTTTTTTGTTTTATTGATAGAGGATTTGAACCCCCAACCTCAACTCAAGTATGTGGCCTAAGACCACTTAGCCATCTCACCTCAAGAATCATAATTAGTACATTTAATTCATATATGAACAACTAGAAAATCTGCATATTTGGTTTTTATGTTTTATTTCATTTAATGCATATGAATTAAATAATTGTACACGCATATATAAATGTATATATGCATATTTTTGTTAATTTTTCTATTGTGAAAATTTTATTCAAGTTTTATGCATACTTAATTTTCTATACATATTTTTGGTTGACCTAAATATAAGGAATTAATAATTGGCATAAATTTTAGTAAATTATTTTGATGTCATATTTTGGTTTACATTTGAGTGATTGATTGATAGGCACAACATTCTTAGTTACGAAAATATCTAGTGACATTAAGCTCAATGACATAAAAATTATGATTAATCAACAAAATATAATAACTTAACCCCATAGGGTAATTGTTATATTTAAGTGATTAATTAGGAACAATGTATTGTGACAACTCCCTTGTCTTTCTCTAGATAACCTTCAATGGGAGAATTTTTTGAAACCGATGCTTCTCATATTGGGTACGGAGAATTTCAAAAAAATTAAATCTTTTCTAATAAAGAGGAATTGGTACGATTTACTTCAAGCCTATGGAAGCAAGCATAGTTGAACTAATGGATTGTTAAAGAATAAATCCTTGCAATAGTAAAATGTATTATTAAAATTTTAAGATGATTGACTCAATCAACATTTATTTTTAAGAGTAGATTGTTCTACTGCTAAACAAATTCAAAAAAAGATGAAAAAAATTAGCATTTAAACAAATATTTGCTAGCTGCCAAGTTGTATTATGGGTCTTTGATTTTGATGTTGAATATATCAAAGGGAAAAATAACTCTCTTTCTGATTTTTTAAAGGGTTAAGCACAATGTCTCATTTTTGGAGAAGGAGTAATCCCTTTTCTGCCCGAGAAAGAGACAGAGGTAGACACAATAATTGTAAGGGAAAAATAAAACATGAGGTAGCATGATGAGTCATCACACGAGGTGGAATCCTCATCACATGAGGTGGAAGATTGGGCAATCTTCATTGATTAATGTAATTGATTGATCTTCTTTTGATTGATGTAATTTAGCTAATCATGAATTATGTAATTAGGAATCTGTAAAATTTAGGATCTCATGAAAGGAACTTTAGATCAACAAGAAAGAAGAAGAAGAAGAAGAGAGAATGAGAAGATAAGAAGAAGAACAAGGAAGGAGAGAGTTTGGATTAAGGGAGAAGAGGGTTGCGTCAAAAAGAAAAATGAGGGCTGGATGAATTTGTGGAAAGAGAGGAGAGTGCTTCAATGGCCTTTATTTATAGTTTTACAATGCCCTTAGGGCTACAACTTGATAAAACAAAAGACATAAAAGGAACACATATTTACACTTCTATGCCATATTTATGGAAAGTACCATATTTTATACATATGCCACTCCTTTGATGTGTGGGCTTCTTGTCTTGAGCTCGTGGGCTTGAGCCCATCTTCCAACAGGATCCTAATTGATTGAGAAATTTCCCTAAATATGTAATAGAAATTTTATAAATTGGGGTCTTGGTTGAAGCCTTCAATCAAGCTTTCCTCTTCTCAAATTGGTAGAAGATTCTCTCTCCTAACCTAAAGTCTCTTTTCTCCCTTTTCTCTTCTCTCCTCTCTACTCGACTTTGCTCTTTTATTCTTTTCTCTCTCCCCTCTCTTCTCCCTCTCTCATCTTGCTCGAGGTTTGAAGTATGGGGTGATAAATTCAATATTTTATAATTTAAGTTTGGGTGTAATTGCGATAAGGGTAATTTAGTTATAATTGGATTCTACTTGTTTCATCTATTATAAATAGAGGCTCATTGTACTCAAATTACAACAAGTTAGTGAAGTTTTTCTCTTTTCCAAAAACTTAACATGATATTAGAGCGAGTTTTGTGAGTTGACTCGTTCAACCCATAGATATAATGTGATACATTTTTTATGTATCATCTCTAGTAGTTTACATTCGTATTATATCTTTTTTTCTTTCTTTTCTCTCTCAATGCCCTTTGTTTTCTTAGCACTCTCACCTCTATACTTGAACTTTATATATTAAAAATTATATATTTATGGAAATATCATTGCATCTATTTTCCAACACAAAAAAAATTTTGGCAGACAAGTTTTCTACAAAGAAAAATCAATATTTGAAGTAGCAAAGGTCAAACTCCAAGGGAGGTTTAAGAAGCAGCAAAAAGCTACAACTTTCTAGGAGTTTTATACCATCAATAACGAGACTTTATATATAGAATTATAAATAAAAAGATATATATATATATATATAAGTCTATTTTCTTAGCTATATGACCAATTCTCAATATGAGTTTTCTAGAGGGAGATATCGATCTCAAAAGAGTCAATGGTCATGTTGGCCAAAGAAGTAAAAATATTCAATTTAGCTAAATTATAGAATTTAAAATATATCAAATTCCTTATTAGAAAATAAGTATATTTTATGAAGAAACTTTATACTTGGATGAAATGAATCAAAGTCTAGTTTATGAAGGAGAAAAGTTCATGTCAATCTTATCTAAGGAGATATTCGCATTAGAGCATTAGAGTCGTAAATGGTTACGCTACATAATGAAAAAAATCAAGAGGTCATAATAGAATCAAGACTGAAGCTTTTTATGCCAAATTTGGTTTCAATTTAAATCTCTTTGAGTCAAGTTTCTTGATAAATAAATCTTTTGTGATTCTGAGTTATATTTTTGGAGATATCAATATTATGAGTACCAAAGGTCATTTCTATAAAAAAATCTCTTTTTTTTTTCTTATTTTCTCTCCTATTATCTCTCCATGCATTGACATGAATTGAATTTTCCTTTTTCCTAAAATTTGAGTTTTTTACCCAAGTTTCTCTTCTAATTTGAGAGTTTTGGCCAGATTTAGTCACTCTATATTGTGTTTGTTCAAGGTATGCAACATTTGTTTCCAAATTTTATATTTTTGTTACTTGGTTGTGTATCTTATGCATAGTTAACACCAAAAAATTGAGGTCGCCCCAAAAAAATATATGCTTGGTCAACTTTATTAGGTTCTACCATTATATTCTCTCCTAAAAAATGTCATTTTAGAAGTATGAATGTTGCATAGTCGCCTCCCTCTAGTTAAAGTTGTTTTCCTATAGTATTTCCTCAATTTATTATCATGTATTTTTATCACTTTAGAGCAATGCCTAGACCCACTACCTAAAAGGTATAGGAGTGTACCCAACATCCAACTTGAGTCAAGTATTTTCTTCTTCACCATGAGGTGAATTGTATTTGAGCTACTCTTAAAATGTGAGTAGTCTCTTTGTTGTGCCCTAAAGTTGGGTAGTTTTTCCACCATTAAAATCGAGTGGAGTGTGTTTCAAACTAGGAGTTAGGAATTATTTTTCCGCCATTTATTGTACAGTTAGGAGTTATTTTCTTCTCCAATATTGTGTTGTGTCTAAGTTGGGTCTCTATGTTCTTTTTATCCTCAGTTTGAAGGGAAGAAGTACAAGAAAAAAATATTTTATTCCACATGTTGTGATAATTTTTATGTGACCAAAATATTCAAAAAGGGGGAGCACAAAAGGTGAAGATTTTGTATCTCGGAAGAATTTTATTTAACAAAAGAAGATCAAAAACCAAGAATTTTGTTCATTGCAAGATGAAGTTATAAACTCCTAGTTAAATAATAGATATGGAAAAGTCTTACATGACCCTTATAATAAGAAGTCTCACGGAGCTAGATTAATATGGTGGAGTCTTATTGGAGTCTCATAGGAGGCGGTCTCACAAAAGAGTCTCATTTAAAGATATTTTAGTTATGTTAGTGTTCTATTTATGTTTATTTGTTTTATTTTTCTAGGAATTAACTTTAAGTATTTGACGTTGGATGTAACTGGGACAAAGGTAGTTTAATTGTAATTGAATTCTACTTATTTCTTCTATTATAAATAGAGGCTCATTGTATTCAAATTACATCATGTTAATGAAGTTTTTCTCTTTTCAAAAAATCAACATCATAATCCATTAGAATAAATGGCTTGGGCATCCTTGGAGATGATGTAAAATTAGGAAGAGAACTAGCTGAAAAATATGGTTGTTGTTGAAAAATATGGTTGTTGTTAAAGAAAGGAAACATTGGCCGGCATAAATGTTTTCTTCAAGGATGAAGAGTAACACACATAGCCCTTTTGGTTTTTTGAATACCCTAGGAAGATTCACTTTACAACCTAGGGGAGAAATATACTTTGGTGAGCCCCCAAGTGATGGGCAAAGGCGGTGCATCTTAATACCCAAGGTGGAAAGGGGAAAACAACTGAATCAAATAACAATTTTGACAATGGGGTGGCACCTTGTAGCACACTCGATGGCATACAATTAATAAAAAAACGTATAGTG
The DNA here is from genome assembly GCF_029961685.1 of Aristolochia californica. Taxonomy (NCBI): domain Eukaryota; kingdom Viridiplantae; phylum Streptophyta; class Magnoliopsida; order Piperales; family Aristolochiaceae; genus Aristolochia; species Aristolochia californica. The sequence continues at coordinate 33,516,065 of NW_027181881.1, read as the reverse complement.
ATAACTGCATAGGCCCAATAAAATTGAGGAACATTCATAGACAACATAATAGTGCGGCCAACCTCTATAAGATGTTGATGTTTTCTTTTTGAGACACCATTTTGTTGAGGTGTATAAACATATAAGAATTGGTAAATAATCTCATTTCCTTGCAAAAACTTTGAAGGGTAGAGGAAAAATATTCTTTCACATTATTAGATTGAAAGATTCGTACCTTGGTTTTGAATTGATTTTCCACCATAGCACAAAAGGAGGTGAAAAGAGAAAATACCACAACCCTATCTTTCATCAAATATAACTATGTAACCCTCATATAATCATCCAAAAATATTAAAAAAAATACATGGATTGTGAAATATTTGGGACATTAATAAGTCCCCACACATATGAATAAACTAAAGGAAAAGGACTAGAGGCAATATTGTCTTGCCTGTGTTGAAAAATAGATCTATGATATTTCCCTAGTTGACAAAACTCACATGACAATTGTGAAACAAAACGAAAGGAAATAACTAAACTTTTTAAATTTTTTAAGGAAGGATGACCCAACCTCTTATGCCACTGTGCAACCTCTTTGTTATGGTTGTTGCTACAAATGTCTAGCTAGTAGGATCCATATTGTAAAGACCCCCTCTCTCATGGCCGCCACCAATCTCTTGACTCGTTTTGATGTCTTGTAATACTTAGTGAGAAGGAAAAAAAGGTAACATAACAATTTAGTTTCTTGGTTAATCGACTCATTGACATAAGACTCAAATGGAAATTGAGAGACAAATAAAATATTAGAAAGTGAAAAAGATGGTGAAACGGTGCATGTACCAGTACCTTGAATCTTTGTTTGGGACTCATGTGTAATAGATACAAATCATTCTAAAGTGCATGGGGTCACACATGACAACTTTCCAATTTTACCTGTGAGGTGCTCGGAGGCTCCAAAATTAATGATCCAAGGGGAATGACCTAGAACATGAAAGAAAGGACTACATACCAGTAGTAGCAATTGTGGCTAAAGTGTTGTTTTGAGGAGTGACCATCATATTCTTCCTTTGGAGGAATATGAGGATGGTTCACTAGTGGTGGAAGTTGATGCTTTATTAATTTTGAAGTATGGAGGTTTCCCATGTAGGTTCCAATAATTCTCAACCAAGTGATTGTTGAGCCCACAAAAAGTACACTTCCTTTCGTTGACCACTAGTGTTATTTGAACTAGAGGTAGGAACATTCCCACCTTTGCCTCCTCCTTTTATTGATGTCTTCCCACCTCTTCCTTTACCTCTACCATAACCATTGGAAAATATAGCCGAATTTTCCACTTGGTCTGGTTGATTGTTGGATTCCTTAACGGGAATCCGTAACATGGTAGCACATACATCATTGAAGGGAGGTTTTGCTATAGAACTTAGTACTTGTGACTTGGTAACATCCAAGTAAGATGGTAGATTTACAAGACATATAGTGGAAACAAGGTCCTCTCTCTGCTTTTCTTGTGTAGCAATATCAAAAGCATACGGTTATTCAACTTTCCACTCATGTAGTAACCCTCTGAATCTAGTAAAGTACTCATGAAGGTTGTCTTTACTTTTGGGTTGCACATCTCCTGAAAAGTATTATAAATCCTTGAAGACTATCAAGAGTAGAATATAACTCAAAACATGTGTCCCATATTATTTTGGCGGTTTCTAGGTGCACCACATTGTTCGTTGCATGTTAATCCATGCTATTTATTAGCCAATTGATAACTAGAGTGTCTTCCTTCAACTGCTTCTGATAAAAATGGTCAACTATATGCAATGATGGCTGACTTATATGTCCAACAAGGTCTCTAGTAATCAAAAATTGTTTAACACATTGAGACCAAGATAAATAATTACTCAACCCTTTTAGTGGAATTGTAGTAATTCTCAAGGGATCTCCTTTGCTGAAACCAATATGGAGAGGAGGAAGATCAGTTCACAACTACAAACATGATGACTCTTTTTTCTGTTTTTTTTTTTTTTTTTGGAATAACAACACTCTTGAATTAGCTTTAGAAGGAAGAGGACAAGATTGAATCAAAGGAACAAATACTTGATGCAATGGAATTCAAAAACAACACTAACAACGCATTGAATTCAACAATCAAGCAAGAGAATAAACATAGCCTTTAAGCATACGAATGTGACTTCCCTTTTTTGTATTTTTTTCTCATTTTAAAGTTTAAACAAAAAATCTAATTAGCCAACAATCGCTATTAATTAGCCAAAAAAAATGAAATAAAAATTGGTATGAAAGTGGTCCTAAACACAATTGAACTATAAACTACTTTCCAAAACCAACTCCTCAACGCCTAACTTAGGATTTCAATGGATTAATTGATCAATTAATTTTTCAACTAGTGTGAACTCAAGGAGAACTTTTAGATAAAATTATAAAATATTATTGAAGAATTTTTGGCATAAAAAACAATGCAAGGCATGAACTACACAATCAACATATGCGCATGGAAATTACAACAAGTTAGTGGAGTTTTTTCTCTTTTTAATAAATCCAACATTATTAAACAAAATTACTATGCAAAGGTTAGTTAAAACATAAAAAAATGAAATGTGTGTGAACATACCTTTATGTAACTGTCCCACACTTGTGGAGTTGCTTCAAACATTATGTTTGATTGATTAAAACCAAATCCACTACCACTATTACGTTGGAGTTCTTGAAGTGTAGAAAAGTTTTTCTTCAATGTCTTTAGTCGGTTTTTAATATGTTGAACATATATACATTGCAAGCCACAAAAAATCCATAATTCTCTTACATAACTCTGGAAGCTACTAAATAGGCAACTTCTATAAATGTCCTATCAAATTTTTGGCCATTATTTATTTGATCTATTAGTGTCTAGATAAGACATTTATCCATGTCTTGTGGAAGCTACTAAATTGGCAACTTCTGTAAATGTCCTATCAATTTTTTGGCCATTATTTATTTGATCTATTAGTGTCTAGATAAGACATTTATCCATGTCTTGACTCCATATAATGTTCTTTTTATCACTTCCACTACTATCCATTTTTTCTTGAAAATAGTCAATATCAATTTTTCAATGTTTAGACATCAAATGCTAAACACTTGAAATACATGCGTACATGGAAATTAAAACTTGAAACTACATAAATTATAAGTCTAACTTAATACATACATATTTCAAACATAAACAATTTTCAGGAAGATTTCTCATGTTTGTACAATGACATAACATTTAAATAAGTTTTTTTCATTACATCTCATCATGCCATATTTTTGGAGCTTTTTTCTCCTCTATCTTTCTACTTGTCCACACTCTTCAGAAAAAATGTTTAATTGAGTACACTTCCTTGTCAATCTCTTACTTCGTAAGCTCTTAATCAACCTCCTTAATATGCTCTAGGTTTGGATAGACCCCCATAAGATAATTTTGAATAATACATGTTTCTAATACAATATCCACCTGAGTTTGAATTGGAGAATTAAGCTTTGTCTTCAAAATGGAAAATCTTTTTTTAATACACCAATTGTCTTTTCAATCGCATTCTACAACTGGGCATGTCTATGATTAAACATCTCTTCAAAATTCTCAACACCACGAACTAACTACTCCTTAATGTGATAGTGTTTGCCTCGATATGGTGTAAGAAAGCCGACTCTCAACATAAACCCCCCATCCACTACATAATATTTACCTAAGGAAAAAATAATTATTTTATTAAAATTAAGTTACTAAAAATAATTATATTTATAGCTTAGAGATTGCCTTTAGGTACGATCAACTTGTCTACTTCTCTTGTCAATGCATTATTTAAAATCCTTGAATCAGATACAGACATTTCCTAACCAGCCAAAATATATATGAATCTTAGATCAAATGTGCATGCAAGCAACACAGTTTGTGTTGGATGCTTCTTTCATCCTTGATATCTTTGTACATCATCTACTTTCATATGAATATGTGTTCCATTAGTAGCTCATACACGACCCTGAAAGTACGGCTAGAACTTATTGTTGTTTTTTATTTCTGGAGGAGCTTCTAATCCATCAAGTTGTTTGAAAAAAATGTCTTCCACGGATATCATTACTTGGAGGACTTGATGAAAGTGACGGGTAATTGTTTCTCCATAACGAAAGAAATGGAATTTCACCAAATGGTTCTTCCAATTATTGCCAACTACATAGTGCCACTTGTTCCTCCATGAAAAATATATACAATATCCTTAAGGCATCATGTTTCCTTCAAGATGTTAACAAATCTTCTAAATGCATCAACCCATGTGTATTTTCTCTCGACAATTTTGTGTCATTTGAACATGTAGCCTACTCCAATAGCACTCTTCTACTACTATTACTTCCCTCCAAGATCGAATTGTCAACAAAAATTTATAACACTATATTGTTGCATGACATTCAGTATATGCCATACTCACTCCAGAAACTACAACAACCTTTATTTTTATATTCTTGTTATCTTTAATATTCATCCTTTAGCAAATGAAAGAACAAAATACAATCATGCATAATGTTGGAAGATGGGCCCATGCCCACATGACCAAGGAAGGCCCACATATCCAAGTGTGTTGGAAGATGGGCCCAAGCCCATAAGATATGGACCCACCATGACCACACGAGCTAGTGGGACCCACCATGATCACGTGAAGTGGCATGATGAGTCTTACACAATAAGAAGTCGTATAGAGCCAAAATTATTACGAAAGCATGTCTCACAGAAGAGTTTCAATTTAAAGGTGTTTTATTCATGTTAATTTTCTATTTATATTGGGTTATTTAATTATGCTAGGACTTATCTTTAAGTGTTAGAGTTTGAGTGTAATTGGGACAAAGGTAATTTAATTGTTATTGGACTCCACTACCTTCTTCTATTATAAATAAAGGTTCATGAAGTATTTCTTTTTTCTATAAATTAAACATGGTATTAAAGCAAGTTCTGTAAGTTGACTCGATCAACCCACATAGATAATGTGTTCCTTTTCTGATCTATTATCTCTAGCAATTTAGGTTCGTATTTATCATTTTTTCTATCCCTATACCCATTATTTGCTTTATGTTTTCAACTTTATACTACTATTCTATTTCTAGGAGTTCTTGGTTCATGACAGCCGACCGTGACGATCCCTCTCTGTCGTTGAAGCTTCTCCCCCTTGGCGCCATCTGTGGGAATATGTATATAACAATTTGGACGTCTACATATCTGGATTAATCTCTATTATTCAGGCTTCATCACGTTGCTGATTTCCCGTGATAACCTCTGCTAGATCTTATCTCATCACCACTCTTTGGAGTCTCAAAACTTTCTACTAGTTCTCACAAGTTTTCTCTTGCTCTGGTTGTCATCACCGCTATCGTCATCAAGCTTCGAACATTAACAGTGGAATTCTATGTGCGGTGAGTGTGAAAATATGATATTCTCTCTAGTGCCTCTGTATTGATTCAAAATGATGTTTTGTCGTAAAATATTCCACACTGCTAGCTGACTGATTTGGCATTCCTCACTTATTCTCCTGGAGATATCTTCTCCGCTATTTTTAAAAAACTCCGCCTTCGTCTCTTCAAATCCACAAGATTATTTTGCGTTGTTGCTTGACTATGCCTTACTGTCATAATTCCACTACTGTTGCCAATAGATTTCCAAGTATCTTTGTTGAGAATCACAATCCCATTGTCGTTGTTGGAGAAGACGACACTTTTTTGGTGTTGTGAATCTCTTTCAAGGCATCGACTACATTTGATCATGTTGGTTCATCGCCGTGTAGTTCGGAAACCAGTGCTTTTCGAGGAAGAAGACACATTGTTGCTGGACTTTCGTTGTTCTTTGTTCCCACAATCGATTTTGCTCTCTGATTTTTCCATTTTGTTTGGCGCCATGAGGAAGACGATGACTATTGCAAAATTACATGTTTCCTAAGTTAGGAAACTTATTTGATCCAGCGCTGGTTTTGCCATCTCAGACCAGACCTTGTCAGGTCAACCCAGTGAACCAGCGACCCGCCAGACTCATTTTGTCCACTCGGGTTAATCCAGTAGGTCGGACCAACTCAGTGAGTCAACTCGGGTATGGGTCAACTGACTCGGCCCACTTGTTTTCTGGATCAAATATACGGGCCCAGGTCCAAAGTGTTACGTATATTTCTGTCGTCACTCGGCTATATTGGTCTACTATTTGACTCGACGCAACTCGATTCTATTTGTCTAGCTGAATTATTATTTTGAGGTATTCACAACATATTCCTTGGTCAACATATTATTTGGTGCAGATACTCGCATCAGATTATTTCATGTCTTTTACAAGGACAATTATTATTTGGTACGTGTTATATGGGTCCAAACCCATTTCAGCTGCAACTATTGTGTCTCTTTGGATGAGACATTATTATTGAAGAAGTGGTGGCCTCAAAATCCTATCTTCCTCTTTACTCATTACCCATTAATTATTTGGTAGCTTCTCTCCTACCATCCTTTATTTGACTATCAAATATCCCATTGGGCCAACCTCTTGTGTGTTGCTTCGGTTGGTGTTTTTAGTCCATACATAAATACATATGGGTGTTTTAAGTCCATTGACACCTTTTTATATATATACCCATGAGTCTTTTATCGTCATCTTGTGAATGACAGGCATTACCCACTTATCACCCATTTCTACCTTTGAGAGTCAGTGCCCAGGTTGGGAGACCGTGATGGAGGATCTTATTACTTCATCTTTGTTACCCATTACCCCCCTTAATTGGCATTTATAACTTCTACCACTTGAGAATCAATGTCTAGGGTTTAGACACAGTGATTGAGGAGTTTTATTACACTTCTGACCATTGTGTATATACCCACTACCTATAGAAGATAGGAGTGTGCCCTACATCCAACATGGGTTATGATTGGAGTATGGAACAATGTCATACGACTTAGAGTGATTTTACTCTTGTTGAATTTATAAAAAAGAGAAATACTTCATTGAATTCATTAACTTATTATAATCAGAGTACATGAACCTCTATTTATAATAAAGGAAGGTAGTAGACTCCAGTTACAATAAAACTACCTTTTGTCCCAATTACACCCCAACTCTAACACTAAAAGATAAGTCCTAGTATAATTAAATAACTCAATATAGATAAAAGACAAACATAACTCAAACTAGAACTCTTCTAGGACGTGACCATAAGATAAAGATGCCTTTGTGAGTCCTTCTTGATCTTCCAACTTATGTGATAAGGATGCCAGATTGTGGTAATTATGGTGGGTCCTACTTCTTATGTGCTTGGGCCCATATTGTGGGCCTTCCTTGGTCGTGTGGGTTTGGGCCCTATCTTCCAACACTCCCCCTCAAGTTGGGGGTGAGAGAACATCAAGAACTCCCAGCTTGTTGCAAATGATGTATAAAATCTTTTTGTATAAAATGACAGTCTTCCAATCTTTCAACACTACCCTCACGTCGGTGGTCTCTTCCATGAGGCCCAGCTGGCCAATTCAGGGGCGTATAACAAAGATGTAATAATAAGTTCCTCCATCATGGAATCCTAACCGTTGATATTTTTTATATTTTTTATAGGGTATTAAGTTCTTCTGTCATGGAATCCCAACCATTGACATTTGATATTTTTAACAGGGTATTAAGTTCTTCCATCATGGAATCCCAACTATTTTAACGGGGTATTAATTTCCTCCGTCATGAAATCCCAACCGTTGACATTTTTTATATTTTTTTAAGGGGACAAATAAATAATTGTATGAGGCCATCTCTACTTCAATAATAATGTCCCCAAAGATAAAATAATAGTTGTAGCTGAATATAACATGACCATCTTCCAACACATATAACACAAACCAAATAATAAACTTTGTAAAAGAACCCATGAAATAATCCGATATAAAAATTTCTTCTTAGATGCATAAGCTTCATCTTTTTGGGTTCCCCTTTCTTGAATATTTTAGTCACATAAACTTACCCACAACATATGGAATAAAATATTTTTTTCTTGTACTTCTTCTACTCCCCCTCAAGCTGGGAGGTAATGGTAGTGATCCTAGCTTGATCCAAATATCATAGATGCAGTAATAAGCCCAAATAACATAGATGCAGTAATAAGCCCAAATAACATAGATGTATAAATAATAAGCCCTCTAACTAGGGAGAAGTGAGATATTTTCTTGATATAACAACTCAAAAAATGACGCAAAACAAATGGCTTAAATTTGGATTTTTCAATGCAACCGAATACCAGCATGACCTTTGATTCTTCCAATGTGAATATATATTTAAATATAGATCAAATTGACATGAAATTTTCTTCTTCTGAAACTAGACTTAACTAGCTTTCATCCAAGTATAATTTCTCTTCATATAATATAATTATCAGAAGGTAAATAATCTGATAGATTTCGGTCTCTGTCATCTGGCCGAACTAAGCATTGTTTCTCCTTTTTTTCCAGCATGACCATTGACTCTTCCAAGATCAATATATCCTTATAAAAAAATCAAATCTAGAATTGGTTGAATAGGTAAGAAATAAACTTACATATATTTTTTTTTATATATAATTCTCCATATAAAGTCTCTTTCTTGATAGCATAAAACACCTTGAAAGTTGAAGCTTTTTGCTGTTGTTCGAACCTTTTTTTCTAATCTGACCTTTGCTGCTCGGAATCTGGCGCTTTCTATTGCTGTTCGAACCTCTTTTTCAATCTGACCTTCACTCATTCAAATATCTATATCTCTCTATAGATAACTCTGATCGGAAAAAAATTATTTTTCCTTGGAAAGTAGACTCAAATATTTTTCCATCAATATATAATTTGCAACATGAAAATCTCAATATAAAGGTAAAAAACGTAAAGCAAACTATAGGTGTAGGGATTTGAAAAAAAAAACTACGAAACTAGACTTAGGGTTTAGGGTTTAGAGAAAGGATCTCATTATCTCTATGGGTTGACCAAGTCAACTCACAAAACTTGCTCTAATACCATGTTGAATTTATAGAAAAGAGAAATACTTCATTAACTTATTATAATTAGAGTACAAGAACTTCTATTTATAATAGAGGAAAGTTGACTCCAACTACAATAAAACTACATTTGTCCCTATTACACCCCAACTCTAACACTTAAAGATAAGTCCGAGCATAATTAAATAACTCATTATAGATACAAAAACAAACATAACTCAAAGTAGAACACTTCTACGACGTGACCATAAGATAAAGATGTATTTGTGTGACCTTCTTGATCTTCCAACTTATGTAATAAGGATGCCAACTTGTGGTAATTTTGGTGGGTCCTACTTCTTTTGTGATTGGGCCCATCTTGCGGGTCTTCCTTGGTCGTGTGGGTTTGGGCCCTATCTTCCAACAACTCTCACTTATCTTATGCCAGTTGGGACTCATGGAAGAGACCACTAGTGTGAGAGGGAGTGTTGGAATATATGAAGGACTGCCATTTTATATGTCATTTTATACGAGAAGATCCTATACATCATTTGTAGTAAGCTAGGAGTTCATGATGTTCTCTCACCCCTAGCATGAGGGGGAATGTTAGAAGATGGGCCCAAACCCACATGACCAAGGAAGGTCCACATATCCAAGTGTATTAGAAGATGGGCCCAAGCCCATTAGATATGGACCCATCATGACCACATGAGCCGGTGGGACCCACCATGATCACGTGAGGTGGCATAATGAGTCTTACAGAATAAGAAGTCTTACAAAACCAAAATTATTATGGAAGCAGGTCTCACAGAAGAGTTTCAGTTTAAAGGTGTTTTAGTCATATTAGTATTCTATTTATATTGGTTATGCTAGGATTTATCTTTAAGTGTTAGAGTTTGGGTGTAATTGGGACAAAGGTAGTTTAATTGTAATTGGGCTCTACTACCTTCCTCTATTATAAATAGAGATTCATGTACTCTGATTACAACAAGTCAATGAAGTATTTCTTTTTTCCATAAATTTAACTCATAAGAAAAATGTGCCTTAGAAGTTGTAAGTGAAAATAAAACATCTAACAATACATTCATTACTTTCTTTAATCAAGATGACTATATCCTCTTAAGCCAATTCCAACAATAGCAATAGAAGAGGCATAGGATTAAATAGCCAATTTCAGATTGCCTCAAATTAGCCTATAAGAGATATAAATTGTTTCTCAAACAAAATAAACATACCAAATATTTCATGAGGTCCATTAACTTTTAGCATTATCCTATAAGGATCAACCAAACTACTTGAACCTTTCCATGACAATATGGATTGTACCAAGGCAGAGTCTAACAATCCACCAATACAAATAACATGGTCTATACAAGTGGGTTCCAATCATGGTATTAAGTAATTTACATTTAATAGTCGGTGCATCCATACTTCCAAGTGTTGTCGTAGGTAAGAAATCTAAAAAAATAAAAATTTAAATGTTCATTAGGTTTCCAAAATTTCCTTATATGTTTCAACTAATATGCTCTCAACAGCTTAACTCACTTTTACGTAATTACCAACCATCAGGTTCAAAGTTACGATTGCACTAGAAAAGCCACAAAACCACCACTTTCATAAATTGGTAAACCAGTAAATATGATATGATTAACAAAGTTTTTAGTAAGATTGGGTCAAGTGTAGATTTTAAAGATTTTCATGACGATTTACCTATGCAGATTCACGTATGGGGCTTCGTCTATCCTCCCAATTCTCAACACTACGTCACTATGTATAGATGTAGAAATTGGAAAGCACTTATGTGACCAAAATTTCCATTATTGATTTGGATGTTCCCTATTCCTCTTTTCCCACCTAGGTGACAAAAACATAGGGGTGGGCATCAGGTTGGGTTTTACAAGGAACCTAGCTCGACCTGGCCCAAAAAATATGGGTTCGGGTTTGTAATTTCACCCCACAGATCTAGGACGGAGTGGGGGAAAAAACTGTCGGTTCTTGGGTCGAGGAAGGGTTTTCCCAAACCCGACCCGAACCCAACCAACATATGAGACAAAGATATAATATGTTGAGACAGGTTGGGTTTTACGGGAATGAGGCGGGGACAGGTTAGGTTTAAGTTTGATTTAGAGGGATGGGGCAGGGACGGGGTTACAAGGATGGTGATTAGGTCAAGTTTGGGTTTGATGAATCGGGTTTTTTTTGGATTTTTTTGGGTTCGGGTTTTGGTATCGGGTTCGGGTTCGAGTTTTAATAAACCCAACCCCAACCTGACCCGTGCCCACCCCTAAAAAAGCAGTTTATTGACTCTTGTATTTATATAAAGCTAGCCAAATTTGTCAAATAGTTCAAAAAGCTACTAATTTTATGCTTTATATGCACCTATTGGAAAAAAGTAGGCATGCCTCCACTTTGTAACACATGTGCCCCCGATCTTCGTCTATGTCACAACCACGTAAGAATCTTTCTCCTCTTCTCTTTTCTTAGTTTTTGAATCTTGCCCCTCAAAATCTAAATCAAAGTTTTGGGAATTGTTTCATTCTACTTGTTTTAACCAAAATCCCATTATTCCTAGGATCAACTATCAACTACAGATTTTCAAGAGACAAGTGTTGCATCTAAACTAGATCAAGAACTTGAAGAAGCTGTAAAGGCATTCATAGGTGTGCCATTAAAAAAAAGGCATTCATAGACTTAAAGGCATTACCAGTTCCATTATCCATGTGAACCAACTTTTTTTTTGGTCCAATGACTTCTACAACCATGCATAGCAACAATGGAAAGGGGACAATAGGTTGCTATAGAAGAACAAACAATCAAATTGTTTCTTATTCAACAGATAGAACCTAAAACCCATAAAGGCAAGTGAGAGACATATCTAAAGCCCTCAAGATAGGTGTCCCAACACTCTCTGAAGCATTGGGTCTATACTGTAAACATTCCAATAGTCTCTTACCGAGTTTCTTTTCAAGCAATTTTTTCTTAAAGATTAATACACAACGCTAGCATTGACAAAGCCACAAATCTGTAGTTACATTATCGTGTCTTGACAACATCAAATAGATTATTTTTCTTCTCTACAAATAACAAATTGTTTTCAATCAACCAACAATCGACATCCATAAACAAACAACAAGTCATTCTCACCATAGAGACTAAACCACCACAATTGAGATCAGAACATGATATCTCATAAAAAATATTCCAATGTCGGAATCAAACCAAATATTTGGCAACAAAAAGACAAATAAAAAATGTTTAATTCATAAAGAGAAGCACCAGACACCAAAACCCATAAACTTAAATGAAATTGAGTTGTGAAAGATTATGACTTGTAAAAAACGTAATAAGTATGTTTTCTAAGTTGATCGTTTATTACGTTTTTTCATGTAAAAAACGAGCTTTAGAAAAGCAAGAAGAAACTATGCCATTGAAAGAAAAAACTAGTTACAAGTTAATGTACTTGATTCGAATGATGTTTCTCTTGTCTCTTTCTTGGACAGAGATGGAAGCAATAAGGATAAAAGAACCAAATGGTCTTTGTATTTCTAAGTAGAATGGGAAAACATGGCTTACAAACCAAGGAAAAAGGAATGATTGTCTTTCTCCTTCTATTTATAACTTGAAAATGCCTATTAACTTGTTGTGTTCTACATAAATAATGAATGATGCTTAGACTTTTTCAAATAAACATTAGTTAACATTGAAATTGTTAGAAGAAAAAATTCAATGGCGAATAAGAACATAACTTGTTTATAGTTGGGATAAACCAAATAATGTCATTTGAAACATCATCAAAGCATAGCGAGGGAGGAAGGGAGAGAGGAGAGGAGAGGGAGGTATCTGTAGATCGCCTAGTGTATTGGCACAACGAAGGGGAGGAAGGAGCTGTCTCTTGTTCGTCGAAGCAAAGGAGCTTGATTGAGGAGGATATAGGGTGCGACGAAAAAAGGGAACATATGGAATGTGCAAGATCTCAAATTAGCTCGATAAATATTTTTGTTGAGTTTCTATTTCTTTTATTTTCTCCCCAAATTCTATCATTGTTTCAAAGAAAAAATATTAACTAAAAGAGAAAATGATTCTTCATCTTGTTTTCTTTTCTCTCCATGATTTTTTGCTGCCAAACAATAGAAAATCACTTTTTCTCTCATTTTTTATTTATTTATTTATACTTTTTTCTATGGTCTCCAAATAGACCCTTAAGGATAAATGTATAAATTTGTAAGAAAATATGGAAACTTATAAAATAGCTTTAAATAATTATAAAATCGTGAAAATACTAATCAAACATATAAACTCATGTAAAACACTAATTAAACATATAAAATCATGTAAAAATACTAATTAAACATATAATTTAATTGACCCAAATATCTTGAAATTAAAATATTTTTCTTGTCAAGAGTTTTTTTTTTCCTTTTTGGGTAATTAGATAATCGGATTGAAAATGACCTTTATTCATGTCCGTTTAATTTAATAAGCAGATTTGAGTATTCGTTTAATTTAATGAACAGATTTTGATTGAACGGATGACTTCTATTATGGGTATCAGTTTTTGTTTTATATATAAAAATTGTTTTATATTGGCCCGAGTTTGGCCCTTGTAGTAAACGTCGCAGCTGTCGGAGCTTCGAAGGTCCTCTGATGGTCCTCTGATACGTTCAGTCCTCTTGCCCACTTCCCGCCTCACTGGACCGCTGTAATTGTAGAAATCTGAATGGTTCTGTTTTTTCATCATTTCTATAAACCTTCTTGTCTTGTCTCGAAGTTCAACTTTTAGCTGCAGAGCTGTTGCACCTCTGTGCTCTTAGTTCCTAGAAACAGTTACCCATTTTTCCTTAGAAGAACCAATTTTCTAGTTTAGCTTAAAAACCATCTGCTACTCGCTCATGCCCCCAATGATATCCGACTTCGACGACTTTGTACGAGTTCACCATCTTCTGCTCGTTTCTTCAGGCGTCCCTCAGTCTCTCTATCAGCAACTCTTTGAGAAACTTCTTTCAGAGACTTTTGATGGAGGCAATTTCTTCCAGGTGGAATCATGCGAGGATGGAAGGCAAAGGCGCCTCGTCCTCTCGGCCGACTTTGTGGGGAAGGAGACTCAGGTTTTCCTGGTCGACCATGCGTGGACGTTTCGGGTATCTGATGTGAGGAAACAGGTAAGACACCGGAAGGAACGGTTCTTTGCTTCACTGCCAATTTCTCACGTTTTGATATACTTGAGACTGAGATAGGTTGAGTTTGGCTGGAATATTGTGCTGATTACCACCATGGACTCAACCTCGACAGTAAGCAGAGTTGAGAATGAATCCCTCCTTGAATAGTCTCAAAGCACGAAGAGGAGTGCATTGCTCTGCCTTAGTGGATTTGTCTACTTGATAGGAATGTGCCGTGGTTGAGGCTGACGAATGAAAGGACTTTTTGGAGACGGTTGGCCAGAACACTGGTGATGAAGTTGTAGGAATTGAAAATCAAACTAATGGGTTGAACGTCTCTAGAAATTTTCAGCGCCCTCCTTTTTAGGATAAAAGTGTTGAATGTTTGTTGATATCGTTAGGCCTCGATGCTTTGCCTAGGGGCATAGATTTCATGACTGCTTTTCTCATTTAGAATGAAAGGAGGCTCAAGGGAACTCACGTCTTGCTATTGGGTGAACAAAAGAAGGGTTTTTGATAGCACACAAATAATAAAGGTATAATTGTAATTAATTTTATGAGTAGAAGGGTAGGTTAGTGAAATAGAATGGGAGCTTTGGCTATGGGATATATTTTTAATACTTGTCAAGCTTGATGGGTAGAATAGGAAGAGTTGGAGTTGGTTAGAATTAGGATGTTTCTTTGTAGGAGTTGCTTAAAAATAAAGAGTTTCTTTGAAGTAGGAACTACCTCCCCTAGTAGCTTCTTAATAGTTTCTTAGTTTGATTAGGCCTAGTAGTTTCCTAATTTGGAGAGTTCTTTGTTTGGTTAGGCTTAGATCAAAACTTCCTCTTTCATTTAAGTTATATAATTATTAGCATATATAGATAGAGAAAATTGGCAAGGGGGAACACACATCCTCAAGCCCTACTATATTTTTATTTTACTGCTTTCTTGGTTGTATAATTTGTTATCCCTTAAATCTTCCAATCAAGTTCGTATCAAGGGGTGTGAAAGTGGTTCTTTCCTCGGATTTTGCACAATCATCCCAAAATATTCTGATAGAACTTTCTTTGGGAGTTCCTATCTTTTTCAACCAAGTGTAGGGAAAGAGTGAAAGTGGAGGCTAAGTGACTGGGAAAATTAGGTGAAGGTAATTCTAGAGGGGAAAAAGAGGTCAGAGAAGGGAAGAAGGAAGAAAAATTAGAGAGAGAGAGAGAGAGGTATTTTTGGAGGAAAAGAGAAGGGAGATAGAAGAATTGAAAGGCTTGAGTAGATAAAAAAGTAGAGAAGAAGGAAGAGAAGTAGAAACAGGGTGAGATCTCGAATTCAGAGAGAAGAATAGAGAAGGGAGAGGGAGAGAGTGTTGGGCACGAGTAGGGGACAAAAAGAGGGGAGAAACAAGCAAAAAATAATAATATGGCTTTTGGCATGTCCAACCCTTAGCCATGCTCTAGAGTTGCAATTACATCATAAGGAGACTTCAACTTCAACCATGACTCCTAAGAATGGACTCCTAAGATTTCTACTCGATTAAGACTCTAATCCTATCCAATTACAACTTCTACTAGGACTCTTTCTAAGATTCCAACTAGGACTCAATTTTACCTCTTAATTTTGGAAACTCTATCTAAAACTTTATCTAGGATTCTTAATAAGTCTTTCACCATATCTTGGATACTTATTTAAGACTCTTTTGAATTGTCAAAATAAATTACAAAAGTACCCCCAAAGTGGTGTCCCCTAGACTTTCTAAAAATAAATGGCACCCGAAATTACAATTTTTATCCCTCTTCTACCTTGGTCCAGGTGTGTTTCTACAAGAAACTGAGTTCTATCATATTCATATTATAAATTATATATTTTTGGAAAGCTCTTTGAGTTTGCTTTCCAACACAAAAAGAGTTTCAACAATTCAATTTTCCTACTATGAGAGATCGTCATTTGAAACATCAAAGGTCGGATGACAGGAAGGTTATGTGTAGTTGCAGAAAGTTTCAATTTTCGCGACAATTTGCTCCATCAGGAATGCAACTTTATCTAGCAAATTATATATCAAAAGAAAGATCAGCGAATCCATTTACAAATGCAAAAAATGGTTTTTCAATCGGATTTTTCCACTGAGAGAAATCAACATTGGAAGAAGCTAAGGTCATATTGAAAACCTGTTGTTTGAGGAAAATACAAATGCTAAGGTCAATTTTGAAGCCACTTTGGGGACCTTTTCTTAGTCAAGAATGGTGGGGAGCCTAAACCATTGAGGACTTATCTGAATTGAAAAAGGTGATTGTTCAGATGGATGTAGTTGAGCTAGATGCTAAGTTGAAGGGGATACTGGCAAAGATGAACTTGGATGGCTCGGCTGGACATGTGGGACTCTTGGCCCTTCTTCTCTCCCAAAGTTGGTGAACAAGGTATTAGCTCACCCCACTCCACTCATGCTTCTGCTCCCTCTTCCCTCCTCACTTGTCACCTTTATTTCCAGCCCAGCCTGCACACAATTCCTCCCTTACACCATTTGCTACAAGTATCCTTGTTGCCAATCACACATCACCCCCCACTCAGACACACCACCCAACCCCTTTTACCTCTGACAACTTCCCTCCTCAGCCAGCATAGCCACCAACTTTTTCCCCACCTTCCACCTATGGAAACTACCTTCCTAATGTTGACACTCCCATCTCCTTTTACCCAACAAAGTGCCCCTGCCTACTAAATGCAGCCTATCCCATAGTTCACTACACAACCCTCACTTTGCTTCACCTTATCCACATGTTTTATTCCGTCACTGTCACCTACGTTTCGGTTGTGCCCCACCTCACACTTCTTCACAAGTCTTCCAATTGTGGCCACACACTTCTTCTCCTCCTTATACCCCTTTAGGAGAATCGTCTTCCCCACATGATGACACCCTCCGGCCTTCCCTTGCTAGACTTGATTTTTTCTATTTAAAACTAGATGGAGACCAAAAAATTGTTTGGAAGAAGAAGAAAGGAAGTTGTTGCCTCCCTCGGAGAAAGGTGCAAGATGTGGTTCTGACTTGTTTATACGAGGAGGTTAACTCACCATTCGATGAGATTGCCTAGTCAAAGAGTTCTGGATGTTTGCTCTTACAGATCCCTTTTGCTGAGCATGACCAACAACAAGACAGCATCCATCTTATAGGTGACTTCCAGTCCTAAGTTGAATGTTTCTTTGTCAGTGTGCAGGCAGACCTCCTCCAATCCACCAGCCAACAAGTCTTTCTATTCAACTTTTTTCTACTACAAGTGTAGGCCTTGTTGGAGTTCTTATGCAAGATGTCACTTCTTTTCCATTCTTTATGGCCTTTAATTCACCTATCAATATCCACTGGGAGCGAACATCTATCGAAACCCAAGACCGTGGGACAATGGATGACACAAAAAGTCATGTCTGAAGCCGAACCTTGGGGATGAGGTTCTTGTATGGGGGCGCAATGTTAGAACACAAATAATAAAGGTGTACTTGTAATTAATATTTTAAGTAGAAGGTTGGATTAGTGAAAATAGAAATGGAGCTTAAGCTATGAGGTATAATTGTAATACTTGTTAAGCTTGAAGGATAAAATAGGAAGAGTAGGAGTTTCTTAGAAGTAGGATGTTTCTTTATAGGAAGTGCTTAGAAGTATGATGTTTCTTTGAAGTAGGAAGTTTCTCCCTTAGTAGCTTTTCAATAGTTTCCTAGTTTGATCGGGCCTAGTAGTTTTCTAGTTTGGAGAATTCCTACTTTGATTAGGCTCAGATAAGGAGTTTCTCTTTTATTCAAATTATGTAATTATTAGCATCTATATATGGAGAGGATTGGGCAAGGGGGGACAAACGTTCTCAAAGCCAATTTATTTTTCTTTTACTACTTTCTTAGTTGTATAATTAATTATCCCTTAGATCTTCTAATCAGGTTCTTGACACTCAAATCAGGAAAAGAGTATGGATCACCTTCTAGGTTGATGTAGAGTTCATGTCTGGAAGCAGTGAGGCAATGATGTGAAAGAATTTTGTATTTGTATCTCCCTCGAACTAATGATGTTGAGTACTCTGTTTCCAATAAATTATCACTCGACTGATGGTGCCTTCATATTTAGCCTTGTATGTGGAACACTCCTAGGGTTCTTTATTCATAAGAGGTGGAATCATCAATATTGTCTAGGTGCTGCATTTTGCAATGATGCCATCCTTTTTTATTCTAATTTCACCAAATGATTCTCCTGTCCAACTCTTGATTAGCAAAAAATAATAATCAGGAGGACCAACAAACATATAACTATTCCACCAAATCTCAATAAGTTTCAAAAAATTATTCTCTGCAAACCTAAACACACCCAAATTTGAAGATGAGTGACCTGGAATGAATCCAAGAGGATTCGACAGTGATTGGAAATAATTTTTGACGATGCTTGAGCAGTAGCATTGTGGAAACAGTCAACCCTAGAGTGTGTGGCAAGACAACAATCCAATTTAGACTTGCTTGGCTATCTCTGATATTTGACCAAGTATTGGGAGCTCTGGAGAATGGATTGTTAATAAGATACATATTCCTAGTAAAGTCAGCAAACACTGCCATGGCTGGGATTATTCTTGAGGTAGGGTTAGACTTTTCATGATGATATCAAATCACAATAAAATCACTTCTAGTAAGTGACAAAATGGGCCAAAGAGTAGTGACACCTGCAATGTTCAACAAGAAGTCATCCCTTTCATTACTGTTTATGGTCCATAAATTGCAGCAAGAGACCAAATATTCCCATTTGACTTTTGTTTTATTTTAACATATAGGAAAAGGCATCGCTTGGGTACCAATGACCTCATGTTCTACTGCCCCAACAAATTGTTGTTCCCCCTGATGAACCAATAGCATCTATGGCTCATCTGACTGACCTACAGTCCCAGATGTCCGAGATTAGGTTGTGTCATGCTTTGCAATTTTGTTTCTTGGAGGATGAAGACGGGATCTGTTCAGTGTGTCATTTGATCAATTGTCTCTAAAATTATATGACACCCCAAAAATGATTTTAAGTTGTAATATAATTTAATTTTTTAAATCTAATACATTCTTCTCCTTCAAAAATAAAATAAAATCTAATGCCTTCTTGCAAATGTTAAAGCTTGAGAACATTTCCAGTGTTTTTAAGCTTGAGAACATTTGATAATTTTGCTCATAGTTGCTTGCAAGGTTAAATTCTTTTTTTTTTCTCTTCAGATTTTTTTTTATTTTTACTTTCTTGTGTAAAAAACATTGTGTAAAAAACATTGTGTAAACAGACATATTTAGTCACTAAAATATATAATTTACCATCCGACTTCCTAGGAAAAAAATTGCAATTGTCTTAACTGATAATTTAATTTCAAGTGCATATTTTATTTCTTTTTTCTCTGCTTTATAATATTGATTACCTTTTTCTCGGATTATTGGGTGATGCAGCTTGATGAAGTTCCTGGATTAGCTCAGAGGATGGGAGCACTGATGTGTGTTGATCTTGATTTGAGCTCAAAAACTGAAACAGTGGATTCTAAACCCATAACTAAAGGAAATGTGGCAGAGATTGTGGAGAGGGAGTTTTATAAAACTCAATATAATGGGAATAACTATTCTACTTGGCTGGAGCTTGAGGAGCTTGACATAGATGATGACATGCTGAAGTCTCTTGAATTATCAAATAAATTTCCGGTTTGTGGCTTTTTTTATTTTTATTTTTTAAGAAATGATTAGATTTTTTTGGAAAGTTGAATGGTGAGATTTTCTTTGAGAGAAAAAAAAAAGTATCAAATGAAATTTCATTTTGTGACTTTTTCTTTCCTTTTTTTATTTTTTATTTTTGAATTTTTGAGATTGATGAGTTCCTTTCTAATTAATTTTATATTTTATCAACAAGTTGATGGTTAGAGTTTGGATATACTCTGCTTAACTGTTAACTATGTAGAATATGTTGGTTAAAGATTTTGTGATTGTGGTTTAGGAGCATGATCTTGTAATCTACATGTGCCACCCCATTTTTGTTGAATGAGTTGAATATAATTTTTTTTGAAATGTAAAAATAAACATATAAACCTGTAAGAGAAAAGAAGAGAAAAAGAATAATAGAGAGAAGAGTGAGGAGAAGAGTGCGATTATCCAACACTCTGATGGGGGAGATTAATGAGAAAGTAGGTAGTAAGAACCTCATCACCAAATAAGATATGGCAAGATGCATATGAAATAACATAGTGTGTGCAACTTGAAGCAAATGATGGTTCTTCTTTACAACCCATTTTGCTATGGAGTATACACAGAGGAATATTGATGAATAATGTCGGTGAACTGACAAAATGAATGAAATTTATGGGTCATGAGCTCAATCCATTATCTTTATGTAAGATATGAAGCGAAGCATCAAATTGTGTCTTCATTTCATTGTAAAAAAATTAAGAATATTGTTGAAAAACGAGAACAGGGGCATTTTGGTTATTTTACCTTGTCGTTATTTATCTTGATGTAATCTTGTTCTACATGTCAAACTATATCTATGGATTTCATAAAAAAAAAACTATATCTATGGACCAAATTTTATGTAAAAGGGACATGTAGAATAGGAGTTATAGAGAATTAGAGTTTTCACTTAAAGTAGGGGCAACATTGTGAATTGTACTCAACCCCTCAACCCTAAGCTATAAATGGAAGCTGGGGGACGTGCAGGTCCCCCATCTCAGTTTCTTTCTCAATTTACTCAATTCCACTTTCTTTTCCTCTCAGTCTCTAAACTCTCATTCTCTTTCTTCAACCTTCTTTCTTCTCATTTTTTTATGGTATCGGAGTTGTAGATCGCATCTAGGAAGGATTTTTGTAAGTTTTTCTCCTCTTGAAGCAGACGTCTACATAAAGGAAGGATCTTTTTCCAGTTTTTTGGCTGCTGGTTAGTAACAGGAAGGATCTTTTTCTGCATCGCCGGCAGCCCCGCCATCGTCAACTCCGATGCCGGCCACCATCGCTTCGAGTGTCTCCAAGCAACAGGAAGATCATCCCTTCCAGCAACGGCCAAAGTTCTAGCCGACGATCGACAAACCCTAGAAACCATGCCGATGAGCATCCGAATGCCCCAACAGAACCCAACGATGCGGGATGGACCTATCTCCCGGTGGCGGCGACAACAACATCTTTTCCGTTTCTCTTACGAAAAAAGCAGAGTTACATTTGAGCAGGTGAATCATAGCTCAGGTCTGGTCATTTGCATAAGCTAGGTGAGCGGACCGAAGCTGTCTTTCCTCTGCATACCAACCGTGGTCATTTCTGCCGTCGTCCAACAATTTCTGCACTGCACGGATGTGGGGAAGTGAAGGTCGGGTGAGTTCTGGTTGGGTAGCTCGGCCTTCACCTTCTCTATGACCACATTCCGTGGTCCTCGGGACTGCCTGATCACCCAACTTCGGGGAAGCACCATCTTGGCTCGGGTCTTCATTCCGGAGAGCACCAATGCCGGATTTGGCTGGAAGGAGCTAGCGGAAAAAAACTGGAATTTATTAGAGATAACCCTCTTGTTCCTCAGGATGATGATTGGGAGGCTGAAGATAGTCAAATGATGACTTAGCTTGCCAACTACATGGAATCTAATATTAGGAGCCAAGTTATGAATTTTGAAACTCCCAAGGCTATGTGACCGTCTTTGGAAGCTCTTTATGGACAAGAGAGCAATCTTTCCAGGGCTTATAAGTTATATACAATTTTTTTTTGGATTAAAAAGGGGTAATAAAACTATGACATACTACTATAATTATTTCCTGAGTATTTGGCAAAAAATTAATGTCTTTCATCCTTTTACTAGGGATGAAAGGGAACTTCGAAAACAACATAGTCAACTTCTTGTGGTGAAATTTCTAGATGGATTGGGTGCAGAATTTGATAGCATAAAGGCACAAATTTTGGCCTAAGATGAAATATCTAACCTTTAATAGGGTACAAAGAGTTGAAAAGACTGTTGCGCCTAGAGCTGGAAAATATACTAAAGTGCGTGAAGCTAATGCCCTTAATACATCAGCTACAACATCTGCTGGGTTAGCTGAGCTGCCCATACCGCCCATACTTTCAGTGTGCCAATCTACCCATGATCCCGACTGTGGTTGCTGGGTTAGTTGAGCTCCCTTTCTTCCTCCATGAGATTGAAGAGGCTATATTTGGGCCTTCCTCTGGACCGGGCGCCTAGTCCAGACATACATAATGGGGAATTTTATAGATGATGCTGGCAAATGATTAGTGAGGATATCATCGACATGGTTCAAGATTTTTACAATCAGGGTATCACATACAAGAGTATTGAGGCCTCCTTTATAGCTCTCGTTCCTAAGAAAACTGTAGTGGAACAACCCTTTGATTTCCATCCCATTAGCCTCACCAGCAATACCTATAAAATTCTGACTTGACTGTTGGCCAATCATCTTAAGGCTATGCTGCTCCTTGTCATTCACCATGGTCAGTACACCTTCATCAAGGGATGAAACATTTTGGATTCTGCGATGACCAGCCATGAGCTCCTTCACTACAAGACGTTGCAACTCCCTCGTTTCGCCCTCAAGTTGGATTTTGAAAAAAGCATTTGACTGGGTTAACTAGCAGCTCCTTGACATTCTTCTTGGCAAAATGGGTTTTTGACAGAAATGACACTTTTGGATTAGAAGCTGCATCTCCTCTGCCACTTGCTCTGTGCTTTTGAATGGTATAGTTTGTGGCTACTTTAAGGGGTCCCAGGGTATTAGACAAGGAGATCCATTGTCTTTCAACATTGTGGCAGAATACATTTCCTCCTTAGTCTACTCAGCTAAAAACTCTGGATGGTTACTTCCCTCTGCTGAACATGCTGCAGTCGACATCCCAACTCTCCAATTCATTGATGATACAATTTGCTTTGGTGTGGGCACTATGGACCAGATTAGAAAACTGCGTGCTCTCCTTGGTTTGTTTGAACTCGCTTCGGGCCAGCAAATTAATTAGAGAAAAACCACACTTTTTTTATTTTTATGTTGAAATGATGCTGATTTTTATTAAGGCAAAAGCTCAAGAGAGCATATTACAAAGGAGGGAAGCCTTCCCAAACAATGAGAGATTGCTGGGAAGTTCCGAATTTTGCCAATTTATTAGCCAAAGAGTTGGCTGATCTAGGAATGAGATTCCAATTACAATGTGTAGAAGATACAATGTCAGCAATACTATCAGTGATGGGCCAATGGCGCCAAGGGGTAAGGCTGTCTTTGGAACACCAACTAATAACCGTCTTCGAGTCGCCTTCAATGATTAACTTGCCATGGAGATGATCCTTGAAGCTTCGGAGGCCGAACAACAGAGCACTAACTTCAACAGTATTAGAATCGGCAATGCCCACTGGACCAACATAAGAAAGAATAGGGTCTCCATTGTGACCTCTGAATACACCACGTGGTCCTGTTGGCCCAGGACATCCAATAACACTACCATCACAATTCAGTTTTATGCAGTCGCAAGGGGGAGGATCCCAGATAGCCATACTCGGAGCTCTGTTGGGGCCAGACATATGAGCGATCAAATTCCAATTTTCCAGAAGGGAAACCCCTGATAGAGTGGCAAAATCCTTCTTTGTATGAAGCCAGCTTGAGATGAGGCCAACGACATGAGAAGCCGTGTTGTTTGAGGTGCTAGCTTTGGAGTTGAATCTCCGGTTATTTTGCTCGAGCCAAATGCACCATGGACATGCGCAAGACAGGCCGAAAGAATTAACTTGCCTAGCTGAGGAAGGAGAATCCCACGAACCATCTCAAAGGTGCCGAAGAGATCCTGATGTAGCCCCAGTTGGAGCCCAATTTTCTGAAAGATCTTCATCCAAACTTGCCACAAAAATCCACAATGTAAAAGGACACTGTCTCTTCGCACTCACCGCAAAGGGGACAAGAAAGATCGGGGGCAGTGAAACCTCTTCTATGAAGGTTGTCTGAAGTAAGAATCTGTTCTTTGATGGTTGACCAAAAAAAAAAACCACACTTTTTGAATACCACATTGACTTTGAGACCTTGAAAGACATGGCTGAGTTTCTGGGCTGCTCATTGGACAACACTCCATCCACCTATTTCGGACTCACTCTGTTTGATAGTTAGCCAAATGCTGCTCTTTGTTCTCCCCTCATTAAAATGTTTGATTAGAGGTTGGCTACCTGGTGAGGCAAGCTTCTTTCCGCTGCAGGTAGACTCACCTTACTTAAATCAATGTTGGCTGGTCTTCCCAACTACCCTTCTATTCTTCATGTACTGTCTGACATTGGTCTGTAAGAAGATTGACGCCGTTAGGAGACGCTTCCTCTGGTGTGGGTTGGAAGATTCTTTCAGATATCACCTCGTCAATTGGAAGGAAGTCGGCCTGCCTCGGCTCTTGGGTGGGTTGGGTATCCGTCCCTCTAAAGAGATGAACAACACCCTCCTCCTAAAATGGGTTTGTAACTTTTAACTCCAAGCAAAAAAGCATATGGAGGAACATGGTTGGATTTATGATGCAGTGGTCTCGTCAGTGGTGGAGAGAGGGAGGTTCTTGTCGCTGCCTGTCCCCAATTTGGAAATCCAAGCAGTGACGTCCTTCTATGCTAGAAATGGCCAGAATCTCTTTTTCTAGAGTGACATAGTGCGGCTCCAAGCGCCTCTTGGATGAATTCAATTCCCTATTTAGGATTTCAAGGTATTACTGTGGTTGATGCATGGAGTAACCAATCCTGGATTTCCCACTTTCGTTGGGGCCTAAATGAAGGGAAAACTGATGTTCTCAGCTCCCTCTTCCGAGAGAATGTTCAAGATAAACATTTTGGAGACCCAATGCGAATGGCCTTTTGTCGGTGGCTTCTGCATACAACCATATCAGAGGATGGAATCCCAACACTCCCTAGCAAGTGTTATGATCCCGGATCTAACACAGCGATTCATAGGGAAGAAGAAGAGAAAGACAAAAATCAAGCCTAAGGGAAGCTTGAAAACCCTAGGTTTGTTAAGGAGAGCGCACACCCCTGAGCTCGTTGAGGAGAACTCAAAACCCTTGTTTACTCTAAATCAATACTTGCCTTTTCTCATTACTCTTACCCCTTACATAGGGTTCACCCTTACAAGGTTTAAGATAAAATATTACAAAAATGTCCCTGTGGCCTATTAATTCTTTAACTGAAATAAAATAAAGTAAAGAAAAACAATTAATTAGACTCTAAATAACTTAGCAATGTTATTGTGTGCATAATATTACGCCCCCCCTTGGAGAAAGAGCTTGTCATCAAGCTCGAAGGTAGGGTCTGCTTGTCGAATGTCTTCACCTGTTCCCAAGTAGCATCCGCGGAATCTGTGTCAGCCCTCTGGACGACAAAACTGGAGCATTCCACCTAAGAAACGATTTTTTTTTATTTTATTTATTTATTTTTTGAGAATCCAACACTGCCAGCATATCTCGTTGCAGCAACTGACCACACAGTCAAACAACCAAACAACAGTCTGAACTATCACTTTTTCCATTTTGGCAAGACCATGACTGGCCAACAAGACGTTCCACCATAATCTTCTGAAACCCATGTGAGAATAAACCCACTATTGCTGCAAGACAGGCATGAAGACAGTGTCCCCACATCATAGCATGCCAACAAATTAAATTCCTCTGTGAGATTTGGTCAAAAACTCTGCTAGTATCATCCACCTTAAGTGCCTTGACAGGCATGTCATGAAACTGGGTGGCAGCATCATACACCCTACATACCAAAGGTTGAGCAGTTTCAATTTGAGACAAAACTCTGAATTTTGAAATCCCATCAGTCATAATTACTGCAGTCTGCCAAATTTCTTCCAGTGTATCCTCACCTTTATGTGCATAAACTGCTGCTCTTGGATAACTCAGCATATCCTTTGGAACTCCACAAACAGCCGCGGCAGTACTGGTTACGGCCCTGACGAATTCTGTGTATATAAATCCAATTTCTGGCACACTAGCAACTCCTAAACTTGGACCCAGATCAGGTTCAATTGGTACTGACATTAGTTGGCTTGAAATCATTGGCACCTGGGTTCCACTTTCGGTATTGTTTATCCCATAATAGAGACCAGCAACATGAGCCGCATAAGCATATACAGCCAGCAACAGCATGCAAAATTTTTATTGATAACCTCTGCTGCTGAAAAGCAGCTTGAATGCGGGCAGTTAAAAGCTATATTGATGTAAGTTTGTTTTCCTTGATGTAATGCACTCAGATTGGTGCAAGTTGTGATGAAACCCACTACAGGATATTGAGCAAGAATAGATTGTATGTTCATCACTGGGTTGTAGGCAGCAGTAAAAACGTCAAGAGCAAACAACTCTGAATTTTGCAAGTGCTCATCAAACCCAGAAATTGCAGTACTATGGAAAACAGAAATAATTCTAGTACTTACCCCAACCACGCTCTCTATGGCATTTATCTGCTTAGGAATAACGCAAAACAGGAAATTATCAGCTATGGCCGTCTTGATAACAGCCTTGAACTTACCATGACTCCTCTCCACATCCATGAGTGAAGTCAATGCACAGGATGAGTTGGTATGCTGGAATTGTCCATGGGGTTTGGTTTGTGACAAAAGGAAAGTGAGCTGCTGCTGCTGTCTCTGTGTCACCTGAAGCCGTTCGTTATCAATAGCGTCTATCGGATACAGTAGCTCATAATGCTGCTTCCTCACGTGAAGTTTTGGATTTTGAATATTTGGACTAACTTCATACGCCTCATCAGGGACAGGATACTGAGCTGCCAAACAAGCTGTAACCCAATGAAAAGTGAGTTTCCGCTTTCCATTCAAGATCCCCATAAGGAGCTTCAAACCCCACTGCAAGACATGGTGGACAACAGAATGTTGAGCACCACCGAAAAGCAGAACTGGTATATCATGTTCAATAATGTTTTGCTGCACTGTTTTCTGCACTGCCACTGTTTTCAGCATTGTTTTCTGCACTGCCACAGCAGCACTGTTTTCTTGGCTGTCTGGCAGCACTGTTTTCTGCACTGGCACAGCAGACATCATTTTGTTGAAGAACCCATAAGCCTCTTCAGGTGGCCTGTTATGTGCATACCCTGCTGTACTGAGAATAGCCACCCTGCTGTCACAGTTTTTCAGTCGTTGGAGCCAGTCCAAGTTCCTCACATTGGCCAGCATGCTGTACTAACATACCATGAGTGTAAGCACAAGCTGAAATAACATTAACCAAAGTGACAGCATCTGGTAAGGTAGAAGATGATCTCAAGTGGGGAAACCATGACAGTGCTTCAATCGCATAACCATTTAGAGCAAATCCACCGATCATTGAGTTCCATGGAACCAAATCCTCAGATAGCTTAAACGAGAAAATAAAGTTGGCATATCCAACCATACCACATTTTGCATACATATCCACAAGATCATTCCTTACTATAGCATCTTCATCTAATCCAAATTGAATGGCAAGCAAATGGACAACTTGATCCATTTTCACCTTCCTTAACGGCGAACATGCAGAAAGAAGATCAGTTATAGTTACAGAATTGGGAACCATAGTTTCCCACTTCTTTTCTGGAAATAGTTCCATGGCCTCGCTAGGATGGCCTCTTTGTGTATAGCCCAAAATCATTGCTGTCCATGAGACTAGGTCAACGGCAGGTAATTCATTAAATACCCAACGAGCATCAGCAATGTTCCCACATTTCACATATCCAACAAAGAAGTTCCTAGTAAAAAATTCTAGGAAACTCCATTCTTTCTCACTTCGGCCACTATATCATTTCCAGAACTCACACCTGGTTGAAGAATTGCCACGAACAGTGTCCAAACAGAATACATGGGACCCAAAAACTTAAGTAGAAAGTTTTCAGAATGACTGCTACCGCTGGATATACGACAAGGAACATTTTGTGTAAAGACTAAACTACCATTAAGGCTGTATTTTTCTAACAAATCTAACTTAGTAAGTTTTATCTACTAATGGACTGAATCTAGTGCAATTTTCTCTATATATGTGTGTATATTTTAAGAGTACAATTTTCTATATGTAGACTAAGGCTTCTAAAAGAACTACAATTTTTCAGCATCAGAATCTTTAATATTTCTGACAATGTGCTGATATGCCTCTTTCAAAGAGATAGATGGGTCAAATAGTCACAAAAATTGAAACTTTCTGCAACTACACATAACCTTCCTGTCATCCGACCTTTGATGTTTCAGATGTCGATCTCTCATGGTGGGAAAATTGAATTGTTGAAACTCTTTTGGCGTTGGAAAGCAAATTCAAAGAGCTTTCCAAAAATATATAATTTATGGGACATTTCAAATAATAAAAAAAAAGAGATCGATGGGTAATCTAAGCATATCTTTGAAAACGAGAGAGATACTATCTTACCCTATCTGGCAAGACTAAGAGACTGTTCTTGTTTGGTTGCTATTGAGATTCTTACTGCAAGCTCATTAGTGCTGACTCTTAACTCGTTGATTACTGTACAAATATTTTTATTCAAAGTTTCTGATTCATTGCTACATTCCCTATTGCCATTTTTTTTTGCTTGCTTAAATTTATCCCTGTTTATCTTACTGTGCCACCGCATCCTCAATACCAGCATGATTACTTTCTCTTTAATCTTTCTTTTTTCTATGTTTGCTTAAGCTTATCCCTGTGTATCTTACTGTGCCACCTCATCCTCTATACCTGCATGATTACTTTCTCTTTTAATCTTTATATGTTCTGTCGGAGAACACTTTCCTAAAACTTATGGTCACTATATTCTCTAATCAACACATCATACTCAGAATCTCATTGCCCTTAATCTGTGGGGAAACAAGCTTGGGAGTGTGGAAGTTGTTATCAGAGAAGTCACAAAATGCCAAAACCTCAAAGCTCTCTGGCTGAACGAAAACCCAGTGTTGGCTAACTGGTAAGTTAGGCTCTGCTTTTGCATTTTGGTTAAGTATGATTTTATGTTCTAGCACTTTATGTAGTTTATGTGGCTAGGAATCTACTTGTAAACAATTACGGAAGATAGAGAAAAAAAGAGAACAAAAAATAAACAGAGAGATGAGCAAATTGAGGAGATGGAGTTTAATAAGTGTTAAAAACAGTTTTACATGTTCCAAGATTAGAAATATCCTGCACTTGTTACTTGGGATGAGGCCTCTTAACTATGGCTAGCCATTTTGGGGTGAATCTTGAATCCAACTTTGGAGTCACAAAGTGAAGGAGAGTGTCAAGGATAGCCTCACATGAGTGTGTGTGTGAGAGACAGAGAGAGCAATCTCATTCCATTTAGGAAGCTCTTGAGCAAACAATAACATAGACCAAGAGTTTTTTAATAGATAAAGTGGAAGAGTAGTCCGTCACTCAGCCTCCATTGCCCATAGGCCCTGGTTTCCCAATAAAGGTGCCAATATAGTTAGTTTCAGCAAACAGTCTTATAGCATTTATGAAACTCTTGACCAAACAATCACACATCAAGTGGAATGTTGTGAACCCACTTTTCCAGCCCCAGACTCAGCCTTAGAGGGCTCGACCAAGCTGTGGAGGATGGCTAGAGGAATGAAGGACGAATTCCGCCTTGTGTGGGACCTAGTAGGACAAGTAGAATTAATTTTTTTCTTTTTTAAAACTCTCTTTTTTAATATAATTAGAGTTCTAAT
This sequence comes from Aristolochia californica, assembly GCF_029961685.1. Taxonomy (NCBI): domain Eukaryota; kingdom Viridiplantae; phylum Streptophyta; class Magnoliopsida; order Piperales; family Aristolochiaceae; genus Aristolochia; species Aristolochia californica. The sequence continues at coordinate 33,486,350 of NW_027181881.1, read as the reverse complement.
TTAAGTAGGAGAAGATTATGTAAGACCTGAGGAGGATTCTTCCCTCTAGTAAACTCCACATGAGTAAGAAGCTTCTAGCCTAGAAGAATCTAGAGATAGTTTGCTTGGTTCTCAAGTTAGAAAATGTGGGAAAGGGATATTCTTGCATAGGTAGTAGAAGAGAAGTGTTTGCTACTCAGGTACTATAAATATGTAAGCTCTCAGAGCATTCAAATCATCCATTTTTTTATTTTTATTTTTTATTTTTAAATGAAGTGAGATTTTATTCCTTCAAACATCAATTACAAGAAGGCAAGCTAAAGGAGCACTCCCTTAACGACAAGAGATTGGAGGGAAGCTCCTTGCTTGGCTAGAGAGTTAGTATAGTTATTTGATGATCTCGGAATATGGGACCATTCACAATTAAGAGAAGATACAATGTCAACAATTTTATGAAAGACGGGCCAGTGTTCGCCAAGGGGGGTCAGCAAGGTTGGAGCACATCCAATCACAACTTTGGAATCCCCTTCAATAACAAGAGGACTGCTGAGGTGGTCACAGGAGACGATGAGTCCTTAGAGTAGGGCAAACAGTTCAGCAGAGGTGGGTCCAGAGATCCCCAATAGGCTGAAGTAGGTGATGAGCGTAAAGTCTTCAAAGTCCCGAATAATTCTACCAAAACCAGCAATACCTGGATTGCCGTGTGCGCTACCTTCGAAATCGAGTTTAAGAGTGGCTGGGATAGGTGGCTTCCATGGTTCGGCAATATGACGAGGGGAGGCAGACATGTAGGCCATAATACACTAATTGATGCAAAGAGGGAAGTCTGTCATGCTGGCAAACTCCTTTTGCGTATGGAGCCATGAGGATACATGGCCAATGATGCAGTTGGAGACGTCCTCAATACTTTTGAATTTGCAGTTGAAATGCCTATTGTTTCTCTCTTTCCAGATGCCCCATGGGATATGTGCCAGGCAGGCCAAAAAAATGATTTTTCCCAACTTTGGAATGTGAGTGCCAAGAATCATCTGGCAAGCTCTACAGAGATCATTAGAAAAGCGGAGGACATAGTGCATAGGGGGTGAGATTACTCCTCTTCCTTAGATTATCTACTGTTAGGATCTTGTTGAGAAGGGCACACCAAAGGAAGAATCAGACTTTTAGTGGGCCAGAAAGACGCCAACCAGTAGCGGCTCATGTGATTTGGAGTTTTTGGTCCATCCGTTGATGAAGTTGTAAGCTGAAGAAACGGAAAAAATGCCACTGTCGTAATACCTACAAACTATTTTGTCATGAGTGTGGTCTTGGATTCTGGTCGGTTGAAGATCACCTAAGAGGTTGGAGACCAGCTGAGCCTCAAGGGAACTGGAAGTTTTAGTGGGCATTTGGACTCCAAGTTTCAACAACAGTGGCAGTTTGACATGTACTTATTCTCTTCAAGGCGTTGTAGCTGTCATACAAGGGGCCATTGCCATTCCACCAATAAGTCCAAAATCTTCGCTTTGTTCTATCACCAATATAGAACCAAATTTCATTCCCAAAGGTTGGAAGAAGGGGATAGAGAGATCTCCAAAGGGGGGAGTTTGGTGGCATCCCCCAGCTGTTCATTAAGGCCCTGTCCCACCTAGCTTGGTAGCAATCATGGGTCTCTAAATTGTCTTTGGAGAAGAGTTGAACTTCCATCTAGTTGGAGCTTTATTCATATCTCTTGTAAGCTGAATCCCCAACCCACTGAGAGGTTTAGGCTTGCAAACATCCTTCCATCCAACTAGATGATACATGAATTCTCTGTTTGAGTCTCTCCATAGGAACCGTCTCCTTAGCAATTCAATTCGATGGCAAACAGTAACAGGGAAGGGTATGAAGGATAGGATGTAATATGAGATTCCAATAATGCTTGAATTGACTAGAATGAGTCGCCCAACCTTTAAGAGAACTGCCCCCTCCATGTGGCTAGACATCTCTCAATTTTTTTGATCATTGGAGCCCAAAGTTTCTTTCATAGCCGGCAATCAAATAGAGGCAGTCCCATTTATGTGGTGGACAGAGAAATAAGTGTATGGTAAGAGGCCATATTGCAGGGCTCATCATTGTTAATGTGATGACCTTCTGACCAGATGATAGCTCGAATAGCCCGAGTGCTTTGATTTTCTGGATTTGTTCTGAGTACCCTTCTCAAAGAGAAGAGTGTCGTCAACAAATTGTCGGAGGGGAATGTCAAAATTCTGGCTGAGATGCAACAAGCCTGGGCCACCCGATATGTTTTACTGAATAGACCAGAGATGATAGGTATTCAGCAAACTGCCGCAGTAGCCACATACTATGCCGTTAAGGAGGAGGGAGTAGGATGCAGAAGAGACACAAACAACTCTGTATCCAAAATCTTCATCAGTCTCTGAATTCCATTCTCTCAAGCAAGTCTTCAAGAAGCCTCCAATTGACATAGTCGAGGTCTTTCTCGAGGTCAAGCTTGAGGACAATTCTTGGTCTCTTTGATTTCTTGAAATGGTCCAGTGTTTCATGGGCAGCCATGGTGGAGTGAAGTATAGTTCTTTCCTTAATGAAGGTGCACTGACCATTGTGGATCATCATGGGTAAAACAGCCTTAAGTCTATGAGCAAGCGACCGGGCAATATCTTTGTAGGGGCTGGATATGAGAATTATAGGTTGAAAGTCATGGGTTGCCTCACCTTCTCTTTCTTAGGAACCAGGATGATGAAGGATGCACCATTACTTAAGATATGCCATGCTGGTAGAAAGAGCGAGACATGGATAGATGTCCTCTTTGACTTACACCTCTTGTAGAATTCCTTGAAGCAGTTAGGGCTAGGGGCATGATCATTTGTTATACCCAAAGTAGCACCCTCAATTTCCTTGGTAGAGAAGGGGAGCTCAAGTAGTGATGCTACCGTGGTGTGATTTTGGACAATCATAGGCGTTGTAATACTGGTTGATCAAGTCATTCCTCCAACTATAAATCTACAAAAAAACTAATGACGGAGTTAGTAATTGAGGTCCTATCCGATAATACTTCATCGTTGATGTATATGAAGTAATTCGGTTAGTCCTCTCTTTAGCCGAAGCAACTGTGGAAGAATATGGTGTTTCCATCACCCTCAGCCAGCCACTTGAAATGTGCACTCTGCTTCCAATGGATTCTTTCACTGTGGGAAATAGCCTGGAATTTGTCTTGCAGCTAGATTCTATTGTTGAATCCTGTGGAAGAGTGAGCTCTTTGTTAGTCAGCATCATCGAGAGCGTCAATCTGAGCTAAAAGGGAGGCTTTCTCAGCAATGACATCAGCCGGTTGACTGAGGACCAAACTCTAAGCTGAGTTTTTAAAAGTTTTGAGTCTCTGTGGGAGGTGCCATCCTGCTGGTCCGGTAGTGTTGAGGTGTGGCCACCAGCTAGAAAATAGCATTCAAATCATCCAATTTAATACAACTCTCTTTATCTAGCTCTAACTAAGCCAAGACGTCTTTAGGCAGCTAGCACCCTGTTTAAAGGGTGTCTATTGGTGTAAGGAGACTCACAAACTCCAGCCAACCACCCAAGGATGGTTACCCTAGGTAAAGGTAAGCAACATTGGTTAACTACCATCCCTTTCACCAGTTTTCAGCTAATTTCATTCATTAGGCAACCATCCCTTCCCTATCATTATAGCCTGAATTGAGTAGGTGTCTGTACCCAAGTTAAGTGTCTTGAATTAGTCCTTAGTCCTAGACACGAGTCTGTGTTAGTGTTCAGTCCTTGTGAAGTGTCTTAGTAAGTGTAGTTTTCCCTAAGTGAGTTACACGTAAAGGAGTGGCTCACTGGGCTCCCACACGAGTCTATCACTAGTTCCTATCAACCTCTAAGAATCCAAAACTATCCATTCAGACACCCACGAGTCCCTAACCAAGTGGCCTAATCCAAGTCTAAGTCTTTCCACGAGTTGAGTCTAAATTAGGAAAGTTTAATTTGGTAAGGAGATGGAAATTTTCTACGAGTTTACATATTTAAATCCAACTCTTTCCTATCCTTGTCAAGAGTCCCCCACATCCTACAGGAGGCTTTACCCTTCCCAAAAGAGGCCTGGTCTTGCTCTCCAAGTATTTCCAAGTTCCCATTCTAAAGAGACTTTCTAATTCTACTTTCCTTAGTTGGCGCCGAGTTAGAAAAGATCCTTTTTCCTATCAAAACACTTCCAAAACGTGTCTAGAAAATTCCAGTTTAGGCTTCTTTGAAAAAGTTATACGTAAAAACCTCTCCAATTATTTTGGACAAAGCTTCCACTAGGTTCCTGAGGTCCTTCTTTATGCTTATGAGTCACTGCATGCAAGTGGGAATGTAACATGGAACAGTCTCTTCATCATCCTGCACACATCCCCCTTAGCTTGGAGGCTCTGGGTTCCCAATAAAGGAGTCAATATAGTTAGTTTCAATCAACAACAAGAAGGGGGCTACCATTTTGAAAGCGTGGGAGGTGGGTGATCCTGAAAGTTATAATAGTCTTCTAGTGCCTCCTTATGATTGAGCTGGGGGAAAGGGGGCATTTTTGAAGAGAGGATAGATACCTAGAGAGAGCATAATGGATAGTTAGCTCAATTATATGGTCTAAGGAGCTGGAGAATTTCTTTAATGCCCTCTTCCAAACCACAAATCTTACATAAGTTGTCATGATTAGCCGACCACTTTTGGTCAGTTCATCATATGTGAGGGCCTCACCATGACTTGCTATCCTGATATCTCTTTTGAGGACCCAGCAACTTCCAAGCAGCACCAGTTCTAAAGCTTTGAGGTGGGGGAGCATGCTGTTATAAGAGAGTTGTAGGAGTCTACTGTGAATGAGCCTGAGTTAGGTGGACTCCAAACCATGGAGTCAAACCCCTGACTTCTAATATCTGTTTTCTCCAACAAGAACAGAAGCTTGGACACTTCAGTAGTCTCCTCATCTGATAAATTTTTCTGAAGATTTTATATGTTTTAAGGTTTTTAGTAATTATTTACTGTTTATCCATTCACCCAATTGATAAACTGGTAAATAAACGGAAACAGAACGCTCTTACATATAGTTTGACAGAATGGAAGCAAAATAAGCTACCAGGAATTGGAATGGTCTATAGAGTAGCATACTCCAATCTGTCTGTTCTATTTACACCCCTAGAGTTGAGTATAGAGGGAGACATCTTACTATATAAGTAGAACTGATAGGAATAGTTCCGCATGGATCTAGGATTAGAAAAATCTTATACTTATCATTTGAAGAAGATGCATTTTAACTCCGGTTAGTCATTTAGGGATGGACCTGGATGCAACTTAAATAAAAATATCTTAGAATAGAGTAACACTTATTCATTGCTTATGTGTTCTTTAGGCCTTTCCTTTAAAATAAGGGTGATTATGCTGTTAACTAAAGAAAAGACCCTAAATGCAAGTAGTTCATGATATAGTACTTTAGCTTAAAAAATTACAGAAAAGTCCCTTCCATCTAGGAAGATAGGTTGGTTAGAATTCGTGGTTAAGTGTTCACAAGAAGACAGAAAAATAAATGAGTTAGTGGTTTTTGGCTACCCTATTCAACTATGAATTTCTCATTAAGTGGACCCCTATTACATAAATCTTGTGACCTAATTCCTCTAAACTGAATGTTCTAACCCCTAATGTCTGTAATTACACTCCATGTCTTTCATACACCCAAATTACATCAATTCCCCTCCTTGTAAGGTGTCTAACAATCTCAAAGAGATAGAAAAGCTAAAAGATGGAGAATATATGCATTTCAAATATGAAAAGAAAAGAAAGGTGGGATTGGCAATAATCCATATCAAACTCTAAATCTGGATAGAATTTTGATGCAGCATGGTGGTTAGATTCAAGGAATGCTTCTTTCAGAGTGTGAGTAACCTAGTTTTCAGCAAAAACTAAAAGAAACTATGATCTGAATAAAGTTTGATGGATAAAACTTGAAATCCCTCGCTAGTGATCTGAGGTGCTTGACTTGAAAATTGCTGTTAAATTAATATCTAGGTGGAGTTTGGTCATTCTGGCTGAAGCGATTTCAGTAATATGTTCTTTCAAGTATTATAGTTCATTTGATATCTTTATTGGTGTTTAATCTACTGTTTTATAACCTAAATTAGTAGATAAACATGTACTAAGGAGAAGTGAATTTTAGCCCATGTACTAAGATTTTACTTAAGTGACCTAATATAAAAAAGAGGGGTTTAGTTTTGACCACTAAGCTCATGTTTTCTCTATTAACGCAAACTTGTCGTCTTCTCTTCTCTCCTTTCTCCTAAACACTTCTTTCATTAACTTCTACAATATATATATATATATATTTTTTTTTTTTTTGAAATCATGCTGATTTTTATTAAGACAAAAGCTCAAAAGAGCAAATTACAAAGGAGGGAATCCTTCCCATACAATGAGAGATTGCTGGGAAGTTCCGAATTTTGCCAATTTATTTGCCAAAGAGTCGGTTGATCTAGGAATGAGATTCCAATTACAATGCGTAGAAGATACAATGTCAGCAATACTATCAGTGATGGGCCAGTGGCGCCAAGGGGGAAGGCTGTCTTTGGAAAACCAACTAATAACCGTCTTCGAGTCGCCTTCAATGATTAATTTGCCATGGAGACGATTCCTGAAAATTTGGAAGCCGAACAGCAGAGCACTAACTTCAGCAGTATTAGAATCGACAATGCCCACTGGACCAACTTAAGAAAGAATGGGGTTTCCATTGTGCCCTATGAATACACCACCTGCTTCTGTTGGACCAGGACATCCAATAGCACTACCATCAAAATTCAGTTTTATGCAATCCCAAGGGGGAGGATCCCAGATAGCCATTTTTCGGAGCTCTGCTAGGGCCAGACATGTGAGCGATCAAATTTCAATTTTCCTGAAGGGAAACCCCCGATACAGTGGCAAAATCCTTCTCTGTATGAAGCCAACTCAAGATGAGGCCGATGGCATGAGAAGCCGTGTTGTCTGGGGTGCTAGCTTTGGAGTTGAATCTCCGGTTGTTCCGCTCGAGCCAAATGCACCATGGAACATGCGCAAGACAGGCCGAAAGAATTAACTTGCCCAGCCGAGGAAGGAGAATCCCTTGAACCATCTCAAAGGTGCCAAAGAGGTCCTGATGTAGCCCTAGTTGGAGCCCGATTTTCTGAAAGATCTTCATCCAAACTTGCCACGAAAATCCAGTGTAAGAGGACATGCTGGACTATCTCTTCGCATTCACCTCAAAGGGGACAAGAAAGATCGGGGGCAGTGAAACCTTTTCTATGAAGGTTGTCTGAAGTAAAAATCTGTTCTCTGATGGCTGATCACACGAAGAATTTGATTTTGCTTGGTGCTGAGTGTTTCTAAGCCATATTTGCCTTGTGCTCAAGAGGACTGTAGTCTTGCTTTCTGATATGAGAGTAAGCCGAAGAGATAGTGAATTGGCCATTATTACTGGGCTTCCAAATCACCTTATCAACTGAGTGCTCCCGAATAATAGTATTACTGAGTTTAGTAAGGAGAGAGCAAAAGGCAAACGATTCCTCATCATTTAATCCCTGATGGAACAGAAGACTCCACGAGTGATCACTCCATGAATCAACCACAGAGCAAGAGAGGTGGCTTGCCACCCTATGCAACCCCGGGAAGTCCTCTGAGAGAGATCGGGGGTCACACCATTCGTTCGACCAGAAGAGAAGGGTCCTTCCATTGCCTGTGTGAAATGTGGTAGCATCTCTGAATACTGGAAGGGGTTTGAAAATTGATTTCCATATCGGGGATAGGAGGCGAGCAACGCTACCCTCTCTCCACCATGCACCCGAAAACTGAAGGTAGAATTTCATCATATTCTTCCATAAACTATTATGCTTGTTGTTGAATTCCAAATCCATTTGATCATAAGAGCTTTGTTCATTTCCCTTGTAGGCCGGATGCCCAATACTCCCCTATTATGAGGCATGCAAATATCCTTCCAACTGACTAGATGGTATCTAAAGGTATCTTCTGAACCCCTCCACAGAAATCGTCGACGGATGACATCAATTTTGGAGCAAACGGAGGCCTGACAGTGCATGAATGATAACAGATAATTTGGCTGCTCCGCCAGACATGACTTGAGGAGAGTGAGACGCCCCGCTGTTGATAAGAATTTACCCCTCCAAGTGGCTAGCCTTTTTTCAAATTTCTCAATGAAGGGGGACCATAGAGACGCCGAAGGCCGAGAATCAAAAAGTGGGAGCCCAAGATATGTAGCTGGCATATTTCCCACAGAGCGTCCCAGATAGTCCGCCATATTCCAAAGCCCAACTGGATCAATGTGATAACCAAGGACAATGGTTTTTCCCCAGTTTATGTTCTGACCAGAAGCCAATTCAAATAATCCCAACATGACACGCAGTTTTCTGATATGATCCATAGTACCAACCCCGAAGCAAATAGTATCATCTACAAACTGGAGAATTGGAATATCAAAGGCTGTGCAATCAGTCGTGGGTAGGAGCCATCCCATGATCTTGGCCGAGTAGATCAAGAAGGATAGGTATTCTGCCACCACATTGAAGAGCAGGGGGGAGAGGGGGTCTCCCAGTTTGATTCCCTTGGTTCCCTTAAAGTACCCACAAATTGTTCCATTGAGAAGGATGGAGTAGCTTGCAGAGGATACGCAACTTTGGATCCAGAAGCGCCATTTTTCTCTGAATCCCATCTTCTCCAGGGTGTCCAGAAACTTCCAATTAACTCTATCAAATGCCTTTTCGAAGTCAAGCTTGAGGATGAATCAATGATGACTAAGTTCTTGACATGCCATGGCTGAATCAAGAATGTTTCTTCCATTAATAAAAACACTTTGTCCATGGTGAATGACAATAGGAAGGATTGCCTTGAGATGACTAGCAAGGCGGCGTGCAATCACCTTATATGCACTGGTAGTGAGACTGATCGGCCGGAAGTCGGATGGGAGCTTTGCCCCATCTTTTTTAGGGATGAGGGCGATGAATACTCCTATATCTGATGCCATGCTGATAAAAGGAGTGGGTCATGCTGGAAATGTCTTCTCTGATGAAGGGCCAACAACGACGATAAAATTCCCCGTTGAATCCATCCGGGCCAGGAGCATGATCTAAAGGAAGACCAAGGGCTGCAATTTCAATTTCCTTCGTACAGAAAGGAAGCTTGATGAGACTAGCTGCAACCGGTGGAATAACTTGAAGGTTAACCCTTTGGAAGATTGGCCGAAATGGCTGGTGATTAGAGTATTAATCTGCAAAAAAATTCACCAGTGATTCAAAAATAATGACTCGGTCCGAGATGATCTCACTGTTGACGTTGAGCATGGCAATGCAGTTGGCCCTTCTTTGTGTAGAGGTGATTGCATGGAAGAATTTAGTATTAGCATCCTCATCGGAGAGCCATTTGAATATTGCACGTTGCTTCCAGTGCACTAAGTCGCTGTGGGCGAAGGACTGCAATTGCCCTTGAAGGGCATACCTTTGAGAGACTTCCGGAGAAGAGAGACCTTTGACTTCCTCCTTCGAGTTGAGAACGGCTATCTGAGCAAGGGCATCGGTTCTCAACTGAGGAAGAGGCCTTCTTTCAGAAGCCCAAGACCTCAGTAGCGGCTTCAACATCTTGAGCTTGATTGGGAAGGCCCACCCTCTTGGTCCTACAACGGTCATATTCTCCCAAAAGGATTGGAGAGATAGATCAAAAGAGGGGTCCGCCAGCCAATTGTTGTTGAAGCGAGTGACATTGAAGTCACTCACAAGCATCAGAGGAATAGGTCACATCTTACAAGTCCTTGAAAAGTCCTCCCAAGATAGGTGGCGCTCATGGTGTCTGGTAGGGCCGTAGACACCAATTAGACACCAAATGTTCCCCGAACCTCTATCTCGCAGCTTGATGCCAAAGGAGTAAGAGCCACTGCAACGATCAAGCACCTCAGTAGTACTGGTGTTCACATTAGTAGGATACTGCTTGCCGATCCCACTGCATCCACTGAAGCCCAGCTGGGCTCCTTTAGGTGCCACAACTCACGGATGTATCCAAGGGGTAGAGAAGCCACCTTGGTTTCTTGGAGAATAACAACATTTGCCTTGGTAGAGGCAAGGAGGTCCCAAGTGGATGTGCGACGATGCAAGGACCCAATTCCACGGATATTCCATGAGAGAATGATCATTGATCATTATTCAGTTTTTTGACTTCTTAGATGGGTGGTTATCTCCCGGGAGAGGCTCCGCGAAGACGGTGCCCATCACCTTGGCAAGTTCCACTATCTGGGCCCTGGTTTCTAGGTCATATTTGTGTTGTTTTGATTGGAGAGCTGCCATAAACAGTTGGGGTCATTCGCCCGACTCTGGAATTATGAAACCTCCCGTCTCTGGGTTGCAGGGGTATCGAATGGTGGCACTGAGTCCTCCTTGTAGAAGTTGTCTCTGTTGCCCTCTAGCTCGGCGCTGGTAGGTTACAACAGGAGGGGGAAGAATTGTTTTGCGTGTGGGCACGAGGAGTGCGCTCAGTTCTTTTGGACTCTGCGTCGGAGAGGTAATTTTCAGGGTGGGGATTTCTCGGGGGTGAGCTAGGGGGGGATTCCAATATCTGGGGGGAAGTTTGTGGAGTGTGGGGGTTATGGGGATGATTTGGGGGAGGGTCTGTGAGGGTTTCTATTGGGGGGGGGGGGGGGGGGGGAGGGAAGGTGAGGGTAAGGGTATTTTTGGAGTTAAGACAGAGGGGTGAACGACATCTGGATCTGGGCCAATGGTATTTTTTGTGGATGGATGAGTGATGTGTCGGATGAGTGGGGAGGGAATGCCTGGGGGTCAGCGAGTGTAGTTCCCATGCCAGCTATAAAGCTGCCTGGAGGGGATCACAACTGCTGGGAGGGGGTAGAGTCGAGAGGTGTACTTCCCATCACACTGCTTGCCTGTGCGATTTCCTGAGGTTTGATTGTGCTTTCGGGGACGACATCTCTAAAATCATCCATCTCAGCGATGCTGATACGGATCCAATATCGCGCTTTATCCACCATAACGCATCTGAAATATAGCCCTTCACATGGGTGAAGAGGGTTGATGAGGATCCGGGCCTCATCCAGACTATGCCAGTGTTCCGTGAGTGGGTCCAAAGCAATGATAGAGCCAAACTCAGATACGACTCTCGAAAAGACAGCGCTCTGCCATAGCTCAGTAGGAAGCCCTATAACTGTGACCCATTGGCCGTACTGGCTAGAAGGTGCCGAGGGGATCCGCTTTGAGATCCCGATGATGCCAGAGCTGGTGTGGGGTATGATGGTAAGAGCCGCAAAAGACTCCTGCTGGGTTCCGAAATGAACGAGCCAAGCTTGGGGACTGAGATAGAAGATTCTGGGAGTGTAAGGGAGGTGAAGTGTGTCAATCAACCAATGAAGCATGCTTGATTTGATGACTTTGGGGGATGTTTGGACATGAATGGAGCAAGTCAAAATTCTGCGCCCATCATTGTTATGGACTCTATAGCATCACGAGTTACCAACAGGCGTAGGAATTAATCAATGTGTTTTTCAATTTCCATGTAATTGTTTCTTGGTTTGGTTTTGTCTTTGGTTTGGGTTGGTTTAGCATTTATTGGTTTGAACCATTGACCCAAGAGGTCTTTAGGGTTTTGGACGTCCTCCACCCTATTTAAGGGGACGGCTAGGGTAATGAAGATTATCAATTGAGTTCACTTTAGTTAACGTAATTTAGATAAACAGGTCAAGAGCTCCTTCAAGCTCTCTTCCGTTTTTCCCCCAATTCTCCTTTCCAAAAATCAATTCCCTTCAACCCCTCATTCCATCTCAACGTCAAGCAAGGTAATGGAAGGAAGAGAAGGGAGGAGGGTGACAAGATCCATGGCTTGTGAGGATCCTAACAACGTGGTATCAGACAGGTCCATCCTCGGTGATTCCTCTTCTCCAGAGGACATACGTCAAGTCCTTTCAGAACTTCAACAACGATCCACTCTTCAAGGTACTGAAATTTCTCACATCAATACTACCTTACAAACTCTGGAATCATCTCTATAAACCATCCTCCGACAACTTGCTGCACTTCAAGCACCAATGCCACCACCAGCAACCAATTTTCAACCACAACCAGTTCCCCATCAACAATTCACGCCACCACCAAATCCACCCCTGTGCCAACCAATGGGTTCAATGACCACTCACGCCTAAGGACCATCAACGGTTCCCAGGTACTTTAAACTTAACTTTCCTACATATGATGGCTCTAAAGATCCTTTACTGTGGTTCACGAAATGTGAACAATTCTTCTATCATCAACAAACGGTGGAAATGGACAAGGTTACTTTGGCCGCCTACCACATGCTCGATGAAGCGCTCATGTGGTTCCATCACTACTGAAATGTCCATTCCATTCAGGATTGGCTGCACTTTAAACATGCTTGCTAGTTGAGGTTCGGACCTCCAGCTAGCAGCAACCCAGTGGGGGAATTGATCAACTACAAACAGACCAGCACCTTAGAAGTTTACCAAAAAACGTTCCAAGAAAGGTTGGCCAGAGCTAGTGAATTTATTCCTCCTCACCTACATGTTTAGATTTTTAATGCTGGATTGACAGAGGCAGTCAGATTGGAAGTGGAATTACTTGGTCCGACAAATTTGGACTCAGCAATGAATTATGCCAGAGCTGTGGAACACAAACAGAGAGTTCTAAAAGAGTCTTTACAAAGAAAACCATTTTGGCAAAACAGAATACAGGGTACTGCATCTGGTCCACGTTTTGGGTCCTCTGCCCCTAACCGAGCAGGTCAGGCTACTAGTGTGCCTCCACACTCTATGCCACGTAAATTTTTGACTAAACAGGAAATGGACGCTCGAAAGGCAAAGGGCCTATGTTTTAATTGTGACGAACAATTCCTGCCCGAACATACCTGTAAACGTTTATTCAGTATTGAATTGTTGGAAGAAGATTCAAAAGAGCTTCTTGAAAATGAAATTGTTGAAGAGGTACAACAGGAAGCAGAGCTCTCCCTCCATTCCATGCATGGCCTGCGTAGTTCTAATACCATGCAGGTAAAGGTCAGGTTCTAATACCATGCAGGTAAAGGTCAGGTTACATCATCTCATGCTACTTGCTTTAGTTGATTCGGGCAGCACACATAATTTTATCAGTGAACCAGCCGCGCAACAATTGGGATTGGAAATTCAACAACAAAGGGGACTCTCAGTTTCAGTGGCCAATGGGGCCAAAATTGCTAGTGTGGGGTTATGTGCTAACACCCCTTTCACCATTGAGGGGCATTCCTTTCAGGCAGATTTACTAGTCATTCCATTGGCTGGATTTGATTTGGTGCTCGGGGTCAAATGGCTCCAGTTATTAGGACCGATATTATGGGACTTTCAGGCTCGGACTATGACATTTTCAGCACCACAGGGCCAGATTACATTACAAGGCATTGTGGCACAGGTCCCTAACGCACTTCACACTTTGCATATTCAACACACGGGTGATGATCAGTTAGCTCCTTTACTTACAACATTTACGGATTTATTTAATGACCCTACAGGTCTACCACCAGTGCGTCATTGCGATCACCGCATTCGTTTAAAGTTGGGAACTGATCCAGTAGTGGTGCGGCCTTATCGTTACCCGCATATCCAGAAAGATGAAATAGAACGACAGTGCATGCATATGCTCGCTCAGGGTGTGATCTAGCCCAGTCGATCTCCTTTCTCCTCACCAGTGTTACTTGTACGTAAGAAAGATAAATCTTGGAGATTTTGTGTCGACTATAGGTAACTCAACTTGCACACAGTTAAGGACAAGTTCCCCATTCCAGTCGTGGACGAGTTGCTGGATGAGTTACATGGTGCTACAATTTTTACCAAATTAGATTTGAAATCGGGCTATCATCAAATACGAGTTCACCAGGCGGATGTGGAGAAGACTGCCTTCCGCACACATCACGGTCATTTCGAGTTCCTCGTCATGCCCTTCGGTCTCTCCAATGCACCATCCACCTTTCAGGCCCTCATGAATGAGGTCTTTTCATCACTTCTGCGCCACTATGTGTTAGTCTTTTTTGATGACATTCTGGTCTACAACAAAAATTGGGAAGAACATCTCCACCACCTCCATCAGGTATTTACCATTCTACGCTCTCATCATTTGGTTTTGAATAAATCGAAATGTTCTATGGGTACATCTGAGGTGGCATATTTGGGCCACGTCATATCAGCTGTGGGCGTGAAAGTTGACCAGAGCAAGATACAGGCAGTTACAGATTGGCCAATTCCCACCTCCACCACAGCCTTAAAGGGATTTTTGGGCTTAGCGGGATATTATAGAAAATTTATCCAATCTTATGGCCAGATAGTAGCACCACTCAATAACCTGCTAAAAAAAAATGCCTTCCACTGGTCTTCTTCAGCAGAACAGGCCTTTAACCTGTTAAAGGAGGCCTTAGCCTCAGCGCCAGTCCTACAATTACCAGATTTTGGGGCAGAATTTGTGGTGGAATGTGATGCCTCCGGGGGAGGTATAGGGGCAGTGTTACAACAATTGGGACACCCCATTGCTTATTTCAGCCGTCAGTTGGGATAACACCACCATAAGTTAGCTGCATATGAGAGAGAATTGATTGGGTTAGCCAAGGCTGTCCAACATTGGCGACCTTATCTTTGGGGACGACCGTTCCTCATTCGTACAGATCAGCCTCAAGCATCTTCTTGAACAGCGCCTCACCACATCCCCACAGCAGCATTGGTTAACTAAACTCATGGGCTTCGATTTTACGGTTCATTATAAGCCTGGTAGTTCGAATTTGGGGGCTGATGCCTTATCACGTCGGGATATTTCCGCCACTCAAATTTATGCTATCAGTCACCCACGTGCACTGCTATTAGATTCTATTCGTGAGGAAGTAAATCAATATCCGGATCTCATGTCATTATATCAGGATATTCGACAGGGGACAGCTGCTCCTCATTGGACGATTCAGGATCGTCTCATTCTCTACAAAAACAGGATCTTTTTGCATAATACATCCCCACTTCTTCACACCATCCTGTCCTCTATCCATGATAGCACACATGAGGGTCAACAGAAAACATATTTCAGAATCAGTCGGGACTTTTACTGGAAGGGCATGAAGAGCATAATTGCTGATTATGTAGCTGCTTGTCAGATTTGTCAAAGAAACAAGGCCGAATCTTTAAGTCCAGCCGGCCTACTGCAACCTCTGCAACTACCATCTCAAATCTGGTCTGATATTTCCATGGACTTCATTGCTGGACTTCCCATTTCATCAGGTAAATCGGTGATATTCGTCGTCGTTGATCGGTTTTCAAAATATGGGCACTTCCTTGCTTTGGTGCATCCATATACTGCTGCTCAGGTCGCTCAATTATTTATGGACAACATTGTCCGATTACATGGAATTCCCTCATCCATTGTAAGTGACAGGGATGCCATTTTTACCAGTCTCTTTTGGAAGGAATTATTCAAATTACAGGGCACCCAATTGGCATTTTCGTTTGCCTATCATCCACAAACGGACGGCCAAACAGAGGTTGTCAATCGCACGATTGAAATGTATCTTCGTTGTTTTGTGGGGGACGCACCTAGAAGATGGGTGAAATGGCTTTCATGGGCAGAATTTTGCTATAACACATCTTAACACACATCACTGGGTACTACTCCTTTCAAGGTAGTTTATGGCAGAGATCCACCTCGTTTGTTACCATATGAACCGGGGGCATCCAAAGTCATCACTTTGGACCAAGCATTAGCTGAACGAGACGCTATGCTCACTGAGGTACGTACACATCTGCAGGCAGCCCAACACTCTATGAAACGCTTTTATGATAAGAAGCACCGGGAGGCATCTTATTGCCCTGGAGACTATGTGTGGTTAAAGCTTCAACACTACCGCCAGTTGTCCCTGACTGCAGCCAAGCGCCATAAGCTGTCTCCAAAATATTATGGTCCATTTCCGATATTGGACCAAATTGGGCCTGTGGCATACCGCTTGCAGCTACCACCGGAAGCAAAGATCCACAATGTATTTCACGTCTCCCAATTGAAGCCCTTCCAGGGTGACTCGCCCCTACTGCACACTCCACTGCTGCCACTACATGAGGGCAGAGTCCTTTCTATTCCGGCTCAGGTAATACAAGCACGCCACATTCAAGGGGATTGGGAAATTCTAGGCCAGTGGGCAGATGCCGATCCCAGTGACACCACATGGGAGCCGTTATCAGCATTTCGACTTTTATATCCTTCCTTCGAGCTTGAGGACAAGCTCTTTCTCCAGGAGGGGGGTGATGTTATGGACTCTATAGCATCACGAGTTACCAACAGGCGTAGGAATTAATCAATGTGTTTTTCAATTTCCATGTAATTGTTTCTTGGTTTGGTTTTGTCTTTGGTTTGGGTTGGTTTAGCATTTATTGGTTTGAACCATTGACCCAAGAGGTCTTTAGGGTTTTGGACGTCCTCCACCCTATTTAAGGGGACGGCTAGGGTAATGAAGATTATCAATTGAGTTCACTTTAGTTAACGTAATTTAGATAAACAGGTCAAGAGCTCCTTCAAGCTCTCTTCCGTTTTCCCCCCAATTCTCCTTTCCAAAAATCAATTCTCTTCAACCCCTAATTCCATCTCAACGTCAAGCAAGGTAATGGAAGGAAGAGAAGAGAGGAGGGTGACAAGATCCATGGCTCGTGAGGATCCTAACAATCATGGAGAAGGTTTGGTTGGATTTGGATGATTTCGGGTGTTTCTGTGGGGGTAGGGGGGACTGATGCATGGTTTTGGGGGCAAATCAGGAATTTTCGGCGAGGAGGAGATGCTGATATGAGTAGGAGGGGATGTCGGGGGGGGGGGGTTGGGGGCACTTGGTTGCTGGGAATAGAGGTAGAAATCTTACTCTGGCATCACCGGGGTGGATTGGCTCTTCTGTTGTGGCTAGCGTCGGGGAGAGGCTCTAGAGTGCATCAGCTAGCTCATTCCAGCCAAAACCCGAGTTTGTGGCCTCGGGTATGAATAGCATGGCTAAAATGGAGGTTCCTCTTCTATAGGTGATCCGACATTCCCGACAACCACGAAAGGTAGTCACCGAGAAGAGGAACATTGAGTCTCGTGACCAGAGCTCACGGGATTTTTCAGTTTCCGAAGTAGCTCTCTGGAACTGAAGCCTGAAGTTGTCGACCGCTTCTACTGGGACACAAATGAATGAAAGTTTTGATCCGTCGATTGAGGAGATTCGGATCACCGGACCTGATTTCCGGATGATTCTCTCGACGGTAACTCTGCATTTTCCGTAGCTGAAGCGAAAAATACTATTTCGCTTCTACCGGCGAGAGACCATCATCCAGCGAGCTTCGTATTCCTCCGTCGGAGCCTCAAAAAGCTTGCCGGTGTGGTGGCTGGATGGATCCGACCGTCTGTGAGTTTTTCTTCCTCGTCGTGGAGAGACATTTCCTCCATTTCTTCTCGTCGCAGCATCGTCGAGCCCTCTGTCGGCGTCGGAAAGGCTCGCCGTAGCCTTGCCTGAGTAGTGGTGGTCGACGGGGGTGGTCCGGTCGCCGGCCGTAGGGACGGCAACTGTCGGGAATGCTATCTCTCGGCTGGCAACCGTCGGGAATGCTATCTCTCTCATTTGAAGGTTTTTGGCGCACGTTAGCAATTTCGAAATAGACGGCGCATGATATGTCTTCACATTTGAAGGTTTAAAGGCGCACGTTAAGCGAAATTTGCCCGAAATCGCCCAAAATCGCTCAGAATCTACTTCTTATGAATGTCTTCACATTAACTTCTACAGTATAAAAAATCAAAGTGACAATTATAATCAACAAACATCAAATGGAAAAGAATCTCCCGCAATAAGATCCTGCAAAGAAACTCCTTGGCTTGCCAAAGAATCTGCCACGGAATAACAACTTGTTTTCCATAAAATTTATTTTTACCAGTTAAGCTATAATGTTGGCTAAAACTAGTCAATACAGAATAAAGGTAGTAGCTCGATGAATAAGCAGTTCAAATTAAAAAAAACAGCAATGATAGCCCACATCTAACAAAAGAATTTTTCCTTTCATTCAGTAGCTTGCTAGAGGTTGCGATTTCTTTTTTCTTGTCATAACTAAATTAATCTGTGCTTCTTCAGTCATAAACATATCGCAGATGCGATTGTTGCAGCTATTCCTGGGCTGGAGATCTACAACTCAAATTTCACACCAAACTTTGGTGAATGGGCATTAGGTTTTTGTGGTGGAGTCTATAGTGCAGATAACGTGTTTAGTGCTGAAAATGCCCATCCGTTGGCAAATGGTACCAATCTTGATTTGTCTGATAGATGCATACACGGTCTGTCCAACAAGGTCAGGTGCTTTCATTACTTGTCTCATTTCTATGTAGTTTTGATACTTTGCCCTGCCTATTTAATATCTATGTTACTGCATTGGCAAGTGTGGGTTGTGAACATGGTATAATGTTAAGGTTCCGATTTCTTCTAATTTCGTTCAGTACATCTGAAACCCATGTCTATGAATTGCTGAAATAAATCTTTTTATATTTTATCTGAGTCTCTCCCCTTTTATTAGGCCTTCTCTTCTTCAGAAATGCCTTTGCTTTCATGCTTGAACCTAAAGGGAAATCCATTGGACCAGAACTCTGTGGATGAATTGTTGAAGATCCTTCAAGGATTCTGGAGTTTGAAATCATTGGAGGTTGCATCTAACTGCTATTCCTTTTTTATTTTTTATTTTTTTGAAGACCAAAAATGGAACTTATTGCAATGATCGATATTCTAATATTCTTATTTTGCTGGCAGACTGACATCCCAGGGCCACTTGGGAAGAGTGCAGTGCATATTCTTGAATCTCTTCCTAATCTCTCTCAGCTAAATGGTGTTAGTGCATCATATATTTTTGAAAGTGGAAAACATGTGGTTGACTCTACGCTTCAGCCTCGTCTTCCTGAATGGGAATCTGGTGAACCTCTTTCTGACCGTGTAATTAGTGCAATGTGGCTATACTTAATGACATATAGACTTTCTGATGATGAAAAGATTGATGAAACTTCTTTATGGTAAGCAATCATGTAATAGGTGGAGAAAGTATTATGTCTAATCATGTTATGTGATATTTTAAAAATGTTCATGTTTCTAATGTTTAGTGCTCGTGTATGCACTATAGGTACGTAATGGACGAACTAGGATCGGCTTTGCGACATAGTGATGAACCAAATTTCCAGGTTTCTCCTTTCCTGTTCATGCCTGAGGGAAAGTTGGCATCTGCTGTGAGGTGCTCTGCAGCTCTGGTTCTTATGTTTATTTTTGCAAGTCAATGTTATTGTTATCATCAAATGATATAATTATCATCTTTATCATAGCTTGTTTTTGCTAGCAATGTTAATGTATCTGTTTCTATCATTTGGTAGTTCTCCAGTCGTTTCTAGTCTTTCCAACCCCATGCACAATTAATTCCATGCTCATGGGTTCAATATCCTGCTTATTATATAGGCTCTTTGGTTTTATTTTATTTTTTGAAAAATGGCAAAATGATACATTAAGATGAAACAAGATTACTGGAAAGTGGGGAGAGGAAAGCCCTCAAGCCCCAATAGAAATACTTTTTTTTTTTTTGTTTCACTAGACTTGGCAATACTATCAGAATATGATTAGCTGATGTAGGAACATGGCTCCAACAAACGGTAAGATTATAGCATCCATAATCTCATCAAAATAATGCTGATGCCGCCAAGCAGGAATTGAGACACCAAAACACCAGAATATTAATTGTTGAAGAGTATCCTTCAACAATAAGAGGGCAGGAAAAAACACTGAACACAAAGCTGAATGCCTTAAAAGTAAAGCTGTGATTTCTGCTTCCATAGCATTACACCGTCCAAGAGGACCTGAAAAAGTAAATTTAACTGCACCAGAACTGTCTTTGACTACCCCTCCATCACCAGTAGGTCCAGGATTTCCAGAAGAACTTCCATTGACATTTAACTTTAGCAACGCCTCTGGAGGACCTTCCAAGGTTTTCAGCACTTGGTGGGAGGAGTGGTTCAAAGTCTATTCATTTTATTCTCTTGTGATTTCATTCTTTTGGGGTGTTCTGTTTTTTTTTTTTTTGATGAAATTTTGGGGTGTTCTTTTCCTATCCCTGTTATGTTATTAGGAGGAATTGATTTGAATTTGCAAAATATCACTCATGGATTTTTGTTGCTAATAACATTTTTTTTTTGTGGGGTTATGTAGCATATTCTATTTTCTTTGAATGTGGATCATACCCGCATTTACATCCAATGCCCTTGATGAGACTTGAATGCTAGACTTGACACTAGAGTGCCGTAAGGCCCAATCCACATAATGTAACATATCTGCACTGATTGTGACAGTTACCATTTCCTAAACAGGACAATAGTGAAATATGGATGGGATTTTTTGTTGATGTCATCATCATCACAGCCTTGAAGGATATGGTCATTTATATTTATTTCAATGAGTATGTAAAAGATTTGTTTGAATTTACATTTATTATTAACTGGATCTTTTCAGTTATTCTCTGTTGTGGCCCACTAAAAATATTTTGAAAGGGGAGGAATGCACTCGAGATTATCTGTTTGGTATTAAAGAAGATAGGCAACGTTCTGCCAGGCTTACAGCATGGTTTCATACTCCACAGAATTACTTTATCCGAGTAAGTGCCGATTTAATTTTTCCTAGGCTTTAAGAGTAGTCAAGTCGATACTAAAACTTTTGCTTCATTTCAGGGGTACGAGAACTATATGCATCAACTGAATTCGAAAATCTTTTGTCCCCTAACTGTAGAAATCCCATGGACCAAAAGTATACTTCCGAGTCATGGTCGCGCATTACGTGTTTACACTGATAATCCACAAGTGGAGGAATTTCTAACATGCCCTCAGTTTACGCTCAGTAAGTGCCTATGCTAATCCTGCTGTGGTATGAAAATTTTTGTCTCCTCTTTCCTCACTCTTCTTGTCCCTAATTCATGCTGTTGAAGAAACAGTTGACATCTATTCATTTTCTAGAACATAATATGCACCTTGGAGAATTTTAGAAAGGTTGTCTTCTTGTCAAATGTTGCGGAAACCCAAAATGCTCTGATACTATGAAGGGTTAGAGGTAAACCAAACATGTCAAAATTGAGTTTGATCATACTCAAGGGCAGCGGTTTCGATTCAACAATTTCTTTTCTCTGAGGAGCTGAAAGATGAGCAATGATTTTCCAATTAGCTCTGAGGTTTCCACCTTGAAGGCTTTGAAAATCAGGGAGGATACTGACCCAGGATATGATAGAGATATGTGACTAATGACATCCTCAGGTGTGCTGCTTTTGCCTTTAAACTTTCTGTCATTTGACTCCAACCATATGCTTCAAGGGATGTGAGCTAGACAAGCAGAGAGAAGGATCTTAGTGAACACATGAAGTCTGATATGTTGTCTAAGAAGGCACAATTGAGCGAGACTGCTGGGAAGACATATAGTAGCCCAATTGTGTTGATGAAGTATGGACAGATGCTGGCAAACTGCTGGGAAACAAGTATGGATTTGTTGCAGAAAGTGAAAGAATCTGGTTAAGGGTTAAGTTTGACCTCTAGCCTCTCCATATAAGCATTAGATAAAATAAGATAGAAGTATAAACAGACCGTCTTTTCCTTAGTTACTTATAAATTAGTATTCTGAGCATGAAACTAAATTTAAACTGATTAGATTATCTAACCAAGGAGAGGTAACATAGAACGTAAAAGTCCCAAACTACCGTTAATGTAAACGTACAAAATTGCCCTTAGGATGTATGTCTGCCAACTAAGCCCAATTACAAAATACAATGGAACAAGTAAGTGTTAATGAAGTCAAACCAGTTGAAGAGCGGATATGGAAGAGTCTTACATGACTTTCACAATAAGAAGTCTCACAAAGCTAGAATTAATATGGTGGAGTATTATAGGAGTCTCACAGGAGGAGCTCTCATAGAAGAGTCTCAATTAAAGGTGTTTTAGTTATGTTAGTTTTCTATTAATGTTTAGTTGTTTAATTGTTCTAGGACTCATATTTTAGTGTTTAACTTTGTGTGTAACTGAGATAAGGGTAATTTAATTGTAATTAGATTCTACTTGTTTCCTCTATTATAAATAAAGGCTCGTGTATTCAAATTACAAGAAGTTAGTGAAGTATTTATTTTTTTCATAAATTCAACATGGTATCAGAGTAGGTTCTATGAGTTGACTCAGTCAACCCACAAAGATAAGGTGATCCTTTTCAGATTTATCATCTCTAGAAGTTTTAAGTTTATATCCTTTCATTTTTCTTTCTTTCCTATCCTAGTACCTATTGTTTTCTTGGCATTTGCACCTCCACACTGAATTTTTCATATTGCAAATTATATATTGACGGAAAAATCTTCGAGTTTATTTTCCAATGCATAAAGAAGTTTGGCAATCGAAGTTTTTTACAAAGAGAAATCGAAATTTGAAGCAACAATGTAGATTGCAAGAGAGGTTTGAGCAACAACAGAAATATTCAAATTTTGAGGCATTTTGTACCATCAAGAACGAGACTTTATATGAAGAATTATATATCAAAAGAAAAATCTGTAAGTCTATTTTCTTACCTATCCAACCAATTCTCAATCTGAGTTTTCTAGAGGGAGATATCTATCTCGGAAGAGTCAATAGTCATGTTGGCCAAAGAAGAAAGAGTACTCAGTTTGGCCAGATTACAAAGTCCGAAATCTATAAGATTTTTTCTCTCAAAAGAAGTATATTTTATGAAAAAAAGTTATACTTGGATGAAAGATATTGAAGTCTAATTTCAGAAGGAGAAAATAGTATGTCAATCTTATCTATATTTAAAGAGATATTTTGAATTGGAGTCGGCAAGGGTCAAACTACAGAACAAAGCAAATCAAGAGGTCATAAAAGATTCAAGAACGAATATTTTTATGTCAAATAAGTATCAATTGAAAACACTTTGAGGCTAGTTTCTTGAGCAACATACCTTTTGTGATTTCGAGCTATATTTTTGGAGATATTGATATCAAAAGTGCCAAAGGTCAATTCTATTAAAAATCTCTCATTTTTTCTTATTTTTTCTCCTATTATCTCTCTATGTATTGACATGGATTGAGTATCCTTTTCTCCTTAAATCTGAGTTTTTTAGCCAAATTTTCTCTTCTAATCAAAGAGTTTTGGTCAAATTTAATCATTCCATGATGTGCTCATTCGAGGTGTGCAATATCTTGCTTTAATGTTGTTTTCAAGTCTTGCATTTTTGTTACTTGGTTGTGTGTCTTTTGCATTGTTAACTCCGAAAAATTGTGGTTACCCCAAAAAAGTTATACTCGGTCAAGTTTGTTAAGTTCTACCATTATAGCTTTCCCTAGTTTTCAAGAAAAAAAAAGGTCACTTTGGAAGTATGAGTGTTGCATAGTCGCCTCCTTCCGATTAAAATTATTTTCCTCTAGTATTTCTTCAGTTTATGATCTGGTGTTTTTATCACTTCAGAGCAAGACTAACCACTACCTAAAAAGTATAGGAGTGTGCCCAACATCCTGCTCGAGTCAAGTATTTAAATCTTCACCCAAAAGGTGATTTGTATTTGAGCTACCCTTAAAAAGTGAGTAGTCTTTTTGTTAAGCCCTAAAGTTGGGCATTTTTTCCCGTTTTAAAGTTGAGCAGAGTGTGTTTTAGACTATGATCGTTTTAACTGGTGTACGGAGCTTTATCGTACGACTATAGTGATTTTCTTCTCCCATATTGTGTTTTGTCCAAGCTTGGTTTCTATGTTCTTTTTATCCCCATCTTGAGGGTGGAGAAGTAGAATAAGTACAATAAAGAGGTATTTTGTTCCACATGTTGTGGTAATTTTATGTGAGCAAAATATTCAAGAAAAGGGAGCACAGAAGTTGAAAAATTTTATCAGCAAAAGAAGATTGAAAACCAAAAATCCTTTTCATTGCAAACTGAAGTTATAAACTCCCGCTTGAGGGGGAGTATTGAAGAGCAAATATGGAAGAGTTTTACATTACTCTCACAATAAGAAGTCTCACAGAGCCAGAATTAATATGGTGGAGTCTTACAGAAGTCTCTGAGGAGGAGGTCTCACAGAAGAGTCTCAGTTAAATGTGTTTTAGTTATATTAGTCTTCTATTTATGTTCAGTTGTTTAATTGTTTTAGGACTCATGTTTTAGTGTTTAACTTTTGGGTGTAACTGGGATAAGGGAAATTTATGTGTAATTGGATTATACATGTTTCCTCTATTATAAATAGAGGCTTATGTACTCAAAATACAACAAGTTAGTGAAGTATTTCTCTTTCCTAGAAATTTAATAAAACCAATTATTACTAAACTTATTCTAGGAAAGGATTTCAGCAGTAGCTGAAACAACACTACTCTACATAGATTTATTTCTTTTGGATGGTCCTAAAATTTGTGGTGATTTAGTTGAAAATGCATACAAAATATTCAAGCCACTATTTGGAATAGGAATAAATCACTTCTAGAGTTTCTGTTAGTGGGAGTAGCCCACATAGATAAGTGTTATAAAAATTTGTTTGTTTATAAATTTTAACAATAAGCCTTCCAAATGGCTAGTCATTTTGAGATCAAATTGGGCTCAATTTTAACACGACATTTGGAGCAAGAAGTCTGCTTGTTGGGCTCAGTTTGTGCTTATCCACGTCTCAATCAACATATGTAAGCTTGGATGTGAGGGGGAGTGTTAGTGGGTATAGTCCTATATAGATAAGTGTTAAGAAAACTTCTTTTTTTTTGAATAATGATGTATAAACTATTTTTTAAAATGAAAAATAATAATAGTTTATATATCATTATTCAAAAAAAAAAAAAAAAAAGAGGGAGAAGAATACCAGTGTTAAGAAAACTTGTTGGCTTATGTGGTTGAACAATAAGCCACTTAAGTGGCTAGTCATTCTAGGATAGAACTGGGGTCAATCTTAACATGGTATTAGAGGAGAATGTCTACGGACTTGCGTCTAGTTTGTGCTCCATTTATGTTGCCCATGTCTTAGGTCCTTTATGTATATGCCTAGTTTGAAATATTGAGAAGAAGAGAGTTGAGAGAGAGATGGGGAGAAGAGGAGATGATTTTGAAGAAGAACGTAAGCTTTGGGTTAGGGGAAAAGCTCGAGACCCCTAATCCTTCTTGAAAAATAGGTGATTTGAGGAGAAAATAGAAGAGAAAATGGATTTCTAGAAGAGAGGCAGCTTTGCTACCTTGAAATCTGAGCCATAAAGGCCCTTCCTGCTTCTTTATAATCAGGGTTTAAGTGAAATTGTACAATAGGACAAACATGCCCCTCAATACTTAAAATTACATATCTCCTAAAATACATGTCTAAATTGAATGAAAATTTAACTAGAGATAAAATAAGACATTCTCTATCTAATAGCCATACTATAAGAGAAATAATATTGAAAATCTAAGAAATGACCAAAATACCCATGAACTTGTATTTTAACACTCCCCCTCAAGCTGGGGAGTAGATATCAAACAATCCCAGCTTGTCACTAAAGGATACATGTTCACGTCTCCCCAAAGGCTTGGTAATTATATCTCCTAGTTGGTCTGAAGACTTTATATAAGGAGTTACCATCTTCTCCTGCATAACTACATCTCTAATGAAGTGGCAGTCAACCTCTTATGTTTCGTTCTCTCATGGAATACAAGGTTGCTGACAATAAAAATGGTTGCCTGGTTATCGCAATTCATAACCATAGGGTTAGGTAACATAAACCAAACTCAAGAAGCACAAACTTAATCCACATAAGCTCACTAACTGTATGAGCCATTGCTCGATACTCGGCCTCTGCATTGGACCTAGCCACAACTGTCTGTTTCTTACTTTTCCAACTTATCCGGTTGCCTCCAACAAAACAACAATAGCTTGATGTAGAACGTCTATCCATCTTATACCCAGCATAATCCGCATCAAAATACCCAAGCACATCAATTTTTCCATTATGAGTATACAGAAGACCTTTTTCAGGTGCACCCTTCAAGTACTTCAAAATCCTCTGAGCAGCTTCTAAATGGACTTTTTGAGGATTTTCCATGAAGTGGCTCACAACTCCCACAACAAATGAAATATCCGGCCTGGTAACTGTAGCATAGATCAGTTTACCTACTAACTGTCGATATTGAGTTTTATCCTTGAGTATAGGACCCTAGGTGTCATGTATATTATGATTAACTTCCATGGGGGTGTCTATATGTTTAGCACCTAATAAACCATACTCCTGTAACATATCCAATATATATTTTATCTGAGAAAGAACAATACCTCGCTTGCTACGAGCGACTTCAATGCCAAGGAAGTACTTGAGAGAGCCCAAATCCTTTGTTGGAAAATGTGTGGCCAGATAATGTTTAACTTCGGTAATACCATCAAGATCATCACCATATAACGCAATGCCATCTACATAGACAACCAAAACCACCATACTAGTCTTTCTTTTAAGTAGGAACATAGAATGATCACAATGACTCCTATAGAACCCAAATTGTAGTACCACATCACTAAACTTTTCAAACCAGGCCCGTGGACTCTGTTTAAGTCGTGAAAGAGAGGCCAACCCTTATTAATAGCCACATATATTAAGATACGTACCAAAGTAAGTCAGGCCACAAGAGAGAATGTCTCAAAGACATCAACTCCAAAAGTCTGCGTATACCCTTTCGCTACCAGCCGAGCTTTGTACCGTTCAATAGAGCCATCAACATTATATTTGATAGTATAAACCCAATGACACCCCATAATAGCTACTCCTGCAGGTGGATCACATAGATTCAATGTTCCCCGAGACACCAAAGCACTCATCTCATCATTCATAGCTTGTTTCCATTCTGGAGAGCACAAGGCTTTCTGCACTGAATGAGGTATATGGGAAGTAGACAATGACATAGCAAAGGACTTGAAGGATGGGGACAAAAAATCAAGTGACACATATTTGGATATCGGATGAGAAGTAAAAGACCGTTTACCTTTTTCGTAGATGAATAGGCAGATCCAAATCAAAGACAACAGGATTTGTAGGCAATGAGGAAGCTGGTGGATCATGCGAAGAGAGCTCCAGAGGTAACTGCTGGAGGCACTGCAGGAGTATGAGAGCGATAGCTATAAACACGAAGAGGCAATGAAGAACTCGATGACGCTGGTACATCCAAAACTGCAATAGGAACAAGACAGTCTTAAGGAGATTCAGGTGATACAGGAAGCTCAATAGATGATGAAAAATATGGAGTATGTTCAAAAAAGGTCACATCGGCTGACACATGTTTTCCGTCGAACAGGATCATAACATTTGTACCCTTTTTGTTGGCGAGAATATCCCAAAAAAATACATTTGACAGATCGAGGTGACAACTTATCGACCGAAGTTCCAAGCATATGAATAAAACAGGTACATCCAAAAATATGAGGAACCACACCAAACAATTTACAAATGGGTTTTAAAATCTGAAGTGGAACTTGACCTCTCAAAACAGTTGAGGGCATACGATTAACCAAGTAGCACAAAGTTAAAACTGCATCTCTCCCCAAAAAGATTTAGGAACATTCATATGCAATAATAGTGTCCTTGTAATCTCAAGGAGATGTCTATTTTTACGTTCAACTACCCCATTTTGTTGTGGTGTATCAGGGCATGATGTTTGATGGGTAATACCATGAGAATCACAAAATACTAAAAATTTATGGTTAAAATATTCCAAATCATTGTCAGTATGAAGTAGATGAACACATACACCAAATTGATTTTTTATTTTATTAAAAAAATTGAGGAATACATCAAATACTTTGAACTTCTCCCGTAGGAGATACACCCAAGTGACTACTGAAATCATCAATGAACGACACAAAATACTTACACCCAAATGGGCTAGGAACCCGACATGGACCCCATACATCAGAGTGGACTAATTCAAACAACTTGGTGATATGACTAGCACTAACTGGGAAACTGGAGCAACGATGCTTTCCCAACTGACAGGATTCGCAATCAAATGAAATATCAACTGGTAGAGAAGGAAAAGACTGACGCAACTTAGCTGGTGAGGATGTCCCAAGCGCAAATGTCACAAGTAAGAAGAATCTGTAGAAGTGAGATCTATAGCTTGAGAAATGGATACATCATCTAGCATGTAGAGCTCTCCCATCTCATGTCCTGAACCAATCGTTCTCTTCGTCTGCAAGTCCTGGAAAACACAAGAAGTAGGATAAAAGATTACTAAATAGTTTAAAGATTTAGTTATATGACTCACAGACAAGAGATTAACTAAAAACTTTGGTACAAATAAAATAGAATCTAAGGATATTTGTGGAGTAGTGTAAACTATACTCTCCCCCTGAATGGGATAGGTGGATCCATCAGCTAAAGTAACTCGATGATATGAGTGAGATGGACTAATGGACTGAAATAGAGAGGGCATACCTGACATGTATGTAGAAGCTCCTGAATCAATGATCCAAGAGGGGGAATGAGACACATTTAGTGCATTCATACCTGTACTAGCCATTGTGGCACTCGCTGTAGAAGGAGGAGTCTCGATAGTCTGAGAAGCAGTTAATGCAGCAGTCAGTTGACCTAGTCGTTGTAATAACTGCTAAATTTCTTCATACAATCCAGTGTGTGAGGAGGCGTCCTTATTTGTGACTATAGAATTGGCCCAGGTAGGTTTACCAAATTTGTCCCAGCATTTCTCAGAAATATGATTAGTCTTACCACAATAAACACATTTTCGATCTCCCCGATCATTTTGGCCATGACCATGGGTTGTGTAAGAACGACCTCTACCTCTATTACTACCACCATGAAACTGACCGTTGGGCTTACCAGTAGAAGATTGAAGGTAAGAGCAGCTGCTTCTGAGAGGGCTCCACCTGACTCATTCTTATTTACAACTGCACCTTCAACTCGAAGAACTCTATTAAAAGCTTGCTTAAGAGTGGTTACATCCTCATTAACCAACAATTGGGCTCTAATAGCATCATACTCATGACCCAAATCATCCAAAAAATGGGTTACTTGAGTCTGATTTTCTTTCTTACGGATGTCTTCAATATTTTTAGTAAAAGGATGAATGTACTAATCTCCTATAGATCCTTAATAAATTACTTTCTTGAGACAAAATGGAAGCCAATGTAGTCCACATTGCCTTAGCAGTATTGCAACTCTAAATCTGATCACTAAATCTGGATTTCATACTATTGACCAACCAGGTCATTATTAAATTATCTTTTGCAACCCAATCTTCAGTAACTGGTACCGGGGGATCATAATTTATATATTTTGCCATTCTTTTGGCCCTCAAATACATCAAAACTGATCTAGACCACTTTACATAATTCGATCCATTCAATTGGATCGTAGTTATCTGAATAGACTGAGAGAATTTCACATCTGAGCTCTTAGTAGTTCTTAGGACAGCAACCCGTGTGCTGGAACCAGCCATTAAATATCACCAAACACCACAATTCAGTACACTAGGTCGTCAATTAACCAAAGGGAAGCATTTTCCCCAAATTTCAATATTTGCGTAGTCAAGTGAGCCCCACACCGAATTCAATTAGGGCAATGCAGTACCCAATTCATTCAATTTAGAACCAATAGTGATCAATTCCAGCAATTGAGACCATAAATCAATGAAAGAATGATCTAATTGTAAGAAATCAAGATGGCGTAGGCTATATGGATGATGATGCAAACACTAGGTTGACGACGCAGGCAGATTTGAGAAATTTTCTCAAATTGGGATCATTAAACACTTCTAAATCCCAACATTCAGTCAAATAGAAGCAGTAATCATTAGCCAATAGGCTAAGATAGGCAGAAAAAGGAAAAAAAAGGAAAATTTTACCCTACCAGTCCAGAAATATGGGGAAAAATTTCATGGAGATTGCTAAAAATGGAGAGAAGATCCACAAAAACCAAAGAAATTTGCCCGAGACGTGCGTTACTGCTCTGATACCATGAAAAATAGGTGATTTGGGGAGAAAATAGAAGAGAAAATGAATTTCTGGAAGAGAGGCAGCTTTGGTGCGTTGGAATCCAAGCCAGAAAGGCCCTTCCTGCTTCTTTATAATCAGGGTTTAAGTGAAATTTTACAATAGGACAAAAATGCCCTTCAATACTCAAAATTACATATCTCCTAAAATACATGTCTAAATTGAATGAAAATTTAACTAGAGATAAAATAATATATTCTCTATCTAATAATAGTCATACAATAAGAGAAAAATGTAATATTGAAAATCTAAGAAATGACCAAAATACCCCTGAACTTGTATTTTAACACTTCTTATCACTTGAGTTGAGAGGAAAAGTCCTCTCTACCCCTCATACATGTATACATTAAATCTCCTATATACAAGTCCAAAAATTGAAAATTGAAAATTATCGTGATTTCCTTCATCGTGTCGATTATCGACATCGAACTGGAAAGAAATATCTCGCGACGACGTTGGGCTTCATCTCCAAGACTAACGAGAAGGGCACTGACGGCGGCCTTCGGGATCGGGGGAATATCTTGATCGGGGTCTTCTTCTCTCGTCTCGATGCTCACCTCTCATTTCGAGTTTGTTTGCTTAATTAATTAAAGAGACTTGCTGAAATAAACTTCTGATAATTGATTATACTAAATTCTTTTTGGTCCCATGCAGGGACAATCTTGTCTTCTCCTTCCTCTACTTGTCTAGCCAACTTCCATAGCATGGCCGAGTCCTCTTAAGGTTGTCTTTGTGGCCAAGTCCAGAGTTTGAGTCAAGGGCTGGGAAAGTGGGTTTGTAATATAGACTGGCTGAATGTGCAAATTACATAAGACAATATATGGGATATACCAAAGCACAAGAGTGGTTTGAGAAGTTCAGTCTAGTGGTCATTGCTTTCGGCTTCTCTCACAGTCATCGTGAATATTTATTGTTTGTTCTTTGATGTCATTCTAGAGTTGTAGTATATATTCTTCTTCAAAAAAAAAAAAAAAAAAGAGTTGTAGTATTGATTGTTTATGTGGATGACATCATCCCCTTGGAAAGTGAGAAAGTGCTTGTTGAGGAAGTGATGCATTACATGAAACAACACTTTCAAACAAACGATTTCGGATAGTTGAGGTATTTTTTGGTCTAGAAATGGCTCAAGGAAAGGATGGAGTGGTGTTGTCCCAAAGGAAATATATTATGAATTTTCTATAGAAGTGTGGGCTAATAGGAGCAAAACCAGTTAATATCCCTATGGAGGTGTCAATCCATACTTACATGATGATCAGAGTCCGTTGATGAGAGATAAGACATAATATCGGAGATTAGTCGATAAACTTCTCTATGCCTCGGTGACTAGATGCAACATTTGCTTTGTAGTTGGCATGGTAAGTTGGTTTTACGGGAAATCCTATAAGGTTTCATTTCTTGGGTGCACAAAGGTTGTTGAGCTATCTAAAAGGAGCTACAAGTCTGGGGCTTCTCTAGAAGTCCCTTGGGCACATTGAAGTAAAGGGGCATTCATATGCTGATTATGCCAGGTGGAAGCTTGATAGAAGCATACCTAGGGATACAACATATTTCTGGGTTGCAAGAGCAAGAAGTGGACGGTTCTTACTTGATACAATGCAAAAGGAGAGTATAGAGCTATAGCCTATGCAGCAAAGAAGGTTATGTGGGTTAAATCTACGCTAGTGGAGTTGGGTATTGAAGTTCTAGTGCCTATGGTAATGGGATTTGATAATTAAGGCCAGTATCTTTATAGCAAACAAGCCTGCATTTCATGAGAGGAGAAAATATATTGTGGTGGATTGCCACTTTAGTTGGGATGACGTGGTCAATGGTAAAATTGTTACTCTATATGTGAAATCAGCTGATCAGCTTAGTGATATCTTTACAAAACCCCTAGGAAAAAATGTTACTCTATATGTGATATCAGCTGCTCAGCTTAGTGGTGGTATCTTTACAAAACCCCTAGGAAAACATGAGTTTTTAATATTTTGTAATAAGATGAGCTTTCATGATATTTATGGTTCAACATGAGGGAGAGTGTTAGAGTTCAGGGGTATTTTGGTTTTTTTACATGTTACTTGCAGCTCCTCTAGGTTATATAGTTTTTTTTAAGTGATGGGGTGTCATTGGATCTGTTTTATTTTACTTATTTGCTGATTTAGTTTGCTTTTTATGTAAAGGAGTCCTAGAGGGACAATTTTTGTCATCTTTAACATTTTTTACTTGAAAGTCATTAAAATAGAAGGGGTTGATTTTTGACTCCTAAGGAGGTGCTGCTTCTAAGGCACCTCTCTCCTCTCTCTCTTCATATTCTTCTTCTCTTTTCTCCTTCTCTTCTTCAAACGTCCTTCTTGTCGGTAACAGAACTGAAATATGACCCCAAGAGAAACGACACTGTTTGATGTAGTGAATCTGGATTCTCCTGCTACATTTTCCATTGTTTTTTCTCCTTTTTATTTTGTTTTCTTCTATATTCTGGTATTTTTTCTTCTTAATTTATACTTCTAGAAGCTATCCCATTTGACTAGATTCCTAATCTTGACATTATCTATTTTTCTTTATCACATCCTCTTTACAGCATCGGATCCAAAAGAGGCAGATATCATATGGACTGGTATGCAAGTGGATGCAGAAGTTAAAAAAGCTATTGGATTAAAGGACCACCAATATATAAATCAATTTCCTTTTGAAGCTTGCCTGGTTATGAAGCACCATTTGGCTGAGACAATTCATGAGGTTAGGAACTTTCTCCGCTTAGCTCCTCTGTAAACTTTATCAGGTTACATGTATGTGTTAACTTGAAAAATTGACAATTTGGCATTGTACAGTTGATTATTTTCTCGAATGAGCTCCACTCATTCTCCATGAATGGTTGTTATATAAAATAAATCTGTGAAATGGCTGAAAGCATACTTTCATTTAAAAGTATGTGTCTATTTAGGTATTGTGAAAATAAAGAGGAGGACAACTATTGTTTGGTGTCAAATACAGAATTGTGTAAGGGTCTAAGCAGGACCCCTCTTCCTCAAATACTCATTACCCAGTTCTTTAATTAACATGTATAAAAATGCCCTGGATGTCATCTATGAAACCCTCATGTTTGACTTAAATGCCCACCTTTAAAACTTCTGATCTCAAAACTTAACTCTGCACTATAATTACCAGTGTATCACTTGACAGGTAAAAAAGGCTACTAAGGTAATATCCTCCAAAGATGTTTGTTTTGGTTCTGTCACTTTATCCTGAAGGAATCTCTCTAAACTGTTTAGGACAAAACTTCTTAAGACTCCTAAACATATCAAACTCCATATGCATGGACATACTTTACCAAATTGTTGTATGATTATAATGTTCTTGAAGGATGATTAGAAGGATAGATGAATGAATAATTATATTATCTTGTTACCTACACGAGTCCTTAGCTGTTCAATAGTACAGATCCTTAACTTGATATGCCTAGGGCTGCTTTCACTTCCTGTCTGAGGAATGCTTTTAATTCTGCTTTCCTTGAATATTGGTTTATCATATTTTTGTTTTGAAGGAAACTACCCAATAATCTCCATTGCTTTCTTTATGTAGGCTCAAGGATCTCCTGAGTGGCTTCAGCCTACTTATAACCTAGAAACACAGTTGTCACATATTATTGGAGATTATTGTGTGCGAAAAAGGGATGGTCTCAACAATTTGTGGATTTTGAAACCATGGAATATGGCACGGACAATTGATACAACTGTTACTGGAGAATTATCTGCTATTATCAGACATATGGAAACTGGTCCAAAGATATGCCAGAAGTATATTGATCATCCTGCTTTGTTCAAAGGGAAGAAATTTGATCTTCGTTACATTGTCTTGGTTCGGAGTATCAAACCTTTGGAAATTTTTCTGACAGATATATTTTGGGTGTGTATAATTATTTCCATTTTGCGTGTAAGCTGGGCAAATGTTTTATGTTATTTTCTTGTTTGTCAGCATTAATATGTTCAATGGATTGCCAAGTTCATGGAATAGGAAATTGAAAAGACCTATGTAGAGTATGGGGTAACCTAGATTTTGGAATGCATCTAAAAACCACAATATGAGTTAAAGTTTGATTGGTCAAACTTGAAGCACAGAATAGGATTTTGTAACTATTAGAAAATAACAAACAAAATAAAGGAAAAGGATAACTTTATTGAACTGAGAACAAAAACTAGAACTTGGTCAGTAAATTAAAGATTATTTCTGTTACATACGAAGCATTTTTATAGGCTTACAAACTCAATATAAGAAACTTCTTTGTGAAATTTCCTATTCTAGTAAACAGATTCTAAGTTGCAGTTACTAAATCTAGTCCTAGCTGCATAAGATCATAAAACCAGAAATAACTTGTAACTCGTAGAGTTACCCCTTATAGTTTCACTTGTTCAGAAACTAAGTGATGCATTATTAGACTGTGGTATCCCTAGCCTCCTTTAAAGTATTTCTGGCTAAGAGTGTATAAAATCATTTGTTTATTCTTCTACCCTCTTGTTGCCTTGCCTTAGCTCTTGAAATTGGAGAAAAAAGGTTTTGTTTGTAGTCCATAGAAAGAAATTTCTTTTGCACCTTTTGCTTCTTCACTTCCAAACCTCAAAATTTTCCCTTTTTATCTAGTTTTCACACCTTCAATCTGTCACACCAAGCTAGAGCTCATCTCTTCAGTCTTAGTGCAAGTAAGGCACTTTTTTATCCTTTGGAACACCTTTGAACTCAAATACTTCATCTACAGTGCTTAGCCAATCTACAAGCACCTCAAGTAAAATACTTATTTCCCTTGAATTGTGGAATCTCAAACTTCAATCCATTATCCAACTCCTATGTTAAGAGTTTTGGAATTTCGTTGAACATCTTAAATGACAGCATATTGAGCAGTCAGAAACTCTACTTCCTAAACTTTAGTGTGAACCTCATGGGGGCTTGACTGGTTTATAGCCATTGGAGCCTTACCTTCTGGTTCTTCTCCAAGCTGAATTGGGATCGTTTATATCCTCCTTTTTTCCTTTTTGAAGCCCTGAAACTCAGTTACTGTACCACTTACCTTGCTGTCTAAGGTTTCTAAGCTTCCAATGGAGGTTTACATTGCTTCTTTGCAGTTTTGGATTCTCCAAGAATCTTTCCATGCCCTCTGACACCAATGTGGAACTAAAATAAATCCTAAAGACCAAGTTTGCACTTCAAATCTGTAGGAAAAATAGAAATTCAGCCATTTTGCACTTCAACTAGACTCTGACAAAGAAAGAATTGCTGTAATTCTGTCCTAAGATTTGTCATTCCAACTAAATTCAAAAGGAATTGTGATTGAAGAGGAAAAAGCAACAATGTTCATTTAAAATTCGTAACTGAAGTGTGGGAGAGGTTTTAGATTAGGGTATTGAACCCAACAACCTTCTATTCCCTTACAAATGTCATTGATGTCCATATGCCAACTAAGGACAAATGACCAAAATACCTTTTTGGGCAAGAAATTAACTCCTTGCATTTATTGGCTTAATATAAATATAAAATATCTGAATTTTATATTCCTGAGAAGTTGCTTTCTCTGCAATACAACTAGATCTTCTGGGCTTTACTTTTTGAAAGCTCATTTCCAAATTCTTCTTCAAGTTCTTCAAATTGTTCATATTTCATTCCAAGAATGGGAGAAGGAGCAACTTGACATTTCATTCTTTTTGACACTTTGGAAGGAGGCGCCAGCTAAGCAGGGGCAGAATTGTCCAAGAGGCTCTCAAAGTGGCTCCAACTCAGCCAAAGAAAAATTGGGAGAACTTGTCCAAGCAAAAGCACGCTTAGCTCTTAGTTCCACATAGGAAGAATTGTAGAATTAGCTCCTCTTAAATAGAGTGTTCCACATGCCTTGTAATCATCTTTTACGAATACAAATCCCTTTGGCCTCGGTTAAATATTAGCTTTGACCAACCAAGGTGTCTTGATCCACGACATAAAGGTCATCTAGGCACCCATCCCCCGATCAAAGGGTATCTTCCCAAGGAGGTTTTGCCCTTGGCAAAGGTAAGCCAAATCGGTCTTCTATCCCATCGTTATTTTAGCTTTACTCTTGTAGAGTGTTTGAGATTAGATTAGATTAGATTAGTAGACACTAGTAGTTTTAGTGGGTTCATGTGTGGCAAGTGTTACTCACTAAGTGAAAACTATCTTTACTAATTAATCGAAGTTCTCTCAAGGTTATTTTAGCATTCATGGTATAGTATCCTAGTTAAGTATCCCTAGTCCTATGTCTTTAGTGTCTTGAATTAAGTAAGCCTAGTTTTGTTAGTGTTTAGCCTTAAGAGAGTGAAACTCGCTAAGAGAGTTCACGTTAAAGGAGTGCCTCTCTAGTCAAGTCTTTCACACGAGTCTTACACTAGTGCTCTAGGCTAACTTAATTAGTCCTTTCCTTCTTTCTTTAGAGCCCAAGAATTCTTATTAAAGAGTTCTTGTTTGTCTTTGATTGTGTTAAGTGGTTTAGGTCTAAATTAGGGAAATTTGCTTTAGTTTGGAGATTGGCAATCTCCTCTCTCGAGTAACCTTCCTGTCTAGCTAACTCAAAAGTTACCCACCAGTTTCCTATCACTTACCTAGTTCTCTCTAGGCTCTGAATACCAAGTTTTGTCCACTCTAGAGTCCCATAAACTCGAACCCTAGTTGTTTTCCTACTCAAGTCCTTAACTTGAAGCTCGATCCCAATACACTGACTTTTAGTCTTCCTCCCTTCAAACTCCTACAAAACCTATACCATTAATTTCCTAACTCCTTGAACAACAAAACTATAATCTTGGTTTTCTATTCCTACCTCCCTAACTCACCCGAATAACCTTAAACTTCCGAAACCCTAATCTTGTCACCTGCCTTACGTCAGTCCATTCATATTCCTACCTCGAAATCTTCATTATACGCCTCAACCAACCCATTTATTAGGTCACCTATGTCCTGAAATTCAGCCCTCTCACCTTGCCTATAAATTAAAGGGGATTAGAGCAATTTGGTGGAGATGTAGGGGCAGCCAGTGCTTAGACTCAGCCGTGACCTAGGTATCTTCATCTGATGAGATAACCTTCCCTTCCCTTTGCCTTTATCCTTTTTTCCTCTTCTACCCTTTTCTACACCATATTCTACACCTTCTTGCTCAATCGGAGGACACCCGTGTCAAGGTGAAGGCCATCCAAAGGAGCACATGTGATACGTGGGCGAACGCGACATGGGCGGCACATTCATAGATGGACGCAACACAGCTGATTTCGGTAAATTTGTATATTGCACAGCCAAAATAGAGAGCACTGGTGATGGCGTCAAAATGGTGTTTTCAAGGTGGTATGGCAGCCCCAAGTCATCAAAAAGCCCACCCGGGTGCAACAACAGGTT
The DNA here is from genome assembly GCF_029961685.1 of Aristolochia californica. Lineage (NCBI taxonomy): Eukaryota > Viridiplantae > Streptophyta > Magnoliopsida > Piperales > Aristolochiaceae > Aristolochia > Aristolochia californica. The sequence continues at coordinate 33,448,988 of NW_027181881.1, read as the reverse complement.
CAAACGGCTCAGAAAACTGAAATAGCTAAGGCACAACAGCAGCATGGGGTGCAGGGGCATTGGCTGCCAGCAGCTGTAGGGCTCGTGTGAATGCAGGGGCAGCAGCAGGTGCTGCATGCATGAAGAGGCCACACATGCAGGGGGTGTGAGGGGTGCAGCAGGCGTGCACAGGCAGCAGCCAGCAGTTGCTTGACTGTTTGGTTCAAAATTCAAAAATTTTAGTTCGGGGCTTATCCAAATGGAACAATGTTCTCGTACTCTTTGATAATATCTTGGCCCATAACAAATCCCTCCAAGATCACATGAAATTTATTGTGCAAAATTTTCAAGCTAATTGCCTAGATGTGAATATCTCAAAGTGCACTTCTGCTACACCTTGAGTTCACTGCCTTGGCTATATACGGAGTAGTGGAGTGAAAATTGAGAGTGAGAAGGTTCAGGCTGTGCAAGAGTGGTCTTTGCCCACTATAATCAATAGTTGCATGGCTTCTTGGGTTTCATGCAGTACATCTGGTTTGAACTAAATTATGCATCGCTTGCATACAGTGGGCCACCTTGATGATGAGCACAACTTATTTCCCCTCATGGCCAGGTCAAGGCAATTAATAGGTACTTAGAGACTTATCTCCAGGGCTTTTTTGCTAACAAGCTTACCTAGTGAACTAATTATCTACCTTGACCCGAACCCAAGTACTCCTAACACTTCTTATCATTCATCTCTCAAGACTTCACTCTTTGAGGTCATTTATGGCCAACCACCCTTGCCATTTCTTCTTATGTTCTAGGCACCACTCCAATTGAGGCATGCAGTAAGCCTTGGTGGAAGGCTCTCAAACTTCTTAAGCATCAGCTCTTCTTAGTTCAACAATAGTTGAAATGTCAACATGATAAAAAGTGTAGGGAGCTAGAATTTGCTGTAGGTGATTGTGTCTATCTCAAACTTCAACCATCCTGCCAACAGTTGAAAGTGGCCTAGCATCATCCAAAGCTCTTCCCTCAATTCTATGGGCCTTTTCGATTACTTAAAAAAGGTGGCACCTATATATTGGATTACCTGCAGGATCATCTATCCATTCAATCTTCCAAATTCCCATCTCAAAAAGCATGTCGAAGCTTTAACAATGGATGTCCTCCCTCTTCCCTCATATGATGTTGCTATTCAACCAAAGCCCCTTGCCATTCTTAAGAAGCGACAATTTTCTATGGGACCCGACTCTGAACTGAAATCTTATGCAATGAGGTCATTTCTCCAACCAAAGATGCTGCCTGGGGGTTTGAAGATGAATTTCTATGTTAGTTTCTTTCTTTCATACCTTGAGGACAAGGTTATTCTTTTGGGAGGAGTCAATGCTATGTAAACGGAAGGCCAAAAGTGTGAAAAGGGGACTAAGGGACAAGGTTGGAATTACTTTTCAAAAGGAGAGGTATTTTGAGGTTTTGCGAAAGGGGGTGCCACCTCTCCTTCCTCAATGAGGAAAGGAGCTTCCTATCCTTCTATTAAGAAATTGGGTTTCCTAGTAACTTCTTAATAGTTTCCTAGTTTGATAAAGCTTAGAAGTTCTTAATTTGTTTAGGCTTTAGATTAGGAATTTCTCTTTCATTCTAATTATGGATGTACATCTATAAATAGAGAAGGCTGGGTAGGGGGACACGTCCTCAACTATAGTTTTTTTTTTTTTTTTTTAAGTTAGAAATAGCTAAAACCCTGCAATCTTCAACTAGTCACTCTCTCTCATTCTTCCCTCTCCACTCATCCCCCATCAAAATCACCCCTTGATCTCTGCCTGAGAGCTTGGGTTTTTCCAAAAATCTACATGGAAAAATGTATTTTCCACATCTAGTTGGTACAATGGCCACCTTTATTCACTGTTACAGATGAAAATTCTAATAAAAATCTATCTGTAGACAACTAGGAGAATTTCTCAAAATAATCAACTCTATACATCTAAAAGATCTTTCTGGTTTTCTATGATTTTTTGGGCTACATTTCCAACATTCACATTATAGTTTTTTTTTTTTTTTTTTTTAAGTTAGAAATAGCTAAAACCCTGCAATCTTCAACTAGTCACTCTCTCTCATTCTTCCCTCTCCACTCATCCCCTATCAAAATCACCCCTTGATCTCTGCCTGAGAGCTTGGGTTTTTCCAAAAATCTACATGGAAAAATGTATTTTCCACATCTAGTTGGTACAATGGCCACCTTTATTCACTGTTACAGAGGAAAATTCTAATAAAAATCTATCTGTAGAAAACTAGGAGAATTTCTCAAAATAATCAACTCTATACATCTAAAAGATCTTTCTGGTTTTCTATGATTTTTTGGGCTACATTTCCAACATTCACATTATAGTTTTTTTTTTTTTTTTTTAAGTTAGAAATAGCTAAAACCCTGCAATCTTCAACTAGTCACTCTCTCTCATTCTTCCCTCTCCACTCATCCCCTATCAAAATCACCCCTTGATCTCTGCCTGAGAGCTTGGGTTTTTCCAAAAATCTACATGGAAAAATGTATTTTCCACATCTAGTTGGTACAATGGCCACCTTTATTCACTGTTACAGATGAAAATTCTAATAAAAATCTATCTGTAGACAACTAGGAGAATTTCTCAAAATAATCAACTCTATACATCTAAAAGATCTTTCTGGTTTTCTATGATTTTTTGGGCTACATTTCCAACATTCACATTGGTAGGAAATCTTAATGGATAAATTTTCCTTTCTTCTGTTTATGACCTGCACTTGCGGGAAAGAATAGATTATAGGGTATTTGATTCTCTAATACTGTATGCAAGTGGAACTCTGACCTTCGAATAATTTGTGGTATTTTGGTTTAAGAAGTTGTCCTCTTTCCGAGAGGGAGGATGAGTTGCTTTTATTCTTGTATTTTATAGTAATTGTGATTTATGTTTTGCAGACTAGATTAGCGAATAATAGATATTCTTTGGAGAAAAGTACATTGTTCGAGTATGAAACTCATTTCACTGTTATGGTAAGTAGCATTATTGGACGGAACAATACTTGAGCGAGATATTAAAATGTTCATGGCAATGTTGACTTTTTTTTTTCTTTTAGTTCCATGAGATTTGCTGCGGTATAATAATTGTCACTATTTCTCTTGGATGCGCTGAATGTAATCTTGACTTTTGTGCTTTTCCAGAATTATGTTGGGAGGTTGAATCACATGAATACTCCAGAATTTGTGTTGGAATTTGAAAAGGAGCATCAAGGTTTTCAACCATGTTAAAAGCATATGGATTATTTATTTCACTTTTACATGTTAGACTTATTTTTGGACTTGCATGGTTATTCTCTTGTGGTCATGCAGTAAAATGGCAGGATATTCATGAGAGAGTCCGAAGGATGATTCGATCTGTGTTTGAAGCAGCTGCAGTTGTGCACCCAGAGATGCATAATTCAATGTCAAGGGCCATGTATGGTGTTGATGTCATGCTTGACTCATCTTTTCAGCCAAAGCTATTAGAGGTATGTGTACAATACGATCTTTTAGTCAGTTTATTGCAGTTTGCAAGGACAGGCAACGAAGAACTATATTCTTATGGTTGTTTGGTGTCAAAGTCGCCATTGTCCTTTTTCTCTTTTCTATTTCTTTTTGAAATGGTGATACTTCAATATGGGCAAAGAAAGAACAAAAAAGGAGGAGAGAAGAGCACTCAATTCCCATTGGAGAAAGAATTTCCAACTGAAAGACCAGATCTTGTTGCACCTGATTTTGTTAAATTTTCAGCAAGATGGTTTGCAAGACCAAAATCAGAATAAAAGTGCACGATATCATCAAAATAATGCTGAAGATACCAGGCAGGAGTTAGGAACCAGAACACCAAGATATGGCTATAGAAGAGTCTCCTTCAACCCAAGAAAGGATTAGAAAATTTTGAACATAAAGCTGAATTCCATGAAGAAGAGCTTTGATTTTACTTCCATTCCATCACACCTACCAATTGGACAGGAGAAAGTATCTTTAACTGTCCCCGTATATCTGTAGGCCAAGGATTACCTAAAGAACTGCCATCGAATTTTAATGTGAGAAATCCAGCCTATGCTTCCAACTAACCATATGTGTGGTAGATATGACTAAAACCTTGCAAACTTGGACCAATTCCTTCTAATGATAGAACTTGGGTAGGAAGAAAAGACCCCAAAAGAGTGAACCCATGAGAGAATTGATTTCTCTATCACTCTGTCAACTGAATGTTGAGAACCCTCGAATGTCTAGAATTCCTTTATATTAATATGCTTTGTTAAGTTGGTTCGAAGGCCCTAGTCCCACATAGATTACTGAGTACAAAGATCTTGAGTTTATTAGCTGGAAAAAAAGTTTCCTAAGTTGGCTAGTCATTTTGGGATAGGCCTGCGACCCAACTTAACATGGTACTAGAGCAGGTACTCATATGTGGGCCTGCACCTAAAAAACTATCTACTTGTAGAGCCACAAAAGAAGGCCTACACCTAAACTGCCTACTCCTAAATTATCCACTTGTAGAGCCACAAAAACAAATAGTCTACACGTGAGGGGGAGTGTTAAGGAATAGTCCCACATGGATTACTGAGTACAAAGATTTTGAGTTTATTAGTTGGAAAAGAGGTTTCCTAAGTTGGCTAGTCATTTTGGGATAGGGCCTTCGACCCAACTTAACATACTCCATAAAAAAAAAAAAAGATAGAGAGATATGCCAGAACTTCTTTCCTTCTTCGGAAATTGTGTTTGAAAAGTGTTGAGAAACCCCTTGCCTCAAACCCCTAGACCTTGTTGAAGAACAAGTAGGAAAGAGTCATATGTGACTATTACAACAAGAGTCTCATAAGAGCCAAAATTAATATGGTGGAGTTTAAAAGGAGTCTCACAGGAGGAAGTCTCGCAGAAGAGTTTATTGTAGGTGTTTTAGTTATGTTAGTCTTTTATTTATGTTCAATTGTTTAATTTTTCTATGACATATCTTTTATTGTTTGACTTTGGGTGTAATTGAGACATGGGTAGTTTAATTGTAATATGATTTTACTTGTTTCTTCTATTATAAATGAAGGCTTATTGTACTTAGGTATAAACAAGTTAGTGAAATATTTCTCTTTTCCAGGAATTCAATATAGTATCAAAGCAGATTCTGTGAGTTGACTTGCTCAACCCACAAAGATAATGTAATTCTTTCTTGGTTTATCATAATTAGTAGTTTAGGTTTGTATTCTACCTTTTTCTTTCTTTCCTGTCCCAGTACCTGTTGTTTCCTTGGCGTTCGCACCTCCATACTGAACTTTTCATATTGCAAATTATATATTGACAGAAAGAACTTTGAGTCTACATTCCAACGCCAAAAAGACTTTTGGTAATTGGATTTTTCTACAAAGACAAATCAATATTTGAAGCAACAAGTCAAACAGTAAGTGAGGTTCGAGCAACAACAAAAAACTTCAAGTTTTGAGGCATTTTATGCTATCATAAACAAGAATTTATATAAATAATTATATGTCCAAATAAATACTTGTAAGTCTATTTTCTAACCTATTAAACCAATTCTCAATCTGAGTTTTTTAGAGGGAGATTAATATCGGAAGAGTCAATGGTCATGTTGGCCAAAAAAGAAAGAGTTCTCAGTTCGGCCAGATTGCAAAGTCCGAAATTTATTAGATTCTCTCTCAAAAGAAATATATTTCATGAAGGAAAAATATACTTTAATGAAAGATATTGAAGTCTAGTTTCAGAAGGAGTAACTTTAATGTCTATCTGATCTTTATGTAAGGAGATATTCTCATTGGAGTCGGCAAGGGTCATGCTACATAACGAAACAATTAAGTGGTCATAAAAGATTCAAGAATGAAGTCTTTTATGTCAAATTAGGTATCAAATTAAAGCTCTTTGAATCTAGTTTCTTGAAAAATAAACCGTTTGTGATTCCGAGCTATATTGTGGGAGATATCGATATAAGAAATACTAAAGGTAATTTCTACCCAAAATCTCTGATTTTCCTATTTTCTATCGTATTATTTCTGCTAGAGTCCTAGTTTTTTAGGCAAATTTCTCTTCTAATAAGAAATTTTTGGTTGGTCTTAATCATTCCATGATGTGCTCGTTCAAGGTATCGATATCCTGCTTCAATATTGTTTTTATTTTTTTGCATTTTTTTTACTTGGTTGAGTATCCTCTGCATTGTATTCTCCAAAAAATTGTGGTCACCTCCCAAAAGTCATACTTGGTCAAATTTGCTAAGTTATATCTGTTTTACCATTATAGTCTCCCCTAGTTTTTTTAAAAAGGAAAAAGGTCACTTCTAGATTCATTAGGATGTATGAGTGTTTCATAATCACCTCCTTTCGGCTAAAGTTATTTTCCTCAAGTGTTTTCTCCTAGACCCACTAAAAGGTATAAGAGTGTACCCAACATTCAGTTTGAGTCTAGTCTTTTATTCTTCACCCAAGGTGTGATTTGTGCTTGAGCTACCCTTAAAAAGTGAATAATCTCTTTCTTACGCCCTAAAGTTGGGCAATTTTTCCACTTTTGAAATTGAGCAGAGTGTGTTTCAGACTATGACCGTTTTGGCTGTTGTGTGAAGCTTTGTCATACAACTATGAGTGATTTTCTTCTCCTATATCGTGTTTTGTCCATGCTGAGTCTTTGTGTCCTTATCCCCTACTTGAGGGGTAGAAATATAAGAAGTACAAGAAAAAAAGTATATAATTTCACATGTTTGGTAATTTTTATTGATCGAAATATTCCAGTAAGGTTGGACAACATAAGATGAAGAATTGATATCTATGACAAGTTTTTAGCCAACGACGATTGAAGACAAAGATTGAAAACCAAAATTTTTCTCATTGCAAGTTGAAGTTATAAACTCCAGTTTGAGGGGGTGTTGAAGAACAAGTATTGTGAAGTTGGGTGCAAGGCCTATCCCAAAATGACTAGCTATTTTAGGAAATCTCTTTCCCAACTTAATTCATCACCTCTTAGATCGAGAATTGATTGAATAGGTAAGAAAATAGACTTACAAATCTTTCTTTTTATATATAATTCTCCATATAAAGTCTAGTTCTTGATAGCATAAAATGGCTCAAAAGTTGAAGCTTTTTGCTGTTGTTCGAACCTCTCTTGCAGTCTGACCTATGCTGCTTCAAATATAGATTTCTCTTTATAGAAAACTCTGATTGCCTAAATTCGTTTTACGTTGGAAAGTAGGCTCGAATATCTTTCCGTCAATATATAATATGCAATATGAAAAACACATTATAGAGGTGAAAACGCGAACAAAAAACGGATATTGGGACTAAAAAGATAAAAAAAATAGATACGAACCTAAACTGCTAGAAATAATAGATCAGAAAAGGATCGCATTATCTCTGTGGGTTGAACGAGTCAACTCGCAGAACCAGCTCTGATACCATGTGAAATTGGGTCCAAGGCCTATCCCAAAATGATTAGTCAACTTAGGAAGTCTCTTTCCCAACTAATAAACTCAAGGTCTTTGTACTCACTAATCCATGTGGGCCTATTCCTTAACATTCCTCCCACACGTGTAGGCCTGCTTTTGTGACTTTACAAGTGGATAATTCAAATGGAAAGAAGCTTCCTATGGAAAGGATCCTCTGAGGAATTCAAATTCATTCTGGTTAACTGGATGGATTTCTGCTGACCCAAAGACACTGGAGGACTGGGGATAAGGTGAGTTTGAGATGTCAACAAGGCTTTCATCCTAAAATGGGTGTGGAAATTTGGTAGGCCTGATAATACTATCTGGAGGAAGATGATTCTGGCCAAGCTTGGAATTGGCAATGACACTAGATGGCTCTATGACTTCTCGAACAGGAAACTCTCTCCCATTTGGAGGCAAATCACATCTTACTCTAGAACTAAGAGACTGCATTCCAGAATCTCTTCCAGTAATGGATCCACAGCCAGATTGTGGACCGATCACTGGATTGGAAACACCCTCTCAGTGAGTCATTTGCTCGGCATATAATGGCTGGCAATCAAACTAACGGGTCTGAAGTCCTTAAGAATTTCCACACCCTCTTTTTTGGTACTAGCACTACAAGAAGCACCTATGCTAGATGAAATAACCCATTATTATAAAAAAATTCAATAAGCTAACATCTTTAAGAAACGGCCTTCCTTTTTTATAAAATTCTGTTGTGAAACCATGTGGAGCCGGGGTCTTGTCCTTAGGTGTCAATCAACAATGATTTCTTTTATTCTGAAAGGCTGAATCAGCTCATCTGCAGTGTTACTTGGGAAGCAATGGAAAATCAGATTAGAAGGAAACAGTCTATTAGCATAGTTATCTTGATATTTATCTTTGAATAATGAATAGATGCATAAGAGATATTCTCCTTATTCATGATGTGCATTCCATTAGTAGAAAATAGAGATTGTATTGTGCCTTCTATGAGACTATGCAATTGCATGAAAAAAAACTTGTATTAGTATCACCTTCACTAGTCTACTTGAAACAGGCCCTTCGCTTCCAAAAAGACCTTTCTTGGATAGTATCACCTTCACTGTCAACCTCTCTCGTTAACATTTCCACGCTGGAAAGAGCTCTACTTCCCTCAATACTATCCAGATTCTTGAATTTTTTAAAGTAAAATATATCCTTCATCTCTACAAGGCTCCAACCTAAGATTCCACTCCTTAATCTGGCAGAACCACAAACCAGTAATCCTTCCACCATGTTTCTGATAAAGACATGAAAGAGTAGCCTTGAATCCACATTACCTAAAAATGAAAAGGGCACAGACTCCACTACTGAAATAGAATGGGACAGTAATCTGAAGTTGGCCTCAGAAACAAATGTATTGCCCCGAAACCGAATTGATTCAACCTCTCATGTGATGCCATGAAATTATCAAGCTTTGACCATGTTGGAATTCTTCTGCCATCTGATCTAGTATAGAAGCACTTGACACATCAACCAAAGTATTATCAGTAATAAAATCTTGAAAGTCTTCCATAGATGCATTACCCTTATTAGATCTGTTTAACCATTGATGGGAAGCTAACCATACAAAATGGAGTGTACTTATCCACATTGGACTCCTTGCTCTGATTCCAATAACCAAGAAAAGCACACTCAACAGATTGAGTTGTAAGTTTATGTCGTTCATGAGCAGGGAGATGCACAAAACAAACACAACTGAATGTCCGAAGATCAAAATATGAAGGAGAATGACCAGAAGGGAGAAACATGATGTAATGTAGGAGAGGGTAAGCGATTGATCAAATGAACCGAAGTAGAAAGCGCTTCACACCAAAAAACGAGGAGGAACATGATTCAAGTAAAAGGGTTCTTACCACATCAAGAAGGTGATGGTTTTTTCGCTCAGCAACACCATTTTGTTGCGGTGTTGAAGGACAAGAACGTTGAGAGATGATCCCTTTGCTTTGAAGAAAGTCTTGAAACTCATTAGACATGTATTCGCCGCTAGAATTAGAGTGCAAGACCTTGATGTTGGTAGCGAATTGAGTCACAAGAAGCGCAAGAAAACGCTTGAATACTAAAAAAATTTCGGCCTTAGCTCGTAGGAAGTAAACCCAACTAAAACAACTACAGTCATCCATAAAGGTAGCAAAGTACTTGTAATGTGCATGAGAAACAACAGGTGAAATCCCCCATGAATAATATCGAAACATTGTAAGGCATGAGATGTATGATGAGGAAAAGGTAGAACTTTTGCCAAGTTTGCATGAAGGACATTCAAAAGAAAGATCAAGATAAGAATATGCTTTATGTCCCAATAAACCAGAATGAAACAACTTACGAAGTACATCAGAGTTCGGGTGGCCTAGACGTCTATGCTACATCTTAGTCCAGAACCAATAACATTACATGCAGAGGAAAGTAAAGGAAAAGTAGGAATAATAGCGGAAGGAAAAACATAAAGAGGAAAGAGTCCACCCACTTTAGGTCCATTCACGATCATCTTCCCTGACGCTTGATCTTGCACGACACAACTAGAACGAGAGAAATGCACATTATAATTATTATCAACCAATTGACCAACAGAAATAAGATTTTTGGAGAGGTTAGGAGACATAAAAACATCAGTTACAGAAGAGGAAAGATCACCCACAACACTGATAGGCAGAGAACTGCCATCAGCAGTGTTAATTTTCATATTTCCATCATAATTTTTTACATTGGAAAGAGAAACAACAATATTGGTCATATAATTAGAGGCTCCGGAGTCAAAATACCATGGCGTAGAAGAAACTTTGTGATTACTTGAGAGCCCAAAAGTAGAGAAAGCAGAAATGATTATCTGTTGTACCATCTCAGGAGTGAGTTTGTTCGGGTTTGCTAAGGTTGTAGGTAGGGGTGGCTTCGAACCGAGCCCGCTTACAAGCTCGGTTCCGGCTCGGTTTGATTCGCTGGATCTCGAGCCGAGTTCGAGATCCGGGATCGGCTCGTTTAAATTAAAGAGCCAAGCACGACCGAATCAAGGTTTGGCTCGAAAGCTCGCAAGCCGACTCGTTAATTTAATGAGCGGCATGGGATTCGGGGGATTTGGGGGAGTTGGGACCAAGAGCTGGAGCGCTGAGCAGAGCGAGGGGGGAAAAAATTCTTTCTCCCCTCGTCACCTCCGAGCTCCTTCTGTCTGCTACAAGCCGCCTGTGTCGTCGTCGACAACTGCCTCGCCTGCTGCTTTCTGCCTTTCCGTCGCCGTTGACACTCGATTTCTTCCCCCTTCGCCTTTGCCGACCCTAATATGCCAATTTTTTTCCACTGAACGGAACCTAGAAACAACTCCTCCCTTGCTATTCCTGCTACCGATGGAGAAAACTCAGGAAGTGAAGTCTGTTAATACTTCATATCTTCCTCCGCTTCACCCACTAGTAGGAGTCTACACATCTGAATTTTCTGACTCTCTTCCCACTCATGGTGCGTGGAATGTGTTGCTTTTTTCCTGGTCTTCGTGCTCCTTACGCACTGTCACTCTCCTTCTCTCGGTACTTGTAAACTCCCACCATTTGACCCGGCCTATTATTTCTCCCAGCCCTCTAAGACGGAAAAAGTCGTTCACCGCAGCGAACAGAAGAGCGAGGCCAAGGGGCAGTTTCTGAATCTAACTACTGTCTGCATCAAGACAAACATAAAAAGACAGCTTCGACTGATTGATCCGAATCAACTCTACGATTTCAGAGAAGGAAAAAACGATTAAAAAGAGAATTCAATGAGTGAGTTTGGTGCATGATTAAACTGCTCACTTTCTGAAGCATGAGAAATTTGTCGTGTTGTCAACTAGGGGCACTAAGAAAGCCATAGTAAATTTATGACCAAATTCAAAAATTACAAAATAAGCTAGACAACATTTGGGGTAAAAAAGATTAATATTAGTGCGTTCTAATCCATTATCAAGATTCAATACCAAACCTCCCCTATCTTTCTTTTTATAAAATGTATGCATAATTTTATACGTAATTTATTTGACATATATTTTATGTAGAGTATTAAATGTAGGTTAAGCTCGAACTCGGCTAGAGCTTGAGCTTGAACTTGGTTAAAATTATTAGGCTCGAGCTCGATTACAATTTTAGGCTCGAGCTCGAGTTTGAAATATTTTAATCAAGCTCGGCTCGAACATAGGAAGGTTCGGGCTCAGTTCAATTCGATGTCATCCTTATGCCCAATTTTAAGTAGAGGTCATGCCCAATTTTATGTAGAGGTCATGCCTAATTTTATGTAAAAAGTATGCCCAATTTTATGTAAAATGTATGCATAATTTTATATACAATTTATTTAACATGTATTTTTTGAAAAGTTTTAAATGTATGTTGGAGCTCGAACTCGAGATATGTATTTTTTGAAAAGTTTTAAATGAATGTTGAAGCTCGAGTTTGGCTCGAACTCGGTTAAAATTTTTGGGCTCGAGCTCGATAACAATTTTAGGCTCGAGGCTGGGATCGGCTCAAGCTCGAGTTCAAAATATTTAAATCAAGCTTGGCTCGAACATAGGCAGGTTCGGGTTCGGCTCGGCTCAAAGCCACCCTAGCTGTAGGGGCAGGAGTAGGAACAACCGGTGAGGCAGCAGGCACTGCAGCAGAACTAGAGGCACTAGCGGAAGCATGATAAGCAGTATCCTGCTTCCTTTCAAGTTGAATGGGACAGGTAGAGATCATATGGCTTTGTTTCTTGCAGTAGTTACAGAACTTCTTAGGGCAATCCCGAGCAATATGACCAAAGACTTTACAACTAAAGCATTGAACAACACACGTCTCTACCCTTATTCCTCCCCTATGCCACATAAGCCATGGTAACAGGAGCACTAACATTAGCCCGATGTTCCATGCCAGCTTGAGTTAGTATACGCTGCTCCTCTCGAAGAAGTTCACTGAAGCAAGGATCTAGAGGTTCAAGATGATGATTCATCAGATTAGAACGGGCAATTTCAAAATTAGAACAGAGCTTCATCAAGAATTGATCTCTCTTGCTTGTTTCATGTATTGCTTGAACATTAGAGAGAGCTACAACGGGAACAATAGCATAAACAATGTCGGCATAGTCAGCCCAAAGAATTTGAAAACCAGAAAAATATTCCTCAATGGAGAGATTTCCTTGTGTGAAATTAGCCATCTCATACTCCAATTGAACACGCTGAGCCGTATTGTCTTGATGGTAAACCTTGTGAAGCTAATTCCACATGTCAGCTGCATTTTTATAAGGCCTCAGATTGAGAACAAAGTGAGGCTCAACGGAGCCAAGGATCCAGGTCATGACCCGAGCATCCTTGACTTTCCACTTGGACAAAGCCTCGACCTCTTGAGGTGCGGGATTAGTCCCATCTATATGACCCTATAATTCCTTTCCCATAACAAATAAACAAAACTGAGATTCGCAGGCAGTGTAATTTTTACCCGTGAAACGAATAGGGAATGAGTCTTAAGCTATCAGATGACATGATAAAATCCAGATGACACCGAAAATTCTCTAGACAAAAACCCACCAAAAAAATGCACGCCTCACTGTATCTCACTACAGGAATGCGTTACGAGCAAAGATGGTTCAAAATCACTTCCAATTTTGTATCTTCGGAATAAACGGAACACTTCTACCTCTAAATCACTTCCAATCAACTGAGTAAAACAAAAGACCTCGCCCGTCTCCTTCAACACCAACTCAGTCTCCTGTAAAATGTACAACAAAATTCACGAAACTCCAAAAACTCCAGCTAAAATGGCTGCCGTGATAGCTGCTGAAACCCCCACCACAAATCCCTCAAAGAACCAGGAATCTTGTTTCCAGTCAGACCCGTAACCCCAGAACCCAAACCAGAACCTAAAACGAGAGTTCCGAAATCATCTCCTCCTCAGTGAAGAACAAATGAAAAGCTGAAAACCCAAAGAAAAGAAACCCTAGACTAGCATCGAGCCACAAAGAGCAAACATAGCCAACAACCTCCTCTCCACGACAAGCCAAGAACCGAGAACCTACGAACCAAGGGGGAAGATAACTCACCTCTGAGAGCTCTGAAAGCGTCAAAGGATTCCTCAGATGCCAACGATGATCTCCAAACGCAGCTCTGATACCATGATAAAAGATTCGTCCAAATCGAAGTAACCCAAAAGTTTTTCGTCGAAAAATGCTCGTCCCCCCCTTCTTCCCGTTGCACATATATTATATACATAGTCTCTTAAACGATAAGCTACAGAAAATTACAATAATACCCCTCCCACTTAAACTGTTATAAATCATAAATGCATATCAAATTGAATACTATAACACAACCTTCATAGGCTAAGTGACGAGTCTTTCCAGAGTTTTTAGTGATGAGTATTTCTGTCATTGGACAAATGAATTTCTGTTTAAACGGTGTAAAGTTTGATTAAGACCAAACTTGCAATGAATAGAAGGACCAGTGCCTCTCTTTGGTTCTCTTTGATGCACTTCACTTCCTTATTTTTCAGTGTATACAGCTTGCTCTGTAATTTTTTGGCCACAGGAAGGTAAATTTCTTTTGCTTTAATTTTTCTTTACATATTATTCTATTATTTGTAAATTTTACTGGACTAGGTTGCAAAATATTGGATTCATGTTCTCGACCCCAATTTGAGACAAAGTTTCATGATGACTTTTGCATACAAGCTTTCTTGAACATGCATTTGGAAATGACAGTCTTACGATTTATCCAGATTCAGCCTATACCTTTTGGTTGGGTTTTTCATAGAGATTACTGGACCTACCTTATTTTGTGTTCACCTTCTTCATGTGGTTCATGATTGTCAGAGCCCCAGACCCTTATCCTGACTACATAGCTGTTGGTTTGGTATTTTTTTTATATTTTGCGATCAATCACTTGTAATTCCATTGCTGCACTCGTCTTCTTAAAAGTACTACCTTAGAAGTACTCCATTTGCAATTCCATTACTAGTTTGATCTTTTTGATCTTGCGGATATCAAGTAGTCGCTCTGAGGCCACCAATTAAAGTCTCAATCCATGACTTTAAAGTGCTACCATAGTTGCATAATTTGAAGTTGACATAAGCCTCTGTCAAATGCAGGTCACATATTGCCCTGATTGTGCCAGAGCATGCAAATATGATACCAGATCCGTTGTAGGAAACAGCAACGAATTAGTGAAGGGCAGTGATTTTTTCAACTATGTCTTTGGTTGCCTCTTCCTCAATGAATCTTGCCATGTCACAGCATTGTAAGTGGTGCTACACAAGAGATGAGACCCTACGCAAGCAAACCTGAAATATAAGTCTGCAAGCTCGATTATCCTTCTGTAATGTTCAGCAGTAACAAGTAAAATTTTGAGTTGCTTGTTGATCATAGTTGTCCATCCCTTCTTTTTGACGTGTTATAAATCACTGCTGAGTGTATTACATGATCAGTGCAATTTGTCAACGAGAACTGTAAACTACTTTTGACCTTTTTCTTCTTGAACTCATTCCGACGCAAGAAGTACGAAGAGAAACGCATCTTCTTACAAGCATTGTGAAGACCATAAATTTTTTATTATACACAAGAGAACCAGAGCAAACCCAACAATTTGGCATCTTAACCACCCATTAAGGCTATCCAACCTTGTGTAAGAAGCCATGAAGTAAAACAGTCTTTTGCTTCTATGTGACTTTCCAGACCCTCAAGGCCATTCTTGATGCTAGTGGATCAAAATCTTTCCCACAAGGTAATTACAGTTCTCTCATGACCTTAGACTTCAATGCCTAAAGCTGAGCAAGTACCTGCTATGACAGCTTTGGTTTAGCTATAAAAACTAGCATTTGAGATTTCCAATTTTATTTATTACGGAGTTGGGGCCAAGAACGATGCTAAACTATAACTTGGTATTTATGGAGAGCAAAAACAAAACGACCAGCCAAGTACAAGTAATGAAATATCCCTTTCCACTGTTATAGTCAATTTTCAATTCTGATATTAATGTCCTTGAAAATGGACATAATATGGAAACTAATATTATCAACTGAGGCTGTAATTGCATGAGACAGAATTCAAGTGTCATCAACACAAGTACGTATGGCAACTACTGTAGTCTCATCTTTTTAAACAATTTTTGTCAGTGCTCTACGTTGTGTCTAATAAAAACTTCCAGACGGTATTGAAAAGTCAAAGAAAGTAGAGCCAAAAGCAGGAAGAACTGGTGAAGGAGAACCATTTTTCATAATATGAACGGAAGCAGTTGCAACACAATTCATTACTAGAATGCTCCATTTTTAATTGAAGTTATGTGCACATACTGTGGCTTTGAAAAAATCCCAATTTGGACTGTCATAAGCTCTCCTTATATCCACCTTCAATAGAATGTTAAATCTCAACGCCAAGTGGTTTTTGAATAATTCATGTAAGTTGGGAGAAATTAATAGTTTTGCTTGACTCTTACAAAAAGAAATCTCATAGAATAAGAATTAATGTGACAAAATCTTAAAGGAGTTTCATGTAAAGAAGTCTCACAATTAAGAGACCTTTTAGTTTTATTAGTTCTCTATAAAATTTATTTAATTTGCTTCTAATTAGGATTTCTATTATGGGGCAACTGGGATATGGGTAGTTTAAATCTATAGAGTTTATAGAAACCTAGTTACTCAATTTACATAGAGTTAATGAATTATTTTTCTTTCCTGAAATTTCAACATGGTACCGGAACAAGTTTTGTGAGTTACCGGACTTATTCAAAGATGCTCGATTTGATAAGGGCCGATGGTTTGTGGAGAATAAAAAGCACAAATTGAACAACCATTATCATCATCAATAGTAGATTTTCTTCTTCATGCCTCAACAACAAGACCCATGGCCGCCTGGACTTTTCGACCATTGTAAATTGCGACTAGAGTCAACCATTCAACACCTAGACCAATGATAAACGGGAAGAAAATACTGAATCACTAAGCGGGAAGATAACTCTCACACATGAAGACTATGAAACATTTAAGAAAAATGAAGTCATTTATGGGGTCTTCCCTTACATCTTTATCTACGATTGCTACCACTATTGCTTCAGGTATGATTTCTTCTACTTCCTCCTCTTCATTTTGGACAATAGATTCTTGGGCCTTCGAACATCTCTTAGGTAACAAACATATGCTAACTTTTTTATCTCCATGTATTCCCAATAAGTTTGTTACTATAGCTAATGGTACCCAAACCAAAGTACATGGCAAGAGATCATCTTCTATTAAACTCTCTATCCCACTTCGAAATGTTCTATTTGTTCTTCAATTCCTTTTAAACTTACTCTCGGTAAGTCAACTCACAAAACATCTAAGTTGTTTTGTCACCTTCTCACCCTCTTACCCTCTTCTTGTGTATTTCTGGATCTAACAACGAAGCGGGTGATTGGTGGAAGCTATGAAAAGAGGGGTTTGTATTACTTGGACCAACCTCCGTTAACTACACTTTCATCCTCTCCATCTAAGGCACAAGTTTGGCACACCGGTTTGGCCATCCGTCTACACCTTTTCTTCGCCATTTATTTGCTTCTTTAAAGTCTTTGTCTACTTTCAATTGTGAGGTTTGTTAATTAAGCAAACACCAACGGAGTACATATTCTCTTCGGCTTAAAAATACAAGTGTTGCTCCTTTTTCTCTAATACATTATGATGTGTGGGGAACCTTGTGTATCTCTAATATTTCTTATGTTAAATACTTTGTTACTTTTGTTGATGATTTTACCCGGGTTACTTGGTTATATCTATTTAAAGAAAGATATGAAATATTTACTATCTTTAAGGCCTTTCATGCTATGGTATTAACCTAGTTTGGCAAGAAAATTCAAGTACTTAGGTCTAATAATGCTAAAGAGTACTTGTCTAGTGAGTTTTAGTACTTTTGTCAAGATAATGGCCTTTATCCATCAAACTTCACGTGCCTACACACCTCAATAGAATGGTATTACTGCAAGAAAGAATCATCATCTCCTTGAGGTTGCCCGGGGCCTCCTCTATACCATGAAGGTACCCTACTTTTATATGCCTCATGCCATACTTTCAACATGTTTCCTTATCAATAGGTCATCTTCATCTATACTTGGTCATAAGATTCCATGTTTTGTATTATACCCATTTTATGCTCTCGTAAAGGTTTTTGGGTGTGCTTGTTTTGTCCATATCAAATCTCCTCATAAAAGTAAACTTGCTCCTCGTTCTATGAGGTGTATTTTCTTGGGTTACTCTCGCACACAAAAAGGTTATGTGTGTAATAATCCTACCATTCGGCGGATGTGACTTTTTTTAGGACACTTCATTCTATTCCTTGAATGATGCTTCTTTGGGTCTTTCATTCCCTCTTGCCACTCCTCGCCCATTTGTACCCTTTAATGCTGATGTCACTCTACCCCCCGAAGCATTGGTCAACAACACACCTGTAGAGTTTTCAGATCCTACCAAGGTAAGTTCTTCTTCCCCTATTCCATTTGGTCCACAGTTTGATACTCGACCCATTGCTCTAAGAAAAAAACCTTGTACTTGCACCACTTTTAATACTATCTTCAACTTTATGTCTCACTGTCTGTTGTCTTCCGTATGTTATCAGTTCCTTGCATCTCTTTTTTCTATCTCTATTCTACAATACTATTAGGAGGCCTCGAAACATCATGGATGGAAGATAGCTATTGATGAGGAAATGCAGCCTTATATGAAAATCATACATGGAACTTAGGTCCACTTCCTACAGGTGAGAAATCGATGGGTTGTAAAAGGGTTTTTACCATTAAACATAATCCGAATGGGTCCGTTGTTCACCTTAACGCCCACCTCATCACTAAAGCGTACATCCTGTTGCCAAGTTAAATTCGGTATGTATCCTGTTATCGTTTGTTGCTAACTCTTCATGGCCTGTCTATCAACTCAATGTAAAAAATGCTTTCTTAAATGGTAATATACACGAAGAAATGTATATGATTCAACCCCCTGGTTATGTGGTTGAGACGGAGTTTGTATGCCTCTTAAAGAAGTCCTTCTATGGCCTTAAACGGTTCCCTTGGGCCTAGTTTGATAAATTTAACCAAGCACTACTATAGTTTGGATTTCGTTGGTGCTCAGTAGATCATTCAGTATTTATTAAAGATACCTCAAAAGGAAAGATATTATTGGTTATGTATGTTGATGATATTGTCTTAACCGACAACAATGCGAATAACATACAAGAAGTAAAAAACATGATATGTCATTAATTTAAAACTAAAGATCATGGACTTCTAAATTATTTTATGGGTATAGAAATTCTTTTGTCCAAGTATGTGATAATATTATCTCAGAGGAAGTATGACTTGGATCTCCTTAAAGAAATGAGAATTACGGGGTGCCACCCAACTGACACACCTATGGATGTGAATATTAAATTATGTGCAAGTTCTGAAGTAGATATTGATATTGGAAAATATCAAAGACTTGTGGACAAAATTATCTACCTCACGGTAACTAGACCAAACATATCATATGTCGTAGATGTGGTAAGTCAGTACATGCATATACCCATTGGCAAACCTTGGAAAGGATATTATGATACTTAAAAGGAGCCCCAATAAGAGGATTACTTCATAAGAAAAATGGCCACTTCAATATAGAAGGTTTCTCAGAAGTAGATTGGGCAGGATTACCTGATGACAGAAAGTCCACATCTGGATATTGCACTCTTGTTGGAGGGAACCTGCTTACATGGAGAAGCAAGAAGCAAAATAATGCAAAAACATAATACAAAGTTATGGCTCACACAATGAGTGATCTCCTATGGATAAGGTCCCATCTTACCGAATTAGGATTTTATAAAGGAGGTTTTATGAGTCTATATTGTGATAACCAAGCAGCTATTCATATAATTTCGAATTTGGTGTTCTATGAAAGAACCAAACACATTGAGGTGGACAACCACTTTATACGGGAGAAATTTCAAGCGGGTATCATCTCCCTCAAATATGTTTCATCACAAGAGCAAATAACATATATTATTACTAAACCAGTTATGTTTAAGATACTATCCTTTACATGTGGCAAGTTAGGTATTTATGATGTTTTCTCTCCTCCAGCTTGAGGCGGAGTGTTAGAAGATGAACTCAAGCCCACACGTCCAAGGAAGAAAGTTCACACGCGCAAGTGGTAGCATATTGGAAAATATGAAAACTTCTCATAAAGATGGCATAAAGATGTAATTCCTTGTCTATTTATGTCTCTTCTCTTGTAATGTTGTAGCCCTATGGGCACTGTAAAATCATAACTAGAGGCCCTTGACAAAGAGGTTGAACATTAAATTCTTACCTCATTTCTCAATCTCGTCCAAACTCTCCTCTCCCTTCCCTTGGAATTTGATCTCTAAACTCTCTCTCCTATCTCTCTTTTTTCACTTCCTCCTCTCCTTCTTCTTCTTCTTCTTCTTCTTCTCTCCCTCTTTGACTCAGGATCAATATGGAATCCTAAATTCTAAAAAATTGATGTTAGGGCTATTTTGGTAATTTTATGTAACAACTATATGTTTTGAAGTTATATGGTTTCTTAGTTTTAATGATAAGGATACTTCAATAATTTTACATAAAATATCACAAACCTTTCTGCTAATGTCCTTTCTTGATTTTTCTATATATAGTTTAGTATATAAGTCAAGAAAAACATTTAAAAATAATAGCGAGAGCCTATTATCATTACGTTCATATTTAAAGGTAACCTAGTTGTTAATGAATTCCATTTACTCTTTCTATAAGGCTTCAACAAAACGAAAAAAAAAACCGTCATTGCACTTTCTAGAACGTGCACTAACACAAAAAATTACATTTTATAGGAAAAGTAGATCAATTGGGAAAATGGAATTCCAGTTTCACTTTTTCTTCCCATAGGTGTGATCTACTTTCCAAGTGCACTACCGCCCTCACTTACCCAGAATTCACTTTTTGCTAAATAGAACAAGAATGGAATAATCATTGTTTATTAAATAGAATGAAATCGGGTAATAGCTATTTCGTACTTACTAATTGATTATTGTATGACTAGAATAGAATAGCATCAATTGAATAAATCAGAAGATGTTGCCCTAATTTTTCCTAAAAAAAGATGAAGATTAATAGTCTTAATAACCTTTTTAAGGATTTTTTTATGTTTATGTGAATATTTTTATTTTTATTAATTTCACATTTATTTACCTGTTTATTAGAATAATAATGAGGCAAATAAATTGAAATGGAATACAAACCTAGAAAGTGGGCTCTAGAAAATGGAATAATTCAAGCATAGAAAGTACAAAGTAGACTTCAATGTCACAAGTTAAAAAACTTTATGACGTATATAACCTGGGATGGCAAGCCTCTCCTCTTTGTCCCTCTCTATGATAACAACCCAAATTCAAGTTGTTGTATGGAGCACGTGATTGTGTTCATTAGAGTCTGAATGGAAAGGAGAATAACATCTAGCTGGAGCTACTTACCACCACTCTGCAAATATAACTTTGTAAAATGTAACACTTGTAATCTAAGAAAGACAAAGACATTACATAACCATAATTTACTTGTGGCATAAATCAAGTTCGCATAACTATATCTACTTGTGCCATAGATCAGGTTCTTAAACTATATGTACAAAAATCTCTAATGGTTTAAAAACGAATTAAACTCAAATTCACCAAAGGAAGTATAGAATATGAAGAATGAATAATTTTCGATGTTTTACATTCATCAATACTGGTATTTATAGGTTACAAAGAGATAGAATTTTATATGATAAACATTATCACTATGAGAGTTTACATGATTTTAGAGTTACAAGTTGAAACAATCTTAATTTCTCTCATCCTCATCTTTATCTCTATCATGCCCCCACAAGAAGGAGCTCTGAGAGGAGAGTCCAATCTTGGTCTTCAACAAGAGAAGCGTGTTTGGGAAAGCGGTTTAGTGAGAGCATCTGCTAATTGGTCAGTAGAGGAGACAAACTTGTTCTTGAATGAAGTGGTAATCTAAAGTTACATGTTTCATGCACGAGTGAAAGACTGGATTGGAGAACATATTTATAACATTGATATCGTCACAATAAAGTATTGGTTGTCACAGAATAAAAACACCAAGTTCAGTGAGAAGAGAGCAGATCCAACGGATCTCAGCTGAAGTGGTTGCAACAAATCAATATTCTATCTCAGTAGAGGATTGAGCCACAATTCGTTGCTTCTTAGAACTCCAAGAGATAGGATTGTGACCTATGTAAATAATATATGCACAATTGAAATGAAATCATCCTTGTTACCTGCCCAATCAGCATCAGAGAACGCATGAAGAGACAAAAAAGATTGTCGATGTAGTAGGATACCATGATCCAAAGTCCTATGGAGATAGCATAACAAGTGCTTGACAATATCCCCGTGATTAGTAGTAGGGCAATGCATAAACTAGGATAACTTATTTACCACATAAGCAATGTCAGAGCGAGTAAGAGACAAATATTGCAGACTCCCAATAACAGTCTGATATTCAAATGCATTAGAGAGTATCGTGCCAAACTGAAGCGTGAGTGTAGATGATGTGACAAGCGCTGTAACTACATGCTTTGTATTTTTCATGCATGTGTGAGCAAGGAGATTAGAGATATATCGACATTGAGACAAAAGTAGGCCTTGAGAATAAGGAACACCTTCAATACCAAGAAAATAAGTCAAGAAGCCAAGATCCTTGAGTGAGAATTTCTGAGCAAGTAGGTGGACGAACGTTGTCATAACATGATCATTGTTTCCTGTAATAATGATGTCATCAACATAGACCAAAATATACAGCACAACTGAATCTGTGTGAAAGATAAATAGAGAAGAGTCTACATGAGAGTTGTTGAAGTCCGAGGTAATGAGAAATTGGCGCAACTCATGATACCAAGCATGAGGTGCTTGCTTGAGACTGTAGAGGGCCTTGCAAAGTGTGCAGACATAATTGGGATTGTCACGATCATTGAAGCATAGTGGTTGTGTCATAAAGACGTTCTCAGATAGTACCTTGGAAAAAATATTATTAACATTAAGTTGTCGAAGCAACCAACTATGACTTACTGCAAGGGTAAGAACAATGCGAATAGTGGTAGGTTTAGCAATAGGACTAAAGGTTTCACGATAATCAACCCCAGGGCTCTGGTGAAACCCTTTGGCAACTAAACGAGTCTTATACTTGTCAATAGAGCCATCAGAAAGATATTTAGTACAAAAAATCCATTTGCAACCAACCAGATTCTATGAGGGATCTGAGGGAACAAGTTCCCATGTCCCATTCCAAACAAGAGTATCATACTTATCAGATATAGCTTAACGCCATCGGTGAGAACTTAAGTTACGGTTGTGGTTCACAATTGGCAGATGGAGGAACCTGGGCTGTTAGGTTTAGCTTTCGGAAGATGCAGGAAGTTGTAGATGATGTGCCAGTTACCGGGAGGAAGGACACAAATGAACACCAGTGAGAGAGTGTGTCAGACGAGGGACAATCAAGATTATACTGAAGTGAAGTGAAGGGGATGATAGACTCAACGAATTAACATGACGCAACACATAAAGACGAGAGGTTAGAGTATCCTAGAAACACACAAGGAGAAGAACATGGAGTGAGTTTGGAGAGGAGTATGGCTCGAGCCACGGATAACAAAGACAACCAAAACTACGAAGTTTAGAGTAGTTAGGAGGGTTGCCAAAAAGTTTAGCATATGGTGCAAGAAGACTAAGTGTGGGTGTAGGTAGACGGTCGATGAGACAGACAGTAGTGGAGAAGGCATATGACCATTAAGAGAGAGGTATGGAGGCATGAGAAAGAAGAGACAAACCTTTTTCGACAATATGACGATGTCGTTGTTTAGAATACCCATTGTGTTTAGGTGAATTGGGAGGAGACATAAGATGAGAAATGTCATTGGTCGCAAAAAAAGAGGACATTGCTTTATATTCCTCCCATCATCAAAATAGAGTGTCTTAATCTGTTTGCCAAAAAAAAATTCATTAATAAAATTAAATCAGAAAAAAAAGTATCAAATACATATGATTTTTGTTTAAGAGGTTCTTGATTGAGTGATAAGTGGAATAAGAGACGGAATGAGAGAATCAATAAGAGCACAAAAAAATAGTTTATTTAGACGAAGCAATGTAGTGTATTCAGGATTGGGAGCAGCTATTGACCATTTTTGTGGCTAAAGGCACATGATAAAAACCATAAACAAACTTGATGAGATCATAACCAAAAAGTATAACTTTTGTCTTAAGTTTCTAGCTAAAATAATTGGTAGAGGTGAGTTTGATCGAATTGTGGATGTGGAGTACCATAAGTGGTGTGTTTGGGTCATGGGCATTGGGAATAGTGATTTGAGTATCTTCAGGTACCATGAGTATAAAATCAACTTATGGAGTGTTTTTTTACTCGCACATGTGAGAGTCACACGTGCACACGGTTCTTCTTCTTGGATTCAATTAAAATCAGACCTCAGATTAAACCGAAGGTCGGGGGAAAAATACAGGTAGAAGAATAGGGAATGGGAATACCTATGGTGGCGGCTGCAGGAGGGCGCACGGTGGTGGGGTACTGCCAACTCTGGCGACTGTGGGACAGCCCGCGGTGGTAGCTAAGTGACGACGACGGGGAGCTGCTGTTGATGATTGCAGAGTCTCGGCAGTGGTAGTGGCGAGATATCGGACCTTCATCAGGACTGTTGGTGCGGGGTGTCGGGAGGCCGAGCAGTGGCTCAAGTGCGGTTGTCGGCGACTTTCGGAGGTTTCCCCGGAGTTGGATCACCTAATGGCGGCGATTTAGACAAGCTAGACAATGGCAGAGAGGAAGGAACAAAGTTGCATCTCTGGTTCTTCAATGATGTTACAAAGGAGAAATCAGAGAGATCTAACCTCAGATACCATATAGAATATGAAAAATGAATAATTTTCCGATGTTTTACATTCATCAATACAGGTATTTATAGGTTATAAGGAGATAAAATTTTACATGATAAATATTATCACTAAGAGAGTTTACATGGCTTCAGAGTTACAAATTGAGACAAACTCAACTTCTCTCCTTATCTTTATCTCTATCAGGAAATTAAAAATTATAAAAAAATATATAGATTAAATTTATATAACAAGTAATATTTTTTTCTTTTTTAACCTCATATATCATTTCTAAAATACATCGCATAGATTAACCTCCAGGTCTTCTCAAACTCCTCTAGCTCATGGGTCGAAGGGAAAACCTGTCAAAATCGGGTCGGATTAGCTCGGTTTCCCGTTTAAAGCAAGACACCCCTTTGTTGTCTCCAAAACCCACCGGTTTCTCTCGATTTCCTCACCGTTCTCGCCCTTTTCAATTCCCCCTCGCTCTTCGAGTAACAAAAGCGCCGGTGGCTGTCCGTACTCCTCTCATTCTTGCTGTTTGCTTCTGCTTCCTTGGTTCTTCAAGGTATGATTATCTTTCACCAATTTAATTAGGAGTAAATAAATGCTAGTAAGATTACTGGTACCCTAGTCTCCACCATTAGTGTGCTATTACTCTTCCCAATGTTACAAGTTCGACAAGAGGTCGAGTTAAGTGGAACAGAAATCAGAAAATTTCCCTCTTTATGATATTTATCAATCTTATCTGCTTTATATTACGTCCCGATAGATTTTTTGGCGATATCACTCTTTGTTGTCGCACTTGTTTGGTGTTTGTCCTGTGATTTGTTGTCTACAATTTCCATTGGTTTATTCATTAATCTAATGAGAGCAGTCCTAGATTTAGTCATTTTCAGAGCAAACTCTGATGTCTTTGTTTTTTGAATTTGTATTTTCTCCTGTTCGTGATTACTAGTTTAGCCATTCCGGGTCCTGGAATTATATTTGTTGCTGAAATTTCACGATTTCCGTCCTGTCAACCTTATCATATAATTGAATCATAAGTCAAATTTTGTGCATGATGAAAGAAAGACTTGTACCTGAATCGAAAACTTTTTTTCCTACCTTAGGTTTAGAGTATTGATGATAATTCATTTTACAATGTAAACAGAGATGCAAACAAGTGACATTTGTTGCTTTTCTTACACTCTTTTCTTTCTACAAAAATTAAATTTTTGCTTTTGTGATTTCCTGTTAAACCTTTTCTGTTTGATGTCTTTGATCTCTATCTAGTTGGAACGAGATTACAGTTACCACAATTCTTAAGTGTCTTGAGTTTAATTGCTTTGATGGATGAGCATTATTCGCTTATCTGTTTGTAATCATTTATGAAATGCCATATTGAGGTTATGTTGAACATTTTGTATCTTAGTATTGAACAACAATTTCTTTTCATGGCACATAAAAATTGTCATTTCTGTATCCAATTGTTTTACCAAATGTTTGATCTAAAGAATACTTCAATAATAAAGTGTCTTGGTAAAAGGTCTGTGTTTTTCTAGAAGACTTGTTCTTTGCTGTTTATGTATAGCGGGAAGTCTTATAATTTTCTTTCTATGAGTTTTTGTGTACTTTCGATGAGTTCAAGTCTTCTATTTCCTGTATCCTCAAAATCTTTAGGTCTACTAGAAACTTTTATATATAAGTACTGTCTAAATACAAAACCCAAGCATCTCTAATTTCTTCTGCCATATATTTGCTAAATGCTAAATTTCCAACTGTCTATTTTGTGTTGAACCATTGATATGATTATAACAGTTTTGAGGAGTGTACAACATAACAAATGTTAATAACTGCTTAGTTACTAGTACTGATTTTTCTTTATTCAAAAGAAAAAAAAAGGAGTCTATTATGGACCATAGATGGTGAGGAGGAACAAGTAGGACTCGTACCGAAGATGTATTAATGTGAATATATGAGATCTATTAGCAATTGATGAAGAATCAAATGTTTGATTTACTAAATCAAGAAGCTCCCATGGGCGTTGAAATTGCCAATGGAGATTAAAAGAATAAATCTTTGTGAATGCTTTGTGAAATTAATCAAAGATGCACGTGACAATAAAGCTGCGGAACAGCTGAAACTTATGTATGGAAATCCAAAGGATTTATTACAATAAGGATATTTAATGAATGACTACTGTTTTAGTTGGGGTCCTTTGACACAAAAGGTGACCACAAGTAGGTGAACATTATAAGTGGAAGTAAGAAGATAAGAAAGGGCACAGGTGTTTTACCATTGCCATTTGATTAAAAAGTTTGCTTGAAGATATCTCTTTCTTGTAAGACATAGGAAACAGAGTATTGGGTGAAAGATTCATGCTGTGTGTCAAATGAGGCTCAACTTGGGACATGGGTATGGGATCAGTTCACTATAAGTTGAAAAGGCTTAACTTTTTGGGTTGCATCATCTTTTGGAGTTTTTGACATATTGATTAGGTACTTAATATTCCGTATGCGATGACACTTATTTGCATTTGAATCCATGAGGGGGTGATCTATTGGAAGGGCTATTTGTGGCT
The DNA here is from genome assembly GCF_029961685.1 of Aristolochia californica. Classification (NCBI taxonomy): domain Eukaryota; kingdom Viridiplantae; phylum Streptophyta; class Magnoliopsida; order Piperales; family Aristolochiaceae; genus Aristolochia; species Aristolochia californica. Next base: position 33,422,150 of record NW_027181881.1, on the reverse strand, counting down.
AGAGTGATGTTAGACAGAGAGAATCTGTTGGTATTAGAACCATCTCTGGAACAAACTCTGTTTTTCTCTTGAAATGGATTTGGAGGGCAATTGCAACTGGAACCTCCAGCTCTGGTGTGACTTATCCCACATTGAGGCTTTAGTGGCCTCCGATCTCATTTGAGACCTGTCACAAGTCAAAATCCGGTCCCATGTCCTTGACAGACATCTGGCTTGCCGAAACCGGGTGGTTCCTTCTGGGTTTCCTCAGCTTACTCTCAACAACCGGTTTCCTGCTGCCAATACCTGGCTCCTATTTGCCCTCTCGCGTGCTTGGCTCTTCATTTGGACAGCCAGCTTAAAAAAAATTCTAACCACTGACAACCTCCTTCGGTGTGGTAATTCAAGTCCAAACACTACAAGTCCTCTTTTCAACGCCAAGGCCGAATTGGTCAGCCATGTTTTCGTACATTGCCCTTATGCTTGGAGAGTCTGGACTAACCTACTGCATCGGATTGGCCTCTAGACCTGCGCCACCCGGGATATTCCCTCCATGATCCAATCCCTTCAGGGCTTCCACCTTCCAACGCTCAACAAACTTCTCCTCTCCAGCTGCATGGGCTTCATACCCTGGTCCCTCTGGAAAGAATGGAACAACAAATGTTTTCTTTGCAAATTCACCAACGTCGACTCCCTTGCTGATGCCATTGCTGGCCAGATGTCCACCTTGCTCTTGACCAAGAATGAATTCCTCCATCTGCAAGGCACACACTTGAGAAGTAACTAGCGGTTGATTGCTCAGAGGGCTGCCCCCCCGGCTTACCACTATGGTTGAATGGCAACCCCCTCCTGCTAGCTCCCTCAAGCTAAACTTTGATGGCAATGCCTCCGGCTGTCCAAGTCTGGCTGGCTTTGGTGGTGGCATCTGTTTGGATAATGATTTCTTCCTTGCCGCCTACACTGGGCCTCTTGGCATCTTTGACTCCATCTCTGTGGAGCTCGTGGGCCTTCTTACTGGTTTCATCATCTTTTGTGTCAGATTCTCTGGGCTGCTCATGGTGACTCCAAGGTTGACCGGTGCACTAAATTCAAAGATCACCCCCCCCCCCCCCCCCGGTAAAGACATTGGGATGTATTTTTAGACATTTGTAATATTGCCTACAACTTGCTGTGTAATTGGAATCATGTCCCCAGAGCAGCAAACACTTTTGCTGTCGGTCAGACTAAATTGGGTACCTCCCTTTAATCCCTTGTTGTAACGGGAGGACCCCCCTAGTTTGTACTTCTCTCTTCCTTTTTTAATAAATTCACACTCTTCAAATAAAAAGGGAACTTTGGTAAAAAAAAAAAAAAAAGATTGAAAAGTTTTTTTATTTTAGTGAGGATAAGGTTTAGAGGTTGGATGTGCTAGGTCTGTCCCAATTTGCTTGTAATTACCAAACCTTTAGAAATAAAGGTGGACAAAAACTGATAAAACGAAGTGTGAATGAGAAAAAGGATGTTGCAGTTAGAAACATAGTGCTGCAAAGAGCAAGGAAAACTAACCTTAAAGTTTAGGTTTGCTCTATAGTAACTTGCTATGGTAATGTACTAAAGTGATTTCTATTGAATGCTCTACCATTACTGCTTTAGTAACCTCTAATTGGTTTTTTACAAATAAGGGAAAGATAATCAGAGAGTGAATAAAGATGAAGTAAGAAATTTAAGAAAGAGAAAGAAAGGAAGTTAGAGAAGAGAGTTTAAGATAGAGAGGAGAGAAGGAAGGCTTAGGCTTTTTTATTTTGGAAATTGCTTCCCACAAGATTCACACCAAATGCCAAAAGCAAATTGCTGTAGTTCTTTTTTCATGAGTTGATTTGATTACAAGAGACTTATGACTTTATAGATGAATAAAATAAATTGGCCACTAATCTTAATATGTAAAAGGCACATATTAAAGCGCTGTGATAACTAAAAACTAAAGGCTGAGATTTAGTGGACCTAGAATTAACACATGATGAGGCTCATCTAGAGGCAGCACTAATGAAATATCCTAAACAACCTAAAAAAAAAAAAAACAAACACTACAATTAAAATCCAACATATACCCATATTTAAATATCCTAAAATTAAGCTTCAGGGCCTTAAATCTACTAAAATTACACAGACTAATTTCCCTCATTGAGCCAAACATTTAACTTTTAATTTTACTTTGACGGATAGACCTGAAACCCTTGATCCTGTCAGTGAGCACTGGCAAAATGCTACTTGGTCTAAATGCCTTTTTGTGAATGTTGGCATTGGAGGAGCTGAATCTGTGTATAAGCATTGGATTGCTACTTAGTCTATGTGGTTTCTGATCCACAATTGTAGTCATGGGCTATTAGTAAGTGTAGCAAATTTTAGGTGACTATTATTGGTTTCAATATATTTAGTGCTAGAAACATCTTTTAATTTAAAGCTTTTTATAATTTGAAATTGTTTGTCACATTATATTTACAATATGTATTTTAAATTTTTATTGCTAATTCAAGTGGTAAATGGGTGTGTGAAGTTGGGTCTAAGGCCCATCCCAAAATGACTAGCCAACTTAGGGAACCTCTTTCCTAGCTAATAAACTCAAGATCTTTGTACTCACTAATCCATGTGAGATTATTCCTTAACACTCCCCCTCACGAGTAGGCCGTTGGCCCTCTTTTGTGGCTCTACAAGTGGATAGTTTAGGTGTAGGCCCACATATGAGTGCCTGCTCTAATACCATATGAAGTTGGGTCCAAGGCCCATCCCAAAATGACTAGCCAACTTAGGAAACCTCTTTCCCAGCTAATAAACTCAAGATTTTTGTACTCACTAATCTATGTGGGACTATTCCTTAACAGGGTGTCTATTCATCTATATTTGAAAGTGGAAATCAGAGTGATAATGGGATGGGCTAGCCTATTGAATACTTATGGGCGACTTATTGGTCTCTTCATGTCTAAGTAGATGCAAATGAATGGAAAACTATGAAACCCTTAAAAATGGGTCCTTATGTATTTGTAATGGAATACTGCAAGCATGTCTCATTTTCTAGAGTACATCAATAGATATGTATCAGCAGATATGGATAGATTTGCATTGAAATTATTTTATATATATATATATTTGAAATGGTGAAGTAGCTTTGTTACTGAGGAAATAATATAAATACTAGGAGTACATTAAGGTACAAGAGGAAATGAGCCTCCTATCAATAGGGAAGGATGGGAAACCCCTTTTTTAACAAGCACATCAGCTACGCTATTGGCAGAATGGAGAGTATGGTTCCAGGAAACATATAAAGAATTATGTATGTTTTTTTTCCTCTAAGACTGCATTGAAATTGTAACCACAGAGAACATACAAAGGGCCCAAAAAAGGATAAAACAAACATGAAAAAGGAAGAGAAGAACAAACAAGCAGAGGCAAGAAAGAAACATGCAAACACTTAAAAGGGCAAGAAGATGTAATCGGATGCAGCTCATAGGCTTCTTGAAGGAAAGAGAAGAAAGAACCTCATAAATACTAGATGTGTATCTGTCCTCATTTGGAAGCTCCACAACCTTCTTGTAGTTGTTGTTTTCATCATAATCAGATAAGAGATTTCTTTATGATTATTTTATTAGGGTTTTGTATTAGTCATATATTGTCTTCCTAAAGGTTGCTTTTTTGTATTGAGAATGTCTGCAATGAAGTGCCTCTTTATTTAGTCAGTTTTCTCTTAACTGGCAGCTGGAGCTCTTACCTTGGCTAGTCGTTTTTAGTTCAGGAAGAGCTAGTTTAATTGTATTCATACAGTTCTGTCCTCAAAAAAAGTTCTATTGATAGTTAGTATATGGCTAGGATCTGATGGAAAATTCAGTTCTAGGAGCATGTGATAAGGTTCTAAACGAAATTGCTTTAACTCGTTGAGGTTTATTTTGGTGAAAATTTGGAGCATCTTTTGCTCAATATTTTGTCTTGTTTTTGTCCTTTTTATTAAAGTTTTTTTTTTTTTAAAATAATGTAAAAATGAAAATGTGTTTTGGCTGATTGCTTCACAAAACCAACTCTAACACTGGACTGTCATTCATCTCAATGAACAATGTGTTACCTGAGTCCTTATATTACTGGAAAGATAAAAATTGGCTACGGTCTTACTCGTGTTCTGCATTGTTATTAGTTGTTTTCTTCTTTTTAATGATTTTTAAATTTGAAAAAAAAAATTGCTATTGAAAAAGGGTTGTCTTTTGAGAGAAAACTTAGATAGCAATTGAAATGCAACTTCCTTGGGTGTAAACTCTGCAAGGGAAGGGCAGCCACAGCGACATTGGAAGGGCGATTAGAAACAGAAAACCAAGGTGAGTGAGGGAAAGATGGTGAAGGAAGAGGGAGATGATGAGCTGCCTAGAGATGCGAAGATTGTGAAGTCATTACTCAAGTCAATGGGAATACGTGAGTATGAGCCGCGTGTAATCCATCAATTCTTGGAGCTGTGGTACCGTTATGTTGTTGACATATTGACAGATGCACAAGTGTATTCAGAGCATGCTGGCAAGCCTGCTATTGATTGTGATGATGTCAAGCTTGCCATCCAGACCAAGGTCAATTGCAGCTTCTCGCAGCCACCACCTCGGGAGGTACTCAAACTTTACTTTGTATCTTCCTCGATCTTGCCTAACAGAGAATCTTGTGTACGAGTAGGGACACATCAGTTGTGGGCCAATAAACCTCTGGTCCCAGGCTGAACCTGGCTCTGATGCCATGAACAAATCAGTTGTGAATTTGATGAAGAGCTATGGTTGACCCCTAACAAAATTTTCTTCTCACTAGTGTGAAAACATTTCTTGTTATCCTGGGCAGTATTAACTGTTTAACTAAAAGAATTCTTGATTTCTAGAGGATGATCTGGAACCCCTGCTCTCTAGATATGTGAACCCCTATGCTTTTAGTTTTTTTTTCTTTTGGTTAGTTTCGTTTGTTTTGAGTTTGCTTACATCACCTGCTGGCTTGCCTCCGATTTGAACCTGAAATCGAGCAGTCCCGCTTCTGTTCCATGCTATGAACTCATTTCTTGCTAAGACTAAATGTACTGTACTTTTATAATATAAGTGGTGCTGACGGAAAGTTTGTGGTCTCCTATTCAGGTACTTTTGGAACTTGCCAGGAACAGGAACAAAATTCCTTTGCCTAAATCTATTGGAGGTCCCGGAATCCCCCTCCCACCCGAACAGGATACATTGATCAGCCCCAACTACCAACTAGCTATTCCAAGAAAACAGTCGAGCCCAACAGTTGAAGAAACAGAGGATGAAGAGGGGGTAAACACAAATGCAAATGTTCCAGAAGAGCGAAAACTAGATCAGCAACAACCGCCTCAAAGGGTATCTTTCCCCCTTGCGGCAAAGCGTCCTAGATAAGCTCATCCTAGTATTTATCAGGTATCTTTCTTCAGTCTCATTCTGGTTCTAAAGGTCAAAGAACTTTAATATTTGTTAGAGGGTGGTGATGGTGATTTTAAAGTTTTTTGACTGTTATCTTTTTTATCCCACTGAATCTCAAAGTAAATGCGAATATGGGAGAGCCCATCTTTTCTGTACTTTCGCCCAAATGATTGTGGGGGAAAACAAGTGTCCGAGCAATATTAAAAAACTCGGGTGAGACAGTAATAGTTCATCAGGAAAATGGAAAGTAAGCATGCTGAGAAAATTTTAAGGACATGCGATATTAAAAATGTGAATAAAAAATGTTTATGAAATCCCTGTAGTATACTGAAGAAATAAATCATGCATTATTTAAAATTATGTAAGAATTGGATCAGAACATGTGAAACATGCTTAAGACGGATTATTTAAAATTTTAAAATATGCATGTGCTTTTAAGAGAAATCCGGCATCGAGAAACCTTTATCTTGACATGAATTTTATGGAGTAGGGGTGTCAATTTTACCTGTTTATACAATTTTTATTTTATCGTTTATTAAACAGAAAAAAAAAACAGGGAACAATTTTTTTTACATGATCTGGTATTCAGAATTACTGGTTTATCGTTTATTAAATGGAGGGGAAATTGATAAGGGTTATTTCGTACTTGGTTACTCAATTAACAGATTATACATAAGAGTAGTTCAATAAATTTTATTTGAGTGAGTATATATTAGAGATAGAACATGGTTAAAGCGTATTTTTTAAAGGATTTTGTAGTACATTAGAATAACATTGTTTATGTTCTTTTGTGTATAAAATTATATGATTTGTTTTATAAAATTTTGATTTTTTAATTTTTATTACTTTTATTTACCTGATTGCTCATTCTATTGTCTGATTAATAGGTAATAAATGATATATAGAATAGTTGATTCTAAATACCTATAATACCTTATATTGATGTCGACGAACAAAGAGACCTGGTTCAAGAAACGATGTGATTGCAAATACAAGGAAAATTACAAGAATTCAGTTATATGAGGTCCTATATCTGGTTTGGTTCTCTAATTGGATCTTGACATGTGAACTTGATTTGAGCCTTGAATTGTTTGTGTAGTGACTTGGAACCTCCCATGGTTGACTGACACAGGTTTTATATCTAGTCTGTACTTGATGCTTGATAAGGAAATTTGGATTTGGATTTCGGCAACGACTCCTAAGATGGTACGGAAAGTAGTTTGCTAAGATAATAACTTGTTGCTACTTTACTATTGAAATATGGTAGGGATTCAAGCTAAACTTGTAGTTTGAGGCATTGAGAGGGACAACAACACAATTGTGGCAAAATGCTTACTTGGTGCAAGTTCCCTTACGACTTTAAGGGAATTTAACAGATTTGAAGCAAAATTTCTATTTGTTGCAAACTCGTGATGATTTTGTAGGCCCAGTTGGCGTCTCAAGACAAGGGTGAATTGAGAATGACAATTAAAAATGAAGTGCTTGATGTTCAAATAAATTTGAGAAACTACATAAAGATGCACATAACAAACAAGAGGCCAATTTTTTTTTGTTTTTGATGTTCCCTTAGTGGTAATAACAGTCCTAGAACCTTTACTCAGGAAAAATTCACTAATATGTCTATTAGCAAAAAATTATAAAAGATATTCTGAACAAGCTGTGTAATACCCAATTACACTTCCCAATTTCTCCCAAAAATATTCTCAAAGAACTAGATTTTATCTCTAGTGGGTAACTCCCTTCTAGAATTGAAGGTTCCAAAAAATCTTTTGAAAAATGTGAAAAATTCAAAAGATAAATCGAAAAACTTAAACCTTCTTTTGAAAGATAGTCACATGCATAGTATTTTGAAGTTTTCAGCACTTTAGGCACAAATAATGATGTGTTTGGAGCTTTGAAGGAATTAGGAATGCCAAGAACAAGGAGATTTGAAAGGATATGGCAGGAATCAGGATTTTCTCTTATAAAAGGGTACAATCCAAACATATTTTTCTTGAAAGCTTAAGTTTGCTAATTGTTCAGGATTAAGTTTGAGCCCCTATATATAACTTTTTTTTTTATGAAACTAGCCATTTTAGATATTTGTACAAACACTACATAGAAGGGATGATCAATCATAACTTTCCTTGATCGATCAATTGCTCGTCCCACAACTATATTTTGGAGTTGCTATAGTCGATCATAGCATTGATCAAAGTGTTTGCTAAACGAATGATCAATCATACTACTGTATGTGCATCAATCATGGTTTATACATTGGCCTTGGTTGATCGATAATGCTTACATAGGCTGGTCACTCATGCTTTATAAATTCTGCCTGCAACATCCTGTATGATAGATCATGTCCAAGGGGGTTAATCGGTCATGCTTTCTGAGCTTGCCGGTCAACAAACTATAAAGCACATCATGCTTTATGTTGAGGGTTTGTTGTTTTCGTATGAGCGATCATGTAACTAGGTGTATGATCAATCATGCTTTCTAAACTTGCCTGTCAGCATACAATATGATCAATTATGATTTATGCTGAAGGTTTGTTGTTTTTTATTTGATCGATCATGGAACTAAGTGTAAGATTGATCATAAAGGATGTAGTTGAAAGTTTTCAAATTTTACTCTCCCTTAAAGTATGCTTATTTATCTCCCCTTTTTTTATTATTCATTAAGATAAAACAAAAAATTATAGTGAGAGAAAGATTATCAAAAAGATTTTCATTGCATTATGATGAAATATGATTACAAGACATCAAGTACAAAGTATTGAAAAAGAAATTAAATACAATATGTCAACCTAGACAAAACAACTATGGAGCCTAGACTCCATGCATCAAGTGGACGTGGTGGTGGTGTAAGAGTTAACACAAGCGAGGATGGTGTGTAAAAGTTCGTCCATCCATGCCTGAGAAGTCTTCAATTCCATCTGAGCTTCTTTTCTCTTTCTAGTCTTCCTTTAGCTCATGCACGTCATCTTTTAACCAAGTCAGCCGATTCGAGCTAAGAAAACCTCTCACCTCTCTTGTTTTTTCATAAATGCAAACTAGTCGGTCTGGTCCCTATGAGAACCAGGCTTATCCACCGAGCACTCCACCTCTTGGGGTACCTTTCCTCGGATATGCTTGGGGATCCATTCTCCACGGACCTTCTCGAACCAAACTTGCCCACCTTCACTTCTCCAATGACCAATTACTTTGGGAGAAGACCTCCAGATCAAAGTCCATACCCTTACATACCATAATCATAGTAATGATTATCCCTAATGGTAAACCATAAGCCTGAACATTGTTGGCCACGTCGATCGTCCTAAGCAAAACAACGTAGGTGAAACCAAGTTTGATCTTCCCCATCAATGCCCATAACCAAAACTCATCTATAGTAGTGAGTCTAAAAAATGTACCCTTAAGTGGGTTGAGGAAATGAATAAAACAACCTAAGGGGGAGTCTAAAAAATGTACCCTTACGTGGGTTGAGGAAATGAGTACAACATGTCATGTGAACTTGTTATCTTCAGTTAGTTACTTTGGTTCTCTTGCATTATTCATAAGAAACCTTAAAGACATACATGTAATGTATAACTAACCCCATAATATAAATATATGCTATAGGAGCTTGTCCTCATTCTGGGCCTTAGGGGGAGCTCCTCAACATACTCTGAAGTTCTCTTTATCCTCTTGGTTTATTACTCCCTATCTTGCTCTTTTCTCTCTTCTTCTCTTCCTTATTCTTCTTCTTCTTTTTCTTCCCTAATGACTATGAAACCCTAGAATTCAACATGGTATTAGAGTAGGGATTCTAAGGGTTCAATTTGAAGTTGATCAGATTTTTCCATGAAATTCTAGAGGAACTCAAAACTCATGTGCCATATAAGGAAGCAACCAAAAGTTGTAATTCAACCAAGGGTTTTCCAAAAGTTTGAGTTTTTTTTTGAGAAATCTCTCAATGAAGATTAGTATTCATAATCCATGTGTTTTTAGAATCTCTCCTTGAGTTCCTAAAGGTTCAATTTGAGTTTCTTATTTTTAATGTTTTTTGGAATCCCCCATGTTGACCGAGTGTTGACTTTCATCTATATTTTGATGATAACAAAAGTTAATTGATCTAAAAATTACAAATTTAGCATTTCAGATGCATTTCCTTCAAGAGACACAAAACATCATGGTTTATGCAAAAGAACCGGCACAAGAATCTCAAGACCTTAAACTCCACATATGTGTGAAGTCATCTTGAAGAAACACCTACATGGGAAGAAATGAAGAATTGAAGATTAGAGCCTAAGTAATCTAGTAAATCTCAAGAACTCTATTTATGTAAGAGAGTAGTCTCAATTCTTCAACTTGAGGTACAATTGAAAATTTTGGAGCTATAAGATATGTTGTATTCATAACATGTTTCATGGATGCATACCTACTCACAAACATGTTAGAATAACTTAGGAAACAATTTCATCATGCTTTGAAGCCTAGAATATAAACTTGGCATTGGCATGATTGATCATTGCCAATGATCGATCATCCAAAATGTGTACTAGCTGAAAATATAAAGCATGATTGATCAATCAGGGGTAATTGATCGATCTATCATAACTTAGCCAGAATGTGTTATAAAGATGATAAATCATTTTCGATAGACTGATCTATCAACCTTATCCAAGCATTGAAAAAGTATAAAGCATGATCGATTCTACCATCTAACTGGTCGATCATAGAGAAGTATGCCAATGAGGGACAAAATGCATGATCGATCATACCCTTGACATTGATTGATCATTCATGTATTGCACAACTAGTAGGATCATTGCATGATCGATCAATTTAAGTGCATAGGTTGATCAACTTAACTTGTCAGACCCCACGAACAAATATGATCAATCATTCCATTGTTCAACTGGTCAAAAGAGTGACAAAAAATATAGCAGTTAGACAAGATTTATCAATCATACCTTTACATTGATCAATCATTTTGTTGTCAACTTCTTACAAATGGCCAAATAATTGTAAGTTTGGCTTGGGGAACTTATAAATAACCCACCAAATGTGCCTTTGAAAATTCAATGAGTATTTATTGGCATACCCATATTGATCAAAGCATTCGTTCTTGAAAAATCCTTAGAAAAATGTATTTTCATCAACTCCTCTCTAATTCTCTCTTTTCACTTTTATACAAGCCCCAAATCCTTTTCTTTCATGCGTCAAAGTTGGAGGCTTGGGGAATTCAAAGGAGAAGGTTATCTCTCCATCAAACAAAGGGTGTAAAGTTTTGTTATTCTCATATTTTTACATTTCAACTTATAAGTTCATCTAGGACCTTGAATTCTAGATAAAAGAGCGTGCTAGAACTAAAATCTAGCCAAATCTTTGCGGTGATTCTTTTAATCATGTATTTGAGCACACACTTGGCTTAAAAGAGAGCCAAATCGAGTACACTCAACTTTAATTTGCAAAAACTCAATTCAACTCCCCCCTCCCATTGTTCCCCCCCCCCCCCCCCCCCTCCCCCATCGTTATTGCCATAAGAACTCTATTTTTTGAAAACCTCTTAAATCTTCTCAAAAGAGGCCAGATTTGGAATATATTATGGTCATGAAATTTTTTACCACTCCCTTTGACTTATTCTCCTTAAATTTTTATACTTTCTAAGTTATTTTATCTCATATGAAAATTAAAACCCTAATTTAGGGTTTGATGGAATTCAATCATTGATTCTACTTCTAGTGCATATAAGAGCTTTCCTTAAGGCGAGTCATCCCATAAATATGTTTTGGCATCAAAAAGTTTTGTAAAAGTCAATATCGTGCTTTTATATTCTAACATTGAGAATTCAAATTCTGCATATACTTTTGTCTTTTTGACTCTTACATGCTAAAATTTTTGATTTAAGTCTTATTCTTAGAAGTTTCCTTTTGCTGATTCCTATATTTATGAGAATCACTCTCCATATTTTCTCTTCTCGTATTGAATTGAGTTCTTGAAAGTTTTAAAATTATGTTTTTTACACCACTCATCTTCTTTCTATGAATTTAGAAAAAAAAATGATTTCTTAAGAGTTACTACAATTCCTTTCATAGGTGTCCCAACTAATTTGGGTTGTTCTCAATTGGTCGAAGAGAATTGCCATCACTCATGACTTAGATGAGAAACGCATAAAGCCACCTCCTTCATTGAATGAATAAGATTCTAACAACAAAAAATAGCTTAAAGAAGACACTTTGGTGATTAATTGGTTGATTAACAATATGAAAGAGTTTGTGGCTAATGATGTCATCCACCTTGAAACTGAAAAAAACACAAGGGATACGTGCCTCAAACTTTATTCTAGTATTGATAGCCTTCAAAAGCTCTATGATGTTTTTCAAGTCATTTATAATACAAAGTAATTAGATGAGTACTTTACCTATTTTAGAGGATTCTTGCAAGAGTGGAAGCTTGCTCAACCTTATTCCATTGGCATTATTGTTCAAGAACGACTAAGAGAGGAATTAGTTGGGGCTATTTGTCTTGATAATCTACACCCATACTGGAATTAGTTGGGGCTATTTGTCTTGATAATCTACACCCATACTTGGATGTTGCCAATATCGAAATTCTAAGTTCATATGCAAAGCCCTCATTTGGGGACATATGTGCAACAATACTTTGGATTCCAGCCTAACATACTAAGAAAATAACTGATCCTTTTGAGACATAAACCATGGTTAGTCAAGGTCGAGGTAAGATTATCAAGGAATGGGCTGAGCCAAAGGTTTTGGTAGAGGCAGAGGTAGAGTAAAAGTACTAGTGAGTCTTCAAGAGATTCCTAATTAGATCTTTCCAAGATCCTTCCAAAAATATATTTGACTCCAGCTTGGGATAAACCAGTTTAGATTCAGTTCCTCATGAATTAGGCAATATATGATTGATCTAAAATAAAATAAAATCAGGCCAAATCAATAAGATATTGTGAGAAATTTTAAAACAACAATCTTTCTTTAAATGGATTGGTGTCAACTACACTTTCAAAGGTGACTTCATTTATTACTTTGTGCTTGATTCTTTTTATGTAAAATACAATATTCTATTCTTGATTTTCCAAGAACAATCAACCAACTCGTGGCTCTCAAAACATTCTCCAAAAAATCACAAAATCGAGCAGAGGTTTTCAAAAATCTCGGGTAATGTAGAAGCTTAGCATGGAATCTAAATAATTAGATTTCTGAAATCCATTGGATAAAAAACCACTCATAATACGCTCAAGAACATTTTTCTTCATCAGGAAAATCTTGTTCCCACAAAATTATAACTTTTATGCAGGAAATCTCAACATAAACCGATTTTTAGCAAAGAACTTGCAAACCAGCAAAATTGCCTTGGTAAACTTCTTCTAATCCAAGAAGCATAAATCTCTATAACTTCATAAGATGAAGACAACAATAACATAATCTCTGAACCATCTTCTAAAGATCTAAAAACCAAGAGTATGAAGTAATAATAACAAGAATGAAAAACTTATCTCACAAGCTTCAATCTTGCTTCACAAAGAGCCTTCTATGAGTAACTTTGATCATAATTTCTTAGAGCATTCTTTTGTTGTGGGCATCCTAAATTTGATGCTCTGATACCATGTGGAATTTAGGACCCCATGATTGAAACCTCGAGCAAGACGAGAGAGGGAGAAGAAAAAGAGCAAAGAGAGTGAGAAAGAGAGCTCGAGTAGAGTGGAGAGAAGAGAAAAAGAGAGAAAAGAGTTTAGGCTAGAGAGAGATTCTTCACGAGTTGAGAAGTGGAGAGCTTGATTGAACCCTCAACCAATACCCCTATTTATACTATTTCAATTACATATTAAGAGACAAGATATGCTCTCTAATATCGCTAATTACATCCTTCATGATTATCCAAATCTACATAAATCAAGGGAAGATAAATCGATTACATTAATCAAGGAAGATTGCCAAATCTTCCAACTCATGTGATAAAGATTCTAGCTCGTGTGATGACTCATCATGTCACCTCATGTGATCATGGTGGGTTCCACCTTGTGACACTGATAGTTATTTATCTCTAAAAGATGGTTTATGGATGGCTTTCTCATCTAATCTGAATGAGAAGTCGGTGATTATATTTTTGGCTTTGAAAGTGGCTCGCCCATAGTGATTATGCTCAGTTTTTATTCCCCTTGCATGACCAATTGTGATATTGCTCTCTTGCATATTATGCTGATGTTCGTGACTAGAATTTTTATAAGAATCAAAGTTCACAATATTTCTTTTATTGGAATCCAAGTTTACTATGATTTAAGCTTTTTTCAACCATTTTTTGAATTATTATATCGGTTAGTTGTTTATCCTCTTGTTTCTTCCTAAAGAGCTCGAAAAAATATTGTTTGAGAGGTTGTTGAGGAGGATTTTTTTTATAAGGTTGCTGGTCTTTGCAATGGTTTTTTATGTCTTTGATTGGTTGTGTTTCACATTATCTTTGTGCATTAACTAAGTCAAGTCACAAAACCTACTCTGATTCCATGTTGATTTTTTGGAAAAGAGAAAACCTTCACTGACTTGTTATAATTTGAGTACATGAACTTCTATTGATAATAGAGGAAACAAGTAGAATCCAATTATAATTAAATTACCTTTATCCCAGTTACACTAATGTTAAACACTAAAAGATAAGTCCTAGAACAATTGAATAACTGAATATAAATAGAAGACTAACATAGCTAAAACATTTTTTAACTGAAAATATTCTATAAAACTTCCTACCATAATATTATGGCTCCATAAGACTTCTTGTTGTGAGAGTCATGTGAGACTTTTTCATACTTGCTCTTCAACACACACCATGAAAAATCTATTCATAGTCTAAACAAATAAAAAAAAAGATACAATGCTCAATTACATGAGATTGCAAAGCTCAAGAAAAAGCTTATTGTCTTGAAGGAGGTTAATGAAGCCATATAGCCAATGCCTAGAGACAATGTGGATCAATAGACAAACTATCAAGTGATAGACATACATTTGAGAAGAAGAGCTTAGACTAAGAATAGTAAGTCAAACTCTTATCTTTTAAATCCACACCCAAGAGCAAAGTTGGGAAGAACAAGAAAAAGCAAATCAAGAAATTCTCTCCCCTTCCTCACATTTGATGCCACCTTTGCAATGAAGTGGGTCACTATGCCCACATTTGAAAAGCTAATAATGAAAATGACATCAAAATAACTTGGGTACCCAAATCAACCGAAAAGGTTGTCTAACCCTAAAGAACTTGGGAAAACAAATTTTGAAGCCCAAATCATCTAGCACTTCAAATGTCTTCCCAAAGGGACCCAACCAAAAATGAATCTCTAAGGGTTAAACTTTTCATTATGTAAGTTTGTCTCCGAGCCTTGAATTTATGAAAAAGAGAAAAAGTTCATTGACTTGTTGTAATTTTAGAACATGAGCCTCTGTTTATAAACGAGGAAACAAGTAGAATCCAATTACAATTAAATTACCCATATCCTACCCAAAGTTAAATACTAAAAGATAAGTCCTAGAATAATTGAACAAGTAAACTTAAATAAAAGACTAACATAACTAAAATACCTTTAACTAAGACTCTTCCGTGATACCTCCCGAGACTCATGTAAGACTCCACCATATTAATTATGGGTTTGTGAGAGTCATGTAAGACTCTTCCACGTTTTCTCCTCAACAACACCAACAAATGTTTGAATTTTGGACAGCGCTTGCTTGAGGTACATCATCGATAATAAGAAAAAGTTTGTTCATGTTGAGTACCTAGCCAATACTACCCAAAAGATCGACTTGTTAGGAGCGGAAGGCATAAGTACTTAACCCCAGGACCAAGTGGGTCATGAGCCCATAACATCATACCCACCTTCACGAGCCGACGTCCACGAAGGCTCACACTAGCGGCGAGGGGGGAGGCTATTATATTATCACAGTATTGCCAACGTCTGGGAATCGTGAATGCCCACGCCGGGAATCGAACTCGTGACCAAGCGCTAGCTCTGATACCAAATTTTTGTGGTCTCTGACCATGGATCGTGTGATTTAGCAAAGGGAGAGGTCGTTTAGGGAATCAGAGGGTAAATTGGGATGTATTGATTTACCTGGGTGACCTATGATGGCGATTTGAGATGAGAAAATGGAATGGAATGATCAGGCTCGTCAAGGGGAAACATGTACCCTTGGGTTCGTCAAGGAGAACGCTGATCCTGGGTTCAATGAAGGAGAACACCGATCCTGAATTAGGGTAAACTCTGCTTACCTTTCCTTCATCCCCGTGAGCCCCTTAAAGGCTAATCACGCCAAGGCATCGAAATGAGAGTTTTAAATAAAGTAAACTCATAATTCCTAATGCACTTGAAGGTCCTACTGAGTTACCACTCACCCGCGTCCCCTCTGCATGACTCGTTCCGCTATCGAGTCCACAACATCACTCCCCCCTGGAAAACGAGCTTGTCCCCAAGCTCAAACATAGGGTAGACATGTTGAAATACTTCTAGATCCTCCCAAGTGGCATTGGTGATGTTTGTGTGTGTCCACTGAACTAGGACTTCCCTCCTATTCCGATTCTGGGGAGCATTTAAAAATTTGGCGGGCATGAGAGAAACTTTGCCGTCCTCAATCGGTGGTAAAGAGGGAGTAGAAGGTGGATCTGGTCCTTTGAATGGCTTGAGGAGAGAGACATGAAAAACATTGTGGAACTTTGACTCTGGAGGAAGGTGCAGCTTATATGCTACTTGACCCACACGCTGGATAATTTTGAATGGCCCAAAATATTTCGGAGAAAGCTTGTGCCGACTGCCCGCCAGTGAAGTTTAATGGTAAGGCTATAGACGGAGCCATACTATATCACCTGGATTGTACTGAACATCCCTGTGGCCCTGATCGTAATAGTCCTTCATTCATGTTTGAGCTTTCCGAAGCCGTTGGAGAGTAGATTCCAGTAATTGATCTTGATCCATAAGAGCTTGGTCAAAGGCCTCCACTCTAGTGGAACCATGAGCATAAGAAAGCAAGTGAGGGGGATCCCGCCCATATAATATCCGGAAGGGAGTCTCCTGTAAGGCCGTGTGGAAAGATGTATTGTAGCAGTACTCTGCCCATGGAATTCATTCCACCCACCGTTTAGGGTGATCTCCCACCAAATACCTTAAATACATTTCAATGGTGCGGTTCACCACTTTGATCTGTCCATCCAATTGAGGGTGATAAGCGGATGAATAATTGAGTTTGGAGCCACATAGCTTGAAAAGGTCTCTCCAGAATTGACTTGTAAAGACTACATCCCTATCACTTACAATTGATTCCGGAATACCGTGGAGGCAAACAATATTGGAGAAGAAGACATGTGCTACGGTCGCCGCTGTATATGGGTGCTCCAAAGGAATGAAGTGGGCATATTTTTAAAATTTGTCCGTGACCACAAAAAGAATAGATTTCCCCGAAGCCTGAGGGAGGCCCTCAATAAAGTCCATCGAGATATTGGACCAAACTTGTGTTGAAAGAGCGAGTGGTTGCAGCACCCCCGCGGGGCTTAAATGATCTGCTTTGTTTATTTGACAAACTTAACATGCAGTCACATATGTGGCAATTGAGGATTTCATCCCTTCTCACTAAAAATCCCCGCGAATCTGATTTAATGTTTTCTGAGTGCCTTCATGATAACTGTCATGGTAAGAGGATAACACCACTGGCACCAAAGGTGAGGAGTGAGATAAATAAATACGCCGGTTATACAAAATAAGGTTGTCATGCAAGGACCATTTTTTTGGCTATGTCCATGCGGCAATATTGTGAGACAACTCCTGCAGTTCTGGTGTGAGCTAGGTTTCCTCCTTTATGGACTCCAAAATTAGGGGTTTTGGATGACTAATTGCACACAATTTTGCTGGATCTTCAGACCGACGTGAGAGTGCATCAACAGCTTTGTTCAATGTACCCGCCTTATGTTCCACCGTAAAATCAAACCCCATTAACTTGTTGATCCAATGTTGTTGGGGGGAAGTTGATATGCGCCGATCCAACAAAAATTTTAAACTGTAGTGGTCAGTGCGGATGATAAAATACTTGCCCACAAGTAAGGTCTCCAATGGCGGACCGCCTTAGCTAATCCAATGAGTTCGCGTTTGTAGGGTGGTAATTTGCGATGGTGGTTTACGAGTTGGCGGCTGAAATAGGGAATAGGGTGCTGAGATTGTTGAAGCACCGCCCCAATACCTCCTCCTGAAGCATCACATTCTACCATAAAAACCTGCCTCAAAATCTGGTAACTATAATACAGGCACATAGGCCAATGCTTACTTAAGTTTCTGGAATGCTTGATCGGTTTCTTCATTCCACTCAAAGGCATTGCGTCAGAGAAGGTTGAATAAAGGAGCTGCTAGTAGCGCATAATTAGGAATGAACTTTCGATAATATCCCGGTAGGCCCAAAAATCCCACAATGCTGAAATATTTCTCGGTGGAGGCCAATGTGTGATAGCTGCAATTTTTTTCGGGTCCACTGTGACCCCTGACGCTGTAATAATATGCCTCAGATAGGCCACTTGTGTTCTACCAAAGGAGCACTTTGACCGTTTTAAGTAACGTTGATGTGCTAGAATAAGTTGGAAAACCAAACGTAAGTCTTCTAAATGCTGATTCCATGACTTGTTGAAGATTAAAATATCATCAAAGAATACTAAAAAAAACTTTCTGAGATAGGCACTAAATACCTCATTCATTAGGGCCTGGAAAGTTGATGACACATTGGACAGACCGAAGGGCATTACTATGAATTCAAAGTGGCCTTGGTGACTACGGAATGATGTCTTCTCAATATCTGGAGGAAACATTCTAACATGATGATACCCCGAGCGCAAGTCCAATTAGCCCCATTTAATTCATCTAATAGCTCATCCACTACGAGGATAGGGAACTTGTCTTTGATTGTCTTTGCATTTAATTCTCGGTAGTCCATGCAAAACCTCCAAGTATTGTCATGTTTCTTCACCAATAAGACTGGAGATGAGAAAGGAGACTTACTCGGTCTGATGAGGCCTTGTTTGAGTATAACTTTGCATTGACATTCTATTTCATCCTTTTGGAGGTGTGGGTACCTATATGGTAGTACAACTACCACTTCAGACCCGGTCTTCAAACAAATCTGGTGGTCACAATGTCTCAATGGCGGTACAGTCGTAGTTTCCTAAAAGAGGTCGGTAAAATCCTCCAACAAGTTTTCTATAGTGGTAGTTGTATGTTGTTGTTGCTGAAGTCCATGTACATGTGATGTAACATCAGCCTTACGACTCTGTAATGTAACCGTATGACCTTCAATTTCAAAGTTCATGGTCAATCTTGCGAAATCCCACAAGATTGGACCCAATGTTTGAAGCCATTTGATGCCCAAGACCATATCAAATCCCGCTAGTGGAATGATAAAAAATTCCGCAGAAAATTGGTTACCATCAACTAAAAACATAACTGCCTTACTGACCCCGTAGCTTGGAACCTTTTCCCCATTTGCCACCGAAACCGAAGCTATTGGCCAAGGTTGAATCTGAAGTTGTAAATGTTTGGCGGCATTGAAACTCAAAAAATTATGAGTACTCCCTGAGTCCACAAGACTTAAGAGTGGTTGATCGTTGACTAGGGCACATACTTGGATAGTTTTGGTGGACTGGAGTCCTGTGATAGCGTGTAGAGAAATTGCAGGGTCCTCAACCTCTTGTTGTTCTACCTCTGGGGCTTCTTCATCCTCATCATCCACTTCCAACCAGAATAATTTTTTACATTGATGACCAAACGTATATTGCTCATCACAATTATAACTTAATCCTTTCGATCGCCTTTCTTCCATCTCTGCCTAGTTCAATTTCTTGATGTATGCTAGGTTAGAAGGAATGGGCTTAGGGGCTTGAGGAGCACCCGTAGACACATTAGTTCTCCACGATGGTGCTGTAGTGGTCACTCCAGCATTATTTTTACCCACTGCCAAGTTGGCCTTCGAGTTTGAATTTTTTGCTCCAATGCTCTGGCCAAATTCATTGCTCATGCTAGATTGGTAGGAGCAAGTAGTTCTACTTCCAGTTGCAGGGCTTCTGTCAAGCCAGCAGTAAACAGACCGACTTGTTAGTCTACCCTCACCACTTTACTGGCCCTTGCAATTTTTCTTGGAATAATTTTTGATATTGTTCGACACTACCCGTTTGTCGCAGCAGCACTAAATCGCCTAATGGATTGCTTTGAGTGGGTGGCCTAAACCGAATTGTACACAATTATTTAAATTCATCCCACTCTATGCTCGGGTTTTCCATTTCCAATTGATGGCCCCATAGCTGCGCTTCATCGAGCATGTGGAAGGCGGCTAGCCCTACCTTGTCTATTTCAACTGTCCTTTGGTCAGAAAAAAAAATTCACACCTATAAAACCCAATCAGAGGGTCCTCTGACCCCGTTAAACATAGGAAAATCCCGTTTGGTGTATCTGGGGTTGTCCCTCCTCCTGGACTAAAACCCCCTCCCTGTGCTAGATGTTCTACGCATTCAACATAGTGCTCCCACTGCCTGGTCGCAGGGCTTCTTCCCTCTTCTCGTGAGGTTAGGTTTCTACCCCCAATTAATTCATACAATTTATTAGATAAAGCTTAGATTTGTGAATTTACCTGGTGAGAGACTCTGTTGTCCAACAACGTAGCCAGTCGACCCTCACTTTCTTCTTGCCTTGCAGCCATTCGACTTTCACTCTCTTCTTGTCCTGTGTGTATCATCTCCCCGAGCTTGGCTATCAATTCCTCATTGTTGGATGACTCCCCCATGTTGGCCTACTCTGATACCAAATGTTGAGTACCTAGCTAATACTACCCAAAAGACCGGCCTGTTAGTAGTGGAAGGCATAGATATTTAACCCCAGGACCATGTGGGTCATGAACCCATAATAGTTCAAGTCAATATCAAAGATGGAGGTCATGTAAATTTTGGAGACAAAAGCAAAAGGTCCCATTAAAGGAATTGGTAAAATCAGTGCCTCAACCTCTTTCATATCTGATAACTATTATGTAGAAGGGTTGATGCATGACTTACTTAACATTAGTCAATTTTGTGACAAGGGAAACAAAGTTTCATTTGAAATAGACAAAAGACTAGTAAAGAACAAAAACAATGAACTATTTATAGAGGGACATAGAAATAGTAATCTCTATGTAGTTAACATAGTTAATTTGCCCTCAACTAGTGCCATCTATTTGGGTGCAAAAATCAACGAATCTTGGTTATGGCACAAGGACTAGGATATATAGGAATAGATTACTTGAAAAAATTAGTGAAAAAGAACCTAGTGATAGGACTACCTGATAAAACAATTGTTAAAGAGAGACCTTGCGATGCTTGCCAACTTCAAAAGCAACAGAAAATTTCTTTAAAATCTAAGAATGTAATTTCAACCTCTCATCCTCTTCAACTAATCCACATGGACTTAGATGAAACTACTTGAACCCTAAGCCTAGATGGGAAGCATCTCACCCTAGTGGTAGTAGATGACTATTCCAGGTTCACATGTGTAGATTTCCTAGATCATAAGGATGATACTTTTACAACCTTCACTAAACTATATGAAAAAGTTCAAAAAGAGCAAGGCATAACATTGTCAAAATTAGAAGTGACCATGGAAGAGAATTTGAAAATTCACACTTTGAGGAATATTGTTCAAAAAATGGTATAGACCATACATTTTTAGCTCCTCAAACTCCTAAAAAAAGGTATTATTGAGAGAAGAAACTGAACCTTAATTGAAATGGCTAGAACTATGATTCATGCATACAACACACCATATATGTTTTGGGCTGAAGCTGTAAACGTGCCATGTTATATCATTAACCAAGTTAGCATAAGGCCACTTCTCAACAAAATTCCATATGAGTTGTATATGAGCACCCTTCCCAACATTACTTATGTTGAATTTAGGATCCCATGACAAGTTCCTCGACCAAGGTAGTGAAAGAGGAGAGGAACAAAAGGGGAAGAAGTAAGGAGAAGAGAGAAATAAGAGAGAACTAGACTAGACAGATGGAGAGAGGGAGCTTAGGAGAGGAGACAATTCTAAGGACAAATTTGAGAGAGAAGAGGGGAGACTTAATGATCTACCCCATGCCTTGAGCCTCTATTTATGGTTGTGGAAGGAAATTTACAATGACTACAATGCCCTTAGGGCTACAAGCTTTGAAAAAGAAAAGACAAATAGATATACATCTTCTTAGATAATTACACCCTTGTACCATCCTTATGAAAAAACCTATAAATTACCTCCTTTGCCACCTCCTTGACGTGGGGAAGGTAATCACATCGATGCCACTTTGAGGTATGTTCCAACAACTTACTTTAGAACTTTTGGATGCAAAGTGTTCATATAGAAAGAACCAAAGGAAAAACTAAGGAAGTTTGACTCTAGGGTTGATATAAAAATTTTCTTCGGTTATTCTACTCATAGCAAAGCATATAGAGTTTATAACAAGACATATATGAGGGTGGATGAGTTAGTTCATGTTGAGTGTGACGAATCTGATTTGCGAAATCCAACGCAAACTCCAATTTCTAATGACGAAGAGGGAAACCCCTTCTATTCATACCCGAGATCTCAACCTAAAGACCAAAATCTTGAACAGAACCCAAATGACCTAAATATCCAAGAAGAACTACCAATGGAGCTAAAGAACTATAAGTTCATGCCTAATCATCCTCTAGAACAAATCATTGGTGACCCTCAAGGAAATTTTTTAACTAGAATAGCAACTCATGAGACAATGGCAAATAGTGCATTTGTTTCTCAAATGAAGCCAAAAAGTTTGTCGTAGCCGAAAAGGATGATTTTTGGTTTATTGCAATGCAAGAAGAATTGAATCAATTTGAAACAAACAAAGTTTGGACTCTTGTACCTAGACCCGAAAATCAACAAGTCATAGGAACAAAATGAGTCTTTAGGAACAAAGTAAATGAAAAAAATCAAGTAGTGAGAAACAAAGCTAGGTTAGTTGCCAAAGAATGTAATCAAGAAGAACATACTAATTTCAAAGAAACTTATGCTCCCGTGGATAAACTAGAGGCAATTCAAATCCTCGTAGCCTATGTTTGTCACACGAAATTCAAATTGTACCATATGGATGTAAAGAGTGCATTTTAAATGGGTACATTGAAGAAAAAGTATATGTTGAACAAGCCCAAAGGTTTTGAAGCTATTGAGCAAGTTTGACCATGTATTAAAATTACATAAAGCTTTATATAGGTTGAAACAAGCTCCTAGAACGTGGTATGAAAGATTAAGGGACTTCATAGAAAAGAATGTTCATAAAAGAAGAAGTGTAGATAAGACATTATTCACTAAGAACCATTATCAAAACTTGATTATCGTTCAAATCTATGTGGATGATATCATATTTGGTTCTTGGTGAAGAGCATATAAGGAAGTGTCTTACATGACCCTCACAATAAAAAGTCCCACTAAAGCAAAATTAATATGGTGGAGTCTTACTAAGAGTCTAACAAGAAGAGGTCTCATAGAAGAGTCTCAATTAAAGGACTTTTAGTTATGTTAGTCTTCTATTTATATTCAATTGTTCTAAGACTTATCTTTTAGAATTTAAATTTGGGTGTAATTGGGACAATGGTAGTTTAATTGTAATTGGATTGTACTTGTTTCCTCTATTATAAATAGAGACTTATGTATTCAAATTACAACAACTCAATAAAGTTTGTCTTTACAAAAATTTAACATGGTATCAAAGTGGATTATGTGAGTTGACACAATCAATCTACAAAGATAGTGTGATCTTTTTCTGATCTATCATCTCTAGTAGTTTAGGTTCGTATTCTATCTTTTTTTCATTCTTTCCTGTCCCAATACTATTAGTTTCTTGGCATTTGTACCTCCATAATAATTTTTTTAATATTTTAAATTTTAAATTGAAGAAATATCTTCGAGTCTAATTTCCAACTCAAAAATAATTTTAGTAGTAGGTGTTTTCTACAAAGGGAAATTGATATTTGAGGCAGACAAGCTCAAACTGCAAAAAGAGGTTTGAGCAGTAGCAGAAAGCTTCACTTTTTGATCCATTTTAAGCAATAAATGATGAGATTTTATATGGATAAATGTATGTCAAAAGAAATATTTGTAAGTCTATTTTCTATCTTTTCAAAAAAAATCTCAATCTGAGTTTTCTAGAGGGAGATATCCATCTCGGAAGAGTCAATAGGCATGTTGGCCAAAGAAGAAAGGGTACTTAGTTCGGCCAGATTATAGAGTTTGAGATCTATCAGATTATTTCTCTAAAAAGAATTATATATTATGAATAAATTTTATATTTTAATAAATTCTAGTTTCATAAAGAGAAAATTTTATGTCAATCTGATCTATATTTAAGGAGATATTCACATTGGAGTCGGCAAGGCTTAAGTTAAAGAATGAAGAAAATCAAAAGGTCATAAAAGATTCAAGAATGGATCTTTTTATGTAAAATTAGGTATAAAATTAAATATATTTGAGTCTAAATTCTTTACCAACAAACCGTTTATGATTATTCTAAGCTATATTTTGGGAGATATTGATATCAAAATTACCAAAGGTCAATTATACTGAAAATATTTTTTTTCCTATTTTCTCTCTTAATATCCCTCCATGCATTGATGTGAATTGAGTTTCCCTTTCTCATAAAATCTGATTTTTTAACCAATTTTTTCTTGTATCACAAATTCTTGGTTAGACTTAATCACTCCATGATGTGCTCGTTCAAGGTATGCAAAAACTTCTTGCTTTGATGTTGTTTTCAAGTTTTGTGTTTTTGTTTCTTGATTTATGCCAAATTCTTGTGTTTTAAAATATATTAAGTTCTACCATTATATTCTCCCCAAGTTTTCAAATATATATATATATATGTGTGTGTGTGTGTGTGTGTGTGTGTGTCACTTTGGAAGTATGAATCTTGCATAGTCGTTTCCTTTCAGTTAAAGTTGTTTTCCTCTAGTATTTCTTCAATTTATCATCTTATGTTTTATCACTTTAGAGCATTGTTTAGACCCACTACCTAAAAATTATAGGAGTATCCCAACATCTATCTTGAGTCAAGTCTTTTATTCTTCACCTAAGAGGTGATTTACATTTGAGCAACCCTTAAAAAGTGAGTAGTTTGTTTGTTAAACCCTAAAGTTGGGCAATTTTTCGACTTTAAATTGAGTGAAGTGTGTTTTAGACTCTAACCATTTTGATTTGTATATGGAGTTTTGTCGTACAGCTAAAAGTGATTTTCTTCTCTCACAGTAAGAAGTCTCACGAAGCCATAATTAATATGGTTGAGTCTTACAAGAGTCTCACAAGAGGAGGTCTCACAGAAGAGTTAGTTATGTTAGTCTTCTATTTAAAGTTTGTTGTTCAATTGTTCTAGGACTTATCTTTTAGTGTTTAAGTAGTTTAATTTTAATTGGATTGTACTTGTTTCTTTTATTATAAATAGAGTCTTATAAAGTCAACTTTTTTGCAAACAGGCAAAAAACTGCAAATTTGGCTTGAGAAACTTGTAAATAACCCACCAAACCTTCCATTTAGAATTTAATGAGCTTTTATTGGTATACCTATTGTACTTCATTAGAATTCTTTTAAAATTACTTCCTAAGTTCTATTTTGAGATAGAGAGTCTATTTTGCACATCTCTTTTATTCCTTTCTCATTTCCATCTCCTTGCATTCATAATAGTCAACTTCATATCTACTCCATTGCGTATCAAAGGCTGGAGGTTATCCCTCCATTGGTTTTAAGGGTGTAAGTCTTACCTTTTTTTGTAATTTTTTATTTCTTAATACGTGCATCTAAAACCTTACTCAATCTAGATAGAAAGGCCTACTAGATCTAGAATCTAACTAATTTCTTGGAGAGATTAACTTGTAATCATGTATTTGAGCATAAACATGGCTTGAAGGAGAGACAAATCTTTTTCTTGTAATTCCAAGCTAATAGAGATATTATTGGAGGAATTTTCCATGCGGGGGTACTTGGATGATGAATACTAATAGGGGAATATTGATAAAACAAGTGTTCAATTGTGGCGTGTGAATTTTTTTATCTTTATTTGCATTTTTTTTTACTTTGTTTACAACATACTTTTAAGTTTAAAATTGCAAAAACTCAAATCATCACCCCCACCCACCTTAAGAAGCCACCAGGGCTAATAGCACCCTAAGAAATAAGAAGCAAAGCATTGAATACTAGAGTTTAGGAAGTCATGAAAATCTCAAAACTCGATCTATGTAATAGAGCACGCCAAACCTTCCAAAATTGAGGAATAATGAAAACTTTTGGAGCTTTAGGTGCATTTCTACATGTTTTACCAAAACATACACACATTTCAAACATGTTAGAGTCACTTAGGATAATTTTTATTCATGTTGACCGTAGGTTGACTCTCATATTGCTTTTGATGATAACAAAACCTAATTGATCTAACAACTTAAAAATCTAAGTATTTCATATATTTTACCTTCAAGAGTAAATGCATCTCAATGTCTAAAGCTTAAAGCCAAACTCAATACCTCAAGAACAATTGAAGAACATATCTTGAAGAAGCACCCACAAGGAAGAAGACAACGAGAAGACTAAAGTTCAAGTGTAATAGACAAATGTCTATACTCGGTCATTTTTGTAAAAGCGTCTTTTAAACTCCCTTTCCTTAAGTACATATGTGAAATCAGAGCTTTAAGTTATTAATTGTATACAAATATGTTTAGGCACATTATAAACATCATTTATAACATGCTAGAGCACTTAGAGAAAATTTTTCATGCTTTAAAAGTCTACACTTCTTAACTGGCATTGGAATGATCGATCAACCACTGGTAATGATCGATCATCCAGAACTGTGCAAGTCAAAAATATAAAACATGATCGATCAACCAAAGTCGATTGACCAATGGTAAAATATTTATCGATCAATCAATCGATCAATAAGTCATTGTCTGATAGAAAATTAGTTGTTATGATCAATCAATTAAAGTAATGATTTTTGCAAACGGGCAAATCACAACTAGTTTGAGTTGGGGAATCTATAACTACCCCACCAAACCATGAGTCAATGAGTGAATGAGCATTAATTGGCAAATCTTCAATCCATTACTCTTTATCTTGCAATTTTCCATTAAAAGTGTTTTAGAGTGAAAGAGAGAGAGTTTCACACTTTGAAATGTTTATTCTCTTTCAATCATCCTTGCATTCATATAGGCCAAGTTCCTTAATCATTTCACAACGTGCAACAAAGGAGAAGGAAACTTGAATCTCTCGAGAAGAAGGATCTCTCCAAAGGTGTAATTTTTTCCCTTTCTTTTATTTATAATTGTGAAAGGTTTTATCTAGAACTTGTTTAATCCAAATAGAAAGACCTTTAAAGCTAGAATCTAACAGCAATATTTTGGAGAGATTGAGTTTGTACAAATCTTGTATTGAGCTATGTGTGGCCAAAGAGAGCCAAAAATATCTTTTGTATTTTTCCAACTATTAGAGCAATTATTAGAATTTTTCGAAGCAAGGGTTCTTGGGAGGTGACTACCACTAAGGGAACATCGATAAGAAAAAATCTATTTTTTCTTCTAGTATGTGCATGTTATACTTTATATTGAAGTTGTTATGCATGAATTTTTATCACACGCACAACTCGCTTTTAATTTGAATATCTCAATTCACCCCCTTCTTGAGAAGCTATATAGGCCAACAATTAATACCTTAAAAAAACACTTGATGAACTGGCACTGGATTGATTGATCAACGAGAAGTGCACAGGCAAAAAATATAAAGCATGATCGATCGATCTGGGTTGATTGATCAATCATTCAAAATATGGCTAAATTGTGCTATAAAGCATGATCAATCAGCCCTAGGGGACTAATCGATCAATATTGTCCAGGCAATGTGATATTTTGTTGTTTGATCGATCAACCTCCAGACATTGATCGATCATCTAGAACTTTACTACCTAGGGACATAAAGCATGATTGATCATAGCGAAGCCATTGATCGATCATACTTGTTATGCATTGCCTATAAGAAGTCTAACTGATCTATTATACCATGTACATTGATTGATCAACTTAAATTGTCAGCCCCAATAGGAGGATATTAATCAATCATATCATCAATCAATAAGTGAATTTCTAAAAAAAATATAGCCATTACACAGGATTAATCTATCAATATTTTACACTAATCGATCAACGTAAAGTCACCTTTTTACAAAACAGGATAAAAAATGGATAACTTGGCTTGAGAAATTTATAATAACCCTATCAAACATTCTTTTGAGAAATTAATGAGTTTTTGTTGGCACACCTACGGCACACTATTCTCAATTTTTTAAAAATTCCTTTTTTGAGAATGAAAGAGCATATTTTTGCAAATTCATTGCATCTTTTCTCAAATTCCACTCCTTGAACCCATTCTAGTTAAACTCCTATCCATCCCATTATGCATCAAAAGCTAGAGGCTTAGGCATTTCAAGGAGAAAATTATTTCTTGACAAATCTAAAGGTGTAAGTTTTTCTTTATTATATAATTTTCATTTGCTATATAGGTTTATCCAAAACCTTGTTCAATCTAAATAGAAAAGTGTGCTAGAGTTAAAATATAATTAATCTCTTAAAAAAATTATATTATAATCGTATATTTAATCATACATAATTTGAAAGAGAGTCAAAATCTTTCTTATAAATTATAAACTATTAAAACTAATATTCATAAAAAAAAAAAAAATTTAACAATAAATATCAATAAAAAACATCGATAACAAAATATTTGATGTTATTTACAATATATAATTTTTAACTTAATAATTATATTTTTATTTAAATTCTTTCACACTTAAATTTTAATTTTGCAACGTTTAAAAAGAACTGAAATACGAAATGGATTTTTATTTCAGTAACAGGAGCCCTTCGTCCTGAATGGAACATCTTATGTACAAAATGTTAATATATACACGAAAACAATGTAAGCAGCTAGGGAAATTGACTATGGTGTGAATAAATGGTGTTAGTGTCAGCTTCTCCAGCTTGCCCTTGTCATGACCGTCGGATCTCGGTCATACATACGCTGAATTTCCTCTCTGTACTCGGTCAGAGACTTGTCTGGAATCGTCGGGGTCAGCTCCACTACATCTCCCATCCTGAGTTTGCTCATGGGATCACTAACCGGCTCATGGTTGAGCCTTGGCCTCAATTCTTCCTTCACAGGAAACCTGTAAGTTGCCCATCTCGAGCTCCCACGCCCAAGTCTCTCCACCAGGTCCATTACCGTGGAGTTTGCTGGAAACTCCTGGACAGACATCTGCAGCCGACACGAATATTTACTTTCAGAATTTCGAACTAAATAAAGTGTGAAATAGATACGGAATTGTGTTATAAAACAAACCTTTTCATTTTCTATCATGATGACAAACACAGGCCCGTCATGGTTGCAGTGTGGAGAGTAGGAATAGGGGCAACCGTTGGCGTGAGAAGGAAATGGGCAGGGAGGCCTAATCGAATCAGTGCCAAGAGAAGATGTCTGTTCTTTGCTCGTCATCTCACACTGCCAGGTCACAACCCAGCGTGCCCATTCCACCATTTGAAGCACCGATGAGGAATGCTTACAATCGCCTTCCTTGTATCTCCAATGAGCAGCAATTCCAAATTCCGCTTGCAGATGCATCTCCTTGGTTCGAATCTGAACTTCCAAAGGCACCATATCTTCACTTGTCACAACTGTATGCAACGACTGATACCTGAGAACAATACCAATTATATGTGAGAAAGACATGTAAACTCAATACATCATATGTAATCGGTAGGCTTTATCCAGTACACACCCGTTGAACTTGGGATGAGTAATGTAATCCTTTAGCTTTCCAGGAACTTTAGGCCACAGCTGATGAACAATGTCGAGAGCAGTGTAACAGTCTTTGTCATTTTCAACTATCAATCTGAGGCCATGTATGTCATGAATTTCATCCATCGCTAACTTTTTCCTGCATGAATATGTCGATACATCATTATTTCGTTACAATAAATCAGTATTTCACAAGTCAAGTACAAATCTTGTAATAAAAAGGAAGAAACAGGAGCTAGAAACACAATTTCTCAGACAGCTGTCAAACACCTATGAGACTAACAAATACTTCTTCATAGTAGCTATCAATATTTACAAATTGCAAAAGAAGCACAATAGGCTTTTGTTTTGCTGTTTATTAATTAAGACTCATGCTTCCGAAAGTCAACTATAAAAACCTAGCAGATATTAAATGCAAAATCATGCATGAGAGGCTCTTTCAGATAATAATAGTCCCAAATCAGAAATAAAATCTATAAGAAAGGTGGAAAGCATACTTCATCATTTTTCTGTAAATGCTGTACAAGCTCTTGTGTCTCCCTGAAAGGACATGATAAGACACCCCCCCTTCTTTGAGAGCCTTTTCAAGTTTTTCAATGGCCGAGCTATTCATCTCCTCATCAAAAGACTTGATTAGTTTGGAAGAGAGCTCTTTGTGCTGCTCCGGATTAAGGTGCTTGAAGCAGAGGTTTTCAAGTTGGTCCTTCCAACTTGAAATCCCCAAACGGTTAGCCAAAGGAGCAAATATCTCCAAGGTTTCCTTTGCAAACCTTTGTTGCTTGATCATCGGAAGAGCCTCCAGTGTCATCATATTATGCAGTCTGTCTGCCAATTTCACTAGAACAGCTCGGGCGTCGGCCATGGCAAGAAACATGGTATGCAATCTATCTGCTTCCACTGTCTTACTAGCAGTATTACTCTCACGAGCAAGTTTGCTCAACTGGCTTAACTTAGAAACCTGTGTATGGAAATCACTAAATAAGAAACCCTTACTCTAGTAAAAATCAGTCGAATGAAGAAATTTTTTTATAGTAATTCCCTTCAAGAAAAGAAAGACGGAGTGGATAAGGAAAGCAATAAGACAGCCTTGTGGCTATGCTGCTGTTAAGAAAGGAATAAGATCACCAACTGGTTATACAACTAAGATTTTAAAGTTGCTCCAAACGACTACACGACATTGGTAGTAAACAATACCTAGCCAATAAAAAACTACATTAAAGCACACAGTATGTACTCCATAATGATAAAGGAGACAATATAAAATCATGAGTAGCTTGACTGGCCTGACAGGGAATCAGGACCACCAGCAGGTCTGAACACCTAACCCTCACCAAACCCCATCTAGGCGCTCTCATTCAAGCCCAGAGTTACTTTCTCACTCATAAACCAACTGAAACATCCGAGTTTTCTTAACAAGGTCAGTTAAATCAGGTTGTCTTACTTTAACAGAAAAATTTTGATAATAAAAGAACATCATAATATTATATTTAATTCTGTAAAATAATGTGCCATAAAGACATTAGATCATGGTGTGCCTTTGTGGAATGATTTCCTCATGGGTGCATAATAGATTCAATTAATCCATCCCAGTGGCACCCTGATCTCAAAATCAATAACAACAAGATATTTCACATCAAACAGTTGGCTTGTTACTTCGACTAAATGATTTTTTTTTTTTTGTTTTGAGGAAATTAATGATGTTTTTGTAGAAAAAGAAAATTAATGATGTAATCAGCAGAATTTTCATAGAGAACAACTCCAGAGGGAAAAAAAAGACAAAACATGCCCAGCAATGGAAATCTAGCATTGCAATATTTCAAGTCAAGATTGTGTCATCAATATTTTCCTATTTTTAGAGCTTATAACTTTTTTCTTTCCCTTCTGCATAGTTGCTTCATAGATATGCAGTCACGAATAGCACAGGCCAAGATCAAGTTTGAGGACAAACGCTGGCAAGGCTAGTTCCATCTTTTGTAAGTAATTGGTCCAAGCAAAGTTTGTGTGGCCTCTTTGATGGATAACTCTTTAATGGCTACATTCTGCACATAAGTCTAATGATTGGCAGTGACGATGGAAGAAATTTTACAGAACAGTATCCAGAAGTAAATATACTTCCATTTTTCATGAATATTTCAAGAAAATATTTGATTGTACTTATGGACATTCAAACATATGGGGTAGAGAAATGTGCTTGAGTAGATGAACATTAAACGCTCCGTATCTCAATCTTGCAGTTCATAAGAAACTATTATCTTTCAGCTGGTTTATGGCTAAGATCAACAAGATAGTGAAATAATAGATGATCACAAAACTTCAATGCAATTAATATACAAGTCAGTAAACATTCCACACATAACGCAACACAAACAAGTGCACGGCATATTTATACGAAATGTGCCATCGAAGACAAAAGTACAACCATATAGAGCACATACCCCTTCAACCAAATCAGCGACCCCGGCTCCAAAGGTCCGAAAAATATAATCATAGCTCATAAAAGAATCGTCTAGTGTATCGTGAAGAAGACCTGCTGCAACTATAGTGGAATTAGCACCAATTGTTGCAAGCAAAACCGCCGTTTCCACACAATGCTGCAAGTAGGGATCCCCACTGGCTCGCATCTAAAACCAAGAAAAAAAAACAATAAAGATCAATGAGTCCCACAATAAGTTTCAAGTTACAGTAGAAGTTCATCAGAGGTTCCAGTGAGAATGCTACCTGTCCCTTGTGCGCCTTCTCAGCTTCATAAAAAGCCTTGACAACAAATTCATCATAGAAAATCTTATGCCTCGCCTGGGCTCCTACGAGCAACTCCTTAGCATAGGGTCCGCAGCTCTCGGCGAAAGTGCCCTCCATCGTGAATGTGAACTCGTCAACAAGAGAAACCGATGACTCTTCGTTGTCCCGCACAACACTTCCACCGGGCATCGGAAAACTAGAGGAGTCGTAATCGAGACAAGGCCCCAAAGCATTCCGAACAAATCCATTAAACAGCCCATCGCGATTCGCCCTGAAAGACGCCTGGAGATGAACGTCCCCATTCCGGTCTCGCAAGCTCCTAGTGGGCGGGCTTCGAGAGGAACTTGCCGCGCTGCACGAGATAGGACCTTGAAAGACCGAGACAGGACTCTGATCTCTACATTTTAAGGACGAACTCAAGGAAGAATAAGACGAGTAAGAAAAAGAGCTATTGAAATCTTCGCTTCTGTCGTGCCAGAGAGGACCGAGGTCGTCCCCAGCAAAGGTGGAAGAGGAAGACGCATGCCATATGGAGGGGGAAGAGAAGAGGCATGAGAGGCCCCCAACAATGGGCTTTTGAGTAGAAGCTGAGGAAGGCGGACGATAGTTGATGTCATAATCGGACGAAGTGTGGGAATTGATTTGGCAGGGATAGGGCGTCGAGCAGACACTGCTAGGAGGGCTTGCATAAAGCGCGATCGTGGGAACGGCCATGGGCGCGTAAGAAGATTGGAACTTCCTTCCTTCTCCCTTAAATTTAAAACCTAGAGCTAAAAGAAAGAGGCATTTAACGGTACGAGAGGATCGGAATCAATATTTAATCGATTTCCAGGAAGGTGGAGGATTTAATATCTGCAAAAAGCCCTAATTGATCCTTCTTCTTCCGTTGGCAAGACGTGAATCCGATCCTTTACAAGAACTGACAGGAGAAGCTAACTTATGGAATTCGAAACTGTACAAAGTGCCAAATTTCTTGCGAGAAAAAAGGGAAAACAAGATGAAAATAATCAGAGACGGCTAGAAAAGAACAATTCAGGATTCAAAGGCGTGGAAAGAGGGGAGAAATCGCGGAATAGTGATTATGAACGAGGCCCTAGATCTGGCTTTCAGCGTGGGAGGAGAAGGAAAGAGGAAGAAAACTTGCAACTTGGAACTTTGGGGGGATGAATGTGAAAGAAGATCGAAGAGAAGGAAGATTCGGGAGTAGCGAAGCCCGACACAGCTGATTGCTATGCGGCAATGGAAAGTTAACAATAGAATTACCCCACTCTCCTTGGAATGCTGTCGAATTACGTCAGCGTAGCTCAAGTTTCGCAAGGTTGACACGGAACAGTAGTATCTGCGAAAAAATACAATGAGAGGTCACTAATGTGAGAAGCGCTGCCAGGTACTATTTTGCTAATATTTCTCCAGACGACCTCTGGAGAGTATCAACTAGTCCTGAGTGGAGGCGGGAGGACAGATTCATCGCCGACAGCCAGCGAGGACAGCTTCATCGCCGCTTTCCGCTGATTACTACTCGACGGCGTAGTTCAAACACGTGTCAGAAGTTTAGCGTCCGTCGTCAACGCGTGGGGAGCTCTATATCAACTCGTGTCGGAGCTGTCTCATTGTCATCGTCACGCGGCCGCAACGTGGTCAGTGCTTGCACGACAGAAGCATGCGGCGTGCAAGGCAGGGCTTCAACGATCCAGAAAAAGATCACTATCCAAAGTCAACCCAAATCCAACCATTCCTTTCCCTCACACGCCACAAGAAAATTGTGTTCGTTGTTGTACACGCTTTTCCCTTGGTATTTTTCTTTGAAGATCTTCTCTATGGAGCCGCTACTAGAAACGTCCTGGTACATCTGTTTATAGGCTCTAATTATAATAGTATTTATAACTTGTTCCATGGCCTAGAAAATAAAAGAAGAAAAAAATAAAAGTCAATTTTCCATAATAGAACATTTAGGAAAAAATAAAATAAAAGAGAAAACTTCTTTCTCTCCTTTCTTATGTGATTTTCTCTCTGTGAAACATGGAATCAGGAGAGAAAATAAAGGAAGGATAAATAGGGGAAAAAATTATCATCGATCTCATAAATATCATACCAATCCCATTATAAAGTAAAGAGATCTAGTCATTTATAAGAAAAAAAAAATAAATGGTAATTGGGATGATGATAAAATAGAATCGTGGGTGGCAAATAGTGATTCCCCTCTTTCTCTTTGTTGAAAACATTCAAGTGGCATAGGTTGTAATTAGTTATAAGTTAAAGAGTAATTTCTTTATTTGCTTATGTACTAGGGCATTCAACCCCCAGCTATATAAGTAACATAGTGTGTGTGTGTGTGTGTGTGGGGGGGGGGGGGGGGGGGGGGGGGGGAAGTTTATTCGAGCTCCTCTAAACCTTAATCTTCACTCCAACCTTGTGTCTCTCACAAACTCTCTTCTCTTCATCTTCTCCTTTTCTCTTCTCCTTTCCTTCTTTTCCTTCTTCTTCTTCTCAAACCTAGTTCCTAGGAATTAAACCCTAGAATTTAACATGGTATCAGAGCTAGAATTCTAGGGTTTAAATCAAAATTATTCAAGTCATGCCAGTGTAGAGAAAAGGTGTCTCAAAATCAACCTTCAAGCAATACATGGTTCAGCCAACTTGAAGAAAGAAAAAGGTTGCAATCAACTCAGCATGGTATCTCTTTAATCAACTAAGTTCCACTTTATCTTTTACATTATGAGGGATCAATTTCATATCTTTGAAAGTTAAAAATTGTTCATGGTCAAGCCTAGTAAATTCTCAAAAAAAAAAAAATGTTTTTCTTCTAGTTCAATGGTTGAAACTTGCATGCGCATATGTTGATTATGTAGTTCATGCCTTGCCTTGTTTTTTATACAAAAAATTCTTCAATAATATTTAATAATTTTATCTAAAAGTTCTCCTTGAGTTCAGACTTGTTGAAAAATTAATTGATCAATTAATCCATTGAAATCCTAAGTTAGGGGTTGAGGAGTTGGTTTTGGAAAGTAGTCTATAGTTCAATTGTGTTTAGGACCACTTTCATACCAATTTTTATTTCATTTATGTTTGGCTAATTAATAGTGATTGTTGGCTAATTAGATTTTTCGTTTAAACTTTAAAATGATAAAAAAATATACAAAAAAGGGAAGTCACATTCGTATGCTTAAAGGCTATGTTTATTCTCTTGCTTGATTATTGAATTCAATGCGTTGTTAGTGTTGTTTTTGAATTCCATTGCATCAAGTTTTTGTTCCTTTGATTCTATCTTGTCCTCTTCCTTCTAAAATTCATTCAAGAGTGTTGTTATTCCAAAAAAAAAAAAAAAGTCATCATGTTTGAAGTTGTGAACTCATCTTCCTCGTCTCCATATATTGGTTTCAGCAAAGGAAATCCCTTGAGAATTACTACAATTCCACTAAAAGGGTTGAGTAATTATTTATGTTGGTCTCAATGTGTTGAACATTTCTTGATTACTAGAGACCTTGTTGGGCATATAACTCAACCATCATTGCATATAGTTGACCATTTTTATCACAAGCAGTTAAAGGAAGACACTCTAGTTATCAATTGGCTAATAAATAGCATGGATTAATATGCAGCGAACAATGTGGTGCATCTAGAAATCGCCAAAATAATATGGGACACATGTTTTGAGTTATATTCTACTCATGATAGTCTTCGAAGATTTATAGTACTTTTCAGGAGATGTGCAACACAAAGTAAAGACAACCTTCATGAGTACTTTACTAGATTCAGAGGGTTACTACATGAGTGGAAAGTTGAATAACCATATGCTTTTGATATTGCTACACAAGAAAAGCAGAGAGAGGACCTTGTTTCCACTATATGTCTTGTAAATCTACCATCTTACTTGGATGTTACCAAGTCACAAGTACTAAGCTCTATAGAAAAACCTTCCTTCAATGCTAAGCTCTATAGAAAAACCTTCATTCAATGATGTATGTGCTACCATGTTACGGATTCCTGTTAAGGAGTCCAACAATCAACCAGACCAAGTGGAAAATTCGGCTATGTTTTCCAATGGTTATTGTAAAGGTAAAGGAAGAGGTGGGAAGACATCAATAAAAAGAAGAGGCAAAGTTGGGAATGTTCCTACCTCTAGTTCAAATAACATTAGTGGTCAACGAAAGGAAGTGTACTTTTTGTGGGCTCAACAATCACTTGGTTGAGAATTATTGGAACCTACATGGGAAACCTCCATACTTCAAAATTAATCAAGCATCAACTTCCACCACTAGTGAACCATCCTCATATTCCTCCAAAGGAAGAATATGATGGTCACTCCTCAAAGCAACACTTTAGACACAATTGCTACTACTGGTATGTAGTCTTTTCTTTCATGTTCTAGGTCATTCCCATGGATCATTAATTTTGGAGCCTCCAAACACCTCACAGGTAAAATTGAAAAGTTTTCATGTGTGACCCCATGCACTTTAGAATGATTTGTATCTATTACACATGAGTCCCAAACAAAGATTCAAGGTACTGGTACATGCACCGTTTCACCATCTTTTTCACTTTCTAATATTTTATTTGTCCCTCAATTTCTATTTGAGTCTTATGTCAATGAGTCAATTAACCAAGAAACTAAATTGTTATGTTACCTTTTTTTCCTTCTCACTAAGTATTACAAGACATCAAAACGAGACAAGAGATTGGTGGCGACTATGAGAGAGGGGGTCTTTACAATATGGATCCTACTAGCTAGACATTTGTAGCAACAACCATAACAAAAGAGGTTGGGTCATCCTTCCTTAGAAAATTTAAAAAGTTTAGTTCTTTCCCTTCGTTTTGTTTCACAATTGTCATGTGAGTTTTGTCAACTAGGGAAACATCATAGATCTATTTTTCAACACAGGCAAGACAATATTGCCTCTAGTCCTTTCCTTTAGTTTATTCATATGTGTGGGGACTTGTTAATGTCCCAAATATTTCACAATCCATGTATTTTTTTAATATTTTTGGATGATTATATGAAGGTTACATGGTTATATTTGATGAAAGATAGGGTTGTGGTATTTTCTCTTTTCACCTCCTTTTCTGCTATGGTGGAAAATCAATCCAAAACCAAGGTACGAATATTTCGATATGATAATGTGAAAGAATATTTTTTCTCTACCCTTCAAAGTTTTTGCAAGGAAATAAGATTATTTACCAATTCTTATATGTTTATACACCTCAGCAAAATGGTGTCTCAAAAAGAAAACATCAACATCTTATAGAGGTTGGCCGCACTATTATGTTGTCTATGAATGTTCCTCAATTTTATTGGGCCTATGCAGTTATCACTGTATGTTTTTCTATTAATTGTATGCCATCGAGTGTGCTACAAGGTGTCGTCCCCTTGTCAAAATTGTTATTTGATTCAGTTGTTTTCCCCTTTCCACCTTGGGTATTAAGATGCACCGCCTTTGCCCATCACTTGGGAGATCACCAAAATAAATTTCTCCCCTAGGTTGTAAAGTGAATCTTCTTGGGGTATTCAAAAACTCAAAAGGGCTATGTGTGTTACTCTTCATCCTTGAAGAAAAGATTTATGCCAGCCAATGTTTCCTTTCTTTAACAACAACCATATTTTTCAGCTAGTTCTCTTCCTAGTTTTACATCATCTCCAAGGATGCCCAAGCCATTTATTCTAATGGATTATGATGTTGAATTTTTTGAAAAGAGAAAAACTTCATTGACTTGATGTAATTTGAATGCAATGAGCTTCTATTTATAATAGAAGAAATAAGTAAAATTCAATTACAATTAAACTACTCTTATCCCAGTTATACTCAAAGTTAAACACTAAACGATAAGTCCTAAAATAATTGAACAACTGAACATAAATAAAAGACTGACATAACTAAAATACCTTTAACTAAGACTCTTATATGAGGCCTCTTTATGTGAGACACCTCTTAGACTCCACCATATGAATTCTGGCTATATGAGACCTCTTGCTATGAAAGTCATGTAAGATTCTTCCATATCTACTCCTCAATAATGATTGAGGACCAGTCGTCCAAGGATCCTCTCTCTTCATCCACTGCTTAGTCACATGTGGAGTCCTCTGATGATCCTGAGGTATGTTCTCCTCCTTCCTCTCCACTAGTTTGTGACCCACCTTATGACACTCAGCCTATTGCTCTTCGCAAAGAGCCTCTCTCCACAATTGTTAGACCTCCACATCAAGCCCAATCACCATCCCCATAATCCTGTTCCTGTCCCATCCCCTTAAACTCAACGCATCTCCACCCTGTTTTATATCTTTGTCTCATATGTGGGTCGGGTTTGGGAAAACTTGTTCCCCGACCTAAAACCTAGTGGGTTTTTTTCCCCACCTCATCTACGACCAACAAGGTGAAATTGGAAACCCAAACCTGGGTTTTTAGGGTCAAGTCTGGTCAAGTTCCCCATAAAACCTAACCCGATGCCCACTCCTAGTCTGAATTTTTGTTGTGTGAGAGCTCTATATTTGGGGGAATACAATAATAAGATGCCCTTCATTTGTTCATAAAAGAAATGGTGAGTGAGTTTTCATGACTTACTCGAGCTTTATTTTTTAATCTTTTACCACCAAAGGAAAGCAAAACAATGGAAATTTTATTTTTCCTTTGACCAATTTTCTCATAGAAAATTTTCCTATTGAAAAAAGTTTCCTTTAACCTACTTTCTTGCGTTTGTGCCACCATAGGAAACTGTTGGAAGATATGATATAATTAGGGTGTCATTGATGTGAAACATAAACTAATTACATCATATCTTCCAACAAAAACAACAAGAAAACTAGTTATGATGTTTGTATTTGTACTAGAAATAAATTATTTTTTATAATAAATAAAAAAAGGTTAAAAATAAGAGGTAAAGTGATCAAGAACCACTTTAATGATGTTTGTATTTAAACTAGAAATAAATTATTTTTTTATAATAATAAAAAATAAAGATTAAAAGTAAAAGGTAAGCGATCGAGAACCAAATTAGTGCTTCTTGGTTTATTTTTCCTATAGTTTCCTATTGGAGCAAGAGTAAACCCATATTCCTATCATTTTTAATATTTTTTAAAAGTAAGAGAAAACAAGAAAAATCATGAGAAAATTTTTCCTATCCCCCAAAAATGACACAAATGCTAGAAATTTTTTGTCAACGGGTATATTTTTCTTTGATATTTTTTTCTACACTTTCCTATTGGTACAAACACACCTTTAATATTTTATGCACTTTTGTGTTTCTTGAGTTCTTATAATTTTGTTTGACTATAAGCTAGTTGAGTTTATTGTCTTTAATTAACATTCAAAAAAAATAAAAAATGTTGAAGTGGTTGAGTTTAATTGACATTAAAAAATGTAAGTTGGCTGGGTTTATAATGATCTTTGTTTGTTTTGTGGGACATGATATTTTTACCATAGTTTTTTTATTTGTAGAGTTGACTCTTGACTGGAGCAAGTTAGATGAGACTTAAGATTGGGCAAGTCAAGTCAAGGGGTGTGACTCAACCCATCTCTTCCAATGAGTCTCCTTCAACTTGCCCCAAGTTTGGTAATTGATTTTCATGCATCCAACTAAGAAAACCTTATTTTCTACTAAATTGTACTAGTGTTCTTTATCTAATTTTTTTTTTATTTTTTTCATCTTTATTTGATGAAACACAAAAAATAAAAATAAAAAAACATGTTATTGGCAAGAGAATCCAAGAAGTTTACTTGCAATCATCTAAAAATTAAAAAAATAAAATTACTTTTAAGTTAAAAATAAAAGAAAAATTAAGAATAAAAATTTCACTTGTTGGATAATTTATATAAGTTAAAATTTGGGAGTTAGGTTAAGTTGTTTTGAAATAAGATAAAAACAAATATTTGCCTAAGTTATTATAGTTTTAATTTATCAATTTAATATATCACTCAAATTGTATAACGTTAAAATTAAGTTAAATAATTACTGCTTTTGAAAATAAAATTAAACATAAGTAACTAAATTAGTATAAAATGAATATCTTGTTTCTTCTATTTCATTCTCATCAATGCTTATGAAAGTGGTGAGAGGGCACATAGAGAAAGAAGAAAAATATATATACATGCCAAGCTTAGGAGTTATGGCAACATATTAGTTATGAGAAACCCAATCATTGAAAAACTTGCTTGATGTATCTAATTTTTAATATTATAATAAAAGTATCAAATAAACATTATAAATAAACATATATAAATAAATTAGGCCAAAGATTAAAAATAAAAATAAAAACTTAAATACATACCCATAAGACAAAAAAACAGAAAAATAAATGAATAAATTGTTACTTTATCAATCAAACGGAATGTAAAGTTAGTTAAAAGTAGATAAGATTTTAAATATTTACTAATAGTAAAAATCAAGGTAAATGATTAAAATATGCTTAAATAGATAAAATAAAACTAAAAATTAATTGATAAAGGGAAGAAAATAATACAAAAAAATAAAAAAATACTTCATAAGTAAATTAACATGTTACCTAAATAATTTTTAAAAAATAAACACCAAACTAAATTATGAAAATTCACTTAAAACTGATTAAATAATAAAAAGAGAAAATTAAACATGATTAATAACATAAATATAAAAATAAATGATAATGAGAAGCAAATAATGTAGAAAATGAAAATAAAAGAATTATAAGAATAAGACCTCATAAATTAATTAATAAGATGACTAAATAATTTCCAAAAGTAAATATAAAATTATATAAGTAAATATCAAGGAACATGGTAATAAAAATATATAAATTTAGATAATAAAAGTGCTTAAACTAAAAGATATAAAAATTTATGAATAAAATTAAAATGAAATAAAAATAATTAAGATAATGATTATTAATTTTAAGTAACAATGAAGAATTTAATACGAATAAAATAAAAAATAATTTTAAAAAGAAAAAAAAAGAAAATAATTTTTAGTGAAAGTATTTTAAAATATTAGAAAAATAAAAAATGGGTTAAAAATAAAAATGTCAAAATACATGCTGGCCTTTCTATTTTAAATATTTCTAAGTTTTTTAAATAAAAATAAAAAATAAAAATGCTATCATTGGAAGTGAACTAAAAACCAGCTAGTTTATCTTGAAATAGAAAGACCAGCTTATGCTATTTTTTTAAAGTAAAACAAAAGGCCACGCTGGCTTGTCTTCCTCACGGGACATTATTGACATAATAGAACGAAAATGGCCTACTTCGATCTTGGTCCACTCGATGGCATCCAGCTCACTGCGAACTCCCGATGCCCACCATGCCTCTGCTCACCCTCTATCGGAATTTGGAAACGTAGCGGCAATAAGAATCGAAAAAACATCAGGGGAGATGCATTGATTCGAGTTGCCTCGGCTGCCGTTCTCGGCTCGTGCGGTTCGTCCCCACGTCATGCGCGCTCAAGAAATCAAAGAGAAGAAGTAAAAACGGAAAAGAAACAAAGAAGAAAAAAGCATAAAGAAATCCTACCTGTTCGGAGTGAAGAAAAGCTCAGACGTTATCAAAGAACCGACTGCCGAATGAAGAAGATGGAAGCAGAGTAAAGCAGCTGTGAAGAATAAAACGAGAAAGAGAAACAATTGCCGAGTGAAGATCGAGGAGAAAGACAAAAACAACTGCCGAGTGAAGATAGTTTTCCGATAGTCATCGCCGATAGATTTCTGTAAGTGAAACTTACCCTGTAAACTATATGATAGGAGAAACTTATCGTCTGTTTAGAAACTAATCATCTGTCAAAGAAACTTATCCGCGTTTTTCAACTCATCGTTTGTTTTTAAACTTATCCTTGTTTTTCACTCATCTGTCTGTTTAGAAACTTTGTCTGGTTCTGTTAGTATTTTGCTTACCAGACTTCACGGAAGCGTATGTATGTTATTTCTCACCGAAGTTTATCTTGTTGGAAAAATAATATGAAAACTCCACTTTAATAAAACTCAAATTTATATATTTGGCCGACCTGTTTTACCGATCTTGATACCCAATATGACCAGTTAGATAGGTAATCACCTCATCCCATGGTTCATATATGTAATTGTTTTCATCCAATGACTTTGATCTTGATCCACCCCAACGGTCAAATTAATCCAATCGTTTGAAAAGCCTCATCATGTTTTGGTCCCACAAGTCACACATGTGACATGCGCACCCACCGAACACATGTGTGAACATGTGTGACAGACCACACGCACTTGTGAGCACGAGAGCCTTGCATGTGCGTGTGTGAGTCTCACGCAAACTCAAGGGGGATAGAAGATTTTATGTATTTAAACCAAGAAGGAAATGGGACGACAAGAAAATATATGCCTTTGGTCTTTGCAGGTATGGAGCCTGTAACCTTTGCATTATCGGCACGACGCTCTAACCAACTGAGTTATAGGCACCAATATGCCTTTTATTTTAAAAACTTTGACATTCCCCATCATTTTAAAAAAAATTGAAAACCGTTATAATTAGATTGGCTAGGTCGAGCGGCGATAGCAGGAGAGCTAGCGGCCGAGGCCGAGTGGCGGCAGTAGGAGACTGAGCGATGGCAATAGAGGAGTGGCGGTAGCGGCTAGAGGAGCGGGGGCAAGAGGAGACGCGAGGAGAAAGAAAGATCGAGGAAGAGAGATTTTTGAGAAAAAAAAACATTAGTGAAGGCTTACGTGGCACGATATGTATTTGATTTTTTTTTAAATTTATTTAATTTTTATTTAATGACGTGTCAACTTATGTGGCAGATGACGTGGTAAAATAATGACATGGCAGGCGACGTGTTGATCTATGTTTACTACACTGATGATGTGGTGACACATAAGCAGTCAAAGCTTACGTGTCGCTTTTGACTGCACACATAGGTATTTGACCAGTCAAAGTTGGATTGTTTTAGAAATATTTTGATGACGTTAGTGTTTTTGAAAATAATTTATTTTAAATGGGTATTTTAGGGAAATTTCCAAGAAACAAAGAAGAAAAAAAGCATAAAGAAATCCTACCTGTTTGGAGTGAAGAAAAGCTCAGACGTTATCAAAGAACCAACTGCCGAATGAAGAAGAAGGAAGCAGAGTAAAGCAAATGTGAAGAATAAACCGAGAAAGAGAGAAACGATTGCCGAGTGAAGATCGAGGAGAAAGACAAAAACAACTTCCGAGTGAAGATAGTTTTCCGATAGTCATCGCCGATAGATTTCTGTAAGTGAAACTTACCCTGTAAACTATATGATAGGAGAAACTTATCGTCTGTTTAGAAACTAATCATCTGTTAAAGAAACTTATCTGCATTTTTTAACTCATCGTAAACTTATCCTTGTTTTTCACTCATCTATTAGTTTAGAAACTTTGTCTGGTTCTGTTAGTATTTTGCTTACCAGACTTCACGGAAGTGTATGTATGTTATTTCTCACCGAAGTTTATCTTGTTGGAAAAATAATATGAAAACTTCACTTTAATAAAACTCAAATTTATATATTTGGCCGACCTATTTTACCAATCTTGATACCCAATATGACCGGTTAGATAGGTAATCACCTCATCCCATGGTTCATATATGTAATTGTTTTCATCCAATGACTTTGATCTTGATCCACCCCAACGGTCAAATCAATCCAATCATTTGAAAAGCCTCATCATGTTTTGGTCCCACAAGTCACACATGTGACATGCGCGCCCACCGAAGACATGTGCGAACATGTGTGACAGACCACACGCACTTGTGAGCATGAGAGCCTCGCATGTGCGTGTGTGAGTCTCACGCAAACTCAAGGAGGATAGAAGATTTTATGTATTTAAACCAAGAAGGAAATGGGACGACAAGAAAATATATGCCTTTGGTCTATGCAGGTATGGAGCCTGTAACCTTTGCATTATCGGCACGGCGCTCTAACCAACTGAGTTATAGGCACCAATATGCCTTTTATTTTAAAAACTTTGACATTCCCCATCATTTTAAAAAAAATTGAAAACCAAGATATAATTAGATTGGATAAGGTTTGAGGAATCAGTACACTAGCTTTCGATGACAGGTGTCTTCAAGACTTGAACCTTC
Source organism: Aristolochia californica (assembly GCF_029961685.1). Taxonomy (NCBI): domain Eukaryota; kingdom Viridiplantae; phylum Streptophyta; class Magnoliopsida; order Piperales; family Aristolochiaceae; genus Aristolochia; species Aristolochia californica. The sequence goes on along the minus strand of NW_027181881.1, from coordinate 33,378,148 downwards.
ATCTAGTTGAAATTTTGCCACCCACACCGGTCCTAAGTGAATGAATATTGAAGTTCGACTTTATGTATAGGCTTTGAGAATACTGAACAACTAAGTGTTAATCTTGCATGTGAGTTCCATAGGGGTAGCACATTACGGCCATGTGTAGGTATCTTGTATTGTGAGTGACTTTTAGAGAACACGCCTTAATTCTCTATTATATTAGGCCCCCACAGTCACACTCACATCAGTGATATCTCCAATGGTATATTGCATCCCTTTACCCAGCAACAATAACCTTGATATCATTAAGGTAATACACCAACCTCATATCTAGTGCAATTGAGCACCTACTTCATAGAGATGTGAAGCACCTAGCCAATACTACCCAAAAAACCGGCTTGTTAGGAGCGGAAGGTATAAGTACTTAACCCCAGGACCAAGTGGGTCACTGTGAGTCCATAACATCACACCCCACCTTCACGATCCAACGACCCCAACGGCTTTTACCCGTTAGCAACGAGGAGGGGTGCCTGCGTCCGGGATTTGCGATCTCCCGCGCCTGTCGGGAGTCGAACTCGTGACCAAGCGCTAGCTCTGATACCAAATGTTAAACACCTAGCTAATACTACCCAAAAGACCAGCCTGTTAGGAGTGGAAGACATATGTACTTAACCCTAGGACCAAGTGGGTCTCTGTGAGCCCATAACATAATAAAATTCACTTTAATTCACCTTGTTTTTCCCATTGGGATTTCCAATCAGATAGGTTGGGTTGGCACTAACGGGGACTCATGTAGTAGAATTTAATTATATCCCCCTCAAAGCATATTGTACTTGTCCTCTCAACATGCCCTTGGTCAAATGATCTACCAAATTTTCAACGAATTTAATATAACTCAATGTTATAACTTTAGTGGATGTGAACTTGCTCAAGATTTTATATCGAAGTTCAATATGTCTAGACTAATTTGAATTATAATTTTTAATTTTAATTTTTTTAAGTCGCCCAATTATCATAATTAATTAAGATAGTTAGAACTGTCTTCTCCATCATGAGAATGTCTGATAATAGACCCCTAAGCTATTCAACTTCTCCACTAGCCAACTCTAAGGCTACCATTTTAGCCTCCATAGTAGATCTGGTTTTCAAGGTTTGTTTAGAAGATATCTAAGCGACTGCCCCACCACATAATGTAAATACAAAACCACTAGTGGCTTTTGTGTTATTGGAATCAGAAATCCACTTAGTATCATTGTACCCTTCTACTACAATAAGAAAACTAGAATACTGTATTTTGTAATTAAAAGTACCTTTCAAATATTTAAGAAGTCTTTCAATAGCATCCAAATGGGTTTTATTGGGGTTACTCATATACCTACTCAGTCTTCCTACCACATAGGAAATATTTGGTCAGGAACAGTTTGATAAATACATTAGACTTGAATAATTTGAGAGTACCTCAACTGTGAAATACTATCCCCACTATTCTTCTTTAATTTTGCTAGAATCATATGGTATGCTAACTGGTTTACAGTTCTCATACTCAAAACCATTTTAGAACTTTTTCCAGATAATGAGATTGACTCAAAGCAACAACATTTTTATTTTTAATTATTTTGATTCTTAAAATTTCGCTAACCCTAGGTCTTTCATATCAAAATTATCATTAAGTTATTTCTTTGCCTCTAATATTTTGATATTTTCATTTCTAAATATCAAAATGTCGTCAACATAAAGGCATAAGATAATGAAAGACCTATCATATATTTTCAAACATACACATTTATCAAAATCACATATTGTGAAACCATATGATAGGATTACTATAGCAATTTTTGTGTGCCACTACCTAGGAGTTTTTTAGATCATATAAAGATTTGACTAGCTTACACACTTCTCTTGACCAAGAACTACAAAACCCTCTAGTTATTCCATATAAATTTCTTCCTTTGTTGGAAGACGGGCTCCAGCCCACGAGCTCAAGACAAGAAGCCCCACGTCAAAGGAGTGGCATATGTATAAAATATGGTACTTTCCATAAAGATGGCATAGAAGTGTAAATATGTGTTCCTTTTATGTCTTTTGTTTTATCAAATTGTAGCCCTAAGGGCATTGTAAAACTATAAATAAAGGCATTGGCTAAGAGGTAGGGCATTGAAGCACTCTCCTCTCTTTCCACAAATTCGTTCAGCTCTCATTTTTCTTTTTGACGCAACCCTCTTCTCCCTTAATCCAAACTCTCTCCTTCCTTGTTCTTCTTCTTCTCTCTTCTTCTTCTTCTTCTTTCTTGTTGATCTAAAGTTCCTTTCATGAGATCCTAAATTCTACATGGTATCAGAACAAGGAGTTTAGGATCTCTCTTCATAGAGTTATTATGAAATTTGTTCAAGAAGTTGTAAAAGGAGTTCAGTCATGAAGAGATAAGTTCATGCTCTTCTTATTTACTTTTTTTTCCTTTTTCTTATTTACACTCCTTTTTACTGTTTTTCTTTACTTCTTGAATTTTGAGTCACATCAAGTCAAGATAAATCTTTATATGTTGTAAAGATTTATTTCTATGACTAAATTGATGTTATAATCTTGACTCCTTGTAAATCAATTACAAGAGTGATCAAGATCATTTGCTGTTTGCATCTTATTAAGATTGATGAGTGAAATTCAATTACCTTTATGTAATTTGGATCCATCTTATTTGAGGTAGAATTCCAGCACATGTTGCAGTATCTTCTCCTACTTAAGGTTGCTCATGGGTTTGTGTTATGTTGTTGGATGCCCATTATATGTTTGATGAAATTCCAACAGTCATTTACGCTTTGTAGTTTCATTTTTTTTTTAACTTCAACAATTGAATTTTTTTTACGTTGAAGTCTCCCATGAGCTGAAGATAAATCTCTTCCAAGTGTCTTGGTTTGCCGTTAAATCTTCTCTAAATTTTTGTCTATTGCTCGTTTGTGTTGGAGTTTGGATTAAGGCCTAATCGGTTGCATCTACTTTCTTCTCTTTGTTCTTATGAATACAAGAGAAGTTGAGTGATGGCTGGATGTTATTATCACTTTCTAAAGGCACAAATTTGTTGATAATTTGGTCCTTGCCCTCGTGAAAGAAATTGGTTCTTGTTCTCTTTTGTTGGTGACTGATTTGGTCTATGGGTTCTTCAAATTACATTGAGTAATTGTTCTTTGAAGAAGGCTTTTTCCCTTGACCTCCATATTTTACTTGCCTCATCATAGAGATTGGATACAATAGTAATAAGAGTGATATACTCCGTATTACTACAATTCCACTTAGAGGTCTCTCCAATTACATGAGCTGGTCACAATCGGTTTGGAGGGTTCTTATTACACGTGACCTCTTGAGCCATGTTGTTAACTTTCCTCCTCCGATTGATGAAGAAGATGCATCCTACCACAAGTGGGTTAAGGATGATAACATTGTGATAAGTTGGCTCATTAATAGCATGGAAGAGCAGGTGGCCAACAATGTGGTCCACTTGGAAACTGCCAAGAACATATGGGACACTTGTGCCAAGCTTTACTCAAGCACTGCTTCATTACAAAAAATATATGATGTCTTACAAAACATGCTGCATACGAAACATGGAGATAATATTCACGAATATTTGGCACGGTTTCGAGGTCCTCTTCACGAATGGAAACTAGCTCAGCCATATTCCACTGATATTGCCGTTCAAGAACGACAAAGAGAAGCTTTGGTAGCAGCCATTTGCTTATCGAATATTAAACCATACCTTGAGGTGGCCAAAACTCAGCTTCTAAGTTCTTCTGTTCTTCCATCCTTCCATGATATTAGTGCTACATTACTTTGGATACCAGATCCATCCCCTCCTTCTCCTATTGATGCTCCATCGGCGATGTTCTTTGGCAATCGGGGAACATCTTCCTCATCCCGAGGATGGGGCAGAACTATGAGAGGGTGTCGAATTATGAGAGGGGCTGAAAATAGAGGTGGTAGAACGGGTCAGAATTCTTTTCGTACTGAGCCTCAACTTTGCACTTATTGTGGCCGTCAGAACCACCTTGTGGCATCATGCTGAAAACTTCATGGCAAGCCTGATTGGGCCACAACTAACCCAGTCTCGATTAATGTTGAGAAAAATGAAGACAAGGCTGAATCATCATCCAGAAATGTGACTCTTACGGCTGAGGACTATGCTGCATTTCAGAAAATGAAGTCCTTCATGGAATCATCTATTCCCTCATCATCTACTACTGCGACTACTATTGCCTCAGGTATGCTTTCTTCCTCTTCTTCCTCTTCTTCTTGGATCATCGACTCCGGGGCCTCCGAATATCTATTAGGTAACAAACACTTGTTGTAGTCCTTATCTCCTTGTTATCCTCATAAATTCGTTACTATTGCTGATGGTACCCAATCCAAGGTCCTTGGCAAAGGTTCCTCCTCTCTTGCTTCATCTATTCCCCTTCAAGATGTTTTCTTTGTTCCTCAATTTCCTTTAAATTTGCTCTCGGTTAATCAATTGACCAAATAATTAAATTGCTATATCACCTTCTCACCGTCTTCTTGTGTCTTTCAGGATCTCACTACGAAGTGGGTGATTGGTGGCGACCATGAAAAGGGGGGTTTGTACTACTTCATTCTTCCACCATTAGCTGCATTATCGTCCTCTACATTTGAGGCCCAACTTTGGCACAACTGACTTGGTCATCCGTCTACCCCTTCACTTCGTTCTTTGGTTCCATCTTTAAAAGGACTTTCTAATTTCAGTTGTGAGGTTAGTCAATTAAGTAAACATGTCAGGAGTACATATTCTCCTTGTCATACAACTACAAGTACGACTCCGTTTGAACTAATACATTCTGATGTATGGGGCCCTTTATGTGACTCAAATATTTCCCAAGTTAAATATTTTGTCATTTTTGTTGATGATTTTACTCGATTGACTTGGTTATATCTATTTAAAGAGCGTTCCGAAATTCTTCCTTTGTTTAAAAATTTTCATGCTATGGTCTTGACACAATTTGGGAAGAAAATTAAAACCCTTAGATCTGATAATGCTAAGGAATACATGTCTCATGACTTCAAATCATTTTGTGAGAGTAATGGGCTTATTCATCAAACATCATATGCCTATACTCCTCAACAAAATGGTGTTGCAGAAAGGAAGAATCATCATCTTCTTGAAGTTGCTCGGGGTCTCCTCTACTCTATGAAGGTACCCTATTTCTATTGGCCTCATGTTATACTTACAACATGCTTTCTCATTAATAGGTTACCTTCATCAGTCCTTCATCACAAAACTCCTTACTCTGTGTTATTTAATGGTGAAGATCCTTTTTCTCTTCCTTAGAAAGTGTTTGAATGTACGTGTTTTGTTCATGTTACATCCCCACATAAAACTAAATTTGATCCTCGGTCTATGAGGTGCAATTTTTTGGGGTACTCTTGCACCCAGAAAGGTTGTGTCTGTTACAATCCTACCTTTCGGAGGATGTTTATCTCTAGGGATGTGACTTTCTTTGAGGACACCCCTTTCTACTCCTCCCATGATGCTCCTCGAGGATGGACTTGTCCTTGTACTACTCCTTGTCCGTTTGTACCATTAAATCTTGAAGTGGATCCATCCCCTGATGCACCAACCGTACCTTCACCTGTGGAGTTGTTAGATCCACCTGAGGTAAGTCCTTCTCCTCCTATGTATGGACCTGAATTTGATACTCGGCATGTTGCTTTTAGAAAAGAACGTCGCTCCTGTACTACTTCACATCCTATCTCAAATTTTATGTCTCACCATCGCTTGTCTTCCGAGTGTTTTCAGTTTCTTGCGTCCCTTTCTTTTACTTCTGTTCCGCAGTTGTATCAGGAGGCCCTGAGACATCCAGGATGGAAGGTGGCTATGGATGAAGAAATGCACGCCTTATGCGAAAACCAAACTAGGTACTTAACATCACTCCCGAAAGGTAAAAGACCGGGTTGTTGTCAATGGGGTTTTTCGGTGAAACATAATCCGGATGGATTGGTTGCTCATCTTAAAGATCGACTGGTTGCTAAGGGCTATATGCAGTGCTATGGGATAGATTATGAGGAGACCTTCTCTTCTATTGTAAAATTGAATTCGGTACGCATCATCTTATCTATTGCTGCTAACTCCTCATGGCCCGTCTATTAGTTGGGTATTAAAAATACTTTTTTAAATGGCAATATCAGTGAGGAAATTTATATGGTTCAACCACCTGGTTATGTGGTTGAGGGGGAGTCAGTATGCCGGTTAAAAAAGTCTTTATATGGGCTTAAGCAGTCCCTTCGGGCTTGGTTTGATAAATTTAGTCAAACACTCCTACGGTTTGGTTTTCATTGTTGCTCAGTTGATCATTCCATATATTATAAAGATACTATCAAAGGGAAAATATTATTGGCCATATACGTGGATGATATTATCTTAACTAGTGATGATGCTTTGAGTAGACAAGAGGTGAAACAGATGATATGTCAGGAATTCAAGACTAAAGACCTTGGTATGTTTAAATATTTTTTGGGTATAGAAGTTCTTCAATCCAAACATGTGATAATATTGTCTCAAAAGGAATATGTCTTGGCTCTCCTTGAAGAAACAAGAATGAAGGGTGGTAGACCAGTTGATACACCTATGGATACAAATGTAAAATTATGTGCCACAAATGAAGAAGATATTGATATTGGCAAATATCAAAGACTCGTGGGAAAATTAATTTTTCACATGGTAACTAGGCCAAACATATTATATGCTATAAGTGTGGTGAGTCAATTCATGCACAAACCACAAATTACCCACTGGCAGGCTTTAGAGAGAATATTACGTTATCTAAAAGGAGCTCTAGGAAGAGGATTGTTGTATAAAAAACATGGGCACTTCAACATAGAAGGCTTCTCAAATGCAGATTGGGCTGGATCTCCTAATGATAGAAAATCTACATCAGGATATTGTACTCTGGTTGGGGAAAACTTGGTTACATGGAAAAGTAAGAAGCAAAATGTGGTTGCAAGATCTAGTGCCGAAGCAGAATATAGAGCTATGGCCCATATCATTAGTGAACTTTTATGGGTCAGGACCCTTCTTACCGAACTAGGTTTTAATAAAAAGGGGTCCATGAATCTGCATTGTGATAATCAAGCAACCCTTCATATCACTTCAAATCCAGTTTTTTAAGAAAGAACTAAACATATTGAGGTGGATTGTCATTTTATACGGTAGAAGTTTCAAGCAAGAATAATCTTTCTCAAAACATGTGTCATCTCAAGAGCAAGTAGCTGATATTCTCACTAAACCCGTTACATCTAAAATCCTATTGTTTATATGTGGCAAGTTGGGTATTTATGACGTCTTTTCTCCTCCAGCTTGAGGGGGAGTGTTGGAAGATGGGCTCAAACCCACGACCTCAAGATAAGAAGCCCACACATCAAAGGAGTGGCATATGTGTAAAATATGGTACTTTCCATAAAGATGGCTTAGAAGTGTAAATATGTGTTCCTTTTATGTCTTTTGTTTTATCAAGTTGTAGCCCTAAGGGCATTTTAAAACTATAAATAAAGGCATTGGCTAAGAGGTAGGGCATTAAAGCACTCTCCTCTCTTTCCACAAATTTGTCCAGCCCTCATTTTTCTTTTTGACGCAACCCTCTTCTCCCTTAATCCAAACTCTCTCCTTCCTTGTTCTTCTTCTTCTCTTCTCCTTCTCTTCTTCTTCTTCTTCTTCTTCTTCTTTCTTGTTGATCTAAAGTTCCTTTCATGAGATCCTAAATTCTACATCCTTTAATTCTCCATTTAAAAAGACTATTTTAACATTTGTTGATTTTCAGGACTCCATGGATTACATCTTGGGTAAAGAAGAGAATATATGTATGGGAGAAAAGAGGGGGAAGAATGGGGTTATGGACTTAGTTTAGATCGTCCTCCTTAAGTTATATTTATAGATACTAAAAGTAACAATATTACAATTATACCATTCACCCTAGTAAGTGAAGAAGAGACAAGAAACATAAACTAATTATGTCAATGGCACTCTAATTACATCATATCTTCCAATATTCCCCATCAAGCTGGGAGTTAATTGTTAAGTTATCAAGCCTAATTAAAGCCCTACACTTAGTTGGTCGTGGATTGATACACGATATATTAACTATTATTTCATTAAGGGTAGTTTGAAAATTTTACTCTTGTATCGCGGTTACCCTAATTTTTTCTTTATAATTGAGGGGTGCCACTATTAGGGTTTAATCATCTTAATCCGAGGACCATCTCGAGTTGCTTCCCGAGAGGTTAGAGAGCAATACCTGTAAGTGTGCGATTTCTCTTGTGAAAATTTTCATCTTCATAGTAGATTACTGTTACAGGAAAAGATAGGATATAATCTCACCTTGAGGCGAACCTGTATAAATCTTGTTGTGCTTTTCGTGCTTGTTTTTCCCTTCTTCCACATTTATTATCATTGCTCTCGTTAATTTGGAATTAGGGCATTTAATTCCTAACAATAATGGCAGTGATCCCAACTTGAAACAAATAATATTGATGTTGTAATAATCTCCTCCATCACAGTGTCCCAAGGATAAGTACGTAACCGGACGCAAACTCTCAAACGGTAGAAATGGGTGACAAAACATAACTTGAAACCAACCTCGAATGATTTCGAACAAATATATTTATAGTAATTTTTGAAGAGCAAATATGGAAGAGTCTTACATGACTCTCACAATAAGAAGTCTTACAGTGCCACAACTATTATGGAAGGATGTCTCACAGAAGAGTTTCAGTTTAAAGGTGTTTTAGTTATGGTAGTCTTCCATTTATATTGAGTTATTTAATTATGCTAGAACTTATCTTTAAGTGTTAGAATTTGGGTGTACTTGGAACAATGGTAGTTTAATTGTAATTGGATACTACTACTTTTCTTTGTTTTAAATAGGGGTTCATGTACTCTGATTACAACAAGTCAATAAAGTTTTTCTCTTTTCCATAAATTCAATATGGTATCAGGGTAGGTTTTGTGAGTTGACTCGGTTAACCCACAGAGATATTCCGGCTCGGTCCGATTCGATTTATCTGGATCTCGAACCAAGTTTGAGATCCAAATAAGACTCGTTTGAGTTAATAAGCGGAGCTCGACCAAACCATGATACGGTTCAAAATCTCGCGAGTTGGCTCGTTAACTTAACGAGGGTTCGGGAGTCGGGATCGGGAACCGGAAGCGAAAGCGGGAGAGGGAGTGAGGGGGGGGGGGGGGGGGATTCTTCCTCCCTCATCACCGCCGAGCCCCTCCCATTTGCTGTTGTGGTGGCCTCCGGCGCCGTCGAAAACTGCTTGCCAGCCGCCTTCGCCGCTACTTCTGTCACCGTTGCTTCCGTCACGGCTACTTCCATTGCCGCTGCCACCTCCATCGTAGAACCCCGACAATAGCTCCTCACCGGCGCCGCTAGATCCCCCTGCCCCAGCGTTGTCTCAGTGGAAAATCAAAGACCTAAGTTGGGGGAGAAATAATTTTTTCCCCTTGCGTGCGAAGACATCGTGCGATTTCGCACGTGCGACCTTCGCTTGTGCAATTTCGCATGTGCGAGCTCATAAGCAAGTGAAAAAAAAACTATTTCTTCAACTTTGGCTGTCTATTCCTCATAGCTCTTGAATAGACTCAAATTATTTGAGGTACTCTCTTAATGCTAACTCCACTCAAGTTTTTCAGAATAACAGATTGGTAGCATTTCAGAATTGTTGTTGTATGAATCCATGCTCCGAAGAAAAAATGAAAATGGGCATACGATTAAGCAAGCAAAACCATTTTTCTTAAACTTTTTCTCTGTCTCCATGATTTGGTTTTCTAGTCCTTGAATCAGAACGATCTGATTGAATACAAATGGACAAAACTTGCGTTTCTATTCAAATGAATGTTTTTGTGTTTGATTATTGAATAAAGTTTATGCATAATTGTGCAGCTTTTATGAATACTTTTATCCATAGTGTATAAATAATTTTATGCAGGGTTAATATAAAGAGGTTATATCTAACTTTAAGTAGAGGTTATAACCAATTTTATGTAAAATGTATGCATAATTTTATATACAATTTATTTGACTTGTATTTTATGCAAAGTTTTAAATGTCGGTTGGAGCTCGAACTCAGTTAAAATTATTGGGCTTGAGCTTGATTAAAATTTTAGTCTCAAGGCTACGCTCGCCTCGAGATTGAATTTGAAATATTTAAATCAATCTCGGTTCGAATAAGGCAGGTTTGGGCTAGGCTCGACTTGATGCCACCCCTACACGTAGTGACCCTACTGACTCTAGGACCATTTTGTTCCTTATTGAGTCAACTCATGTCCAGGTCAACCTGACTCGGCCCACTTATTTTTTGCCTCAGTTATACGGGTCCATCTAATAAGGTTTATACCTATTTTCCTGTGACTCGGCTATATTGGTTTGATATCTTACTCAGTTTGACTCGGTTCTCTATCACCGACTAGATTATTATTTTGAATTATTGCTCGGTTCCAATATACTATTTAGTGCAACTTCCTTATTTACTGATGGACTCGCTGCAAACTATTTCATGTGCCCTTATTACTCTTAAAGACTTCATTATTTACCAGTTCTCTACTACTATACAACTGCACATTTGGTACATGTTATTTGGGCATTGGTCCATTTCTGCTACTGCTATTGTGTCTCTTTGATTGAGACATTACTTCCGAAGAAGAACTCCTCAGTTGCTTGCCTTGGGTTCATTATTTGTTGATTGTTGTCGGCATTGGTTCATCTGATGCAGAATTTGATTTTCTTAGAAAAATAAAGCATATGATGGCCTCGACATCTTATCTTCCTCTTTACCTATTGAATTTATGGAAAATTGAAATACTTTATTGATTATTATAACAAGAGTACATGAACCTCTATTTATAATAGAGGAAGGTAGTAGAGTCCAATTACAATTAAAACTACCTTTGTCCCAATTATACCCACACTCTAACACTTAAAGATGAGTCCTAGCATAATTAAATAACCCAATATAAACAGAAGATTAACATGACTAAAACACCTTTAAAATGACTATGAGACCTGCTTCCATAATAATTGTGGCTCTATTAGACTTCTTATTGTGTAAGATTTCTTATGCCATCTCACGTGATCATCCCATATCTTTTGGGCTTGGGAACATCTTCCAACACTCTTAGATATGTGGGCCTTCTTTGGTCTTATGGGCCTGGGCCAATCTTCCAACACTCTTGGATATGTGGGCTTTTCTTGGTCTTATGGGCTTGGGTCCATCTTCCAACACACTTGGATATGTGGGCCTTTCTTGGTCATGTGGGCTTGGGCCCATCTTCCAACACTCCTCAAGCATATGGGGGGGGGGGGGGGGGGGGGGGGGGGGTGTGGGGGTGAGAGAACATCATGAACTCCCAGTTTGCTGCAAATGATATATAGCATCTTCTCGTATAAAATGGCGATCCTCCATATCTTCCAACTCTCCCCCTCACGCTAGTTCTCTCTTCCAAGAGGCCCAACTGGCATAAGATAAGTGAGAGTAAAATCACTCCAAGCCAAATGATATCGCTCCATACTCCAATCATAACCCATGCTGGATGTAGGGCACACTCCTATCTTTCACAGGTAGTGGGTCTATATGCAATACTCAGAAGTATAATAAAACTCCTCCATCACCGTGTCCCTCCATAGGACAATAAATCTCAAGTGGTAGGAGTAATAAATGCCACATAAGGGGGGTAACATACATGTAGTAATAAGCTCCTCCATCATGGTGTCCCAACCCGGGCACCTACTCTCACAGGTAGAAATGGGTGATAAATGCCTGTCATTCACAAGACGGTGACATGATATGTGATAAATGTCTGTCATTCACAAGACGGTGATAAAAGACCCACGGGTATATATGTAAGTCTCAATGGACTTAAAACACCCATATACGTGATGGACTTAAACTCTCAACCGAAGCAACATGCAAAAGGTTGGCCAAAAGATCTATGTGAGAGTCAAATAAAGGATGGTAGGAGTAAGGTTGTCAAATAACCAGGAAGATATGATGTTGAGGACACTACTTTTTTAATAATAATGTCTCATCCAAAGAGACACAATAGTTGCAGCTGAAATGGGTCTGGGCCCATATAACACGAACCAAAATAATAAAATTCTTGTAAAAGGACCCATGAAACAATCTGATGCGACTATCTGCACCAAATAATATGTTGACCAAGAAATATGTTGTGAATGCCTTAAAATAATAATCCAGCAGGAGAAATAGAATCGAGTCAAACCGAGTCAGGTATCACCAATAATTATCACAATTATTACTATGAGTCAGGATTCTTGATCTTCAATTTTCTTTGCTGCAAAAAAATTCTTCTTAGATGCAAAAGCTTCATCTTTTGTGCTCCTCCTTTTCTTGAATATTTTTGTCACATTAAAATTACCACTACAGATAAAATACCTCTTTCTTGTACTTCTCTGTTACGGTCCCAAATCTGACATAGTGATCCATAGGGAGGAAGAAGAGAAAGACGAAAAATCAAGCCGAAGGGAAGCTTGAAAACCCTAGGTTCTTTGAGGAGAACGTACACCCCTGAGCTCGTTGAGGAGAACTCAAAACCTTTGTTTATGCTAAATCAATACTTGCCTTTTCTCATTACTCTTACCCCTTAAATAGGGTTCACCCTTAAAAGGTTCAAGATAAAATATTACAAAAATGACCTTGTGGCCTATTAAATCTTTAATTGAAATAAAATAAAGTAAATTCGAGAAAAAACAATTAATTAGACTCTAAATAACTTAATAATGTTATTGCGTGCATAACATTACAACCCCCTGGGAGAAAGAGCTTGTCCTCAAGCTTGGAGGTAGGGTCTGCTAGCCGACGTCTCCACCTATTTCCAAGTAACATCCGCGATATTAGGGGCAACCCTCTGGAAGAAAAAACTGGAGCATTCCAACCGAGAAGCAATTTTTTTTTCTGACACTGCCAACATCACTTGTTGTAGCATACCTCAATACGGATAAGCAACAAAACAACAAGTTGAGCTCTCACTTGCTCCAAACTGGAAACTTTTGCTTTGATATTGACAACCCTTGTGTGATTTGCTCCAACGGTTGCCTCATGGGCAAAATACAACATGTCCCCAATCAAAGTATGTTGGAGGTCTGGCTTGGCACCAACAATGTTGCTGGAATTGGGTCGAGAAGTTGGTGAAAAGATTACCCAGGGATGTAGATATATGTGTGCTCCATTTGTAGACAAAGCATTCATCATACTATTCATTATCATGTTGACCACAAGCTTCCTTTGAGCTCCCTTACCAACCTCCCCAAATAGAAAGAGTTCTGCCCCAAATAGAAAGCAGGAACAACTTCCTCATACAACGCCTTCACCATAGCAGGAATTGCAACAGGTGGACCTATGCCCATTACAAAAGGGTCCACACCAGCAATAGCTAAATTCCTGGATACATCAAAAATTGGTAATAATGTTGCTTTGCAACATTTTTCTCCACAGAAATCACAACATTATGTCGACAAACATCCTACATAGAAATCATAGCATAGAATACTTGCAGCTTACAAACCTGCATGCCAACATGGGCTGGAAAACCAGCAGCGTCGTCTAAGTATCCATGACGATCCAACCCCAAAACTATGGCTGCAGACAACATATTGTGGAAGAACCCATGAGCCTCTTCAGGTACCCTGTTAGGTGCATATTTTGTTGTACTGAGAATAGCCACCCTACAGTAATTTTCTTCAATCGATGGAGCCCGGCCAAGTTCACCACCTTGGCCAGCATGCTGCATACATAATATATAAATAATAGCCTCTAGGAAGGGCCGGTCACCTCTAGAGTTGGTAGTAGCAACGTTGTTGTCATTCTGCTGAGAGGACTCACGAAGAGTAATTAGTGGACTCTAGTAAATTGCTATAGCAGTAGCAAGGAAGTTGGCTTTCATGGCCTTGGCAAGTTGAAGCCTTCCCCTTGAAATAGAGTGCAAAATGTTCTCTGCACCTCCCATCTCAATTAGCAGCACCGTGGTCAGTACTACCAGTGTTTTCAACAATGTTTTATGCACTACCACTATATATAGGATTAGTTTCTGCACTGCCACAGTAGCATTGTTTTCTTGGCTGTCTGGCAGCACTGTTTTTTAGACAGCAGTCAAAAGGACATTTTCTCCATGCAACTCTACCGTGTCATGACCACTTACACGTTCAAGCATTTTATCCTTGTTTCCATTGCAACACACATTCTCCTCCTCCACATTCGTTGATGAAGGAAATGCAGTGCCACCAACAGTCCCTTGTTCCCCTAGAGGACCCAAGTTTGCCACTGATGACATGAAGTCAGTTGTTCCAAAATGACGAAGAAAACCTACTGCATCTAAATCCTCACTCTCAGTTTGCATTTTCTGATGTTTTGCACCTTTCTTCACTGTAATACCAGCAACAATTTTAAATTTCAGCATCATCTCAGTCTCAAGAGCTACACGAATGACACATGCAGTAAGAACAATAATTACATTTATTGTTGTCCCTTTTCAGCTAGAATTAGCTACATCATGTAGAGGATTATCTGTTGTGCCCACAACAATAGATAATTGTGCTTCATAAGTCACTGCTACTTCTACTCTTAGTGTTGTCAGCACTGGTTTCTGCAGTGCTACAACAGCAACACAAAAACTTTTGTTGAAGAACCCATGAACGCAAGCACAAGCTGTCCATTTTCATAAGTGCAAACGTTCCTCAACACCATCGGTTGTGTCCTTAGCTGTATCAGCATCTTGAACTTCTGTAACACCACTCTCCACAGGTTCCAACACTATTTTTGACCCAGATGAAGCAAAACCTTTCAACTACAAAGGCTTAATCGAAAAGCCAAAAATAACAAATGGAAGCATCAGAATTGCCTCTCCCCAAAATACATATCGCCAAGTAAGATGGCTTCCAACCAATCCTCCATAAACATAACCCAATGCCACCCCCATTGGTATACACATGAAGAATATTCCAAGCCAAGCTGTTTTCTGACTTCAGGTGCATTGTCATCAATAAATGGGCCTTCTCCTTGATCTGTGGACCTTGAGCCCGCCTTCTATATCTCTTGGTTGCATGGGTCTACCTTGGTCTTATGGACTTGGGCCCATCTTATAATATACTTGGATATGTGGGCCTTCCTTGGTCGTGTGGGCTTGGGCCCTATCTTCCAACACTCCCCTTCAAGCTGGGGTGAGAGAACAACATGAACTCCTAGCTTGTTGCAAATGATGTATAAAATCTTTGTATAAATTGGTACATCTTCCAACACTCCCCCTCACGCTGGTGCTCTCTTTCATGAGGCCCAGCTGGCACAATATCAGTGAGAGTAAATCACTCCTATCCACTAAGACATTGCTCCATACTCCAGTCATAACTCATACTGAATGTAGGGCACACTCCGTCTTATGTAGGTAGTGTGTCTATCGGCATTGCTCTGAAGTGTCCACGTCCACCACTGTGTCCCTCCACAAGGCAATGACTCTCAAGTGGTAGAGTAATATATGATATTAATGGGGGAAAGTAACATAAATGTAATAATAAGTTCCACCGTCATGGACTTCCAACCACAAATATTTTTTATTTTTTGACGGGGATGAAGTTCTTTTTTTGACGGGGATGAAGTTCCTCTGTCATGGACTCCCAACCACAAATAATTTTGATATTTTTGATGGGGATGAAGTTCCTCTGTCGTGGACTCCTAACCACAAATAATTTTGATATTTTTTACGGGGATGAAGTTCCTCTGTCATGGACTCCCAATCACAAATATTTTTTACGGGAACAAATAAATAATGGTATGAGGCTACCTCTTCTTCAATAATAATGTCTCATTAAAAGAGATACAATAGCAGCAACTGAAATGGCTCGGGCCCATTTAACATGACCCAAAATAATCCTTGTAAAATTGACCCATGAAATAATCCGATATCTATACCAAATAATATGCTGACCAAGGAATAATCTGCCAATTCTTCAAAAATAATAATCCTACCAGAGAAAATTTTTACTGAGTCTCACCGAAAAACCTTGAGCACATATACCAAGGCAAAAAATAAGTGGCCCGAGTTAGGTTGACTTTGACCGGGTTGACTTGGACCGAGTTGACTCGGTTTGGTTCAGAACATAGCTTAAGAGCTGAACCGGAGCTGGGTACTCGGCCCATTCGGGTTGGCATCAAGCTCTCGACCTTGATTTAATCCAACGCTTTCCAAAATTTGGAAATACATTTAATTTGGCAATTGTCTTCCTCTCCCCTAACTCTCGACGGAAACATACCTGGGAAAACTTCGGGGGGAAACTTTCCGACAACAATGCAAGACCCAAAAGAGTTTCTGAAAAAATCAGTAGATCATGATCAATGTTTTGGAAATAAATCTGCAAATCAACAACTTGTGTAACAGTAGCAACAAACCAGTAGAGATTAACACTGTTATCTATCAACGACTTCCGAAGAAAAAATAGCAGCAACTTCCGGATGGGCTGGATTAAAAACTCGACTGATAAAGTGGCGGGATCGGTGGCCACCTTCTTCTTCTTTGGCAACGGTGGGTCGTCTTTCCCCACAGTCGAACAGAGCAAAAATTTTCCAGACAATGTTTTTGAAATGGTAGCAGGTTGGTGGCACCGACAAAGAGACGAGTTTTAGCAGAAACTCTTAACGGAGAACAACTCCTGCTTGTCGAACGAGCACATGCTCGTCAATAAGCACTTTATCGTTCGAGTTCCCGACGGTCTGCCTCTAGTGTTGCTGCATCACTCCTCGCTCAAATACATCGGTCTCTCCGAGCCTAGCCTTCATGTTGGTCTCGGTGGCCTTGGCAACATTGCCGAGAAATTTGCTAAGTCCTTTGGTGCCAAGGTCTCTGCGGAGAATTTAGCAATGACGTGGGAAATTTTCTCATCTATTGTAAGCCGAGAGACGTGGTACTTGCTCTTTCGCTGATGGGTAGAGAATTCTTACAAAATCAGTAAGAGCGATTTTGGGGCGGTCATACAGAGCAGCAATAGAAAATTTTTCATTCTGCTCGTACCAACGAGTAGCAAAAAAACATAATTCTCCTCACCTTTTCTCTTCTCTAAACCCTAAACCTTTAACCTCTTTTTTGGCAACCAATAGTATCTCTCATTTTACGTCTCCTCCTCATACACTTGAATACAATGGGTATTCTAAACAATGACATTGTCATATTGTCAAAATAGGTTTGTCTCTTTTTTCTCATGCCTCCATACCTCTCTCTTACTGGTCATATGCCTTCTCCACTGCTGTCTATATCATCAATTGGCTTCCAACACCAACGCTCAGTCTTCTTTCACAGTATGCAAACTGTTGGGAACCTTCCTAACTATTCTAAACTACACAGTTTTGGTTGTCTTTGTTATCCGTGGCTCCGACCATGCTCCGACCATACTCCTCTCACAATCGCACTCCATATTCCTCTCCGTGTGTTTTTCTAGGGTAATCTACTACTCAAAGTGCCTATCTATGTCTTGACCTCAATACCCCTTGTCTTTATGTGTCGCGTATGTTTAATTCATTGAGTCTATCTTCCCATTCACTTCACTTCAGTTTCATCTTGACCACCCCTCGTCTGACACGCTCTCCCAACTCTATTCCTCTGTGTCCATCCTCTCAGCTACTGGCACATCATCTGCAGCTTCGATCCCTACGTCCTCTACCAGCCCCGTTCACGATCCCACACGTCACACCTCTCCATCACCCTACCCCACTCCAAACCACATTCCCACATCGGCCAAGCCACTCCCATCATCCCTACCTGCTTCCTCACCTCCCCATGTTATTGTCACCAGATCCAAGAACAACATTTACAAACCCATCCAAAAACTAAACCTCACAGCCCAAGTTCCTGCATCTGCCAAGTGTGTACCCACGACTGTAACTCAAGCTCTCACCAATCCCAAATGGCATCAGACTATGTCCAATGAGTATGATGCTCTTGTTCGGAATGGTACATGGGAACTTGTTCCCTTAGATCCCTTGAAGAATTTGGTTAGTTGCAAAAGGACTTTTCATACTAAATATATTTCTGATGGCTCCATTGATAGGTACAAGGCTCATTTAATTGCCAAAGGGTTTCACTAGTGCCCTGGAGTTGATTATCATGAAACATTTAGTCCTGTTATCAAGCCTACCACTATTTGCATCGTTCTTAACCTTGCAGTAAGTCGTGGCTGGTCGCTTCGACAACTTGATGTTAATAATGTTTTTCTCCAAAGGCACTCTATCTGAGGATGTCTTTATGAAACAACCACCAGGTTTTATTGATCATGATAATCTAAATTATGTTAGCAAACTTTTCAAGGCCCTCTACGGTCTCAAGCAAGCACCTCGTGCTTGGTATCATGAGTTGCGCCAATTTCTCATTCCGTCGGCCTTCACCAACTCTCATGTAGACTCATCTCTATTTATCTCTCACACAGGTTCAGTTGTGTGGTATATTCTAGTCTATGTTGATGACATCATTATTACAGGAAACAATGATCAAGCTATGTCTGTTTGTCCATCTACTTGCTTAGAGATTCTCACTCAAGGATCTTGGCCCCTTAGCTTACTTTTTCGGTATAGAAGTTGTTCCTCATTCTCAAAGCCTACTTCTGTTTCAATGCCAGTATATCTTTGATCTCCTTGCTGGCACATGCATGACCAATGAAAAACCTGTCGCTACACCACTTTCCACATCATCTAAACTCACACTTCAGTCTGGCTTGACACTCTCCGATGCATCTGAATATTGAACTGTGGTTGAGAGTCTGCAATATTTGTCTCTTACTCGCTCGGACATTGCTTATGTGGTAAATAAGTTATCTCAATTTATGCATTGCTCTCTACTGATCACTGGGATGCTGTCAAGTGTTTGTTACAATATCTCTATGGGACTTTGGATCATGGTATCGTCTTACATTGACAATCTTCCTTATCCCTTCATGCCTTCTCTGATGCAGATTAGGGAGGTAACATGGATGATTTCACTTCAACTGGTGTCTATATTGTTTACCTAGGTCGCATGTTAGGATCCTCACGAGCCATGGATCTTCTCACCCTCCTCTCTTCTCTTCCTTCCATTGCCTTGCTTGACGTAGAGATAGATTGATGGAGTGATGAAGAAAGAAATTCGGCAAAGGGACTTGGGGAAAACTGGGGAGAGTTTGAAGGAGCTCTCGACCTATTATCTAAATTACTCTAGACTAATTTACTAACTCAATCGCGACCTTGATTAACCTAGCCGTCCCCTTTACATAGGGTTGAGGACGCCAAATACAATTCAGACCCTTGGGTCACTGGTTCAAGCCAAATAAATTCTAAACCAAACCAAACCAAAATCAATTACTTGAAAATTGAAACATTAATTAATTCCTACGCTTGCTGGTAACTTGTGATGCTATTGAGTCCATAACATCACCCCCTCCTGGAGAAAGAGCTTGTCCTCAAGCTTGAAGGAAGGGTAGAGAAGTCGAAATGCTGATAAGGGCTCCCATGTAGTGTCACTAGGGTTTGCATCTGCCCACTGTACGAAAATTTCCCAATCACCTTGAATGTGGCGTGCTTTCAATACCAAAGCTGGAGTAGAAAGGATGCGGCTTTCATGGAGTGGTGGCAGAGGGGTGTGCAGCAATGGCAAGTTTCCATGGAACTGCTTCAGTTGGGTTACGTGAAATACATTATGTATTTTTGTCTTAGATGGTAGCTGCAAGCAGTAGGCCACTGGGCCAATTCAGTCCAACACCTGAAAGGGACCATAATATTTCGGAGAAAGCTTGTGGAGCTTAGAGGCAGTTAGTGACAACTGGCGGTAGTGTTGGAGCTTTAACCACACATAATCTCCTGGGGAATAATATACCTCATGGTGCTTCTTATCATAATAGAACTTCATAGAGTGCTGGGCCTCCTAGAGAAGAGTACGGACCTCAGTAAGCATAGCGTCTCTTTCAGCTAACGCTTGGTCCAAAGCGATGACTTTGGATGCCCCTAGTTCATAGGATAACAAATGAGGTGGATCTCTGCCATAAACGACCCTAAAAGGAGTAGTTCCCAGTGCACTGTGGTAAGAGGTGTTATAACGAAATTCTGCCCAGGAAAGCCACTTAACCCACCGTTTAGGTGAGTCCCCCACAAAACAGCGAAGATACATTTCAATCGTGCGATTGACGACCTTGGTTTGTCCGTCAGTCTGTGGATGATATGCAGAAGAGAATGCCAATTGGGTGCCCTGTAACTCGAATAATTTTTTCCAAAAGGTACTAGTAAAAATGGCATCCCTGTCACTGATAATGGATGCTAGAATCCCGTGTAATCGGACAATGTGGTCCATAAATAGCTGAGCTACATGAGCACCAGTATATAGATGTGCCAAAGCAATGAAATGACCATATTTTGAAAAATGGTCAACCACAACTAATATCATTGATTTATCTGATGAAGTGGGAAGGCCATCAATGAAGTCCATTGAAATGTCAGACCAGATTTGAGACGGTAGATGCAGAGGTTGTAGTAGGCCGGCATGATTTAAAGATTCAACCTTGTTTCATTGACAAATCTAACAAGCAGCTACACAATCAGCAATCGTACTCTTCATACCCCGCCAATAAAATTCCCGACTGATTCGAAAATACATTTAATGTCGACCCTCATGTGTGCTATCATGGATAGAAGACAAAATGGTGTGAAGAAGTCGGGATGTGTGATGCATAAAAATCTTGTTTTTGTATAGGATAAGACGATCCTGAATCGTCCAACGATTAGTTGTTGTCCCTTGGTGAATATCCTGATATAATGAAATAAGTTCTGGATATTGATGTGTCTCCTCTCGAATAGAATCCAACAAAAGTGAATGTGGCTTGCTGATAGCATAAAGGTGTGGTTCTGGAATGACCCGATGAGACAAAGCGTCAGCCCCCAAATTCAAACTGCTTGGCTTATATTGACCTTTAAAATCAAAGCCCATGAGTTTAGTCAACCAATGCTATTGCGGTGATGTGGTGAGGCGTTGTTCAAGAAGATACTTGAGGCTGCTATGATCTTTACGAATGAGAAATGTTCATCCCCGGAGATACGGCTGCAAATGTTGGACAACCTTGGCTAACCCAATCAGTTCCCTCTCATATGCGGCTAACTTGTGGTGGTGTTGTCCCAACTGGCGGCTGAAATAAGCGATGAGGTGTCCGAGTTGTTGTAACTCTGCACCAATACCTCCACCAGACGCATCACATTCCACCATAAAGTCTTCATAAAAATCTGGTAGTTATAGTACAGGCGCTGAGGCTAAGGCCTCCTTTAACAGCTGAAAGGCCTGATCCGCTGAGGAAGACCAGTTGAATGCATGTTTCTTGAGAAGGTTGTTGAGTGGTGCTGCTATATGGCCATAAGAACGGATAAATTTTCTATAATATCCCGCTAGGCCCAAAAATCCCCTTAATGCGGTAAGGGAGGTGGGAGGAGGCCAATCTGTGATTGCTTGAATCTTACTCTGGTCAACCTTCACGCCCACAACTGATATCACGTGGCCCAAATATGCCACTTCTGAGGTGCCCATAGAACATTTGGATTTATTCAAAACCAAATGATGGGAGCGTAGAATGGTAAATACCTGATGGAGGTGTTGGAGATGTTCGACCCAATTTTTGCTATAGACCAAGATGTCATAAAAAAATACTAACACATAATTCTGTAGAAGTGTGGAAAATACCTCATTCATGAGGGCCTGGAAGGTGGAGGGTGCATTGGAGAGACCGAAGGGCATGACAAGGAACTCAAAATGACCATGGTGTGTGCGGAACACAATCTTGTCCACTTCTGCAAGGTGAGCTCTAATTTGATGATAGCCCAATTTCAAATCTAACTTGGTAAAAATTGTAGCACCATGTAACTCATCCAGCAACTCGTCCACCATTGGAATGGGGAACTTGTCTTTAATTGTCTGCAAATTGAGTTGCCTATAGTCGACACAAAACCTCCATGATTTATCCTTTTTTCGTACCAATAAAACAAGTGATGAGAAGGAAGACCTACTGGGTTGGATAACTCCCTGAGCGAGCATATTCAGGCACTGTCTTTCGATTTCATCTTTCTGTATATGTGGGTAACGATAAGGACGCACCACCACTGGATCGGTTCACAACTTCAAACGAATGCGGTGATCACAGTGATGCACTGGTGGTAGACCAGTGGGTCATTAAATAAATCCGCAAATGTTGTAAGTAATGGAGCTAACTTACAATCACCAGTGCTCTGAATCTGTAAAGTGTGAAGTGCGTTAAGCACCTATGCCATAATACCCTGCATTTTAATCTGGCCCTGTTGTGTTGTAAATGTCATAGTCCGAGCCTGAAAGTCCCACAATATAGGGCCTAATAGCTAACGCCATTTTACCCCGAGCACTAAATCAAATCTTGCCAAAGGAATGACCAGTAAGTCCGCCTTAAATGAATGTCCCTCAATGGTAGAAGGGGTGTTTGCACATAACCCAACAATGGCAATTTTAGCCCCATTGGCCACTGAAGCCGAGAGACCCTTTTGCTGTTGAATTTCTAATTCCAATTGTTTCGCTGCGGGCTCACTAATAAAATTATGTGTGCTGCCAGAATCAACTAAAGCAAGTAATAGGAGGTGGTGTAACTTGGCCTTTACCTGCATGGTATTAGAACTATGCAGGCCATGCATGGCATGGAGGGAGAGCTCTGGGTCTTGCTGTTACTCTTCAACAATATCAGTTTCAGGAAGCGCTTCTGGACCTTCTTCCCAAAGTTCAATACTGAATAAAAGTTTGCAGGTATGTCCATGAAGAAATTTTTCATCACAATTAAAATAGAGGCCCTTAGCCTTTCTTGCCTCCATTTCCTATTTAGTCAAGAATTTACGTGGAAGATTGTGGGGGTGGGGGACTCTTGTAGACTGGTCTGCACAGTTAGGGGCAGAGAAGCCAAAACGTGGTCCAGGTGCATTACCCGGTAGTCTGTTGGTCCAAAATGGTTTTCGGCCTAATGATTCCCTCATAACTCTTTGTTTTGTTCCACAACCCTGGCATAATTCATGGCTGAGTCCAAGTCTGTCGGACCAAGTAATTCTACTTCCAATTGAACCGACTCAGTCAAGCCCGCATTAAAGATCTGAACATGCAGGTGAGGAGGAACAAATTCACTTGCTCGGGCCAACCTTTCCTGAAATGTTTTCTGGTACAATTCTAAGGTACCAGTCTGTTTATAGTTGATCAATTCCCTCACTGGGTTGCTACTAGCTAGAGGTCCAAACCTCATCTGGCAAGAATGTTTAAAATGTAGACAATCCTGAGTCGAATAGACATTTCTGTAGTGATGGAACCATATGAGCGCTTCATCAAGCAGGTGGTAGGCGGCCAGTGTGACCTTGTCCACATCCACCATTTGTTGATGATAGAAAAATTGTTCACATTTCATGAACCAAAGTAAAGGATCTTTAGATCCATCATATGTAGGAAAATTGAGTTTAAAGTACCTGGGAACCGTAGTTGGTCCCTGTGCGTGAGCAGCCATGGGAACAGGTTGTTGGTGCAGTGGTGAAGGTGGTGGTGGAGTGAAGTGTGGGTGGTATGCTGCCGGTGGTTGGAAGTTGGTAGCTGGTGGTGGCGCTGGCGATTGAAGTGCAACAAGCTGGCAGATGGTGGTTTGGAGAGAAGATTCCAGCGTTTGCAATGTATTATGGATGTTAGTAATTTCAGCACCTTGATGTGTGGACCTTTGTTGAAGATCTGAAAGCACTTGACGTATGTCCTTTGGAGAAGAGGAGTCACCGAGGGTGGACCTATCTGATACCACGTTGTTAGGATCCTCACGAGCCATGGATCTTGTCACCCTCCTCTCTTCTCTTCCTTCCATTGCCTTGCTTGACGTAGAGATAGATTGATGGAGTGATGAAGAAATAAATTTGGAAAGGGGAGTTGGGGAATAAATGGGGGAGAGCTTGAAGGAGCTCTCGACCTATTATCTAAATTACTCTAGGCTAATTTACTAACTCAATTGCTACCTTCATTAACCTAGCCGTCCCCCTTACATAGGGTTGAGGATGCCAAATACAATTTAGACCCTTGGGTCACTGGTTCAAGCCAAATAAATTCTAAACCAAACCAAACCAAAATCAATTACATGAAAATTGAAACATTAATTAATTCCTACACCTGCTGGTAACTCGTGATGCTATTGAGTCCATAACATCGCAATCCTATCTCTTGGAGTTCTAAGAAGCAATAGACTATAGCTCGATCCTCTACTAAGGAGGAATATCGATCTGTTGCAACCATTGCAGTTGAGATCTGTTGGATTTGCTCTCTTCTCACTGACCTTGGTGTTATTCTTCCGCAACAACCGGTCCTTTATTATGAAAATATCGGTGCTATAAATTTATGCTCCAATCAAGTCTTTTACTCACGCATGAAACATGTAGCTTTGGATTTCCACTTCATTCAAAAACACGTTCAGAGTGGTGCTCTTCGGGTGACTCATGTCTCCTCTGCTGATCAATTAGCATATGCTCTCGCCAAACCGCATCTCGGAACAAGCTTCCTCTTCTAGGAGAACAAGATTGGAATCTCCTCTCAGAGCTTCATCTTTCGGGGGCATGATAGAGATAAATAAGATAAGGATAAGAGAAGTTGAGATTGTCTCAACTTGTAACTCTACAGTCATGTAAACTCTTTTAGAGATAATCATTATCATGTAAAACCTTATTATTCTATAACCTATAAATAACGGTATCAATGAATGCAAAGAATCGGGTTATTTATTCCTCTCCTTCAATAACAATAATAATAACATGATAATGGGAATCAAAGGAAGATAAGATGATGGGGCCACAATGTTCTTTATTCAAATCTTCATCAATATAATCAATACTGACAATAGATAGTGTTGGGAGATAGGCCAAGCCCACACAACCAAGGAAGGCCCACATATCTAAGAGTATTATAAGATGGGCCACAAGACCACGGAAGGCCCACTTGATGGGCCCAAGACATAAGAAGTAGGACCCACCATGATTACCACGAGCTGAGTTCCTTATCACATAAGTTGTAAGATCAAGAAGGACCCACAAAGACATCTTTATCTTATGGTCACGTCCCAAAAGAGTTATAGTTTGAGTTATATTTCTCTTTTATCTATATTGAGTTATTTATTTATGCTAGGACTTATCTTTAAGTGTTAGAGTTTGGGTGTAATTGGGACAAACGTAGTTTTATTATAATTGGACTCTACTACCTTCCTCCATTATAAAAAAGGGTTCATGTACTCTGATTATAATAAGTTAATGAAGTCAATGAAGTATTTCTCTTTTCCATAAATTCAACATGGTATCGGAGAAGGTTTTGTGAGTTGACTTGGTCAATCCACAGAGATAATGAGATCCTTTTCTCTAAAACCTAAACCCTAAACCCTAAATCTAGGTTGTAGTTATTTTTTTTAGTCCCTACACCCGTAGTTTGATTTGCGTTTTTCACTTCTATACTGAGATTTTCATATTGCAAATTATATATTTATGGAAATATATTTGAGTCTAATTTCCAAGGAAAAACTATTTTTTCAAATTAGATTTATCTACAAAGACAAATCGATATTTGAATGAGCAAAGGTCAGATTGCAAAAGAGGTACGAGTAGCAGTAGAAAGCTTCAACTTCTGAGGTATTTTATGCTATCAAGAACTAGACTTTATATGGATATATATATATCATAAGAAATATCTGTAAGTCTATTCACTTAAGTATTCAACCAATTTTCAATCGGATTTATCTACAAAGAGAAATCAATATTTGAAGCAGCGAAGGTCAGATTGAAAAAAAGGTTCTAGTAGTAGCAGAAAACTTCAACTACCGAGGTATTTTATGCTCTCAAGAAGGAGAATTTATATTGATAATTATATATCAAAAGAAATATATGTAAGTCTATTTTCTTACCTATTCAACCAATTCTCTATCTGAGTTTTTTATAAGGAGATATTGATCTTGGAAGAGTCAATGGTCATTGAAAAAAGGGGAAACAATGCTTAGTTCTGCCAGATGACAGAGACCGAAATCTATCAGATTATTTATCTTCTGATAATTATATTTTATGAAGAGAATTTATACTTTGATGAAATTTATTTAAGTCTAGTTTTAGAAGGAGAAAATTTCATGTCAATCTGATCTATATTTAAAGATATATTCGCATTGGAAGAATCAAAGGTCATGCTAGTGTTCTGTTGCATTGAAAAATCCAAATTTAAGCCGATTGTTTTGCGTCACTGTTTGAGTTGCTATATCAGGAAATATCTCACTTCTCTCTGGTTTAAGGGCTTGTTACTACATTTATGTTATTTGGGCTTATTGCTGCATCTATGATATTTGGTTCAAGCTGGGATTACTGCCATTACCTCCCAGTGTGAGAGGGAGAAGTTTAAGTACAAGAAAGAGGTATTTTATTCCATATGTTGTGGACAAGTTTATGTGACAAAAATATTCAAGAAAGGGAGAGCACAAAAGATGAATCTTATGCATTTAAGAAAAAATATTTATATCGGATTATGATTATTTCATGGGTCCTTCTACAAGGTTAATTATTTTGGTTCGTATTAAATGTGTTGGAAGATGGTCATATTACATTACAACTGCCACTATTATGTGTTTTTGGAAGAGATGTTATTATTAAAGAAGCCTCAGTACCTTTTTTCATAACATAATTTATATGACTCTAACAAATATCACGGTTGGGACACCATGAGAGTCGGTGCCCGGATTGGGACACCATGATAAATTTAACTCTATTAAATATCACGGTTGGGATACCATGAGAGTCGGTGTCCAGATTGGGACACCATTTTAAATAAACCCACTACCCCCTGTAATGGCTTTTATTACTCCTACCGTTTGAGAGTCGTTGTCCTATGGAAGGCCACAATGGTGGAGTACAGGTCAGAGCAATGCTGATAGACACACTACCTATAGAAGACGGAGTGTGCCCTACATCCAGCATTAGGACTGGAGTATGGAGCAATGTCTTAATGGCTAGGAGTGATTTTTACTCTCACTTATATTATGCCAGCATGACCTCATGGAAGGATGCAACAATGTGAGGTGGAGTGTTGGAAGATGAAGGCATATTGGAAAATATGCCATTTATACAAAAAGAAACTATACATCATTTGTAGTAAGATGGGAGTTCATGTTGTTCTCTCACCCCCAACTTGAGGGGGAGTGTTGGAAGATATGCCCAAGCCCACCCAACCAATGAAGGCCCACATATCTAAGAGTATTATAAGATGGGCCAAAGGACCAAGGAAGGCCCACAAGATGGCGGTAAAAAAACCCTCTCATGTCTTCATTCACTTATTTTGAGTCCCTCGCCCTTGATCTCTATCTCCGTGCTGCGATTTTTGGTTGTAGAAAACAAGCAGGATATGATAGAACGATAGCCGGAGGTTTATCGTCTCCAATTAATTTTCCTGTTTATTTTTGGTTTAATGTGTGTTCTCTATTCTGGAAGTAGGGTTTTGTGCCTTGCCTCTATTCTTGCTCCATTTTGGGTTGTGAGGACGAATCTGGGTCAAATTTAGTTGATTTTAGGATCTCATTTCCATAATTCCGAGAAAGAGACATAAGAAATAAAAAAGAAGAAAAGGGAATAAGATCTCTTAGGTAGAGAGAAGAAAAAAATAAAAGAGAAAAGATGTTATGTACCTAGCCAATACTACCCAAAAGACTGGCCTGGTAGGTAGCGGAAAGCCAAGTACTTAACCCCAAGACCATAACATCACACCCACCTTCACGAGCCGACGTCCACGGTGGCCCACTTACGATGTCCCACTCGAACGACGGCCCACTCTAGCGACCCACTTCGCCTTCTTGCGCTAAATAGGTCGCTAGGTCACCCCCTCCGCCCAGGGCTCATGCCGTGAATTTTGCTCTCGCCAAGATTCGAACTCGCGACGTGGGTGCCAACTCTAATACCAAATGTTAGCGAAAAGCTAAGTACTTATCCCAGGACCACAACATCACACACCCCTGGGAGAGAGAGCTTATCCTCAAGCTCTTATGAGCCCAAGCCCAAGCTCCCTGTTGCGAGCCAAGGTTCGGCGACCCACTCTAGCGATGGCCCACTCTAGTTTCTGCTAGGTTGCCCCCTCCGCTTAGGTTGCCCCCTCCAGGATTCGAACTCACAACGTAAGCGCCTACTCTGATACCATTGTTATGTACCTAGCCAATACTACTTAAAAGACCGGCCTGGTAGATAGCGGAAAGCCAAGTACTTAACCCAAGACCACAACAAAAGAGACGTGGCGCCAAACAAAGAGAGAGAGAGAGAGAGACAGATTAACTCAAGAAGGAGATGTGTAACTTGATTAATTCCGAAATACAACACCTCTATTTATAGTAGAGGAAGAGGTAGAGTCCTTATACAATTAGCCTTTCAATCCTAATTACATTCCAACTCTAACTCTATAAGATAAGTCTATTTAAACCAATCTACTAGAAGACTAATATGAGTTGAACTAGAAATCTTTCTTCATTCACGTAAATATAAGGGAGGAGGCCAGGTCATGGCCTTATCCATGTGGGTCCCTCATGATCTTCTAGCTCATCTTGATATGGTTGCCAACTCGTGAGATATTTGTGGGTACCACTTGATCTTCAAGTCTTCTATCTCATTTCATCTTGTGCTTCTTAATTCCTTAAATCTTGCTTGCATGGGTGAGGACTCGTCTTGGTATCCCACATCCTCATGGTGGGTCTCACCAGCTTGAGCACCATGGTGGGTCCCACATTGTAACACTCCCGCTCAAGCCGGGGGTGAGAATTAAATGCCCAGCTTGCTGCATATGGTAAACATAATCTTGTGAGTGATTGGCTTGGTGAGAATATCTGCAACTTGACTTTGTGATGATATATGCTTAAGAGATAAGAAACCTGCTTGGAACTTTTCTCGTATAAAATGGCAATCCACTTCAATATGCTTTGTTCTTTCATGGAAGATTGGATTCGATGTAATATGTATTGCTGCTTGATTATCC
Organism: Aristolochia californica; assembly: GCF_029961685.1. Lineage (NCBI taxonomy): Eukaryota > Viridiplantae > Streptophyta > Magnoliopsida > Piperales > Aristolochiaceae > Aristolochia > Aristolochia californica. Next base: position 33,349,104 of record NW_027181881.1, on the reverse strand, counting down.
CAATATAGATCTATCAGAGCTTCTTTGTAGAATCCCAATTCAGTGAGAAGAGATCTTATCTATATGAGTTCACTAATAGTGTGTGTCATGGCTCTGTATTCTACTTCTGCACTAGAACGTGCTACTACATTTTGCTTCTTGCTTTTCCATGTAACCAAATTCTCTCCAACCATCGTACAAAATCCTGAAGTAGATTTTCTGTCATCCGGGGATTCGGCACAGTCTGCATCTAAGAATCCTTCGATGTTGAAGTGACCATGGTTTTTATAGAGAAACCCTTTTCCTGGAGCTCCTTTCAGATATCGTAATACCCTTTCAAGTGCTTGCCAATGACTTACCACACTTACTGTATATGAAATATCCGGCCTTGTTACACACAGGTAAATAAGTCATCCCACTAGTCTTTGATATTTTCCAATATCTACATCTTCTCCAGTGCCTCCACATAATTTTGTATTTGAGTCCATAGGAGTGTCTGCTGGTTTGCATCCCATCATTCCTATCTCCTCTAGTAGATCAAGGGCATACTTCCTTTGGGATAACACACTCCCATGTTCCGATTGTAATACTTCAATACCCAAAAAATATTTGAGTAGTCCAAGATCCTTCATCTTGAATTCAACACATATTTTCTCCTTTGTTTTCTGGATGCCCTCGGAATAACTCCCAGTTAAAATGATATCTTCAACATATACAGCCAGAATCACCTTACATCTCAGTGTATTTTCAATAAATACTGAGTGATCTCTAGAGCATTTGTAAAAACTAGCCCGTATGATGGCTTGACTAAATTTCTCAAACCATGCCCGAGGGGATTCCTTTAGACCATATAAAGATTTTTTTAGGCGGCATACTAACTCCCCCTCAACCACATACCCAGGTGATTGTTGCATGTAAATTTCTTCTTTAATATCACCATTAAGAAATGCATTTTTCACTTCAAGTTGATATATCGGCCATGATGAATTGGCCGCCAAAGATAATAATATACGTATCGAGTTCATTTTTTTCCACTGGAGAGAAGGTTTCTTCATAATCAATTCCATAACATTGAGTATAACCTTTGGCAACCAGTCGAGCCTTCAGTCGTACAATTGACCCATCCAGATTATGTTTGACAGTATAAACCCACTTGCAACCAATGGGTTTTTTATCTGTTGGAAGAGGAACCAGTGACCATGTATGATTGTCGTTAAGAGCCTTCATTTTCTCATCCATTGTTGGCTTCCACCCTGGATATTGTAGAGCCTCCTGATAGGACATTAGAACAGATATGGAGGAAATAGAAGAAAGAAACTAACAACATAAAGGTGAGAGGCGATGAAGAGACACAATAATTGAAATGGGATGAGAAGTAGAAGGTCTAGTGCATGATCTAGGTTCTTTCCTTATAGCAATAGGACGCGTATCATATTGAGGGCCAAAAATAACTGGTGATGAAGGACTTACCTTTGTTGGATATGTTAACTGGGCAGGTGTGGTGTCGGCCACTTGCTGTAGGGATTGAATAATCTCTATATCATGAGGCACAACCGGTCGAGAGGATCCTGGTACTGAGGACAAACCAGGATGAACACTATCAGAATAAAATGAGGAGTCTTCAAAAAATGTTATATCCCTGGACACAAATAAACGTTGAAGAGTAGGACTATAACAAACATAACCCTTTTGTGTGCGAGAGTATCCCAAAAAGATACACTTGATAGATTTAGGATCAAGTTTGTTGTGTCTAGGAAATGAATTAGGAACAAAACATGGACATCCGAAGACTTTCTAAGGTAGAAAAAATGGATCATCATTTGGTAATAATCTAGAGTAAGGAGATTTATTACCAAGAACGGTATATGGTAGACGATTTATAAGAAAGCAAGCTGTAAGGACTGCATCAGGCCAATAATAATATGGAACTTTCATGGCATATAATAAACCTTAAGCTACCTCAAGAATATGACGATTCTTTCGTTGGCTACACCATTTTGTTGAGGAGTGTAGGCGCATGATGTTTGATGGATAATGACATTTTCTTGACAAAAAGAGTCAAGGTCTTCGGAAACATATTTTTTGGCATTATCAGACTGAAGGATATTTATTTTCTGACCAAATTGTGTGAGTACCATAGCATGAAATGACCTAAAAATAAATGGTATATTGATCCCAATGAGGTGACTAAAGATGCAATTGAGAATGTGGTGGCAATAGAAACCAGTGCTATTGATAACTGTTAAAGAAAAGATATGGAAACCTCTTACATGACTCTCATAGTAAGCAATCTCTCTGGGCCATAATTAATATGGTAAAGTCTTACAAGAGTCTCACGAAAGGTGATCTCATATGAGAGTCTCAATTTAAAGGTATTTTAGTTATGTTAGTATTGGAAGATAGGGCCCAAGCCCACACAACCAAGGAAGGCTCACATATCCAAGTGTATTAGAAGATGGGCCTAAGCCCATAAGACCAAGGAAGACCCATGCATCTAAGAGATATAGAGGACGGTCTTAAGGCCCACAGATCAAGGAGAAGGCCCATAGGCCCACATACAAGATGGCAGAATGGTAAATAAAGAGTCACCTCATAGAGATGGTATTAATGTAATTAAGTTAAAGTTCCAGGGTTAAAACCCTAAACCCTAAACCCTAATAGTGCCTCTCTCATTTATCTCCATGACCTAAATCCATGGAGTCCTGAAAATCAACATGGCATGAGAGCATTGATTTTCAGGACTCGTAGCTATAGTATTTTTTTTATGGTTTATTTTACGTAGTTACAATTTCGTTTATATTTATTTTTATTTTTATTTTTACTGCTAGTTTTATTGTGTCTCCGTGAGACAAACAGCAGTGCCGAACAAAACAGAGATTGGGAATCAATCTTTTTTTTGCCTTTTTTTGTGGAGTCTTTTCTCTAGATCTTTTCATGTAGTTTGCTGTCCAGTTTAGAAGAATCCCGCCAACGGATTTCTGTTGTGGGAGTCGAACTTGGACGAAATAATCCCCTGCTGGCATTTTTTTCTTATTTGCCAGAGACCTTCTCGGACAGAGACAACGACAAAGGGGCCAGTAACGGAAGCTTGCCCAGATCATAAAGTCTCCCCGACTGTCGACCAACCATCGCCGAAAGTCTCTGCCTACGGCTTCTGTGGGGTGTTTGGGATAGGCCATCCTGACGCTTACAGACACTCCATTGCTATGTTGTGTGTTTTTTTTTTTCTGGAAGTCTTCCAGCCATATTGATCGTATTTGATACCCAGTGATCCAGCCTGGCTTTCTTCGGAAAATACTCTGGTGTCATTTACTCCTCGTTTGTCTCCTCTCCTGGAGCCTGGCTTGCTTCTGTAATTGAACAGCTCATCGGATCCAACAAATCTTATCTCCAGAAGAATCAAAATATCATGCTTCACTCTGTTACAGAAGCTGCATTCTTATACGGAAAGGCAACCAACCAGCGATTCTTATCTGAAAATAATCTCTTCTGCATATGAGGATTTTATCCCGTGAGATTAATCTAGCAATAAAGTTTGGTAATGCCAGTATAGATATTCGGACTCTCCAACTCTATCCCCGGCTTATTCTGATCTAGCTTACCTTCGTTGGCCTTTATCATCCAGCCTTGCAGTCGTTACTGGTATCCTATTTTTTGTAATCTTAACAATCTACTTGGAAATCACCAGCCATGAGTGGTCGTTTCTGGATTGTTTCCACCGTGAAAAAAAAAGATCTGCTTGGTTGCCGCAGGTCGACTCTGCTGTCCCGAGTCCTTCGACGCCGTGGGGAAGAAGGAGACGTTTCCCGATTTTGCTTTTGACGATGATATCGGGAAGTTCTCGTATCATTCAGGAACTTATGATTCCTGCATACTTATTTTCAGATCATTGCATTCCGTTTTTAGAATCCGAATTTTTTTTTTTTGAACAGCCGTTCGGCGCAAGAAGAGGAAGACGAAGGCATTGTTCATAAATTTAATCTGGCGCCGGTTCAGCGCCTGACTGCAACCCAGACCACGCGAGAAAAATCAGCAACCCGAGGGCAGTTACTGGTTCTGTTCCTGACTGAGTCAACTCGGACCAACTCAGACCGAGACAACCCGGTCCGGTCAACTCAGCCATGGCCACTTATGTTTTCAACCTCGGTATATGTGTCTGGACCAAAGCTTATACATATTTCTGCCATGACTCGGATATATTGATCTACTATTTGATTCGGCGTTACTCAGTAAATTTTTTCTTTGCCTAGATTATTATTTTTGAAGAATTGACATATTATTCCTTGGTCAGCATATTATTCGGTATAAATATGTGCATTAGATTATTTTATGGGTCATTTTATAAGGATTATTTTTGTTCGTGTTATATGGGCCCAAGCCCATTATAGTTGTTGCTATTGTGTCTCTTTTGATGAGACATTATTGAAGGAGAGGTGGCCTAAGTACGTTTTCTCATACCATAATTTATTTTAACTCTAAAAAATATCATGGTTGGGACACCCTATTAATCGTGTTTTTTCTCTGGTTGTCCAAGAGGAACAATAAAGGAGGACTACTCATGCCTTTAGTTCGAGTACTCCCACTGACACAATGGCATTTGCCATTAAATCTGGGAAAATAAAAGTTACTAAACCTAGCTTTGATACCATATTAGAACCTTAGATCAAGAGAGAACCGTTGAGCTCTGCTCCTTGGGGAGGCACAGGTGAGAAGAGGAAACCAAAAAATAAAAATGATGTTTTTGATTATACACTGTTTACAAGTTACAACAGGTGTTTTATACAACAGAGGGGTAAAACGGTAACATTACATAATAATGAAATAATAAATTAATTAAATAATTAAAATCACTCATCCACCTCATTACTTGAAGGATTATCACTGCAATTTACTTGCTGGTCCTTCTCCATCTGCTTCACCTTCTCCGTCTTATCCAATCTCTAACTCCATTTTTTACCATACCCTTTCTGCTTCGCACAGACAGTTTGCGCTCAGTCTATCTTCTCAGGTTGAACCTCAATACTATCACCAAGCAGTGAAGTACCCTGAATGGAGGTTGGCTATGTGTGACGAGTTGGAAACTCTGGAAGCAAACAACACTTAGACCGTGACTTCTCTGCCTCTTGATAAACATACCATTGGGTGCAAATGGGTTTATAAAATCAAGTTTAAATCCGATGGTTCTCTTGAGCGATATAAGGCTCGTTTAGTAGCTAAAGGCTATACCCAATAAGAGGGTTTGGATTTTGTTGACACTTTTTCTCCAGTGTGAAGGTTCTTCTTGTTCTTGCTGCCTCCCATAGTTGGCATCTAGCTCTGCTTGATGTCAACAACGCCTTTTTAAACTGTGATCTTTTTGAAGAAATTTATATGGATCTCCCTCTTGGCTACCTTCAACAGGGGGAGTCCTCTTCCTCTCACAACAAACTAGTTTGCAAGCTTCACAAGTCCCTTTATGGTCTCAAATAGACTTCGGGGCAATGATATTCCAAATTTTTCCAACTTTTAATCACTTTTGGTTTTCTTCAATCGAAATCTGATTACTCTCTTTTCACAAAAGGTCATGGATTCTCCTTTGTTGTACTATTAGTTTATGTGGATGATATCATCCTTACTGGTCCTTCATCTCATGCTATTACTGAGCTCAAACAGTTTTTGCATACTCAGTTTAAGCTAAAGGATCTTGGTAGTCTCAAGCACTTCCTTGGTCTTGAGGTATAGTACTTTCTCAACGCCATTACACTTTACAATTACTTGAAGACACAGGTTACTTGGCTTGTAAACCAACTTCTATTCCAATGGATCCAAAGCTTCGTTTAAATGCCACTGAAGGTGACCTGCTTCCTGATATAACCCATTATAGGCGGCTTGTTGGGAAACTTCTTTACCTCACTTTATCTCGCCCCGATATTACTTTTTTCGTTCACAAGCTCACTCAATTCATGGCTCAACCCTGTATTCCTCATCTCAAGGCCGTGCATCACCTGCTTCGTTATCTCAAGAACAGTCCTGGTCAAGGGTTGTTGTTTTCCTCTACTTTTTCCTTGCAGATGAGAGCTTACCCTAATGCTTGTGCTCCAGTTCGTTTGAAGGCTTTTTCTGATGCTGATTGGGGATCATGTCTTGATTCTCGCGGATCTACTACAGGTTTTTGCATTTTTATTGGTGATTTTTAGTCTCTTGGAAGGCCAAAAAGCAGACCACCGTCTCTCGCTCCTCCGCCTAGGCTGAATATAGAGTTCTTTCTTCTACTGCCAGTGAACTTATTTGGTTACAACAACTTCTTCAAGATTTTCAAGTCAAGGTTGAATCTGCTGCGCTGCTATATTGCGACAATCAAGTTGCGATACATATTGCTTCTAACCTCACATTTCATGAGCGTACAAAACATATTGAGATAGATTGTCATTTTGTTTGTGAACGAGTTACTTAAGGAGTCCCATCCGCTCTGAGTACCAGTTAACTGACATGTTCACTAAACCTCTTCCTTCTACTCACCTTTTTTCTTTGTTGTCCAAGATGATTGTCAAGGACATTTACAAGCCACCTTGAGGGGGGTTATTAGAATGTAAATATTATTTTAATTATTTAATTATTTAATTATTTCATTATTATTTAATGTTACTGTTTTACCCCTCTATTGTATAAAGCACCTGATGTAACTTGTAAACAGTGTATAATCAAAAACATCATTTTTATTTTTTGGTTTCCTCTTCTCGGTTGTGCCTCCCTGACGATCAAAGCTCAATGGCTCTCTCTTGATCTAAGGTTCTAATAGTTCTCCTATCATTCAGGAACTTATGATTCCTGCATACTTATTTTCATATAGTGGCATTCCGTTTTTAGAATCCGAAAAAAAAAAAATTTGAACATCCATTCGGCACAAGAACAGGAAGACGAAGGCATTGTTCATAAATTTTTCCTAAGTTAGGAAAAATTTAATCTGGCGTCGGTTCTGCATTTGACTGCAACCCAGACCAGGTGAGAAAACTCAGCAACCCGAGGGCAGTTACTGGTTCTGTTCCTAAATGAGTCAACTCGAACCAACTCAGATATACGTGTCTGGACCAAAGATTAAACATATTTTCTACCACGACTCGGATATATTGATCTACTATTTGACTCGATGCGACTCGATAAATTTTTTCTCTGCTTGGATTATTATTTTTGAAGAATTGACAGATTATTCCTTGGTCAGCATATTATTTGGTACATATATGTGCATTAGATTATTTCATGGGTCATTTTACAAGGATTATCTTGGTTAGTGTTATATGGGCCCAAGCCCATTACAGTTGTTGCTATTGTGTCTCTTTTGATGAGATATTATTATTGAAGGAGAGGTGGCCTCAATACCTTTTCTTAACCCTAATTTACTTAACTATAAAAAATATCACGGTTGGGACACCATGATAAAATTAACTCTCACAAATATCACCATTATAAGTTAGGAAAATTTTAATCTGGCGTCGGTTCAACGCCTGACTGCAACCCAGACCAGGCGAGAAAACTCAGCAACCTGAGGGAGGTTACTGGTTCTGTTCCTAACTGGGTCAACTCGGACCAACTCAGACCGAGACAACCCGGTTCGGGTCAACTCAGCCATGGCCACTTATGTTTTCTACCTCGGTATATGTGTCTAGACCAAAGCTTATACATATTTCTACCACAACTTGGATATATTGATCTACTATTTGATTCGACGCGACTCAGTAGATATTTTCTCTGCCTGGATTATTATTTTTGAAGAATTGACAGATTATTCCTTGGTCAGCATATTATTTGGTACAAATATGTGAATTAGATTATTTCATGAGTCATTTTACAATAATTATTTTGGTTCGTGCTAGATGGCCCCAAGCCCATTACAGTTGTTGCTATTGTATTTCTTTTGATGAGACATTATTATTGAAGAAGAGGTGGCCTCAGTACGTTTTATCATACCATAATTTATTTGATTCTAAAACATATTACGGTTGGGACACCATGATAAATTTAACTCTCAAAAATAATTTAACCATTATAAATAAACACACAACACCCCCCCCCCCCCCCCCCCCCCCCCCTCTCCTGTGATGATTTTTTATTACTCCTACCACTTGATAGTCGTTGTCCTGTGGAGGGACACGGTGGTGGACACTCTAGAGCAATGCCGAGCCGATAGACACACTTTCTACAGAAGACGGAGTCTGCCCTACATCGAGCATTAGGATTGGAGAATGGAGCAATGCCTTACCGGCTAGGAGTAATTTTTACTCTCATGGAAGGACGCAACAACATGAGGGGGAGTGTTGGAAGATGTGCTATTTTATACAAAGATTTTATACAACATTTGCAGCAAGCTGGGAGTTCATGTTGTTTTCTCACCCCTATCTTGATGGGGAGTGTTGGAAGATAGGGCCTAAACCCACACGATCAAGGAAGACTTACATATCCAAGTGTATTTGAAGATGGGCCCAAACCCATAAGACCATGGAAGACCCATGCATCCAAGAGATATAGAAGATGGGCTTAAGGCCCACAGATCAAGGAGAAGGCTCATAGGCCCACGTACAAGATGGTAGGATGGTAAATAAAGAGTCATCTCATAGAGATGGCATTAATATAATTAAGTTAAAGTTCCAAGGTTAAAACCCTAAACCCTAAGTTCAGGGGTATTATTGTAATACAGTAGTTTCATAAATCTATAAATTGAGCTTTAGGGGAGGGTTATGTTGTGGTCCTGGGTTAAGTACCTATACCTTCCGCTCCTAACAGGCCGGTCTTTTGGGATGTATTGGCTAGGTGCTTAACATTTGGTATCAGAGCGGGCTCCCACGTCGCGAGTTCGAGTCTTGGGGCGCACAAAGGCTAGATTAAAATTACTGGTAGGTTGCAGAGGTTGGATTAAAATTACTGGTAGGTCGCGTCTAGGTATTATCGCGGTTGGACCAGTGTCGTTGTGCCGCCGTGGTCATCGGTTCGTGAAGGTGGGTGTGATGTTGTGGTCCTGGGTTAAGTACCTATGCATTCCGCTCCTAACAGACCGGTCTTTTGGGATGTATTGGCTGATGAGTCAGGATTTTTGAAGCAGCTAATTTATGCCCTATTAGATATGGTGACGTACCATTCCAACTCCAGCAATTCCGCAATAGAAGTTGGAACTAGAAGAGGGTTTAGGGCGAAAACTCTATACCTTCTTGAAGGGGATGGGGTTCTTGACCCTGCAATTGTTCGTGGGGGAACTATTGTCATTGTATGCTGCCATCTCCTACTTTTGTGTTGTTGGCTCCTCATATACCTGGTGCGTGGGAGATTTTTGTCCAGTGGACGGAGGCTGACACTGCTGAAGCCTCATGGGAACCATTCCAGCCTTCCTTGCGGTCTATCCCAACTTACGAGCTTGTAGACAAGCTCTTTCTCCAGGAGGGGAGTAATGTTATTGTCTGGGTCTAATGCAATTTGGAGTTATGAGTGTGGGCCTCGTCATGGCTTGGGAAGTGTAAATGTCATGGCTAGGGAGTGTAAACATCAGAGTTTGGGAAGTGTAAAAGTCCTCGCTTGGGAAGTGTATGGTTTAGGAAGAGTAAACGTCATGGTGGGAAATGTATGGCTTGGGAAAGAGAATGGCTTGGAAAGTGTAACGTCATGGGCCCTTCTTATTATAAGAAGGATGGTAGTCAGAATGTAATCAAGCATTAATCAAAATAGTTTTAGTCAGATCGGATTCTGTCTCTCCCTCACGAGGTCCAGGGTTGAGCTCCCTTCGTTTCCGATCCGGAACCAAGAGGAGATCGTCTAGTGGCTGATCCATGGAAATGGGGTTTAACAGGTTAGAAATCAAGTCCATAACCTCTTCTCCTCCAATTTTCTCCCAATGGTGTCTCTCTCATTTTTCTTCATGACCTAAATCGACGAAGTCCTGAAAATCAGCAGTTAGTCTTCTATTTATGTTGACTTATTTAATTATGCTAAAAATTATTTTTAAGTGTTAGAGTTTGGGTATAATTAGGACAAGGGTAATTTAATTGTAATTAGACTCTACTACTTTCCTCTATTATAAATAGGGGTTTATGTACTCTTATTACATCAAGTCAATGAAGTATTTCTTGTTGGAAGATAAGATCAAACCCAAACGACCAAGGAAGGCCCACATATGTAAGAGTATTATAAGATGGGCCACATGACCAAGGAAGGCCCACAAGATGGGCCCAATCCCATAAGAAGTAGGACCCACAATGATTACCAAGAGCTGGCATCCTTATCACATCAATTGGGAGATCAAGAAGGACTCACAAAAGTATCTTTATCTTAGGGTCACGACCAAGAAGAGTTTTAGTTTAATTTATATTTTTCTTTTATCAATATTGAGTTACCTAATTATGTTAGGACTTACCTTAAGTGTTAGAGTTTGGGTGTAATTGGGACAAGGGTAGTTTTATTGTAATTGGACTCTACTACCTTCCTCTATTATAAATAGAGGTTCATGTACTCAGATTACAACAAGTTATTGATGTCAATGAAGTATTTCTCTTTTTCATAAATTCAACATTTCTCTTTTCCATAAATTCAATATGGTATCCGAGTAGGTTCTATGAGTTGACTCGGTCAACCCATAGAGATAATGTGATCAGTTTTTGATCTATTATCTCTAGCAGTTTAGGTTTGTATTTGTTTTTCTCTTTTCAGACCTTATACCCATTGTTTGTTGTGTGTTTCCATCTCTATACTGAGCTTTTCATATTACAAATTATATATATATGGAAAGATATTCGAGTCTACTTTCCAAATAAAAATTATTTTTTTAAATCAGAGTTATCTACAGAGAGAAATTGATATTTGAAACAGCAAGGGTCAGATTACAAAAGAGGTTTGAGCAGCAGCAAAAAACTTCAACTTCTGAGCTATTTTATGCTATCAAGAATGAGAATTATATATCAAAAGAAATATATGTAAGTCTATTTTCTTATTAATCTTGGAAGAATCAATGGTCATGTTGGCAAAAAGAGAAAGAGTACTTGGTTCAGCCATATTACATAGACCAAAATTTATCACATTATTGATGTCAAAATTAAGTATACTTTATTATGAAAATTTATACTTAGATGAAAGGTATTTAAGTCTATTTTCATAAGGAGAAAGTTTTATGTCAATCTGATATATATTTAAGGATATATTCACATTGGAAGAAACAAAGGTAACGTTGATACTATTATACTGTTGCATTGAAAAATATGAATTTAAGCCAATTTTTTTGCGTCACTTTTTAAGTACTGTTGTTGATAAAAAATATAAGGAAAATATCTCACTTACTCCATTTTAGGTTACCTTTCTCCTACCATCCTTTTTTTACTCTCACATACCCCTTTGGGCCAACCTCTTGTGTGTTGCTTCGGTCGGTTTACCTTATATATATATATGGATGGTTTTTTTAAGTCCATTGAGGCTTTTTATATGTATCCATGGGTCTTTTATAATTGTCTTTTGAGTGATAGGCATTACCCACTTATCACCCATTTCTAACTTTGAGAGTCGATGCCTAGGTTGGGACACCGTGATAGAGGAACTTATTATTACATCTATGTTATTTGGTTCAAGTTGGGATCACTACCATTACCTCCCAGCTTGAAGGGGAGAAGTAGAACAAGAAGTATAAGAAAGAGGTATTTTATTCTATATGTTGTGGTAATTTTAATGTGACAAAAATACTCAAGAAAGGGGGAGCACAAAATATGAAGTTTTTGCATCTATGGAGAATTTTTTGCAGCAAAGAACATTGAAGACCAAAAGTCCTTTTCATTGCAAGCTAGAGTTTTAAACTCTAGCTTGAGAGGGAGTTATGTGGAAGCTTCTTACATGACTCTCATAGTAAGCAATCTCATAAAGCCAGAATTAATATGGTGGAGTCTTATAAGAGTCTCACAGGAGGTGGTCTCATAGGAGAGTCTCAATTTAAAGGTGTTTAATTTATGATAGTCTTCTATTTATATTAAGTTATTTAATTATGTTAGGACTTATCTTTAAGTGTTAGAGTTTAGGTGTAATTGGGACAAGGGTAGTTTAATTTTAATTGGGCTCTACTTATTTTCTCTATTATAAATAGGGGTTCATGTACTCTGATTACATCATGTATTTGAAGTATTTCTCTTGTCCATAAATTCAACAATAACTAAGGTATGCTTAACCTAGAAGAGCTAGGTGGGGAAAAAGAGCTGAAGAATAATGACATTCAAAGAGAGGATGAATAAAATTCAAAGCCTTCCCCTTCTGAAGATGTGAAGCCCACCATTTCTGGTGATCCAAATGATAACCAGATCTCTAAGGTTATCCCTGTTTTAGATACTCATTTATGTATCAATTAGTGAAAAGAATGAACTAAAGGATAATTTGAATGCTAATAATTTCTGTTTAGAACTAAAAAATATTAAGCCGAAGAAGGTGGTGCAAGAACTATCATCCAATGAGGCTCCACCTATGGGTGGCAATCTTCCTTCATTGGATGATGATCAAGAGCCTGGTGGAAATCAGGCTTCTGCATGGATGATTGATGACAACCCTAGCACAAAAAATGACGGTGTAGATGGGGTGTCTTTTGAAAAGTTACACTTAGTTCGAAGTTCTGGTAATGATTAAATGGAAGTGGATGTAGTAGACAGCATGCAAGCCAATTCCAATGAAAAGTCTGATGGGGTTGAGGAAAAAACTGAGATTACTGAGTCCCATGCTTTGAAGTTGGATAACTCTGTTGATGTTGTGACTGATGCCTCTCCTAGGAAGAAGAATATTCTCAGTGAAAATAACATATAGGGGATTGCCTCTGAGAAAAAAAAAACTTGAAGATAACGAAACATTGGTGAACAATGAGCCTGTGAATAGGTAGAGACAATGCAACTTAGAAACACTTAGACTTTCTAAATCACAAAAATTGACTCAGACCCCTTTAAGTACACCTTATGATACATTTCCTCCTAAGCTTACATTTAATTAATTAAACTCCACAAATGGTAGAGATACCCCGAAGAAGTGTAATGTTCCACCATCGTAGAAGCCAACAACAAATTCTTTGAGAATCAATTGTTTTCTACGTCCATTTACACTGAAAACTGTTAAGGAGCTACTTGGAAAGACTGGGACTGTGACCGAATTTTGGATGGACCATATTAAGACTCACTACTTTGTAACATATTCATAAGTTGAAGAAGCAGTAGATAACGAATTGCCTTGTACAATCTGCAATGACCTTGAAATGGAGGACGTATGCTTGTGGCAGAATTTGTGGATGCTCAAGAAGTAAAGTCTCATATGAAAGCTTCACCATCTACAACACAAGTAAGCACTCTGACAATGCCATCAACATTGGTGGCCCCAAGCCAAAGTCTTCTTCAGAATATGCCCTCAAGCAACACCTACCAATGCCGCCACGTCTTCCACCACCACCACCACAGATATTAGAGTCACCCCTAGCAAGAGAAAAGGTTACTCTTCAACCGCCACCTCCAAAGAAACCAAATCTGCCTATTGTTACACTTGATTATTTCTTTATGGAAACAAAGGCTACCCCACGAATCTATTACTTGCCTTTATCCAAAGAAAAAGTTGCCACAAAGAGTGCAACACTAGGCAAAAAGTGAGTATGCCATTATAACACACTGCCACATGTGTTTCCTAGGTAACCAAAAGAGTGATATAGTTTGTATTCACTAATCCATGTGGGACTATACCTTAACAGATTCTAACAAATAATAAGAGGGTAATGGAGAATCACTGAAAGATAATATGTTGGGGCCACCATGTGCTTTATTTTATTCATCAGAATAACCAATACTGACAATAGTCAACAACCAGGCAGTCCTTCAATAATAATGTCTCAGTCAGAAAGACACAATAGCAGCCACAGAAATGGGCGTGGTACCAAATAATAAAAGTCCTTAATAAGGACACATTAAATAATCCTCAGAGAGTCCATCCTTGAAAAATGAATTGAGTTAATGCTACAAAAAATCCAAGATAATAATCAAGCCAAAGCCAAGAGACCGAGTCAAGCCGAGTCAGGTATCAAACCAATCTAGCTGAGTTGTGGGAGGAATCAATGGAGTACTTGGGACCCGGACGAGTATACCAATGGCAAAGGGCTAGTGGGCCGAGCTAGATTGACTTGGACTGAATTGATCCGAATCAAGTTGACTCGGTCTGAGTTTAGCCAAAATCAGACTGAGTTACCCGATTCGTTGGGATAACCTGAGCGGAATAGAGTCAGTCTAGTTGCCTGTTAACCTGGGTGGAATAGAACAGAATCGTTGGGTTGACTCAACAAATTAAATGTAGCGCGATGTTGGTTGTCTTCCCCCCGACGCTAGCTTCTGAACCAAGCGAGATAGCAGGCTGATTCATCGTCCAAAAATGGCAACACAACGATGATACAACAACTTTCAAAAATAAAATAACAAAGACAATAGCAGATTAGTTTCCAAAAAAACCAACATTGACGATCTAGTAGAAAAATTTTCCAAAATAAGAAAGAACACCAAAATGTAATTCCAGTAAAGAGACGACCTGACAAATGAGGGGTTTATGTAAAATCAATGCATAACAGAGGAGTAACGTTAAACTTCCTCTTGGGATGGAAGATTAATAAAGCATGCCAGCCGAAGATTGACGCAGGTAAATTTCCTCGGAGTCTTGGGCTAGATGACAACGGATCAATTGGTAGATGTGAAGGATAACCCGTAATAGCTACTGAAGACCATTCCCAGCAGCCACTGATGACTAGTTCCCATTACTGGAAATGGAAGCCGAAGACCGGATCGACAATATAAATTCTATTGTATATTTTTTATACAAATACATGTAATCCTCACCATTCAAGGTGTGGTGATTTAGAAGATTAATTAAATATTTTTCATGGTATCAGAGGGCCTCGTCAATCCCGTCTCTTGATTTCATTTTTTTGTCTTGATGGGAAACACTCTTTCACTTCCTCACTGCTCATCACTGCTGACAACCATGTCGCGCTCCTCATGCCCTACTTTTGCTGCCACTAGAACTCAGAGCAGCGGCCCTTGGCCTCATCACTGGCATCGCCGTCACTCTTGCCATTGGCCTCAGTTTGATGAACCATCCCATTGCAAAGGTCTCCCAATTACCCCCTCTCTGCCCATGAGATCTGGTTCGCACAGGAAAATGCCTTTAGCCACCGGTCAAAGGCTCACAAAATTCATTTCAAGGATGACCTCCAATAGAAGAAGTGCATAAATCAATCTGTTGCAACCTACTCCCACGTTTTCAAGGGTCTTTGCAACTAGCTTCACGTGTTCAATAGACTTGTTGATAGCACAAAAAAAACTCCACTAGTTTCTCCGTGGACTCGGTGTCAATTTATCCACCTTCTCCATCACCCAAATGGCCCTCACACCCCTCCCTTATGTCTCCGGCCTCGTCTCTAGAGGCGAGAGCTTTGAGCTCATTCAGAAATCTCTCGAGAGCTCTATTTATCCTGCTGCATCTTTCACTCTCGTGGATCGTGGATTAGATCGGTCAACCTGCTGCGGCTCTGGTTGAACCCATGGCCAAACCAATGATATTGGCCGCCATTATGTAAACCAGGGCCGAACTCATTTTAGACAAGAACGTCACCCTCCTCGCTGCCAAATATGCCATCTTGACTGTCGCTATGCTGATGGATGCAACCAGTGTTATGGCCGCAGTAAGTCTAGTGAATCTCATGCCCATCTTGTTGAGGCTCTCACTGGATCGTGCTCTCACTGGATCAACACCCTCTGACTGATTCTTGGACACTAGGGCTTCCTCTCATATGTCCAATAATGCATCTATCCTAGATTAGTCTGCTCCATACATGGGTTAGGACTTTATAAATATGGAGAATGATGCCTCCTTACCTATCTCACACACTGGTATTCTCTCTCCTACCCCAAATATTTAGTTGTTAGATGTTTTAGTTGTTCATCATCTAACCAAAAATCTTCTCTCCAACAGTAAATTAATGTCTGATTTTCCTTCATCCATTAATTTTACTAATCATCTTTTCACTGTTCAGAATCACCTCATAGGAATGATGGTGGCAACCGGTAAAAGAGATGGAGGCTTATATGTGCTAGAGCGTGGCAACCCTGCCCTTATTTCAGTCCTTGAGAATAAATCTTTACATGATTCATATGATTTATGGCATTCTCGTCTTGGATATGTAAATCATTATGTTATTTCCTCTCTACATAAACAAGAAAATCTTTATCTTACATCTTTATTGTCCTCTCCATCATTATGTAGTACATGTCAACTTGTTAAAAATCATCATATGCCATATTCATGTCATGAACATAGGTCGTCTCATGTGTTAGATCTTATTCATTGTGACATATGGGGCCCTTCACCTCTCCAATCCCATTTAGGATTTGATTATTATGTTATATCCTTTGATGATTTTTACGTTTCACCTGGTTTTATCCTTTTAGATTCAAGTCCGATTTTTATGATGTTTTTACACAATTTCAAAAACTTATGGGAAATCAATATCTTGCCCGTATAAAAATTTTCCAAAGTGATGGCAGGGACGAATTTAGTAGCACTTGCTTCCAAACTAATCTTCGTACCTTCTGGTATTCATCATCAACTTTATTGTCCATATACCCTTGCCCAAAATGGGCATGCTGAATGCAAACATCGTCATGTGACTAAGACTGGTCTGGTACTTCTTTTTCACTCCCATCTCTCTCCTCATTTTTTTGGTTGAATCCTTCAGCACTACAACTTACATCATCAACCATTTGCCTACATCACTTCTTGAAGGTAAATCACCGTTTGAACTTTTATATGGTTCTTCTCCGAACTATGCAAATTTCATCCCTTTGGTTGTCGTCTTTATCCATGCAACGTGATTATATGTCTAATAAATTTTATCCTCACAGTATTCCTTACATTTTTTGGGGCTACAATCCCTCTGATAAAGGGTTTTACTATTTTTATCCCATCACCTCTCGGGTCTACATCACCCACCATGCTCAATTTGATGAACAAAATCTTCCTTTCATAAAAACATCCCAAGCTCAACCCCCTTCCTCTCTCCATTTTTCCAACTTTCTGGAGCCAAGTCTTCTCCATACAAAACCCCCTCTTTCCTTTGCACACCATTCTCTGCCCATTACTCAATCCGAATTTTCCCCATGTGCTATTTATACTGATCTGGTCGATGAGTCCATGCAAACCACTGATTCTTTTGCAAATCCCTCCTTGTTGCACCAAGCTTCTAGTCCAGAACCTACTGATACACAAATAACTCTTGCTCCTACTTCCGCACTACCATTGGGTTCTCACCCTATGCTTACATGAGCCAAAACTTGTATTTTCAACACTCGTCATCTGGCCGACCTTAGTATCATGGGATCCTCAGGCCTTCTCTTCGCTCTCCATGTTTCTACTGCACCTAAAGGATTCAAATATGCCACTAAGAATCCTTCTTGGCTTGGTTCCATGGATGAAGAAGTTCAACCTCTGCAGAATAATCAAACCTGGATTTTAGTCCCTTGTCCTACCAACACCAACATTGTGGGCTCCAAATGGGTGTTTTAGGCCAAATATCTACCCAATGGATCCATTGAGCGTATCAAAGCACACCTCATTGCCAAGGGCTACAACTCAGGTATTTGGTCTTGACTACACTAACACCTTTAGTCTTGTTGTAAAGGCTACTAATGTCCGTGTTGTGCTCTCTCTTGTTGTGACCCAAAAATGGCGTCTTCATTAACTTGACGTCAAGAATGTATTTCTCAACGGTACTCTTACTCAAAATGTTTATATGGAGCAACCTCTTTGGTACATTGACCCTCATTTTACTCATCACATTTTTTAGTTGCAGAAAGCTCTCTATGGTCTCAAGCAAGCTCCTGGTGCATGGTTCCAACACTTCAACATCTTTATCACTCAACTTGGTTTCTCCTACAGTAGTGCTGACACTTCTCTGTTTGTCTTTCATAAGAACTCAGACATTATCTATCTGCTCCTTTATGTTGATGACAACATTATTACTGGCAACAACTCAACTATTATTACCAACTTAACTCGTAAGCTCAATTCTGAGTTTGCCACAAAGGATTTGGGCCCTCTTAGTTACTTTATTAGCCTTGAGGCTTCGCCAACTACCGATGAACTATTTATCAACCAACTCAAATATGCACGAAATATCCTTACTCGAGCTCAGTTACTTGAAAGAAAACATGTTTATACGCCTATGGTCATTTCCCAACATCTGTCCGCCAATGGTTCTTGTAGAATTTAGGATCTCTTGAAAAGAACTTTAGATCAACAAGAAAGAAGAAGAAGAAGAAGAGAAAAGGAGAAGAGAAGAAGAAGAACGTGGAAGAAGAGAGTTTGGATTAAGGGAGAAGAGGGTTGCGTCAAAAAGAAAAATGAGGGTTGGACGAATTTGTGGAAAGAGAGGAGAGTGCTTCAATGCCCTACCTCTTAGCCAATGCCTTTATTTATAGTTTTACAATGCCCTTAGGGCTACAACTTGATAAAACAAAAGACATAAAAGGAACACATATTTACACTTCTATGCCATCTTTATGGAAAGTACCATATTTTACACATATGCCACTCCTTTGACGTGTGGGCTTCTTGTCTTGAGGTCGTGGGCTTGAGCCCATCTTCCAACACTCCCCCTCAAGTTGGAGGAGAAAAGACATCATAAATACCCAGCTTGCCACATATAAATGATAGGATTTTAGATGTAATGGGTTTAGTGAGAATATCAGCTACTTGCTCTTGAGATGACACATGTTTGAGAGAGATTATTCCTGCTTGAAACTTCTCCCGTATAAAATGGCAATCCACCTCAATATGTTTAGTTCTTTCATGAAAATCTAGATTTGAAGTGATATGAATGGCTGCTTCATTATCACAATGCAGATTCATGGACCCCTTTTTATAAAAACCTAGTTCGGTAAGAAGGGTCCTAATCTATAAAAGTTCACTAACGGTATGGGCCATAGCTTTGTATTATGCTTCGGCGCTAGATCTTGCAACCACATTTTGCTTCTTACTTTTCCATGTAACCAAGTTTCCCCCAACCAGAGTACAATATCCTGATGTAGATTTTCTATCATCAGAAGATCCAGCCCAATCTGCATCTGAGAAGCCTTTTATGTTGAAGTGCCCAAGTTTTTTATACAGCAATCCTCTTCCTGGAGCTCCTTTTAGATAACGTAATATTCTCTCTAAAGCCTGCCAGTGGGTAATTTGTGGTTTGTGCATGAATTGACTCACCGCACTAACAACATATGATATGTCTGGCCTAGTTACCGTGAGATAAATCAGTTTTCCCACAAGTCTTTGATATTTGCCAATATCAATATCTTCTTCATTTGTGGCACGTAATTTTACATTTGTATCAACTGGTCTACAACCCTTCATTCCTATTTCTTCAAGGAGATCCAAGACATATTTCCTTTGAGACAATATTATCCCATGTTTGGATTGAAGAACTTCTATACCCAAAAAATATATAAGCATACCAAGGTCTTTAGTCTTGAATTCCTGACATATCATCTATTTCACCTCTTGTATGCTCAAAGCATCATCACCGGTTAACATAATATCAACCACGTATACGGCCAATAATATTTTTCCTTTGATCGTATCTTTATAATATACGGAATGATCAACTGAGCACTGATGAAAACCAAACCGTAGGAGTGTTTGACTAAATTTATCAAACCAAGCCCGAGGAGACTGCTTAAGCCCATATAAAAACTTTTTTAACTGGCATACTGACTTTCCCTTAACCACATAACCAGGTGGTTGAACCATATAAATTTCCTCCCTGATATCACCATTTAAAAAAGCATTTTTAACATCCAACTGATAGACGGGCCATGAGGAGTTAGCAGCAATAGATAAGATGATGCATACGGAATTCAATTTTGAAACAAGAGAGAAGGTCTCCTTATAATCTATCCCATAGCATTGTGTATAGTCCTTAGCAACCAGTCGAGCTTTAAGACGAGCAGACGATCCATCCGGATTATGTTTCACCGAAAAAACCATCGACAACCAACCGATCTTTTACCTTTTGGAAGTGATGTTAAGTACCAAGTTAGGTTTTCGTATAAGGCGTGCATTTCTTCATCCATAGCCGCCTTCCATCCTGGATGTCTCAGAGCCTCCTGATACAACTGCGGAACGGAAGTAGAAGAAAGGGACGCAAGAAACTGAAAAAACTCGGAAGACAAGCGATGGTGAGACATAAAATTTGAGATAGGATGTGAAGTAGTACAAGAGCGACGTTCTTTTCTTAAAGCAATAGGTCGAGTATCAAATTCAGGCCCATACATAGGAGGAGAAGGACTTACCTCGGGTGGATCTGACAACTCCACAGGTGAAGGTACGACCGGTGCATCAGGGGATGGATCCACTTCAAGATTGAACGGCACAAGCGGACAAGGAGTAGTAGAAGGAGAAGTTCATCCTGGAGGAGCATCATGGGAGGAGTAGAAGGGAGTGTCCTCAAAGAAAGTCACATCCCTATAGATAAACATCCTCCGAAGGGTAGGATTGTAACAGACATAAACTTTCTGGGTGCGAGAGTATCCCAAAAAGATGCACTTCATAGATCGAGGATCAAGTTTATTTTTATGTGGAGATGTAACATGAACAAAACACGTACATCCAAACACTTTCAAAGGAAGAGAAAAAGGATCTTCACTATTAAATAACATAGAGTAAGGAGTTTTATGATGAAGGACTGATGAAGGTAACCTATTAATGAGAAAGCATGCTGTAAGTATAGCATGAGGCCAATAGAAATAGGGTACCTTCATGGAGTAGAGGAGGCCCCGAGCAACTTCAAGAAGATGACAATTCTTCATTTCAACAACACCATTTTATTGAGGAGTATAGGCACATGATGTCTAATGAATAAGCCCATTACTCTCACAAAATGATTTGAAGTCATGAGACATGTATTCCTTAGCATTATCAGATCTAAGGGTTTGAATTTTCTTCCCAAATTGTGTCAAGACCATTGCATGAAAATTTTTAAACAAAGGAAGAATTTCGGAACGCTCTTTAAATAGATATAACCAAGTCACTCGAGTAAAATCATCAACAAAAATGACAAAATATTTAACTTGGGAAATATTTGAGACACATAAAGGGCCCCATACATCATAATGTATTAGCTCAAACAAAGCAGTACTTGTAGTTGTAAGACGAGGAGAATATATACTCCTAACATGTTTACTTAATTGACAAACCTCACAACTGATATTAGAAAGTCCTTTTAAAGATAGAACCAAAGAACGAAGTGAAGGGGTAGATGGATGACCAAGTCGGTTGTGACAAAGTTGGGCCTCAGATGTAGTGGACGATAATGCGGCTAATGGTGGAAGAGTGAAGTAGTACAAACCCCCCTTTTCATGGCCGCCACCAATCACCCGCTTCGTAGTGAGATCCTGAAAGACACAAGAAGACGGTGAGAAGGTGATAGAGCAATTTAATTGTTTGGTCAATTGGCTAACCGAGAGAAAATTTAAAGGAAATTGAGGAACAAACAAAACATCTTGAAGGGGAATAGATGAAGTAAGAGAGGAGGAACCTTTGCTAAGGACCTTGGTTTGGGTACCATCAACAATAGTAACAAATTTATGATGATAACAAGGAGATAAGGACTGCAACAAGTGTTTGTTACCTGATAGATGTTCAGAGGCCCCAGAGTCGATGATCCAAGAGGAACAGGAAGAAGAGGAGGAAAGCATACCTGAGGCAATAGTAGTGGCAGCAGTAGATGATTCCATGAAGGACTTCATTTTCTGAAATGCAGCATAGTCCTCAGTCGTAAGAGTCACATTTCCGGATGATGATTCAACCTTATCTTCATTTTTCTCAGTGTTAACTGAGACTGGGTTAGTTGTGGCCCAATCAGGCTTGCCATGAAGTTTCCAACATGATGCCACAAGGTGGTTCTGACTGCCACAATAAGTGCAAAGTTGAGTCTCAGTATGGAAAGAATTCTGACCCGTTCTACCACCTCTATTTTCAGCCCCTCTCATAGTTTGACCCCCTCTCATATTTCTGCCCCTTCCTCGGGATGAGGAAGATGTTCCCTGATTTCCAGAGAACATTGCCGATGGAGCATCAATAGGAGAAGGAGGGGCTGGATCTGGTATTTTAAGTAATGTAGCACTAATATCATCGAAGGATGGAAGAGCAGAAGAACTTAGAAGTTGAGTTTTGGCCACCTCAAGGTATGGTTTAATATTCAATAAGAAAATGGTTGCTGCCAAAGCTTCTCTTTGTCGTTCTTGAACGGCAATATCAGTGGAATATGGCTGAGCTAGTTTCCATTCTTGAAGAAGACCGAGAAACCGTGCCAAAAATTCATGAATATTATCTCCATGTTTTGTATGAAGCATGTTTTGTAAGACATCATATATTTTTTGTAATGAAACAGCGCTTGAGTAAAGCTTGGCACAAGTGTCCCATATGTTCTTGGCGGTTTCCAAGTGGACCACATTGTTGGCCACCTACTCTTCCATGCTATTAATGAGCCAACTTATCACCATGTTATCATCCTTAACCCACTTGTGGTAGGATGCATCTTCTTCATCAATCGGAGGAAAGTTAACAACGTGGCGCAAGAGGTCACGAGTAATAAGAACCCTCCGAACCGATTGTGACCAGCTCATGTAATTGGAGAGACCTCTATGTGGAATTATAGTAATACGGAGTATATCACTCTTATTACTATTGTATCCAATCTCCATGATGAGGCAAGTAAAATATGAAGGTCAAGGGAAAAGGCCTTCTTCAAAGAACAATTACTCTATGTAATTTGAAGAACCCGTAGACCAAATCAATCACCAACAAAAGAGAACAAGAACCAATTTCTTTCACAAGGTCAAGCACCAAATTATCAACAAATTTGTGCCTTTAGAAAGTGATAATAACATCCAGCCATCACTCAACTTCTCTTGTATTCATAAGAACAAAGAGAAGAAAGTAGATCCAACCGATTAGGCCTTAATCCAAACTCCAACACAAACGAACAATAGACAAAAAATTAGAGAAGATTAACGACAAACCAAGACACTTGGAAGAGATTTATCTTCAGCTCATGGGAGGCTTCAACGTAAGAAAAAATTCAATTGTTGAAGTTAAAAAAAATGGAACTACAAAATGGCTGTTGGCATTTCATCAAACATATAATGGGCATCCAACAACATAACACAAACCCATGAGCAACCTAAAGTAGAAGAAGATTCAGCAACATGTGCTGGAATTCTACCTCAAATGAGATGGATCCAAATTACATAAAGGTAATTGAATTTCACCCATCAATCTTAATAAGATGCAAACAGAAAATGATCTTGATCACTCTTGTAATTGATTTACAAGGAGTCAAGATTATAACATCAATTTAGACATAGAAATAAATCTTTAAAACATATAAAGATTTATCTTGACTTGATGTGACTCAAAATTCAAGAAGTAAAGAAAAACAGTAAAAAGGAGTATGTAAATAAGAAAAGGAAACAAAAAAAAACGTAAATAAGAAGATGATGAACTTATCTCTTTATGACTGAACTCCTTTTACAACTTTCTTGAACAAATTTCATAATAACTCCATGAAGAGATCCTAAACTCCTTGCTTTGATACCATGTAGAATTTAAGATCTCGTGAAAGGAACTTTAGATCAACAAGAAAGAAGAAGAAGAAGAAGAGAAAAAGAGAAGAGAAGAAGAAGAACGTGGAAGAAGAGAGTTTGGATTAAGGGAGAAGAGGGTTGCCTCAAAAACAAAAATGAGGGTTGGACGAATTTGTGGAAAGAGAGGAGAGTGCTTCAATGCCCTACCTCTTAGCCAATGCCTTTATTTATAGTTTTACAATACCCTTAGGGCTACAACTTGATAAAACAAAAGACATAAAAGGAACACATATTTACACTTCTATGCCATCTTTATGGAAAGTACCATATTTTACACATATGCTACTCCTTTGACGTGTGGACTTCTTGTCTTGAGCCCATCTTCCAACAATTCTCTATTTTTGGATCCCACTTTTTACTTGTCTCTCGTTAGCGCCCTTCAATACGTGACCATCAAGCCCCCTGACATTGCCCATACAGTCAACTCTGTTAGTCAATTCTTGCATGCTCCCATTGGCGATCATTTTCTTTCTATTAAGCATATTCCTCGCTATATCAAAGGCACCATTCACTTTGGCCTTACCTTTCGCCCATTTGCTACTCCTGGTGCTCTAGTTGCTTACTCTAATGCTAACTAGGCAGGTTGTTCAGATAATTGTCGCTCTACCTCTGGTTACTTCATTTATCTTGGAGCTAATTTGATTTCTTGGAGTGCTAAAAATCAACTAATGGTGTCACGTTCTAGCTGTGAATTTGAGTATCGTGTTCTTGCACATGCTGCAACTAAACTTCTTTGGCTTACACATATCCTTTGCGATCTGCATGTTCCTATTGCACAATGACCTCTTCTCTTATGTGACAACTATGTTAGGAATTAAACACCCTAATTCCAAACTAATAAGAACAATAATAATAATCGCGGAAGAAAGGAAAAGTAAGCACAAAAACAAACAACAAGATTTAGACAGGTTCGCCTCAAGGTGAGACTACGTCCTATCTTCCGCCACTGCAGTAATCCCCTATGAAGATGAAATAGTTTACAAGAGAAATCACACACTTAAAGGTGTTTCTCTCTAACCTCTCGGGCTACACAACTTAAAAATCTCCCACTTGGAGACTAATCCATCATCAATATCTTCTTTGCAGCGGCAACAACTTCACAATCCTTAGAGAGAAGTCTAACTGAAGTTTCACACAACTTCAGTTTCTCGATCGTAATAGTCTTTGTCAACATATCAACCGAATTCCGACTCCATTGAATCTTCTCAAGTGCTAAGACTCCATCCTCTAGAGCCAATCTGATGAAGTGATAATGCACCTGTATCTGCTTTGTTCTGGCATGATAAACATGATTCTTTGCTAAATAAAAAGCACTTTGACTATTACAATACAACACATTTTTCCCATGCTTGAGACCTAATTCTTCCTAGACAGACTACAACCATACCATCTCTTTGTTGGCTTCGGTCACAACAACAGTGGAAAGAGAAACTATCTTCTGCAACTTAGAGACCCAATTAACTATTGTACCACCTAATGTTTATACATATCCAGTGGTACTCTTCCTACCATCAATTTCTCTGGCCATGTCAGCATCTACACAACCTGTAATCCCAAGTCTGACTTTTTGAAACATAAGGTTGAGTCTGCAGTGCCACTCGAATAACTGAAAATCCACATCATTGCTTCCCAATGTTGTTTACCCGGATTACTTATATATATACTCAACTCCCACTGCATGAGCTATGTCTGGTCTAGTACACACCATGGCATACATGAGACTGCCAACAGCAGAAGCATAAGGCACATTGGCCATGTTAGCTCGCTCCTGTGTTGTAGAAGGTGACTGCTCCTTAGATGGTCTAAAGTGACTAGCTAAAGGAGTACTCACTGGTTTTGCATCATTCATGTTGAACCTACTCAAGACCTTCTTCACATATTCTTCTTGTGAATGTTTCAAGACATCAATGTCCCTATTAATCCTCTTCCCAAGTATATTTTTTTTGCAGCACCCAAATCCTTCATCGCTAAACTTCTTGGACAACTCCCTTTTCAACTTATCTATTTCCAGTTTGCTAGCACCAGTTATCAACATATAGTAGTAGAATAATGTAGGAGTCATCATGCTTCCTCACATAAAAACAATGATCCGCCTGGCACCTCAAGAAACCATTACTACTAATAAAAGTATCAAACTTCTTATACCACTGTCTTGGAGCTTGTTTAAGACCATACAAGCTCTTTTGAATTTTTCACACCATTTTCTCCTTTCCTTGTGCTTTGAAACTCTATGGTTGCATCATGTAAATTTCTTCCTCCAAATCACCATGAAGAAAGGTTGTCTTTACATCCAACTGCTCTAAGTGCAAGTCTTTAGTTGCCACTAGTCGAAGCACTATTCTAATAGTAGTCAATTTCACTCCTAGAGAGAAAATCTTAGTATAGTCAATGCCTTCTTTTTGTTGAAAGCCTTTTGCCACCTGTCTTGCCTTGTACCGCTTGCTACCATCACGTTCGTCTTTTATTCGGTACACCCATTTATTCTACAAGGCCTTCTTCCCTTTTGGTAACTCAATCAACTGCCATGTCTGATTGGATAACAGTGAATCCATCTCGTCCTTCATGGCCAACTCCCATTTGGTTGATTCATCAACTTGTACAACTTCCTCATAACTCTTTGGTTCACCTTTATCATTCAATAAAATATAATTCAGTGTAGGGGAGTACTTCTGTGGTGGTCTGCTAGTTCCGGCAGATCTTCTGAGTTCACTCACAGGAATGTTCTGATTTATTTCTGGGGGTATGTTATCATGGTTTTCCTGAGCAATATTCTCCATCTTAATAGCTGGAAGATCTCTCAACTGAATCACTTCGGATTTCTTGGCTACATTAGTTGTGCCCTTTGACGCGGTTCTCAACCTGTCTTTATACAAGGCACCTTCATTGAAGATCATGTTCATACTCCTGATAACCTTACATCTTTGGTCATCCCAAAAGCGATAACCAAACTCAATACCACCGTAGGAAATAAAGAAACATATCTTAGATTTAGCATCAAATTTATTTCTAGTAGCAACATCAATATGAAAATAAGAAACACAACCAAAAACTTTCAAGAAAGAAAATTTAACTTCTTTGCCACTCTAGACCTCTTCTAGTATTTTGCAATTCAATGGTGTTGAGGGACCTCTTTTGATCAAATAGGTAGCAATGCTAATAGCCTCAGACTAGAACATCTTTGGCAATCCCGCATGTAATCTCATGCTCCTAGCAAGCTCGTTTAAAGTTCTGTTCATCCTCTCAGCCACACCATTTCGTTGAGGTTTTCCAGGAATGGTCTTCTTCATCTTGATTATGTTATCAACACAGTATCACTTGAAATCATCATCTATGTATTCTTCCTCATTATCTGACTGTAGGCACTTCACCTTCAAATCTGTCACATTCTAAACTATTATTCTCCATCTCTTGAAGGTATCAAAGACATCATATTTCTTTTTCAGGAAATAAATCCATGCCTTTATGCTTGCATCATCAATAAATGTCACAAAGTAGTTAGAAGCACCAAGTGAAGTAACAGTTGAAGGCCCCCACACGTCTTATGTGAACTAACTCCAATGTTGTTGTCTTTTGCTCCTTTTCAGCCTTAGAAAAGCTAAGCCTTTTCGGCTTGCTGAAAATATAGCCTTCACACAAACTGTTATTTACAGTTTTCAACCCCGATAGCTTCCCTTTGGATTGAAGCACTTTCATTCCCTCTTACTCATGTGACCGAGCCTATAATGCCACAAGTCAAAATCAGTAACAGCATCAGCAATTGCAACCGTGTCTCTACAACTGGAAGTGAGGTAAAGCGTTCTAATTTTAACTCCTCATGCAACACCCACGGATCCCTTTGTGACTTGCCAGGCAACAGCATTAGAAGTCACATTATGACCTTCATCATCAAGTTGCTCTACTGATATCAAATTACGTATCAGTTTTGGTACATGTCTCACCTTATGAATTTTCCACACTGTCCTATTTGACATCCTCAAACTACCATTACCAATACGACAATATCCAAAGGTTTTCCATTAGCAAGATACACCTTCCCATGATGTCCAACAACATAATTCTCAATGATCTCACGACATGCGGTGGTATGAAAAGAAGCTCATGAATCTAACACCCAAGAGTCAATAGGGCTATCAATTGACAAGAGTAAAGCATCTTGTACCTCTTTAGTCACCACATTTGTAGCATTATTTTTCTTTTCATCCTTCTTTGGTGCTCTGTAGTCCTTCTTTATGTAACTAGACTTGCCACAATTCCAACATTCCACATTCTTTCTGAATTTGGACTTACTTCTACCATTTTTTGACTTCCCTCTACCATTGCCCTTGTTGGAATTCCTCTCGAAGTTCCTACCCCTAGTATCGATACTTAGGGCAGAATTAGATGTTGATGATTCTTTGGAGTCATTTCTATGAACTTCCTTCAAGAGAATGGTATCTCGAATATCATTAAAGATTAACTTCCCATTGCCTACAGAGTTGCTGACCACAACCCTCATAGGCTCCCAATAATTTGGTAGAGACTCCAAAAGAATTAAAACATGAACCTCATCATCAAATTTAATTTGAACGAATGTCAATTGATTGACAATCATGCTAAAATCATTCAAATGTGATGCAATTGATGTATTTTTTGTCATCTTTAAATTAAAGAGTTTTTTCATGAGATGTACCTTATTATTTGCGGAAGGCTTCTCATACATGTCGGACAAAATCTTCCTCATCCCCGTTGTGGTTTTCTCCAATGCCACGTTGTGAGCAACATTCTTTGACAGTGTTAACTGGACTACTTCCAAGACTTGTCTATCAAGGAGATTCCACTCATCATCTTTCATACCTTTTGGTTTCATATCTAGAAGTGGTACGTGCAACTTTTTACTCTACAAATAATCTTCGATTTACATCCTCTAGAATGCAAAATCCATACCATCAAACTTGTGGATTCCAAGTGCCGATCCTTCTCCACTAGCCATTGCTCTCAATCACGAACCGAAGCTCTGATACCACTTGTTAGGAATTAAATGCCCTAATTCAAAACTAACAAGAACAATAATAATAATTACAGAAGAAAGGAAAAACAAACACAAAAACAAACAACAAGATTTATATAGGTTCGCCTCAAGGTGAGACTATGTCCTGTCTTCCGCCACTGCAGCAATCCACTATGAAGATGAAATAGTTTACAAGAGAAATCGCACACTTATAGGTGTTTCTCTCTAATCTCTCAGCCTGCAACTCGAGATGCTCCTCGAATTAAGATGATATAAACCCTAATACCAGTGCCCCTCAATCATAAAGAGAAAATTAGGGCAACAACAATATAAGGGTAAAATTCCAAAACTACCCTTAATGAAACAACAATCAATATATCGTGGATCGGACGGGAGCTCCAATCTAGTTTCTCACATGTGAGCCAAACATGTTGAATTAGATTATCATTTCCTTCGAGAACTTTTTGTTGCTAACAAACTACACACATAGTATGTACCATCAGACCTACAAGTAGCCGACATTTTCACCAAAAGTATTTTACACCCTCAATTCGAATTTTTTCGCTCCAAACTTCACATTTGTTCCAATCTGACACTTAACTTGTGGGGTGTGTGAAGGATAACCCGTAACAGCTGTTGATGACCATTTCCCAGCAACAACTGATGACCAGTTCCCTTAACCGAAAACGAAGGCAGAAGTCCAGATCGCCAATGTAAATTTTATTGATCGATCTTTGATTTCCCATCTGCCATTGTGTAAGTGAAATAATCTCCTTTGAAAAACTTTTGTTCAGACTCAATTTTTTGCCCGTACTTTGACTCTAAATTTTTCCATAAAACCTCTTGCATGTTAACATCAAAATACAAGCCATATAAAATGTTGCTTTGTGTTGAAGTAGTTTGAGTGTGGGTTGGATTTCAAACTCATGATCTCTCTTAACCACTAAAGTTTCTCACCTCAACTTGTGCTCTTGCCTTATCCTTCTCATCTTCTCTTCTATTCTTATTTCTTCTTTTTCTTCTCAAACCAAGTTATTAGAATTCAACATAGTATCAGAGCTGGAATTCTATGGTTTAAATTAATGTTGATCAAGTTATGAAAGTTTAGTGGAAAGGAAACTCAATTCAGCCTTCTAGCAACAAGGGGATTGGCTAGTTTGAAGAGGATCAAAAGGATGAAGTCAATTTAGCAAGTTCTCTCCTTAATCAGATAAGTTTCTCCTTATGTTTCACATACTAAGGGATTCAATTCATTGATAATCACAAAGTTGATTTTACACCAGCCTAATTATCCCCTTCAAAAATTGTTTTTTTTCTTCATATCGAATGGCTCCAATCACCTTTTTTTTGTCATGTGCATGAGTTTCCTTCCTTTTTTTTATCTAATTTTTATGCCCAAAATTCCTCCTTAGGAATGATAAAAGTTCTCTTGAAGTCTTTAAGTTTTGGTTTGTTGGAGTGGCTGCTCAATTAAGTTGTTAAAACCCTAAGTTAGGGTTTGAAGAATAGTTTTGGAAAGTCATAACTAGTTCAAGTTCATTTTTAATTTTTTCCTTACTAGAACCTAGTTAATTTCCCCTTCTTTAATCACTATTGGTTGTTGAGTGATTAGAATTCTAGTTTAGAATCTCAAACAGCAAAAAACAAAATTCAAAGAAGGGGTCATGCTTGAGTGATATATTGGCTGGTTTCCTTCCTTGTTACTTGCTGAATTTGATCACTTGACATTACATAGTTTTGCATTCCATAACTTTAAATATTTTTTAGATTTTTTAAACTCTTCTCCTCTTTCCTCCTAAGTTAACCTTAAGGTGCTGGTTTTCTAGGAAAAAAAGTTCTTTTGTAAGTCAAAATGTCTGAATTGTCAAATACTTCCTCTTCCTCTACATATGTTGATTTCAGCAAAGATGACCCCTTGAGGATTATTAAAATTCCACTTAAAGGCTTTAGTAATTACTTGTCTTGGCCAAATGTTTGAAACATTTTTCGATTTCTGGAGACCTTGTTGAGCATATAACTCAGCTATAAATGCATGTGGATCAGCCCTCTTACCATAAGTGGTTGATGGAAGATACACCAGTTATTAACCGATTTATTAATAGTATGGAGGAACATGTGGCATACAATATGGTGCATCTAGAGACAGACAAAGCAATCTAGGGCACATGTTTTGAATTATATTCTACCCTGATAGTCTAAAAAAGATTTATGACATTTTTCAAGAGATGTGCAACACAAATTGTAAAAACAATCTTCGTCAGTACTATGCCAGATTCAGAGGGATACTAAAAGAGTGGAAGGTTACACAACCATATGCACTTGATGTTTCCACACAACCATGCTACAGATTCCTATTAAGGAGTCCAACAGTCAACCAAAATAAGTGGAAAACTCAATTATGTTCTCCCACAAGTGAGGGAACAATGGTTCTGGTAGAGGTGAAGGAAGACGTGGAAAGACACATGGCAAAGGAAGAGGTAGAGGTGGGAATGCTCCTACCTCAAACACTGGTGGTCAGCAAATGAAGTGTACCTTTTGGGGGGGGTCATCAACCATCTAGTTGAAAACTGTTGGAACCTACATAGAAAATTACCTTACTTCAAGGTTAATCAAACATCAACCTCTACTAAATCTAAAAACAGTGAAGCACCTTCAGAGTCCTTCAGATGAAGATTGACTCTATCAGAAGAGGATCATGAAATCTTTCAGAAGTTTAAAAGTATGATGGTTGCTCCCAAAAGTAGGACAACCGCCATAATTGCTATTACTAGTATGTGTTCCTTTCTCTCATGCTCTTGCAATTCACTTTGGATCATTAATTTTGGAGGCTCTGTATCATAGGTAAAATTGACGATTTGTCCTCTGTGACACCATGCACTTTAGATCGCTTTGTCTCCATTGTAGATGGATCACAAACTAGGAATCAAGGTAACTGTACATCCACCATTTCACCATCATTTTCACTTTATAGTGTCTTGTGTGTCCCTCAATTTCCATTGAGTCACATGTAATAAGTCAAATTGACCAAAAAACCAAATTTTTTTGTTACTTTTTTTCCTTCTCATTTGTGTGTTTCAGGACATTACGATGAAACAAGTGATTGGTGATGGCCATGAGAGAGGGGGACCTTTACTATATGGACCCTACTACATTGACAACAATAGCAGCAACCACAACCAAAGAGGCATCCAAGTGGCATAAAAGGCTTGCCCATCCCTCATTAAAAAATTTAAAACTTTTAGTTCCTTCCCTTCATTCGGTTTCAAAGCTATCATGTGAATTTTTTTAGCTTGAGAAATACCATAGATTAGTTTTTCAACCCAGATAAAAAAATATTGCTTCTAGTCATTTAACTTTAGTTCATTAAGATGTGTGGGGACCTGTTAGCGTCCCAAATATATCTCAATCTAAGTCTTTTTTATATTTGTGTATGATTACTTGAGAGCTACAAGGTTATATTTAATGATGGACAAAGCTAAGGTATTTCCTATTTTCACCTCCTTTTGTGTTATGGTGGAAAATAAATTTAAAACCAAGGTCTAAATCTTTTGGTTGAATAATGCGAAAGAGTATTTTTCCTCTCCCTTTCAATATTTTTGCAAGGAAAAAAGGATCAATCATTAATTGTCATGTGTTTATACACCTCAATAGAGTGGTGTATCCAAAAGAAAACATCACCATCTTGTACAAGTTAATCGAACTAGTATGTTGTCTCTGAATGTTCCCTAGTTTTATTGACCTTAAGCAATTCTCACTGCTTGTTTTTTATTAACCATATGCCCTCTAGTGTGCTCAAATTGCCACCCCCTTCTCCAAATTGTTTCCTGATTCAATTGCATTCCATTGGCACCTGAGGTATTTGGATGAATATCTTTTGTTCCTCACCTGGGGCCTCCCCAAGTTAAATTCCTTCCCTAGGCTATTAAGTGCATTTGCTTGGGGTATTCCAGAGATTATAAAAAAAGGCTATATATGTTACTCTCCATCCTTGAATAAAATGTTTATCTCAGTCGATGTTTCATTTTTTGAGCATCAACCCTATTTTCTGCTAGCTCTCCTCCCGATTTCTAATCATCTAAAGCGATGCTAAAGCCATTTATTCCAGTGGGTTATAGTTTTCAAGCCATGGACTAGCCTTCTAAGGACCTTTTCTACACTTGTTGATCAGCCATCTAAGTAGTCTTCAAATGATCCCAAAATATGTTCTCCTCCTTCATCTCCAATAGTTTATGGACCACCTTAAGATACTAGGCCCATTTATCTTCAAAAAGAGCCCCGTTCCACTGCTATTAGACCTCCATCCACTTCACACCCTATCTCTCATTATGTTTCCACTCACCATTTGTTCATGAGTTATGTTTCATTTTTGTCTATAGTGTCTTCTTCCGCCATTCCTACCTACTATGAGGAGGCTTTCACTGATCTAAGGTGGAAATTGGCTATGGATGAAGAGATTAGGTTATGTACCACAATTCCACTTGGCATTTGGCCACTCTTCCGCCAGGAAAAAAGGCAGTCAAGTGCAAATGGGTTTTCTCCCTTAAGTATTATCCATATGGTTCTATTGCTAGATACAAGGCTCAGTTGGTTGCTAAAGGTTATACTCAGTTTTACGGTGTTGATTATGATGAAATATTTTCTCCTATTGCTAAAATGAACTCGGTCAGAGTTCTTATTTCTCTAGAAACCAATTTTAAATGGGAGTTACACTAGTAAGATGTCAAGAATGCTTTCTTGAATGATATACTCTCTAAGGAAGTCTACATGTTCCAACCATTTGGTTATGTGGTTGAGGGAGAGAAAGTATGTCGACTAAATAAAGCAATATATGGGTTGAAACAGTCTTTGTGGGTTTGGTTTGATAAATTTAGCATTGTGGTTACAATACTTGGGTTCAAGAGGCGTGAAAGTGATCACTCTGTGTTTCCTAGAAATTCCACTAAGGGCAATATTCTTATGGCGATATATGTGGATGATATTGTCATTACTGGTAGTGACCTTTGTGGCATTCAGTAGGTAAAGTAGGACCTTAATAAGGAGTTCCAAACCATGGATGTCGGGTTTCTAAAATACTTCCTTGGGATTGAAGTTCTTCAATCTAGACATGGTATCGTCATAAAGAAAGTACGTACTTGATTTTTTGTAGGAGACCAGGATGCTTGGATGCAAGCCTGCGGGCACACCTATGGAACCTAATATTAAGTTGTGTGCAGAAATTGGGAGTGATGTTGATGTTGGTTAGTTTCAACGGTTAGTTGGGAAGATGATTTATCGCATAGTCACAAGACCAAATATTTCATATTCGGTCAGTATTATCAACTAGTATATGCGTTGTTGAATTTTAGGACTCCATGGATTTAGCTCATGGAGAAAAGGAGAGATGATAGATTGGGAGAAAAATAGGAGGAAGAAAGAGGTTATGGACTTGTTTCCTAACCCTCCCCTTGAGGGTCAATTTATAGATGAATAAGATTATAATATTATAATAAACCCTTAAAACTTAAACTAATTACATCAATACCATCTTTATGAGATGACTCTTTATTTACTATCATGCCATGACTTGTGGACCTTCTCCTTGGTCTATGAGCTTGAGCCCATCTTCCACCTCTCTTGGATGTGTAGGCCTTCCTTGGTCTTTTGGGCTTGAGCCCATCTTCTAACACACTTGGATGTGTGGGCTTCCTTGGTCATGTGGGCTTAGGCCCATCTTCCAACACTTCCCCTTAAGCTGGGGGTGAGAGAATATCATGAACGCCTAGCTTGTTGCAAATGGTGTATAGGATCTTCATGTACAAAATGGCAGTCCACCATATCTTCCAACATTCCCCCTCAAGTTAGTGATCTCTTTGTTCTTTTCCAAGAGACCCAGCTAGCATAATATAAGAGAGTAAA
The DNA here is from genome assembly GCF_029961685.1 of Aristolochia californica. NCBI lineage: Eukaryota > Viridiplantae > Streptophyta > Magnoliopsida > Piperales > Aristolochiaceae > Aristolochia > Aristolochia californica. Next base: position 33,314,547 of record NW_027181881.1, on the reverse strand, counting down.
ATTACTCCTAGCCAGTCAAATGGTCATAGTAAAAAATACTTTCCACTCAATTTCACGTGCGGAAAAGTAGCCCTACAGTGGGGTACATAGTCTACCCAGTTTCACAGGGTAGCTAAAAAAAACCTCTTGAGTGAATAATAGACTTGACTCACGTTGGATATTGGGCACACTTCTATCCTCTATAGGTAGTGGTCTATAGGCATTGCTCAGAAGTGTAGTAATAAAATCCTCCATCACGATGTCCGAACACCGGGCACCAACTCTCAAATGGTAGGAGTAAAACTACCAAATAAGGGGTAAAGGATAATCATCGGAAGATAATATTCTGGGGCCACATGTGTTTTCTTCTTCATCAGAATAATCAATGCTGACAACAGTCAACAACCAAGAAGTCTTCCTTCAATAATAATGTCTCAACCAGAGAGACACAATAGTAGCAACTGAAATGGGCTTGGATCAAAATAACACATACCAAATAATGAAAATCCTAGAAAATGACCCATAAAATAATCCGCAGATAGTCCATCACTAAATAAGCAGCACCAAATAATATGTTGGAACCAAGTAATAAGTTCCCAATACTTCAAAATAATAATCCAGCTGGAGATAGGGGATCGAGTTGAGCCGAGTCAGGTATCAGACCAATATAGCCGAGTCGTGGGAGAAATAGGTATAGAACCTGGGACCCGGACATGTATAATCGAGGCAAAAAAACAAGTGAGCTGAGTTAAATTGACCCCGGCCTAGTTGACTCAATCCAAGTTGACCTGGGTTAACTTGCCAAAACATCAATCAACTAACCCAAGAGAGAGCATGAGTTAACCCAGGCAGATCGAAAACACTCAGGTCTGAGTCGACTCGGCAGTGTCCGGTCTGAGACTTGGGCAGAAGATTAAAACCTCACTACCTATCTTGGCAGAATTTAAATTCAGAACCAGAGTCCCTTCTTCCCGACGACAATGGTGACTATCAAAACTCCAAAAAACTGCAATGGAATCATTGTCCAAAAATAGCAACACAACAGAGAGACTATCACAAGACAACAACTTCCAAAAATAAAATAATAGAGACACAACCTAGATGAGAGATAAATAGAAAAATCAATAGTAGGTAGAGTTGATCACGGATGATCTTCCGAAAAAAAACTTTCATCAAAGCTGGATGACAACAATAATGCCAGGAAGTTACCAACTAGTGGTGAGATATGATCTAGCAGAGGCAATAACAAAGCAATGACAACAGAAGATTCTCTAGAGTGTGTTGGAGTAATTCAATCCAAAAAAAAAGTTTCCAATCCAATGATGACATAATTTTTCCAACTGTTTTAATAGATTCAAGAAATCAGTTGCTAGAACCAGAGATTGAAATTTTTTGCAGCAGTGCAATGTTGTCTTCAGACTGGAATTAATCCTGCTAGCAGGTTTCTAGTTGAGTTTTATGGAACAGAGGTTGGTGAAGTAGCATGGGCTGCGGAACTGGTCGACGATAAACGTGGGCGTGCCAGGGAGGTCGGGCAAGTCGTGCCGACTACAATGGTGAAACCAATTGAGCCCTTCCATATAGCACCTCCTCTTCTCCATGAAAGAGGCTGCGATGATCATATCAGAGCATCAGAAAGCAATAATTTATCTTGAGATGCCATTTGAATTAATATTCAAAATCAAGGTGATTTTGATTCCAAATGTGCTTATGCCTATTCAGATACTAATTGTTAACCCAAGTGGCTCTCAAGAGGGAGATGAATTGACTTTTTGAAATTAAATTTAAGTGTGTAAAGATTAAAGGAAGTACTACGAGTAATAAAAAATTAACCACACGCCATAATAACACCAATTTTTTTTGTTATTGATGTGCCCCTATTGGTATTCACTGCCCAAGAACCCATGCATGGAAATTTGCACTATTCTTAGCTCTATTATCTAGAATATTGCATGAAAGATATATTAGCTCTCTTTTAACCCACATGTATGCTCAAATACACAACTAAAAATTAATCTCTCTTGAGATTGGCTCGATTCTAGCTCTAAAAAGCCTTTCTACCTAGATTCAAAAGTTTCTAGATGAACCTATCAAGAAAAGGATGAAAATACAAAAGAATAGAAAGCATACACCCTTTATAAACTTGGAGAGACAACCATCTCACTTGATTTGTCCAAGTCTCCAGCTTTGATGCACAATGAAGATGATTTGGAGCTTGACTAGATGAATGCTCACAAAAGAATTGAGAGAAATTCTAATGGTTTTGCAAAATAAAGATTTCTATCTGTAAAAAAAGGACATAATTATCAAGGAAAATAGTTTTGAGATGAGTAGGTATATGAATAAATACACTTTAACTTCTTAAAATCAAGTTTTGATGGGGTATTTATAAGTTACCCAAGCCAAACTAGCCATTATTTACTCGTTACAAAAAGTTGACATGACATTGATCGATCAGTGTTAAGAATCGATCGATCAATCCTGTGTAATGATTATTTTTTTATCAAGAAATGGGTTTTTGATCAATGTTATGATTGATCCATATCCTCCAATTGGGTCTGACAAGTTAAGTTGATTGATCAATGTCCAAGGACTGATCGATCAATCGGTTTTCCTATTGGTAGTACATTGCATGTATGATCAAATTGATGGGTTGGCAATGATTAATCATGCTTTATGTCCCTAGCATGTGATTGATCATTCTGAGGAGGTTGATCAATCATTCTTCATATTTTTACATTTCTTGGGCATCATTGATCGACCAGTCCACAATAGGGGTGGCATCGAGTGATAGATGCCATATTCTGACATGAGAACTAGGTTAATTATAATAGAATAACCTTTATAATTGTGTTATAGGTGGTTACTTATCGGTTTTCAAATGAAATGAGCATTTATTGAATTTGGCATTAATCACTGTCGATATTGCATATTTCTTTCTCCTGAATTATATTTCATTATTTTTTAGTCTTATTTCTTCCTGAAATGCTTTTTATAGATTCAATTATGGAATTTCAGGAGAATTTGGGTGGAGAAGAAGATATTTACCAAAATGCCCTTAGTGAAATGGAGGTAATTTCTAGGGCAAATCGTTTTAAAATAAGAAAAATCATATTTAAAGGGGAAGGAGGAGCGTGAAAGAAGAAGGAGGGAGCGTAAAGAGAAGAGGAGTAGAGACCAAAAGGGAGGACCCGAGAGGAGTTCCCCCACCGCTGTTCGCCGGCCAAGACCTTTCGCCACCGTCGTCCACCACCATCAGGCAACCAAGAACAGACCCGAGGAGAGCTCGAGAGAGTCTCCGTCGCGGCGAGTTCGACGCTGCCATTCTTTGCTCGCCAGGCCGGGAGGGGATCCAAGAGGGCTTCTCCGGCGCCACTTCCATTTTCAGACCATCCTCCGGCGTCGTTTACATATTCCGACCAGTCCCGGAGCCATTCCGACTCTAACCGAGACTCGAGAGAACCGGTTAGAGAACGTCAGCTCTGTTTCGCTCTTCGCCGAACATTACCTCCGGCCGTCGGCTTCTAATCGTCGTCGCCGGCGTCGTCTCTACCTCCGGCCACTCACTATTGCTACCCGACGCCACCAATTTCCGGAAATCGCAGCACCCGTGAGAACGAGTTGCTGCCCGAGCGAGAGGAGGAAGAAGGGGAGTAATTCGTCATTATTGAATTTGATTTTTTATATGGTTTGAACTTAGGTTTTGAATGTTAATTGAATCTGATTTGATAATTAAGGTTTATTTGAGATTTGTTTTCTTGATATTTGATTAAATTAGTTAATTAGGGTAAGATTATAATTGAGGTTAGATTTTGGTATTTTAATCCGATTTCTGTCTTTAACTCTAGGCGCCCGAGAGGGGCTAGACGCAAGGATTGAGAAATCTGGATTCGTAGTTACGTGGCGCTCGAGAGAGGCACGAATCACGGTAAAATCCAGAGTTGACGTTTCCTGTTGTGCAAGTAGTTAATTAAATTATTGCTTGATAATTTAGGATATAATTAGTATTTAGTTCATATTAATTCATCATATTTGGTTAGGCTAGTTGACTGAAGAATACACGAAATTCAATCCTCCCTGTGGATATGACCCTCGCTTACTGCTAGATTACATGAACGATTCGTACGCTTGCGAGGTATAAAAGTCGATGTAACTAAAATTCTACATCATCGAGCCGAGCCGAGCCCGAACCTGCCTATGTTCGAGCCGAACTTGATTTAAATATTTTGAGCCAAGGTTCAAGCCGAGCCTCGTCTCGAGCCTAAAATTTTTATCGAGCTCGAGCCCAAAAATTTTAACCGAGCTCGAGCCGAACTCGAGCCTCAACATAAAAATAAAAATTTTCAAAAAATATATATCAAATAAATTGTATATAAAATTATACATACATTTTACATAAAATTGGGCATGACCTCTACATAAAATTAAGCATAACCTATATATATAATACATGTATAAGATTGGGTATAACTTTTTCTTAAAATTGAGCATAATCTATGTACATAATACCTGTATAAAATTCGGCATGACCTCTACTTAAAATTGGGCATAATCAATATACATAATACCAACATAATACCTGCATAAACACTCCATAAACACTCCATAAACATTCCATAAACAATCCATAAACACTCCATAAGCACTCCATCAAATTATCTATACATTCCATAAACACTCCATGAAATTGTTTATACACTCCATAAAATAGTCTAAACACTTCATACACTGCATAACATTATAAATAAGCTCCATAAAATAATCAAACACAAAAAAATTAAATGAAATATCACTATCAATTTACAATCACCCAAATAAAAACTATAAATCCATTATAAAATTAAAAACTATAGTTGTTTCTCTTAATGCTAGAAAATAATATGTGTCCCTGCATGAGCAAAATCTCCACCTATGACAAAAACAAAAAAATAAAATTGGTTATTGTCAGATAAAAAAAATTCTCTTCCACTACTAGTTAGTTAATGTCGTTAAAAATATTAAAATTACCATGATGAGAGAAACATGAAAAATCATGTAGCTGGTAGCATTATCTCTGCACTCTTCTTCTCAGGTTGTAATCATGAAACAAAATTTTAATAAATAAAACTAAAAAATATCATAATAAATAATTAATCAAAGAAATTCACCTTTTGATTTTTCTTTACATTGTGAAGAACCCGAACCCAATCACTGCCACAAATCAAAGTTTGAACTGTATTTGGTGCCAAGGAAGAACGATACGAGTCTATTACTCTACCACCAGCACTAAATGTAGACTATGAAGCTATTGTGGATATGGGAATTACAAGGATGTCTACTGCCATCTTAGATAATACCCGAAATTTCATATGATTCACTTTCCACCATTCTAAAACATCAAAATCATATTGTGAAGTTTCCTCACAACTATATACACCTTCTTCAAGATAAATTTCCAATTCTGACCTTGGTGAATTAATTATATCCTTTTGTTTCATATAATTCATTAACTTTGACCAACCTAAACTTGATGAAGGCCTACGACTTGTGGAAACACGCATAGAGCTAGTACTTGAAACAATCTCTTCATTTCTAATATCCTCATTATAAAAGGATACATATTCATCGTAGATCTCAAATAAGGTGCGTCGAACAAAATTTATATTCATTGTAGCTTCCTCTTTAGAATATATCACTGGAAAACACATTTCGATCAACTTTAATTTCACCCTTGGATCCAAAACTGAAGCAACAGCCATCAATAAATTGCATTCACCCTAATACTTCTCAAATTTCTCTTTCATTCTACTACCCATTGTCCTAATGAAAACATTTTCATTTGTAGAATGAAAATCCAGAACTTTTTTTACCCTATATACCTCACTAAGGTACAAATTAGAAGTAGGGTAGTCACTCCCAGAAATTATATTAGTAACCGCATTAAAAACTTCTAGAATCTCACACACCATGTCAAAACTCAAGACTCGTTTTTGTAGCTTCCAATTACTGTCAATAAAATGCCCAGTAATAACCATGTATTTAATCTTTTGATTTTGGGACTTCCAAAGATCTGTGGTAAGACTAATCTTATTAATCTCTTTTAACAAAATTTTCAATTTCTTTTTTTATGCCTCATACACCTCCATACACTCCTTCTTAATGGTCTTACGGGATATTTTCTCATAATTCATATTTGCCATCTTCATTACAAAATTAAATCCCTCCTCTTCTACTATCATGAATGGATGCTCATGCATAAGAATCCAATGAGCAACGAGTACTCTCATTTTAGCTTGATCATATTTTCCTCCAAAATCCATAAAAGGAAGTCCAGATGGACTCTGATCAACATTAGACCCCGCTCCCACTGGTTGAAAGTTTAAGGTTTTTTGTTTTCTCATTGCCACTTTTCTACTAGTGCAACGTTTCAAATGTTGACTCATATGTGTGGTCACTCCACTACTAATAACACTCAAATTGATTTTACAATGAACACACTGAGCCTTTTTTGTATTATTAAGTGATACTTCTTTGAATTCCAACCACACATGAGACTTTTTTTGTCTTTTTGAAGAATGGGTAGAGTCACCTTCATCCTCATTTATGGTAATTTTATATGGGTCCACTTCTATGACAGAGGGTAGTGACTCTGGTGGAGTTGAGTCACTATTTATAGTCACACTAGAACTAGTGTTAATTATTTATGTCAATTGAGGAGGTGTTGACATTCTTACTTCTACAAAAAAACAAAATTATAAATTAAAAACATAGAGAAAATAAAGCTATCCAAACAACAAAGATCCTACACTTAATTTAAGATACTTGTCTATTCTTAAAGGAAGGTACGTGACGTTGTGACGGGAACGACCCTTGTCTTTCAATGCAGTGGGGTCTCTTTGAGCCTGTAGCCCTGCACCCAATAGTTTCCAGTCCAATATACCGATCCTTTTTTATATATAAATTTAAAAACTTCTAAGAGAAGGGAATAAGCATACCAACATTCTCTTCTAATATTCTGATGAAATTCAACCTCAATACCAAGAAATTAATGATAAAAATGAAAAAAAAATCAAAACTTACAGAAACAGAAAGTGTGTTCGCCATTCAGGGATATCTCCAAAAGCCTTTCCAAGAATGAAGGAGCACTGCTTAAACGAAATGAGAGTTAGAAATATTGTAGGGTTAGGTCGGCGACGAAAAAAAAATAGAACATTAAATAAAAATCTTACCTCCCGTCGGACCGTCGCTTTCGTCTCGTCAGCAAGAAAGAACTTTGGATGAAGAAATTGAAGAGGAAGGATAAAAATCGATTGCAAAAAAGAGAGATAATTTACATCCATCTGTATCTAACGTATCAATTCAATGAAATATTGGGTCTAAAAATAAAAATTATGTACTGTATTCCGAAATGTTCTTATCTAATATGTATGATGAATACATGCTGACTTATTACTAGTCTAACATAACATAATTGGGTTGAGTTCCATATGCATAAAAAAAAAATTGTTTTGGTGAACAACAATTTAATTATTATGGTTATTTTATGGACCACAATATTATATTTAAGAAGAGGAAGAGTTCCATAGGAATAAGAAAAAGACACATGAAGAAATAACAAGCTCTCATCACACCAGATAGGTTTTTGTTTTACAATTTTGCAGTTAGGACATGATTTTTGTCTACACAATTGATTCAAAGAGCATGTTATCGTAATTTTAATTCTCTCAAGTTATTGAAAAAAAAAAAAAACCAAGTCACAATAGAAGCTGCAGAAAAAAGGTAAAGACTAATTATTGCATTTTGGATATAAAAAGTCCACTACCAGATAAAATATAATTAATATGGACACAATCTATATGAACAGAGATCAATATAAGTAGTGAACTAGCAAAGGTAGATGTGCATTGTACATTGAAAATGTTGATAATCCACATATTGTGACTAGAAGAAGGGCTTTGAGACTTTGTCCACAGGAAAATCGTATAGGATACCAAATGTAGGACAACATATAAATGACGACTGTACAGAATGCAATGTCGAGCAAAGGATTTCAGCTTAAACAGATTCTTAAGAGAGAACAAAAGTTTTGTGCATTTAAAACCAATACCACTGATAGCAATATAGATGGAAATTGGAAGGTCAAAGTTTAGGCCTGTGAGTAATAAGATAATAATCAACTACATGATCTGCTAAATTCTCTTCGTTCTTAAAAAATCACATGATAGAAAATGATAAGAGATAAACTTATTGATTGAGGTAAAAAGGTTAAAAAATGATTAAAATGATGTCTTTAACTTTATCTGGAACATATACAACGAACCCCAGAGTCCTGTCAACCAAAGGCTAACTAGACTTACAAAAGATAAAAATGAAAAAAAAAAATCAACACTGATATCACAAACTGAAAAAAAAAATCAACACCGAAATTGCAGAGGAAGAAAACGTACAGAAGATAAAAATGAAAAAAAAAAATCAACTCCAAAATCGCAGAGGAAGAAAACATACAAAAGATAAAAATGAAAAAAAAATAACACTTATAGAAGTAGAGAGTGTTCGCCGTTCGGGGATATCTCCAAAACTTTTCAAAGAATGAAGGATCACTGCTGAAACAAAGCGAGATTTAGAGATTTTGTAGGGTTAGGTCGGCGACGCAAGAAAAAAAACATTAAATAAAAATCTTACCTCCCGTCGGACCGTGGCTTTCGTTCGTCGGCGAGGAAGAACTTCAGATGAAGAAATCGAAGAGGAAGAAGATAGAAGAGAAAGAAATCGCAGAGGAAGACGAAAAAATCGAAGTCTTTGACAGAGATCGAGGAATCGGAGAGGACAGGGAGAACAAGGGATTTGAAGACCAAAATCCCCCATTTCCCATGAATACCCGCCGACAGACAATGATTTTTGCGAGAAAATCATGCTGAAATGGCATGGAAATGGCAGGAAATGGCAAAGAAGTATGGGTTCTAGACGGGTTGGACGGAAGGGAAGAGACGGGACTCTCTGTCCAGAAAATTTTTTTAGAACTCCCCCGATTCCCGAATCACCGCTAGTTAAAACAAGTCGGTTCGCGAGCCGATGAGCAGAACCTGGCTCTGCTCGGGTTCGGCTCTTTAATCTAAACGAACCTATGTCTGAGTCGAGCTCGTTATAAAACTAATCAAACCGAGCCGAAACCGATCCGAACTCGAGCGGCTCGCGAACCGGCTAGGTTCGAAGCCATACCTAGTCCACAAGAGATGATTAATCAGGCTTATATGAAAATTTGGCCAAGTTCTAGTTGATCAATCATGCTTTATAGTTTTCGCTTGTGTACTTGTGGTTGATCAATCATTGGCAGATGTTGATCAATCAATCCAATGCCAGATCTCTAAGTTTGTTCTTAAAAGCATGATTAAAATTGATCCTAAGCGATTCTAACATGTTTAAATCATATGGATGCATTGGTAAAACATGAAGACAATGCAATTTTGTCCTAAAGCTCCAAAGATTTTTATTCTACCTCAAGTTTGAAGATTTGAGGCAGCTCTCTTACACATACTAAGTTTTGTGATTTTTTTAGACTACCTAAGGTCTAGTCTTCAATTCCTTGCTTCTTCTTTCTAAGGATGCCTCTTCAAGATGACTTTGACACGATAGTGAAGCTTGAGGTCTTTGAGAAGCTTTTTTTGGTTCCTTGTATAGACCTTGATTTGTGTGTCTCTTGAAGGAGTTGCAACTGAAATGCTAGATTTTCCAATGTTCGATCAATTAAGTTTTGTTATCATCAAAATCAAAATGGGAGTCAACGCTCGATCAACAAGGTCATCAATCTTTACCTACCTTTGTTGAAGAGAAACTATACTTGACTCTCACAGTAAGAAGTCTCACAAAGGTAGAATTAATATGGAGTCTTACAGGAGTCTCATAGAATGAGGTCTCACATAAGTGTCCTAGTTAAAGGTGTTTTAGTTATGTCAGTATTCTATTCATGTTCAATTTTTCAATTGTTGTAGGACTTAACTTTTAGTGTTGGGTGTAACTGGGACAAGGGTAATTTAATTGTAAATGTATTCTACTTGTTTCCTCTATTATAAATAGGGGCTCATTATATTCAAATTATAATAAGTTAGTGAAGTATCTCTCTTTTCCAAAAATTCAACATGGTATCAGAGCCAGTTCAATGAGTTGACTTGGTCAACCCACAAAGATAATGTGATCCTTTTCTGATCTTTCATCTTTAGTAGTTTAGGTTTGTATTCTATCTTTTTTCTTTATTTCCTATCCTAGTACCCATTGTTTTGTTAGCATTTGCACATTTGTACTAAACTTTGTGAATTGAAAATTATATATTGATGGAAATATCTTCGAGTCTACTTTCCAACTCAAAAAAAAGTTTGGAAATTGAAGTTTTCTACAATGATAAATAGATATTTGAAGCAGCAAAGGTGACTATAAGTGAGGTTCGAGCAACAGCAAAAAGCTTCAACTTTCAACATATTTTATGCCATCAAGAACAAGAGTTTATGTGGGCAATTATACATCAAAAGATAGATTTGTAAGTCTATTTTTTATCTATTAAACCAATTCTCAATTTGAGTTTCTATAAGAAGATATCAATATCGGAAGAGTATATGGTCATATTGGCCAAAAAAGAAAGAGTACTAGGTTCAAAGAGTCTAAAATCTATCATATTATTTCTCTCAAAAGAAGTATATTTTATGAACAAATATTATACTTTAATGAAAGTTATCAAAGTAGTTTTAGAAAGATAAAATTTCATGCAACCTGATCTATATGTAAGGATATTCACATAGGAATTGTCAACCGTTACGCTACCTAATGAAGAAATTATAACAGATTCAATAATGAAGCTTTTCATGTCAAATTAGGTATCAAATTAAATTTGTTTGAGTCTAATTTTTTAATCAAGAAATAGTTTGTAATCTTGATATATATTGTGCAAGATATTCATATCAGATGTACTAAATGTCAAATTCGTTTTTCCTGTTTTCTCTCCTATTATCTATCTTGCATTGGCGTGAATTGAATTTCTTTTTCTCTTAAAATTCTAGTTTTTAAGCCAAATTTCTCTTCTAATCAAAGATTTTTGGTCAAAATTAATCACTCCATGATATGCTCATTCAAGGTATGCAAAAATTTCTTACTTCGATGTTGTTTTCAAGTTTTGTATTTTTGTTACTTGGTTGTGTATCTTATGCATAGTTAACTTCAAAAAATTGTGGTTACCCCCAAAAAAATTTATATTTGGTCAAATTTATTAAGTTCTACCATTATACTCTCCCATATTTTTTCACAAAAAATGGTCATATTTGTTACAATGTGGGACCCACCATGGTGCTCGAGATGATGGGACCCACCATGAGGACGTGGGACACCAAGAAGAGTCCTCACCCAAGCTAGCCCGAGTTAAGGAGTTAAGAAGCACAAGCTTATATGAGTTAGAAGACCTGAAGATCAAGTGGGACCCATAAATATCCCACGAGCTAGCAACCTTATGAAGAGAAGCTGGAAGATCATGAGGGACCCACAAGGATAACGCCAAGAGCTGGCCTCCTCCCTTATATTCACGTGATTGAAGAAAGAGTTCTAGTTCAACTCATATTAATCTTCTAGTAGATTATTTTGAATATACTTATCTTATAGAGTTAGAGTTGGAATGTAATTAGGAGATTGAAAGGCTAATTGTATAAGGACTCTATCTCTTCCTCTACTATAAATAGAGGTGTTGTAATTCGGAATTAATCAAGTTACACATCTCCTTCTTCAGTTAATCTCTCCCTCTCTCTTTGCTTGGCACATACCTCTTTTTCTCTTTTCTTTTTTCTTCTCTCTACCCAAGAGCACTTCTTCCATTTTCTTCGTTTTATTTTTTCTTTATCTTGCTCAGAATATTTGAAAAGGGATCCTAAATTCAACATGGTATCAGAGCATTAAATTTAGGATCCCTCGTCAAAGGAATGCTCTAAAGAAGTGATGATCAACACCACTCAAAGAAGGTCCTTTTGAGAAGGAAGAACACAAGCCGTGAGATAAGTGCTTAAATTTTATTTCTTCATGTTACTGGTTTCCGAATTTATAAAATGATTTAAGTAGGAGTATGTGAATATTTTCATCTTATTATATTATGGATATGCATGCCTCTCTATCTAGAAGAAACTATCAAAACAGTTTTGTCGGTTTGGAAATTCTGTTAACCGAGACCAGTCCTTGATCAGATTGTTGGAAAAAAATATTCATTGGAATAAGAGTCCCCTGATATAGAAGATTTTTATTGATTCTCTTATGAGTGGTATTAGATAAAAAAATCAGAATAATAATTTAGCATCAATGCTAAAATTCCCCATACATCGAGTTGTTTGAAGAGTACTACTTGGTGTTATTATTAGAATTTTTTGAAGAAGGGCCTATCATGGCTGAAGAGAATATGAATATCAAAAGTGATATACTAAGAATTACCACCATACCCTTACGTGGGGTATCAAATTTTATGAGTTGGTCCATATCAGTTTAGCGGTTCCTTATAACAAAAGACCTACTTGGTCACCTCACCACCCGAAGACCACCTATTGTTGAAGATGATATTTTTTATGACAAATGGTTGCAAAATGATACTTTGGTGATTAGTTGGCTAATCAATAGCATAGAAGAACATGTCGCCAACAATGTTATTCACCTTGATACTGCTAAACAAATTTGGGAGACATGTGTTAAACTGTACTCTTGCTTGAATACTCTACATAGACCATATGACATTCTCCATAGATTTTTGAATACTAAACAAGGAGAAAATATCCATGAGTACTTGGCCCGCTTTAGTGGCTTTCTTCAAGAGTGGAAGTTAGCTCAGTCTTCAACCACAAATATTTCTATCCAAGACAAGCAGAAGGAAGCCTTAATTACTACTATTTGCCTTGCAAATGTTAAACCCCATCTTGAGATTGCCAAGACTCAACTTCTGAGTGCTTCTGTTGTCTCCAAGTTTGATGATGTATGTGCAACACTACTTCGTATTTCAGACACTTCTTTCTCCACTACTGAAGTATCATCCGCTATGTATTTGGGTCACAAATGATCATCTTCTGACCACGGCTGAGGCTGAGGCTGAGGTTATAGAGGAGGCAAAGGAAGAGGTGGAAGGACTGGTGCTGGCAGAGTAGATGGGAAAGAATGTACTCATTGTAAAAAAAATTGGCCACACTATAGATCAATGTTATGACAAGGATTCCAAGGCATCCACTTACTGTGGACAATATGGCCATTACAAAGAAATATGCTATAAAGCCAATGGATAGTTAGAATTGACAAGGGCTAATCAAGCCTTTGTAAGTGATACAAAAGAAGAAGAACCCACAAAATCAGCTGCACATAAATTTTTTACTGATGAAGAGTACGAACTATTTCAGAAAATAACGACAATGATGGTTTCTTCTCCTAGTTCCTCTACAACTACTGCTGCCACTACCGCTTCAGGTATGCTATCTTCCTCATCTTCATCCTGGATGATTGACTCTGGAGCCTCCGAGTATCTTACAGGTAACAAAAATTTATTACATTCTCTATCTCCGAGTCTTTCACACAAGTTTGTTACCATATCTGACGGTTCTCAAACCAAAGTCCAAGGGAAAGGTTCCACTTCTATCACACCATCACTTCCGCTCACTGATATTCTTTTTGTTCCTACTTTCCCTTTGAATCTATTATCTGTTAGTCAGCTGAAAAAATAATTTAATTGCTCTATTACCTTCTCACCCACTTCATGTGTCTTTCAGGATCTTATAACGAAGCAGGTGATTGGTGGAGGCAATGAACAAGGAGGGCTTTTTACTACTTGGACGTGCCAAAAATGAATATGGTTTCCACTTCTGAAAATGAGACACGGTTATGGCACAATTGGTTGGGACATCCATCTGCCCAGTCTCTTCATTATATGTTTCCTTCTCTTAAAGTAAGGTCAGAATTTCATTGTGAGGTTTGTCAATTGAGTAAACATTAAAGGCGTATATACTCTTCTCGTCCTGAAGTCAAAAGTGTTACTCTATTTTCTTTAAATCATACTGATGTTTGGGGGCGCTTGAGTGTCTCCAACATATCTCAAGAAAAATATTTTATTACATTTATCGATGATTTCACACGCACAACTTGGTTGTTTATATTTAAGGAGTATTCTAAGATACCATTTATTTTTAAGCCATTTCATGCTATGGTACTCACACATTTTGGTCAGAAAATAAAAATTCTTCGGTCTGATAATGCCAAAGAATATGTTTCCAAAGACCTTGACTCTTTTTGTCAAGAAAATGGCATTATCCATCAAACATCATGCGTCTACACTCCTCAACAAAATGGTGTAGCCGAACAAAAAAATCATCATATTCTTGAGGTAGCTCAAGGTTTATTATATGCTATGAAAGTTCCATAGTTTTATTGACCTCATGCAGTCCTTACGGATTGCTTTCTTATAAACCATCTACCATCTTCCGTTCTTGGTAATAAATCTCCTTACTCTAGATTATTACCAAATGATGATCCATTTTCACGACCTTTGAAAGTCTTCGGATGTCAATGATTTGTTCATAATTCATTTCCTAGACACAGCAAACTTGATCCTAAATCTATCAAGTATGTCTTCTTGGGATACTCTCGCACACAAAAGAGTTATGTTTGTTATAGTCCCACTCTTCAACGTTTATTTGTGTCCATGGATGTAACATTTTTTGAAGATTCCTCATTTTATTCTGATAGTGCTCCTCCTGGTCTGTCCTCAGTACCAGGTTCCCCTCGACCGGTGTGTGTCATGATACAAAGATTATTCAACCCCAAAAGCAAGTAGCCGACCCCACACCTACCGAGTTAACAGATCCAATAGAGGTAAGTCCTTCATCACCAGTTATTTTTGGCCCTCAATATGATACTCATCCTATTGCTATAAGGAAAGAACCTAGATCATGCACTACACCTTCTACTTCTCATCCCATTTCAAATTTTGTGTCTCATCATCGCCTCTCACCTTTATGTTGTTAGTTTCTTTCTTCTATTTCCTCCATATCTGTTCCACGGTCCCATCAGGAGGCTCTACAACTTCCAGGGTGGAAGAAGCAATGGATGAAGAAATGAAGGCACTTAATGACAATCATACATGGTCATTGGTTCCTCTTCAAATAGATAAAAAAACCCGTTGGTTGCAAGTGGGTTTATACTGTCAAACATAATCCGGATGGGTAAATTACACGACTGAAGGCTCAACTGGTTGCCAAAGATTATACTCAGTGTTATGGAATTGATTATGAAGAAACCTTCTCTCCAGTGGCAAAAATGAACTTGGTACGTATATTATTATCTCTGGAGGCCAATTCATCATGGCCGATATATCAACTTGATGTGAGAAATGCATTTCTTAATGGTGATATTAAAGAAGAAATTTATATGCAACAACCACCTGGGTATGTGGTTGAGGGGGAGTCAGTATGCCGCCTAAAAAAATCTTTATATGGTCTAAAGCAGTCCCCTCGGGCATGGTTTGAGAAATTTAGTCAAGCCCTCATATGGGTTGGTTTTTACATATGCTTCGGAGATCACTCAGTATTTATTGAAAATATACCAAGAGGTAAGGTGATTCTGGCTTTATATGTTGATGATATCATCTTAACTGGTAGTGATTCCGAGGGCATCAAGAAAACAACGGAAAAAATATGTTCTGAATTCAAAACGAAGGATCTTGGACTACTCAAATATTTTTTGGGTATTGAAGTTTTACAATCCAGACATGGGATTGTGCAATCCCAAACGAAGTATGCCCTTGATCTACTAGAGGAGACAGGAATGATGGGATGCAAACCAGCAGACACTTCTATGGACTCAAATACAAAATTATGTGGAGGCACTGGAGAAGATGTAGATATTGGGAAATATCAAAGACTAGTGGGAAGACTTATTTACCTGTGTGTAACAAGGCCGAATATTTCATATGCAGTAAGTGTGGTAAGTCAATACATGCACGTGTCACAACTTAGTCATTGGCAAGCACTTGAAAGGATACTACGATATCTGAAAGGAGCTCCAGGAAAAGGGCTTCTCTATAAAAACCATGGTCACTTCAACATCGAAGGGATTCTTAAATGTAGACTGGGCCGGATCCCCAGATGACAGAAAATCTACTTTGGGATTTTGTACGATGGTTGGAGGGAATTTGGTTACATGGAAAAGCGAGAAGCAAAATATAGTAGCACGGTCTAGTGCATAAGCATAATACAGAGTCACGGCACACACTGTTAGTGAACTCCTATCGATAAGATCTCTTCTCACTGAATTGGGATTCTACAAAGAAGCTCTGATAGATCTATATTTTGATAATCAAGCAGCAATACACATTACATCGAATCCAGTCTTCCATGAAAGAACAAAGCATATTGAAGTGGACTGCCATTTTATACGAGAAAAGTTCCAAATAGGTTTCTTAACTCCAAAGCATATATCAACACAAAGTCAAGTTGCAGATATTCTCACCAAGTCGGTCACTCACAAGATTATGTCTACCATATCCAGCAAGTGGGCATTTATGATGTCTTCTCACCCCCAGCTTGAGAGGGAGTGTTACAATGTGGGACCCACCATGGTGCTTGAGCTAGTGAGACCCACCATAAAAATGTGGGACACCAAGAAGAATCCTCACCCAAGCTAGCATGAGTTTAGGAGTTAAGAAGCACAAGTTGAAATGAGTTAGAAGACTTGAAGATCAAGTGGGACCCACAAATATCCCACGAGTTAGCAACCTTATCAAGATAAGCTAGAAGATCACGAGGGACCCACAAGGATAAGGCCAGGATTTGGCCTCCTCCCTTATATTCACGTGATTGAAGAAAGAGTTCTAGTTCAACTCATATTAGTCTTCTAGTAGATTATTTTAAATAGACTTAGATTAGAGAGTTAGAGTTGGAATGTAATTAGGAGATTGAAAGGCTAATTTTATAAGGACTCTATTTCTTCCTCTACTATAAATAGAGGTGTTGTAATTCGGAATTAATCAAGTTACACATCTCCTTCTTCAGTTAATCTCTCCCTGTCTCTTTGCTTGGCTCATACCTCTTTTTCTCTTTTATTTTTTCTTCTCTCTACCCGAGAGCTCTTCTTCCCTTTTCTTCTTTTTATTTCTTCTTTCTCTTGCTCGGAATATTGGAAAAGGGATCCTAAATTCAACAATATTCTAGATTCGTTTGGAAGTATGAGTGTTACATAGTTACCTCCTTCCGATTAAAGTTGTTTTCCTCTTGTATTTCTTGAGTTTATCTTCTTGTGTTTTCATCATTTCATAGTAATGCCTAGACCCAGTACGTAAAAATTATAGGAGTGTATCTAACATCCAACTTAAGTTAAGTCTTTTATTCTTTACCTAAGAGGAGATTTGTGTTTGAGCTACCTTTAAAAAGTGAGTAGTTTCTTTGCTAAGCCCTCAAGTTAGGCAGTTTTTCCGCCTTTAAAATTAAGCGGTGTGTGTTTCAAACTATAATAGTTTTGACTAGTATATGAAGCTTTGTCGTATGGTTAGGAGTGATTTTCTTCTCTCACATTGTGTTTTGTCCAAGCTGGGTCTCTATGTCTTTTTTTATCCCTAGCCTGAGGGGGAGAAGTACAAAAAAGAGGTATTTTATTCCACATGTCGTGGCAATTTTATGTGACCAAAATATTCAAGAAAGAGGGAAAAAATAATGAAGATTTAACATCTATGAAATTGAAAGGGTGGAAACAAATGATGATTTTGTTCCACTTGTTTTGGCAAGTTCTTGAGATTTATCTAATGATGTTTGGACTCTAATCTTCAAATCTTCAATTTCCTTCTTTGTGTAAATTCCTCTTCTCAACAACAATCTTCAATGAGTTTTTTTTTTGGGTCTTGACTTGTTAACTTGATTAATGATTTGTATGGCTTGATGTTTTTCCATAGTCCTCATAAATTTGTGTTGGAAGCATGTGTCCAACATACACTAATAACACCATTATAGTACACTTTCAAACTACCCATAGTTTTGTCATCAAAATAATAGAAACCAACATGATTTTACCATTGGTATAATAGGCTCTCCAAGGAAAGGACTATTAATTCCTCTAAAGTACTTGGAGATTAAGGGTTTTTTCAAAAGTTAACTATGTTACCTGCAAGTTACATAGAACGTTGACAATTGACTATTGTTATTTTGTTGGTGAAAACTTAGTGACATGGAAGAGTAAAAACTAGTCATTGTGACCAAGTCTAAAAACAATGTTATGCGCACAATAACATCATTATTTTAGTTGTTTTCTTTAATTTACTTTATTTTATTTCAATTTTACGTCATAGAGGTATTTTTGGAATACTTTATTTATAGGGGTATTTTTGGAATATTTTATTTATAGGGGTATTTTAGAATATTTATTGTAAACCCTAACAGGGTGAACCCTATTTAAGGGGTAAGAGTAATGAGAAATACAAGTATTGAAGTATTAAGAATTAGGTTAAATCTAGCGTAAAGAGGCTTGAGATCACCTTCTTGATCTCAAGGTTAGGGTTTCCTCAAAAACCCACGTATTCTCTCATCCTCCAATGATCTTCGTCTTTCCCATGTCTTCCTACTATCCCTACGGTAATGCCTGGAAGACCCGTAACCCATGGCAGATCTCAGATCCTCCCAAAGAATCCTTGTATCAGATCCAGGACCGTAACAACTGGTATCAGAACAGGAACACAAGGATGAATTCTTCATCCATGACGGAGACCAGAAAAAGTGACAGGAGTTACAGGAGTTTATTGGTGCATGTCAAGAGAGATTCAACAGAAGGTTGCACGAGGTACAAGCTCGCATGGAGAAGGTATATAATTCTGCGAACAAACTTTGCAAAGAATTTGGAGAAGCACGAGCATTGTATGAAATTTTTATGGAATGCTGGACAAAGGAGCCACACGCTACTGCAAAACAAGTCACACGACCTGAATTCTCCAAGCACGACAGTGGCACAGAAGGCACATCGGAAGATCTCTCAGACGAACAGAAGAAGAAGTATGAAATCCGAGAGTCCTCTGTCTCGGAAAAGCTCCCTAAACGTCCAAAATCCGACGGCGGGGACACCGATTTTTCAAAAATGGAAGGGTATTCGGCTCACCCTTTCCCAATGGACGTCGTGCATCTCTCCTAACCGAACCTGCAATAGGAAGGTGATTTCCTAACAGAGGAAATTCCGAAATCATCAGCACTGGACGATTTGGGGGTGACCTCAAATATGAAATCGGAGGGGAATAGGAAATTCCGTTGGGGCCGTAGGCAAAATTTCTGTGGGTCTCTGTTCTGGGGGGCTAAGAAATAGAGGTTCTTTGTCTCGGCAATGCTCCCAGCGGCGAGGCCCCAATGGGCTTCTCTTCACCACCGGCGAAGCAGGGGATTTCATCGGCGCCGTAGGTGAAATTTCCACAAGGGATCTAGATTCCGGGGGGCTGAGCAACAATGATTCACATGTTTCCGAGAGCCCTCTGTCTCGAAAACTATCCAGGCGGCGAAGCCCCCGACAGGTTGCGATTCACCACCGAAAAATCAGGCGACTCCATCGGTGCCATGAAAGAGGAAGGAGACATCCATCGCCCGCCTTCGTCGATGCCGTGAGGAAAGGATCCGCCGGCCGCATTGTTCGGGAGTTGCCAAAGGAAGAAGAGAGGTTCCGATTAAATTTTCCTAAGTTAGGAAAATTTAATCAGAGTCAGCGCAGTACGCTAACTCTCGCGCCAGACTGGGCGGACCGAACCGAGTTAACCTAGGCCAACTCAGACCAGGTCAACTCGAAAATAAAATTAAAAAAAAAAAATCTTTCTCTGGCTGGAGGCTCTCCGATACTGCAGTTGACACTTGTGCAGGGATGGCGCCATCGGCACAGGCTCACAAATACTACTTCCAAGCTTGAGGACAAGTTCATCTTCGAGGTGGGGTGTAATGTTATGCACGCAATAACATCATTATTTTAGCTATTTTTTTAATTTACTTTATTTTATTTCAATTTTAGGTCATAGGGGTATTTTTGGAATATTTTATTTATAGGGGTATTTTTAGAATATTTATTGTAAACCCTAACAAGGTGAACCCTATTTAAGGGGTAAGAGTAATGAGAAACACAAGCATTGAAGTATTAAGAATTAGGTTAAATCTAGCGTAAAGAGGCTTGAGATCACCTTCTTGATCTCGAGGTTAGGGTTTCCTCAAAAACCCACGTATTCTCTCATCCACCATTGATCTTCGTCTTTTCCATGTCTTCCTACTATCCTTACATTAATGCCTGGATGACCCGTAACCCGTGGCAGATCTCAGATCCTCCCAAAGAATCCTTGTGTCAGATCCGGGACCGTAACAACATCACATATACATTTTGTGAATTGATGTGGGTGTGATGATAAGAAACCTATGGTGTCGGGTTGCAACTACCAGACAAATATTTTCATTGCTAGCAACCTTTTTTTTATGAGAAAACAAAATACTTCGAAGTTAGTTGTCACTTCATTAGAGATACAATCATGAGTAGCAAAATTACCACTCAATGGGATCAGCATCAGCCCATTGCACTAGGATCTCCCAATCACCCTGAATGCGGCGAGCCTGTAACACCTGTGCTGGAGTAGAAAAGACACATCCCTCATGTAGTGGGGGCAGAGGTGTGTGCAGCAAGAGAGAGTCACCTTGGAAGGCCTTCATTTGGGAGACGTGAACACATTGTGAATCCTGGCCTCTGGCGAAAACTGCAAGCGGTAGGCCACTGTACCAATGCGGTCCATTACCTAAAAGGAACCATAATACTTAGGAGAGAGCTTGTGGCATTTGGAGCCTGTCAGTGACAGCTGCCTGTAGTGTTGGAGACGCAGCCATACATAATCTGCTGGAGAAAAGAAGACTTCCCGGTGCTTCTTGTCATAATAAAAATTCATAGTATTCTGGGCCTCCTGGAGATGAGTGTGCACCTCAGTGAGCAAAGTATCTCTTTCTGCTAATGCTTGGTCCAAAGTGGCGACCTTGGAGGCACCTAGTTCATATGATAAAAGGCTGGGTGGGTCTCTACCATATACTACCTTGAATGGGGTTGTTCCGAGTGCACTGTGGTAGGAGGTGTTGTAACAGAATTCAGCTCAGGCGAGTCACTTAACCCACCATTTAGGTGAGTCCCCCACGAAACAACGAAGATACATCTCAATTGTCCGATTGATGACCTCTTTCTGACCATCAATCTGCGGATGGTAGGCTGAAGAGAATGCTAACGTTGCGCCCTGCAGATTGAATAGTTCTTTCCAGAATGTACTGGTAAAGATGGCATCTCTGTCACTGGTAATGGAAGTAGGCATCCCATGTAAGCGGACAATATTATCCATACAGAGCTGAGCTACGTGAACTACAGTGTAAGGATGTGCCAGAGGTATGAAATGACCATACTTTGAGAAACGATCAACCACTACAAAGATAACGAATTTGTCGGACGATGAGGGAAGGCCATCTATGAAGTCCATAGAAATATCTGACCAGACTTGTGATGGTAGTTGAAGTGGTTGGACCAACGCAGCTGGACTTAATGATTCAGCTTTATTTCGTTGACAAATCTGACAAGCCGCCACATAATCAGTTATACTACGCTTCATACCCCTCCAATAAAATTCCCGACTTATCCGAAAATATGTTTTTTGTCGGCCCTCATGTGTACTGTCATGGAAGGAGGCTCAAATATTGTGAATAAGTGGTGACGTGTGGTGTAGAAAGATCCGGTTTTTGAAGAGGAATAGACTATCTTGAACCGTCCAATATTTTTTTGATCTCCCCTACTGGATCTCATGATATAAAGCAATAATTTTCGGGTACTGTTGTGTCTCTTCCCAGATAGAATCCAACACGAGAGCTCTGGGCTGACTTATGACATGTAATTGCGGCTCTAGAATGTCCCTGTGAGATAAAGCATCAACCCCCATATTCAAACTCCCAAGTTTATACTCCACAGTAAAGTCAAACCCCATAAGTTTACTTAACCAATGCTGCTGCGATGAGGTAGTGAGGCGCTGCTCAAGCAGATACTTGAGGCTACAATGATCGATGCGAATTAGAAATGGGCGCCCCCAAAGATAAGGCCGCCAATGTTGTATTGCTTTAGCTAAATCGATCAGTTCCCTCTCATAAGCTGCTAACTTGTGGTAGTGTTGGCCAAGTTGGTGGCTAAAATAAGCAATCAGGTGTCCCTGTTGGTGTAACACTGCACCAATACCGCCCCCCAAAGCATCACATTCCACTTCAAATGACTCATCAAAGTCCGATAGCTGCAAAACTGGTGCGGATGATAAGGCCTCTTTCAACTGCTGAAAGGAATGAGCCGCTGTCTTGGACCAGGTAAAGGCATTTTTCTTGAGTAGGTTGTTGAGCGGTGCTGCAATCTGGCCATAGCTGCGAATAAATTTCCTCTAATAACCAGCTAGGCCCAAAAATCCCCTTAATGCTGTAATGGAGGTGGGAGAAGGCCAATCTGTGATGGCTTGTATCTTACTCTGGTCTACCTTCACCCCAATTGCTGAAATAACGTGGCCCAAGTATGCCACTTTTGAGGTTCCCATAGAACATTTGGACTAATTTAAAACCAAATGATGTGAGCGGATACGAGTAAATAACCGGTGAAGGTGTTGAAGATGTTCTTCCCAATTGTTGCTATATACCAAAATATCATCAAAAAATACCAACACGTATTTCCTCAAGAGAGAGGAAAATACCTCATTCATGAGGGCCTGGAGTGTGGAAGGCATATTTGAGAGACCAAATGGCATGACGAGGAACTCGAAATGCCCGTGGTGCTCGCGAAAAGCAGTTTTCTCCACATCTAATGGATGAACTCGGATTTGAAGATAGCCAAATTTCAAATCAAGCTTGGTAAAAATAGTAGCACCATGTAACTCATCTAGCAACTCGTCCACCACTGGTATGGGAAATTTGTCTTTAATGGTGTGCGAATTGAGTTGTCTGTAATCCACACAAAACCTTCACGACTTATCATGCTTGCGGACCAGTAATACCGGGGAGAAAAAAGGAGACCTGCTTGGCTAAATAAGACCCTGGGCAAGCATCTTTTGGCACTACCTTTCAATCTCATCCTTCTGTAAGTGGGGGTAATTATAAGGACGCACCACTACAGGTTCAGTGCCCATTTTCAAATGGATGCGGTGATCACAGTGCCTAATTGGCGATAGAGCAGTAAGTTCCCGAAAGATATCCTCAAAGTCTGTAAGTAATTGAGATAACTTACAGTTGTCTGTGCTATGGACCTGAACAACCTGAAGGGCACAGGGCACTAGTTCCTGGGTGCCATGCAATGTAACTGACGGTGGTCCTTTGTGAAGGTCATGGTCAGAGCCTGAAAATCCCATAAAATTGGCCCCAACAGTTGTAGCCATTTAATTCCCAGTACCAAATCAAATCTGGACAGTGGAATCACCAGAAAATCTGCAATAAATGTGTGTCCCTCAATATCAAAGTGTGTGGCTAGAGAGATGCCTACATTGGTAATTTTAGCCCCATTGGCTACTAATACAGAAAGGCCTATCTGTTGCTGGACTACTAACCCTAGTTGTTCGGCCATTGGCTAACTGTCAGAGTCAACTAAAGCAAGTAAGTGTAGATGATGTAATTGGGCTTTAACCTGCATGGTACTAGAACTGCGCAAACCAGTAATGGCATGAAGTGAAATCTCTGGACCCTCTTGGTCTGTCTCCACAATCTCCTCCTCTGGTAGTATGTCTTCACAATCCTCCCACAGACATATACTAAATAATCTTTTACATAGGTGACCTTGTACATACTGTTCATCACAGTTAAAACAAAGGCCCTTGGCCTTTCTCTGATCCATTTCTTGTTTGTTCAGTTTTTTGAAGTAAGGAGCTGGTGGAGTAGAGTTAGAACTGTCTGGGCGTGGTGCTGCACTGGCTCCAGAACATGGAGGCCCATAATATAGTGCTGGCACAGTGGCATTGTGCCTTCCTGGCCAAGTTTGTTTTCTGACTAGCAAATACTTCAGAACACGCTACTTATGCTCAATTGACCTGGCTAAATTCATAGCGTGGTCCAAATTTGTAGGACCATGTAATTCAACTTCCAGCCGCAGAGCTTCTGTCAAACTAGCTGTAAAGATGTGAACATACTAGGTGTGACTAACAAACTCATTAGCGTGGGCCAACCGTTCCTGGAAGGTCTTTTGATACACCTCTAGTGATCCAGTCTGCTTATAATTGAATAATTCGCCCAATGAATTGCTACTAGCTGGAGCACCAAACCTCATCATGCATGATTGTCTACAGGTTGCCCAATCCTGAACCAATTGGTCATTTCGGAATTGGTGGTGCCATAGGAGCGCTTCATCGAGCATGTGGTAGGTGGCCAAATAAACTTTCTCATCCGTAGGTGTTTTTTGATGATAAAAGAATTGGTCACACTTGGTTAACCAAATCAAGGGGTCCTTAGACCCATCATATGTCGGAAAGTCTAGTTTTAAATAACTGGGAACCTTATTTGGTCCCTGAACAGCAAGCCCCAGATGGGGATTGTTATGGCGCATTGGAGGTGGTGGAGGAGGTGGTGGGTGGTAGTGATGGTGGTCGGCCGGTGGAGAGTAGGCTGCCAGTGGTTGTGCTCGTGTACCACTGTCATCTTGTCGCCGGAGGAGGGCTTGGATGGCCTCACGTAGGTCAGATGTGGTCTGACGCACCTCTTCCAGGGATTGAGCTTGAAGGTCTATCCTCTGGCGATTATCTTCAACTAATTGCCTCAAATCCTCGGGGGAAGAGGAATCCCCAAGGGTGGACCTGTCTGATACCAAGATGTTAGGTTCTTCCTGAACCATGGATCGAGTCACCCTTCTTTCCTCTCTTCCTTCCATATTGGTTCTTGACGCTGGAAGAGGATTCTTGTTTCTTGAACGTGGAATGATGGAAATAGGAATGGAATGATTGAGCTTTGAAGGAAGCTCGACCTAGACCTCAGAGGGAGAATCCAACCTAGACCTCTGAGGGAGAATTCGACCTGTTTAATTCTAATTTCTCAATACTTCCTTTCCTTCACCTTGACGTCCCCATAAATAGGGTTGAGGACAGAAATACAAATTAGACCCATGGATCAATTGATTCATGCCATATTACATCTAAACCAAACCAAACCAAACCAAATGGAATTACATTAAAATTAAATTGACATAATTTAATTCTTATGCCTATAGATAGCTCATGATACTATGGAGTTCATAACAAACATGCGCTATAGAACTTTCGAGCCTCACTCCAAACCCTATAGGTCTTCAAATTTTATAAGTGACCTACCTTTGTGATTAGCATGCCATAGAGAAAATTTAAGTATTTTTCATATTTTTTACCATTTTTGCCATCGGTTTTTCTAGAGGAGAAAAAGATTCCTTCATGCTTAAACAACTAGTTTTTAATACATTAGAACTTGTCAATTAATGTGGCTTCCCGATCATCTATTAAGGAAAGGATACTATACTAGCCACAACCATATCCAAAGTATTCTCACACTTTAAAATCATCTTTGGAGGTTGATTTTGGATTTAGAACCTCAATCTATTAATTTTCAAGAAAGTTATGTAAACTTGAGCCTTGATTTCGAAATTCCTGATATGTCTTACCTAAAATTCATATTAGAATTAATCTTAGTAATTGTTAAGTCATTTACCATACTAAAAAAAGTTCACTTATGCTTTGATTTTGAAATCTCTTGTAAGAGTAACATAGAACTCTTAAGTTTTAAATCCTTGGTTGACTTTCAATTGAGCTAGAACTGACGCTCTAGGATAGTTCAATCAATGGACAGTCTAGTAACACGTCTTAATCATTGGATTTAATATCCTTTGGTTAATTGAGCTATTTTTGGAAAACCCAATTACCAGTGCACTCTTATTTTCATATCTTTTAGAGTTTTAGTATTTTTAGATGGTTGCTTTGGATTTTAAAATCACTTTGCAGTTCAGCCAATCATTTCAGGCTACTATTTGCACAACAAAGTTCTGCATAATTGTTATATACAATTGAGCTTATGTTTTAAAATTGCTTATTGGGATGCAAATCAAACTCATGTTTTAAGATCAAGTGAATTTGCATACCCTGACCTACCTTCATACTTGTGGCTCACATAGGAAGGTTAGAAGTTTGTTTTTACAATCTTTCAATCAAAAGGGATTTGATGGTATTTGGTTAAAGCCTACTTTCATATTGGATTGCAAATAAACAGTTACTCATTTTAGTGTTCACAAATCTATTCACTCCTTTCTAGATGTGTGCCCAACCTAACAATTTAGTAATTTTATCTCTATTACTTCTCTCCTCAGGTTGTCTAAGTCTATCATTAGATGTGGTTTTGCACTTATAGTACTGATCTAGGTGTGTTCAGGAGGGGGGTAGTTCTGTAATTGACTATCCTTAGGACGAGAATTAAAGAGGGGGTTGAGACTACGGGTCGATCCTGACCCCTAAGTTGAACATCTCGACTTCTGCGATATTCTCCGCTCCTTTTCCTGATTCCCCCCTTCTTCTGCTCCTTTAAACCATTCAATCCCACTACTTCACAAACCTGATTGTTCACTAGTTTAAGACAAGTAAAGCAACTGCATCCAGAAGCAATATATATCACCTTACACTGAAATTTACATAAGATTTTTATTGTTTTTTCAAAGCTCACATCCTCCATAATATCTACCATATTTAAGAAATGACTGGAATATTCTTTCATAAATGTGTTTCATTGAAGTAACAGGCGACTGCCACTGAGCTTAAACAGCAGACCAACCACAAACACCAGAACCAGTCTCCATGTCACACTGCAACGACGGGGTAGGACGCACAAGTGGCGACACCTGAAATACAGTTATGCGTAAGCAGACATTGCCATGTAACTTAGTTTCATGAATCAATCAGTTATGAAAACATTTTCACTGGAGACATAAGTTTCCACCCTATCGGATTTTCAAAGATACTGAACTTGGCTAACAACTTATGAAACAATCCAGTGAAGTAAATTAATGTAAAATAGACTACGTTTAGGGAAAGGTAAAAAGTTTGAAACTAACCACACATGTTCTTCCCCATTTCCATCTTGAAGTAACCATTAACACCCCAACTCTCGCCCCAGGAGTTCTTGATAAGCCAGTAAGGAATGCCATTCTCTACCCCATAACCAATTGCCAGAACAGCATGGTTGACATCCTGTAATTGCACACATGTTAAGAATGATTCTGTTCGGAAGTCCCTTCTGCATTTGTAACAAATTTAATATTTCTTTTTTTTTTACAATTGAGGTTTTTGAATTCATAAATTACCAATCTGGTCTTAATAACAATAAGTCATATTAAATATTTGGCATTTCTGGGCTGCAACTTTAGATCATTGATGAGACAGAACGCTTTTACGATTTCAGACTAAATCTGTTTTACTTCCTTTCTTTCAAACCCCTAGATTGCACTAAGAAAACCATGCATGTAAAACATATATTCCTCACAAGGCCTTATCTGTACAAGGCCTTTAAGCTTCTTATGTTGCAGGGTTTTCACCTAAACATTTGTAGGCAACTTTCAGACCACAGTGATAGAAAGAGTAATCTTACGATTGCATGTTAAGGTTTTAGCATTCCATGAACCAACCATAGACACCTTAAGTTATGAGGGAAGTCTTCAATAGCTACCCTAGTTAAGTGCAAATCATGTCATTCAACCATTTGTCAGTTCATTCAAATTAGTCAGAAACTCACCATGGGAGTCTGACCACAAGTCTCGCTGGTGAAAACTCCTCCATTATAGAAACGGAATTCCCTGACCACCTGAAATGCAACACTTACAGGACGCACAACTCCAACAGCATGTTTTAGTTCATCTTCGGCCCCCTAAGTACACGAAGTTCGGTAAGGGCTTTCTGTTCAGTTTTAACAACCCAAAGCTAGAGTGGACTGTCAAAATTAGTTTACCTCTGTGATGTTTACTGAATCGACAATTTTCACTCCAACATTTTCAGGATTGAATTTGCAGATGCCATTGACACCAGCATATGGGTATGACTGTTCTGTGTCAAGACCACCGTTGTATTTGATGTACTCAAATGCCTGGGAAGGTAATCCACCACTGCAACCAAAGTTGTTGAAGGCTCCAGCACAATCCACCAGCTGTTGCTCAGACAGGGAGATGGCCTTTCCAGTAGCCTGTGTGTAGGCAGCTTCAAGTGCCCCAGTGGAGCTGCTCAATTTAAGATTTTGTGAGATGAGAAACAAGAACAAATATGAAGAGGTTTCAACAAGAACTATACGACTGATTTCAAATGCATGGACAGCGTAAACAGGAAAAGCAGTGAAAGGAAATCTAGTTTCAACAGAAATAATGATGATAAATGTTTAGTACGAGTTGGAGGGTTGACCAATGTGTTGTCTTGGATTCAAGTCTCACCAGCATTGTGTATCTTGGGAGGGGGTTAAGCAATACTCAATAACGTCTAATCATAATAACAAAGTGAAGATAAAAACTTGTATGTACAAGTGTAAAAAGGTCTCAGGAATGCCAAATCAAGGCATTCTGATCACAGCACTAAGCCAGATGGACTAATGCTATCTAAAAAATAAAAAATATCATCATACTTGGTTACTTTATGTATGACAAGGCCCCATGTAATGGAAAAGTACTGATCTATCTCTGTAAAAAAGTGAATTAGTATGAAACAAAGAATTTACTGACAAAAGCACGAAGCCAAATGTACTAAGAATACCAAGAAAATAAAAATATCATCATACTTGGTTACATGTGTCTGACAAGGCTCCATTTTGTGGAAAAGTTCCAATCTGTCTTCTTGGATATTGGCTATAGTTATTTGTAATGTAGAGAAAGTGGCATTAGTGTAATATTTTCCTTTCTGATTTTTTACATTGAGATCTGTGTCACTAAGGGGGTATTTTTGTCACTTAACTTAAAGTGACTTATTTTAATTATTTTACTATTTAAACCTAAGGGTTTCTTAGTCTTTATTTTCCAGATACTGTACTTAAGTTAACAGGGCATGGTTTACCCTATTTTGAGTTTCTGGAATAGATTGATGTGGGCAGTTTTCCTCATCTTGAGACTGCCACAGTTCACAATTTCGTCTTTTTCACTTCTTCATTTTAAAAGATCAGAACAAGTATACTGACTTCCAGAGCCACTATTCACATCCACGTGCACCTAATATTGGCAGTTTTGCATTCAGAAAAGAAACACAAATAAGATGCAAATGGTACAAGGAATTGTAAACTTTTTTTTAGATTGGGCTCGGTGAAAAATTTATGGCAAGGATTGGATAATCTTAAAGTCATCTGCAGCTGTACTGAAATTACCTAAATGTCCAGCAAGATCCACAATGACCTTGGTCCTTAACAGGGCTCACAATGGCATCTTCCCTCCAATCCTTCTGTAGATTATATAGAAGTGAAAGAAAACATCAGTCATGAGGTACATAAAGAATTTGAAAGGGAAATTGGCTTGAGGCCCTCAACCCACCCTATTGCAGTAAACATGTGAGTTGGCTCAAGACAGAGAGATGTGATTAAATTAAGCCTACCATAATAAGAAAATTGGCTGAAAAAAATATGCTAAAAGGTTTACAAGCAAGAGATTCAAACCAAAACAAAAGAGGCCTCCTAGGGCATGAAGAAAGTCATGCCCTTTCGAGTATGAATCTTTCATTTCAGGTAATGCTTCCAAACAGGGTTTGAAGTGTTTTTATCAGGTAAGCCACCATCAATGCCAAACAATATTTTATTTGTTTTATAAGTCAAAATTCAATCTGTATAGAGCACCCCAATTCTGATAGATTCTTACTTCACTAAGCAACATTCATGCGGCTGCACTAGACCTCTCAATCAAACAAGTAAAAAGCAGAAAACTTGTAAAAAACAAGTTTGAAAATTGCAACACAACTTTACAAGACTAGTTCACATTTGAACCTCCGTGTGTATGGCAGACTCCTCACAAACAACATTTCAGTTCTTTGAGTAGTTTTCTTTCATTTTTCTTCTTAAGCATTTCAATGAATGAACTTGTTCTGAAGGTAATGGTTTTAGTTTCTAAATGGTGTCCTCTCTTCCTAAAATCTTCTCCTGTCAAGTGCAAAGTTGGAAGAACTGCTAAGAAATAATTAAAACTTAAAATTAAGAAAATGGAGCCCAGAAGAACAGCTTACCTTATTGGGGAGTATAACTTCTGTCAGCCTGTGACTGCCTTTGGTGGCTGAGCAGTTTTGTGCAGCACCCAAACGCAGAGAATGGAATTCCTCCCAGCTCATGTCCCCATATTCTGAAGAAATTGACGTGTAGAAAAATTGAATCAGTTTTTTCACACACACACACACACACACAAAATAAATAAATTAATAAAACTCCCCCATGTGACCATTAAGCTAGAGGTAAAAAACGTACCATGAGGAACAGAGGTTAGTAAGATTATCAGCTGAGTAAGTTTTCATCCGCTGGCCACTAAACAGCAAACGGAAGTAGCCAAAAAAAAAGGTTTGACAAACCAGCCAGCATGCAAACAAGTTTAGTCGCGAAGATTAAATTCTAAGAACGATGTTGCAGAGAACCGGACAGGGGTTGCCATAACTCAGCTCAAGTACAGCGTGTAGATTGAGAAACAGAAGAATAATTGGAGGTCATATTATAGACACTACAATAATACGTTTTTTTTGGAGAGAGAGAGTGGGGACGTGCGGACACCTGAGGCTTCAAAATAAAAAATTGTTAAGTAGAGAATGAACTTACGGTTGATTTTAAGATTGTACGAGAGGCGCTTTCTGTTGGTGGATTGGATGAGTTCCACGTTCTCCACAAAAATTCCAAATCTTCTTTTAATCTCTTCCACCGTGGAGTACCTCTTCTCGTACCTAACCACCATTGAAAGGAATACTAATCAACT
The DNA here is from genome assembly GCF_029961685.1 of Aristolochia californica. Taxonomy (NCBI): domain Eukaryota; kingdom Viridiplantae; phylum Streptophyta; class Magnoliopsida; order Piperales; family Aristolochiaceae; genus Aristolochia; species Aristolochia californica. Next base: position 33,283,641 of record NW_027181881.1, on the reverse strand, counting down.
ATCTCTTGACATAATAACTAAAATAGATGCAAAACCTTTAACTGTTACATGCAAATCTCTTAGAGTCTCAGCTATTTAACAAGGAGAGAAAAAGCTATTTTTCTATGAAAATTAATATCTACTAGAAAACTCTTATCAAATTTCAAAGAAAGTTGAAAAGTGAGAAAACCGAAAAAATACTTGCATTCGTTAGGAAAGAAGTTTATTAAAAACATCTATCAGCAGAAAGAAAAAGTTATGATACTACCAGAGCTTAAGACAATAACGAAACTAAAAATATAGTATCTGCAAGAAAATTCAAGGAGATAAGTTCATACAGATCATATTCAACCATTCATTTGACGAACTATCGGACAAGTTCTAGAAGCGATCAAAGGCTGAAATCTGTTGATTGACGAAGAGAACGATTACCAGAGTGGAGCACCAAGTAATTAAACAGTTAAATTACTCGCACAGCATAGTCTCACAATTGCAAGCCACTCCGGAGGAGCGTCCCAGGGTCTATTACTAAATAAAAAACATAAATTGTACGATTGCAGCAAAAATATAGAGAAGATCGAACCTGCGAGCGAAACGAACGAAAGCAGGCGCATGACGCGCCACTCCGATCGCACCTAGAATAGTGGATTCCAGCTCCCGTGCCTCGTCTGTGACGAGCCTGATCGGGTTGTCCACATCGAAAGTGGCAAGTGCGACGATCCCTAAGCAGAGAACCAGGAAAGAGATCAGGGGAAAACGAGCCATGTTATCGCTCTGTGCACTATTTTCTCCAAAGATGGAGGAAAAAGCTCAGAGGCAGGGAGCAGGAGGGGTTATAAATAATATCCGCTGCGAGAGCCAGCTAGCCGATGCCATGTCATAATCAATTTTGCCTGACGTACATGATTTCGTGGAAAGGCTTGGGCAGGTCTGTCGTGATTCCGTGTGATTGAACGGACACGCGAGTGATGGCATGTGACGTGGCCAGTGAATCTCTTTATACCGAAAATACACTCCCGAGTCGGGTTCGATATCAATTGAAAACTGAAGGATGGGTTTTATACCCGAAATTAGCCATGTGCACTGGTTCGGTCGGAGTCGGAATCGAGATTTAGGGTTTACATAAATTTTAAAACCTAAACCCGACTCCCAACTCCGACCCCAAAACTTAAATCTAAAAACACCTGAAAGCTCAAATTTGACCCTGACCTATACACCCTCTTCACAGTTTTGTCCCTGTTCCGTCCCTTAAACCTGACTTAAACATGAACCATTCCTGCCCCATCCTCGTAAATCAGACTTATCCAAAAACCAATGGTTTTTTTTTCCCCACTTTGTTCGTAACCCACAGGGTGACACTAGAAACCCAAACCCGAAGTTTTTGGGTTGTGCCAGGTCAGGTTCCTGTGAAACCCACCCCTACTCGAAATACTCTTTTAAAATATATAAATAATATATTTTAATAATAAAGTAACATAATTTTATAATTTTATTCGAGTAAAGAAATTACAGTAAAAGTTTTAGAGGATTTTTCTTCCTGGTCACTAATGCCCAAATATTTTAAATAAAATACAAAAATGTTCTTCTACCAATGATTAATGAAAGGTTCTAATTTTCATTTGTGGATATTTTTGCAAAAGAAAATCATCTTTCTAAGAGAAAGCCCAATATTTACCTCATGTTGCCGCTAACAATTCTCTGTTTTGGTTCACAATTCTGATTTTGGTGTTTTTCTTCTGTTACAAACGAATTTTGTTCCATTCTAAAACCAAATCAATTCGGGCCTAATTTTCATAAATCGAAACGTAGATCATTGGTGGAGTTTAACGTAAATTTCTCTCAGATATTTGACAGGTCAGGATAGAGATGGATCACAGACACCTAAGAAAGCCGTTTAAAATTCACGAAACGAGACCCCACGCTGATGTCTCTTCAACGGATTTCCATTGGCGCGTCCATTTCTTCTATGGCGGAGAAGCAGATGTCAGACTCTGGACAAATGACCTCGAAATATCCAGCTTCTTTAATTGCCAAAATATCTCAAGGTTGGAAAGAGATACGGTGCAGGAAACAGGAAATTTGGACCCTGTCGCAATACTGAGTAATCTTATTGGAATTTGAACTCTAGGATTTGTCGGTATGCCAATTACAGTTCTGCATGGATGACGTTCCATTCATATCTATTTATTTGCCACTGAACTCCATAATTGAATAGGTGATTTGCGACTCGCACCAACCACGAATCTTTTCTGAAGGACCCGTTGCTTGATGTTTCCCACTGGGTCTCAATCAAGGATCCTTTATTTCTTCTTATAAATATCTGACCTTACCAGAGTAAGTTCTATTTTTTCTTTTCGTTTTTTTAGTTTGACAAGTAACAAGTGAAGCTCTTCCCTCTCATTTTCGTCTTCCCCTTCCATATTAATTTTTTATTAGTCTCGCGTTACTAAAAATAATGAGGACTTCCTAGATTAAATACAGAAAGCCGTGTACATTCTTTGCATTCGTATAAGACTCACACATGTGCACGTGCTCATGCTCACATATCGTATATAGCCAAATATTATTCTTTCTATTTCTAAATCATTATTGGATCTTTAATATACTGGTCCACATAACATACCCGATGCCTTTCATGGTTTCCTTAAGTTCCATCTTTCTATTGATGAGACGTCTTGGGTGGAGTGGATGCAGCAGCAGCCAGCAAGCAGTCAACATCCGCCCGCAACTCCAAAGTGGTTACACATTAATAGTTGGGTAAGACGAACAAGTGGCAACACCTGCAACGAGCACCCAAATTAGACTGAATTTCCCGGCATTGTTTTAAAATCGCCAAAGCGTATATAATAGAAACTAGGAAGAAAAGGGAAAGCCGAATTCAGGAAAAATGGCTGTCTTACCGCACATGTTCTTCCCCATCTCTATCTTGAAGTAGCCATCAAGACCCCACTCTTTGCCCCATGAGTTCTTCACGATCCAGTAAGGCACGCCTTTCTCTACACCGTAACCCACAGCCAGAACTGCGTGGTTCACGTCCTGCACACATCAGAGAAGTTACTTTCAACAAGGAAATAGGAATACTAGCAATTCCTGCAACTGAACCCAATTGGAAGTTCGTCCCTTTAACAGAGAAAAAAATTAAAAACTCACCATGGGACCGTTGCGACAGGTTGTACTCGTGAAAACCCCTCCTTTGTACAACCGAAACTCGGGTATGACCTGGAATGCAATGCTGACCGGACGAACAACTCCCACCGCGTACTTCAATTCTTCTTCATCCCCCTACACGCAGCAAAATCCCACCACCGTTTAGAAATGAAAGCAATTACCCAAAAGGCTGCATCGGAAATTGGAGTTTAACCAAAAAAGGATTGGAGTTTTGCCTCTGTGATGTTCACTGAAGCATGGACTTTGATTCCAACATGTTCCGGCTTGAATCTGCAGATGCCATTGCTGGCGGTGTACGGGTAGGACTCTTCAGTGTCCAGACCGCCGTTATATTTGATGTATTCGAATGCATGGGAAGGCAGGCCACCGCGGCAACCGTTGTTGTCGAAGCCGAAGGCGCAGTCTACCAGCTGCTGCTCCGACAAGAGAATTTCCTTTCCGGTTGCTTGCGTGTAGGCTGCTTCTAGTGCTCCGGTTGCGCTGCAACAGATTCCGATTATACAATGGTTTATAACCTAATAGTTCATCGCTACGAAGCCTCGTCTTACCTAAACGTCCAGCAAGATCCACAATGGCCTTGGGCTTTCACTGGACTGACAATGCCATCTTCCCTCCAGTCTTTCTATTCCAAATCAAGAAAAAATCAATGAGAAAAGAACAGATCGCAATCCTTGAATTATTTTTGTCATAAACTATTCTTTTAAGAAAAATAAATAAAAAAATGCAAGCCCACATGGGTACCTGAATACCTTAATCTCGGGGAAAACAAAACGACAAAGAAATAGGGACATTTATCAAATACCAGATTAATTTTTTTATTTTTTTAAATAATAAACTTTCAAATTCATCCCACGGGTTTGAAGGTATGAAATTAATGTAGACCGATCCCACGTGAATTTCAAACTGAAAGGGGAAATAAGTTTGAAAATTGGTTATTTAGGTTAATAAAAATTTTAAATCTGATATTTTAATAAATGTCCCAAATAAACACTAACTTATATATCCAGGCCAAATCTACGTATTCACTCGCAGGGGGAAGAAATACCGTCTCCGGGATCACGACTTCTCTTAGCCTGTGATTAGTCCTGGCAGCGGCTGAGCAGTTTTGACTGGCCCCCAAGCGGTGAGCTTGGAACTCATCCCAGCTCATGTCCGCAAATTCTGGTAGAAAAAAAAAGTCGAGAAAGAATCGAGAACGGAGAAATGAGGAGCTAATTAAATTTGACCAATGGTAGATAATGCCCTAGGTTAATGAGACTTACGATTAATTCCGAGAGTGTAAGGAAGGGGTTTCCTGTTGACGGAGTAGATGAGCTCCAAGCTCTCCACAAAAATTCCAAACCTCTTCTTAATCTCTGCTACAGAGTTGTATTTCTTCCCATACCTGCAGAATTTAACGAAGAAATTTAACAGCATTACTCAAAATTACACATCTTTCAGAGAAAGCAAGCAGCAAAAATGTGGTCCTTTGGTATGATCCAATACACACAGGTCTCATTTGAATCTAGAGAGGGCACGGAGATGAAATCGGACCTTTGAGCGAAACGAGCGAAAGCGAAAACACGGCGGCCGCTGCCGAGGGTCCTGCGGATGGTGAGTTCCAGGTCATGGACTTGATCAGTGACGAGCTGAAGAGGATTTTCGTCAACGAAATCAGATGCGGCCCGCGCTGCAAGGAAGGCGAGGCAGAGGAAGAGAAAGGAGCAGAGAGCGAGGCGAGTAGCCATGTTTGCAAGTGGAAGCGGAGATGCAGAATGGTGAGCAATAACACAGGTATCTAAAACTCACCAGAGGCGGGTGAACATTGACGACTAACTACCGCGTGAAAGCATGGTTGATGGGGCTAAAGATCCATCGCTTCCCCTCGTGGCTCGCGTGGGATTCCCACGATTGTGTCGAGTGAACCAAGAATCATTATTCTTTTTCATTGTTTAAACCAAGAAACATGATTTTGTTTCCAGAATGAGCTTGAAATGAAGTCCACGGGGTGTTAGTCCCCCAAATAGATTTTTTTTAAGTTCAAGTTCATGTCTAACATCAAGATCATGTCAGTCATGTACATGAAGATCATCTTCATACTTGGTGTTAGTGTTGACGACTTTATGTGCACTGTAAAACAGTTTCCAGTGTTAGTGCCCCAATATGAGAAAAATATAAAAAATAAGAGAATCTCTAAACCTTTACAGTGCACTTAATTACAACATAATCCTTAAATCCCAAATTAGGTACAACAACCATTATTACTACACGAATAAGTTATTTAATGTATAATTAAATATATTAATATATTTATTAATTAAATTAGATATTTTATTGAGCATTAATATGGTAATTACATGAACCAATGAAATATGTATATGATTAATTAAAAATAATAAATAAATAACGTTATAAATAAAAAAACGAAAGTAATACGTTGAGTTATTAATTTATTAATAACATATGATATACTTTAACCTAAAAATGAATAATTTAAGAGAAAAAATTGATCTAATCATAATTTTAACACACTATATATTTGTACATAATATATTTTATGTATTATTAATTAATAATATATTATCACAAAATTTAAAACCATTGGTTTAATTAACTATAGCAATCGGATAATTATGCCGAAATAATTTATCAAATATTTATTTTAACGATATTTTAATTATGACTATTAAATCACTATTTTAATATAGTAATTTTAAAATAAAAATAATTATTTTATAAATAAAAAATTATTTTATAAAAAAAAATTATAAATTAATGATTTTTATGAAGATAGTTTAATTTTTCCTAACTTAGGATAAATTAAATCATCTTCGTCTTCCTTAGCGGCGAGCCAACGGGCAATGGTGATGGTGACGAGGACGGGCTAGCAGGCAAAGGTGATGGCTACAGGCAATGCCGACAGAGGCGGTGCTCCGACGGTACGCCGAGAGGGAGAAGAGAGGGAGGCCGAGAAGCTCTGCAACAGATTCTCGACCTCCCGTGCTCTGCGATGAAGGTCAAGAGGGAGAGGAGAGGGAGGATGGCTATTAAACCGAACCCAAATGTCAAAATCAAGTAGGAGGTTCAGAGGGAGAGCGAGTCCGATATGGAGAGCAAGACGCCGAAAGGACGTTCGCAACGAGATGGACGTCATAGAGAGGGAGACCGGAGAGGGACGGTGGAGAAGAGAGAGGGAGCAGAGAATGAGAGAGGGCTGCAGGAATGAAATGGTAGAGAGGGTGTGCGGCAAAGAGAGCCTCGAGAGACAGCCCCGCGCGAGAGTCATATAGATGATTCTCAAAATCGGGCGAAAAGCACTTTCCGCCGTTTACTCTTGGGACATGAACTCTTGAGTCATATATGTTCATGTACATGACATGAATTTCGATGTTCCCTAACGACACCAGGACATGAACTGCATAATGCGCATGAAGATCATGTCCTGAGTCATGTGCACTAACCCCCCCAAAATGAACTTGAAATGAAGTAAAGAAATCAATTTGTCTTAAATGAATTGATTCAACTTCAACTCATCCTTGGGTGTTAGTGTAGACGAGTTCAAATATATTGGAAAACAGATTCCAGTGTTAGTGTCCCTAAATGAAAAGTATGATATAAACAAGAGAATGAATAACCTTTTATAATATATTTAAATATAACATATACCTAAACAGATAATTAACCAAAATAAACATGGTTACTACACTTATAAGTGATTTAACGTGTAGTATTAGAATATATTAATATCCTAATTAATAAAAACTATATATTACTTAATAATTATAGTTTATCATAAATTAATACAATAATTAAGTGTGACTAGAATAAATTATTAAAAATAAAAAATAACATAAACGAATATAATAAATAAATAAATTATTTTTTAATAAAATAAAATATGTTTTAACATTAAAAACCACTAATTTAATACAATAATAAAAAAATTAATATATATATTTATCAATAACATAATATATATTTTTATGTATTATTAATTAATAATATATTGTCACAAAATTTAAAACCATTGGTTTAATTAATTATAGCAATGGGATAATTAAATCAAAAAAATTTATCAATTATTTATTTTAACAATATTTTAATTATGCCTATTAAATCACTAATTTAATATAGTAATTATAAATTGAATATATTAAATAAATAAATATAATTATTTTATAAATAAAAAATATAATTTTATGATGATGGTTTAATTTTTCCTAACTTAGGAAAAATTAATCCATTGTCTTCCTCAGTGGTGAGAGACTACGGTTCGCAAAACAGGTCGGAATCCAAATTACCCCTTTTTTGCCTAAGCGAATGAATTGACGTGATTCACTTGAAGTGTAATTCATTGTATACTAACCCCTTAATCTAATGAACTAAGTAATGCGGGAGTAATTCATCTCAGTTCATGTTGGATTAACCCCCCCTCTGAATGGAGAAGAAATATTATTATGCTGAATGAATCGTGAACGAGCCGCTTGACGTCACGCTATCATCCAGTAAATCATCCTGCTCTCTTACCACTAGAAAAAGTTTTTGATAGCAAGTTTATGTACACTATCTTTTGTCTTTTTTGTATTAATATCTATATATTTTTTATTTTTATAGACTGAGTCGCACTTATGGTTGCCCTCTTCAATAGACTATATGTTACCTCTAAAATCTATTTTAATTAAATAACCGGTGACGAAACCTTGTGTATAACATGGTAATTACAAAAATCTTTGTTATTAATAATCAACAAAAATGGCCATACATTTGAATAAACTAATCAATTTTACCCCATAATAACTTCTTAAGTTAGAAGTAATAGAAATATTGTTGGGCCACGTGGCTTCTCAAATTAAAATCGATTTCTATGTGTAATCAAAATATCATGCATAAAAATAATTCAATATAAATAGAAACATGCACACACCACCTAGACAAAATTTATTTTTTCTCTCAATGTTCCCCTAGTAGTAGTCACCACCCAAGAATCATTTAGTTTGGGAAAATTTTCACTATTATGCTCTAATACCAAGAAAATTACAAAAATTAAATAAAATAATTTTAGCTCTCTTTGGGTATGTGTAACTCTATATACGATTTTTACACATGCCAATCTCCCCATGAGATTGCTGCTAAATTCTAGCTTTACCTAGGCCTTTCTACGTAGATAACAAGTTCTATATAAAACTTTTCACAATTTTATAAAAGAAAGGAAAAAATTACACCCTTACTTTTAGAGATGCTTCTCTTCGAGAGATTCAAATTGCCTCCTCCTTTATTGCACATTTCTAGCTTTACCTAGTCCTTTCTATGTAGATAACAGGTTCTTTATAAAACTTTTCACAATTTTATAAAAGAAAGGAAAAAATTACACCCTTACTTGGAGAGACGCTTCTCTTCGAGAGATTCAAATTGCCTCTTCCTTCATAGCACATTGTGAAATGATCAAGGAACTTGTACTATGATCCATTCAAGGATGATTGAAAGAGAGAAAATTTTTCAAAGACAAGGGTCTCTCTCTTTCTCTCTAAAACACTTTTGATAAGAATTTGCAAGATAAATATTTGTGTCTTAAAGATATACCAATAAATGTTCTTTCACTCTTTTACTCACGATTGGTGGGGTATTTATAACTTCCCAAGTCAAACTAGCCTTTATTTGCCCGTTGGCAAAAAATCAAATTGTTGATTGATCGATCACTGATAAACTGATTGAACAATCGAACATAACAACTACATTTCTGTCAGATAGTGAGTTATTAATCGATGGACCGATCGATCAATATCTTACAATTGGTCCAGAAAAGTTAAGTTAATTGATTATTTCCAGTGGCTAATCGATCAATTGTGTTGGAAGATAGGCCCAAGCCCACACGACCAAGGAAGGCCCACATATCTAAGAGTATTATAAGATGGGCCACACGACCAAGGAAGACCCACTAGATGGGCCCAAGCACATAAGAAGTAGGACCCACCATGATTACAATGAGTTGGCATCCTTATCACATAAGTTGGAAGATCAAAACGGACTCACAAAGACATCTTTATCTTATGGTCACATCCTAGAAGAGTTCTAGTTTGAGTTATGTTTTTCTTTTACCTATATTGAGTTATTTAATTATGCTAGGACTTATCTTTAAGTGTTAGAATTTGGGTGTAATTAGGACAAAGGTAGTTTTATTGCAATTGGACTCTACTACCTTCCTCTATTATAAATAGAGGTTCATGTACTCTGATTAAATAAGTTCATGAAGTCAATGAAGTATTTATCTTTTCCATAAATTCAACATGGCATTAGAGCAAGTTCTGTGAGTTGACTTTGTCAACCCACAGAGATAATGAGATCATTTTCTCTAAACCTTAAACCCTAAGTCTAGGTTCGTAGTTATTTTTTTCAGTCCCTACGCCTGTAGTTTGATTTGCGTTTTTCACTTCTATAATGAGATTTTCATATTACAAATTTTATATTGACGAAAATATATTTGAGTCTACTTTCCAAGGAAAAATGATTTTTTCTAATCGGAGTTATTTAAAAAAGACTGGCCTGTTAGGAGCGGAAGACATATGTACTTAACCCCAGGACCATAACATCACACCCCACCTTCATGAGCCGAAGACCACGACGGCGCAATGACACTGACCTGACCCGATTTCTGTCGACCCTACCAGTAATTTTAATCCAGCCTTTGTGTGCGATGCAGCGACACTGGCCCGACCCGGTTTTTGTTGACCCTACCAGTAATTTTAATCCAGCCTTTGCGCGCCCTGGGAATCGAACTCGCGACGTGGGAGCCTGCTCTGATACCAAATATTTAGCATTTAGCCAATACTACCCAAAAGACCGGCCTAGTAGGAGCGGAAGATATAGGTACTTAACCCCAGGACCATAACATCATAGATGTTATGGTCTCTGACCATGGACCGAGTAATTATACGGTGGGAGAGGGTTTCCAGTATTTCCAAATCTGAATTAGGCCTCCTTGTTCTATCTGGACGACCTATGGTGATGAATGAGGGTGAATAACGGAAGGTAAAGGTGGAAAGGGGAAATCGATGAAGAAGAAGGGATCATGCTCGTCAAAGGGAGTCCTGCACCTTGGGTTCCAAGGGAATGCCGACCCTGGTTCGTTGAAGGAGAACACAGATCCTTGTAATTTTTTGCTTGTCTTTAATTCCCTCTCAATAGCCTAATAAAACCAAGGCTTGAGGTAAAGAGTTATTGATTATTACAATACCGCCCTCGTGGCTTCCTACTTGTCATTAATAATTTAAAAGAACATATACTACCTAATGTACTTCACTTCTCCGTTGACTCACCGACCTGTCTTCGTTGCCTCTGGAGTACTCGTTCTGCTATCGAGTCCACAACATCACTCCCCTCCTAGAAAATGAGGTTGTTCGCAAGTTTGAAGGTGGGGTAGACCTACTGGAAGACGTCGAGGTCCTCCCAAGTGGCAGTGGTTGCATCATTGTGAGACCATTAAACTAACAATTCTTGCCACTGTGGATTCTGACGAGCCTCCAAAATTTTAGAGGGCATGAGAGATATATGTCCATCCTCCATGGGTGGTAAAGAAGGAGTGTAAGGAGGTGTGCTGCCTTTGAATGGCTTGAGGAGGGAAACATGAAAAACCTCGTGATCTTGGCTTCTGGAGGCAGCTGGAGCCGATATGTGACTTCCCCGATCCTCTGAATAATTTGGAAGGGCCCAAAATATTTGGGGGAGAGTTTGTGCTAGCTGCCAGATAAGGAAGCTTGTCTGTAATGTTGGAGCTTGAGCCAAACAAAGTCACATGGGTTGTATTGAATGTCTCTGTGGCCCTGATCATAATAGTCTTTCATATGGGCTTGTGCTTGGCTGAGTCACTGGTGAATAACGGCCAATAACTGATCTCAATCAATGAGGGATTTGTCCACTGCATCAATTCGGGTGGAGCCATGATCATATGAAAGGAGATGTGGAGGGTCCCTACCATACACTATTCGAAATGGGGTTTCCTGTAAGGCTGTGTGGAAGGAAGTGTTGTATTCATACTCCGCCCACGGAATGCATTCCACCCACCTTTTAGTGTGGTCACCTTCCAAGCACCTTAAATACTTGGCTGCGGTTGAGCATTTCTATCTGCCCGTCAGATTGAGGGTGATAGGCCGAGGAATAGTTCAGTTTGGTGCCGCAAAATTTGAAAAGATCATGCCAGAATTGACTAGTAAACCACATCCCGATCACTTACAATTGACTCCAGAATGCCGTGTAGGCGCACAATGTGGGTAAAGAAGACCTGGGCTATCGATGCCGCCGTGTATGAATGCTCCAAGGGAATAAAATGACCGTATTTGGTGAATCTGTCCACTACCACCAAAAGAATAGATTTCCCAGAATACTTCGGAAGACCCTCAATAAAATCCATAGATAAGTCGGCCCAAAGCTGAGTGGGAAGCTGTAGTCGTTGCCGTACCCTTGCAGACGATAAATGCTCCACCTTGTTCCGCTAACACACCTGACAAGCAGCTACATAGAAGATATGGAGGATTTCATACCAGCCCAATAAAAATCCCTACTGATCCGAATGAGTGTTTTTTGAATTCCTTCATGATAGCTGTCATGATACGCTGACACAATGGTGGCAATTAGATGAGAAGATTGAGACAAATAGATGCGATGCTTATAGAGAACGATGGTATCATGAAGAGTCCAAGCAGGTGGCATGTGTCTAGCAGTAATGGTTTGAAACAGTTTTTGCAATTCCGGGGAACTTCTATTTGCCGCCTTTATGGAGCCCAATAGGACCGGTGTGGGGTGACTGATGGTAGATAATTGCGGTGAGTCTTTTGATCTGTATGATAGAGCATCAACAACTGTATTCAATTTACCAGCCTTGTGTTCCACTATAAGTCAAAGCCCATCAATTTACCGATTCACTGCTACTGAGGGGAGGCGGAAATACGCTGATCCAGCAAATATTTCAAATTGTAGTAGTCCATTCGGATGAGAAAATATCGACCCCATAAATAAGGTCTCTAGTGGCGGACTGCCTTACTAAGCCAATCAGTTCACGTTCATAGGCTGGTAACTTGTGTTGATGAAGTGCGAGTTGGCGGCTGAAATAGGCAATCAGATGGTTGGATTGTTGCAGCACTGCCCCGATACCCCCTCCTGATGCATCGCATTCCACCACGAAAGGCTCTTCAAAATTAGGCAACTTTAAGACCGGTGCCGTGGCGAGGGCTGTTTTTAAAGTGTGGAAGGTTGTGCTTGCCTCATCATTCCAAAGAAGCCATTGCAACGTAGCAGATTGGATAAGGGTGCTGCTAGGCTCGCATAGTTGGAAATGAACTTTTTGTAATACCCGGCCAAGCCTAAAAAACCCCGTAAGGCTGAGACATTGGTTGGTGGAGGCCACTGTGTGACTATTGCAATTTTTTTTTGGATCCACTATAACCCTAGACGCTGTAATAATGTGCCCCAATTAAACAACCTATTGTCTCCCAAATGTACACTTGGTCCTTTTTAAGTAGAGTCGATGGGCTCGAATCAGTTGAAAAACCATGTGTAAGTGCTCTAAGTGTTGAGGCCAGGACTTGCTGAAAATTAATTTGTCATCAAAGAATACTAACACAACTTTTCTGAGATAGTCAATAAATACCTCGTTCATTAAGGCCTGAAATGTGGAAGGAGCACTGGAGAGACCGACGGGCATTACCATAAATTCAAAATGGCCATGATGCATCCTGAACGTTGTTTTATGAATATCTAGAGAATACATCCGGACCTGGTGATAGCCTGAGCGCAAATCGAGCTTGGTTAAAATTTAAGCTCCATGTAGTTCATCCAATAACTCATCTACAACTGGTACGGTGAACTTGTCCTTGATAGTCTTGGAATTCAATTCCCGATAGTCCACACAAAATCTCCAAGTGCTGTCCTGTTTCTTGACTAACAAGACTGGAGAAGAGAAAGGGGACGTACTCCTTCGGATGAGGCCTTGCTCGAGCATCTGTTTGCATTGTTTCTCTATTTCATATTTTTGTAGATGTGGGTAGCGATAGGGGCGCACCACCACTATTTTAGAACCAGCCTTCAAAGAAATTATGTGGTCACACTGTCTCAAAGGCGAGAGGCCTGTTGGTTCCTGAAAGATATCACTATAATCATCCAATAATTTTTTTAAGGTAGTTGGCGAGGGATGCTACTGCTGGAGTACATGTAAGTGTGGAGGAATTGCAGTCTTGCTGCTCTGTAAAGTGTACTTCTGTCCTGCCATCTCAAAGCTCATGGTCAAGGCAGCGAAATCCCACAAATTGGGACCCAAAGTTTGTAACCATTTAATTCCGAGAACATAACTACTTTACTTACCCATAGCTTGGTAGTTTTTCACCATTATCCACCGAAACTGAAGCTACTGGGCGAGATTGCACCTAAAGTTGTAACTGCTGAGCCGCATTGAAGCTGATAAAATACTGAGTCAACCAATCTTAACAAAGGTTGACCGTGGACCATGGCACAAAGTTGCATTGAGATGGTTCTTCGCTCTCTGGGACCTCTTCCCCATCATCATCGACTTCTAACCAAAATAACTTCTGACACTGATGGCTGAATGTGTATTTTTCATCATAAATCTAACATGAGCCTTTGGACCTTCTATCTTCCATCTCTGCCCTGTTCAATTTTTGGATGAATGCTGGTTGAGAAGGACTAGGCTTGGAATTTATAGGAGCGGCTGCTGGTGCAGGTGAGCACATTTGGTTGCTGATAGGGGTGGCGCCCTGAGATGGTTTCCCTCCCTGCCAAGGAGATCTACTGTATTGAAGTTTTGGTTTGGCTTCTAAGGTCCTTGCCAAGTTCATTGCCCTTGCTAGATTAGTGGGCCCCAATAATTCCACTTCTATGCGGAGGGACTCATTTAGACCCGCTATAAATAGACTGACATGTTGATCCATGTGAACCATCTTGCTGGCCCTTGCCAATTTTTCTTGAAATAATTTTTGATAGGTCTCCACACTACCTGTTTGGTGTAACAACACTAGATTCCCCAATGGATTGCTTTGTGCTGGAGGTCCAAACCGAATTGTACACAATTCTTTGAACTCATCCCAGTCTAGGTTCAGATGCTCCAATTCTAACTGGTGGTCCCATAGCTGCCCTTCATTGAGCATGTGGAAGGCGGCCAACCCCACCTTTTCTATTTTAGCCGTCTTTTGATGTGAATTTTTTTTTCACACCTATAGAGCCAAATTAAAGGATCCTCGGACCCCTTATAAATTGGAAAGTCCAATTTTGTATAGCGCGGAATGGTCCCACTACCTGGACCCGAACTCACGCCACTTGCTGGGTGTTCTGTTCGCCCAACAAATTGGTCCCCCTGCGTGGTCGCAGGCTTCTCCCTCCTTCCTGAAGGGTGGGGTTTCTTACCCCCATGCATTCATCCAACCGAATAGACAAACTTTGAGCTTGCATATTTACCTGATGAAAGGCTTGAGAAATTCGGCTATCCACCAACTCAGTCAGACACCCTTCCATCTCTTCCTGCCCAGCTACCCGGTCTGCTTGTATCATTTCCCCGAGGGTAGCTATCATTTCGGCGTTTTTGGATGACTCTCCCATCCCAACCTGCTCTGATACCAAGATGTTATGGTCTCTGACCATGGACCGAGTAATTCTACGGTGGGAGAGGTTTTCCTGTATTTCTGAATCTGAATTAGGCCTCCTTCGTCTGCCTGGACGACGTATGGTGATGAATGAGGGTGAATAACGGAAGATAAAGGTGGAAAAGGGAAATCGATGAAGAAGAAGGGATCAGGCTCGTCAAAGGGAGTCCTGTACCTTGGTTTCCAGGGGAATGCCGACCCTGGTTCATTGAAGGAGAACACATATCCTTGTAATTTTTTGCTTGTCTTTCATCCCCTCTCAATAGCCTAATAAAGCTAAGGCTCGAGGTAAAGAGTTATTGATTATTACAATACTGCCCTCATGGATTTCTACTTGTCATTAATAATTTAAAATAACATATACTGCCTAATGTACTTCACTTCTCCGCTGAGTCACTGACTCGTCCGCGTCGCCTCTGGAGTACTCGTTTTGCTATCAAGTCGACGACAGAAAATCTCATTATAGAGGTGAAAAACGCAAAGAAATCTATAGGTGTAGGACAGGTGTAGGGACTGAAAAAAAAACTACGAACCTAGACTTAAGGTTTAGGTTTAGAGAAGATGATCTCATTATCTCTGGGTTGACCAAGTCAACTTACAGAAATTGCTCTGATACTATGTTGAATTTATGGAAAAGAAAAATATTTCATTGACTTCATTAATCTTCTTATAATCAGAGTACATGAACCTTTTATTTATAATAGAGGAAGGTAGTAGAGTCCAATTACAATAAAACTACATTTGTCCCAATTACACTCAAACTCTAATACTTAAAGAGAAGTCCTAACATAATTAAATAACTCAATATAGATAAAAGACAAACATAACTCAAACTAAAACTCTTCTAGGACGTGACCATAAGATAAATAGGCCTTTGTGAGCCCTTCTTGATCTTTCAACTTATGTGGTAAGGATGGCAGCTCATGGTAATCATGGTGGGTCCTACTTCTTATGGGCTTGGGCCCATCTTGTGGGATTTCTTTGGTCATGTGGCCCATCTTATAATACTCTTAGATATGTGGGCCTTCCTTGGTCGTGTGGGCTTGGGCCCTATTTTCCAACACTTCTTCTTTGTGGGTGCTTCTTTAAGAGAAGTTCTTCAATTGTGCTCGAGGTCTTCATTTTAGCTTTGAAGCTTTAAACCCTGAGATGTTCTTGAAGGTGAAGTATTTGAAATACTAGATTTGCAAGTTATTAACTCAATTAAGTTTTGTTATCATCAAAAGTAATTTATTCATAAATTAATTCAATATAAATAGAGACATGCACACATCACATGGACAATTTAATTTTTTGTTGTTGATGTTCTGATAGTGGTAGTCACTGCCTAAGAATCATTGTTTGGGAAAAATTTCACTATTAACCTCTAATAGCTGGAAAATTAAAAAAAAAATTCTAGCTCTCTTTAGCTATGTATAACTCAATATACGATTTTTACACAAGCCAATCTCCCCAAGAGAGTACTAAATTCTAGCTCGACCTAGATTAATAGGTTCTATACAAACCTCTCACAATTTCATAAAAGAAAGGGAAAAATTACACCCTCTTGGAGAGATGCTTCTCTATGAGAGATTCAAACTGCCTCCTCCTTTATAGCACATTGTGGAATGATCAAAAAACTTGTACTATGATGCATGCAAGGATGATTGAAAGAGATAGAAAGTTTTTCAAAGATAAAACTCTCTCTCTCTCTATAAATCATTTTTGATAAGAATTTACAAGATAAATATTTATGGTTTAAAGATATACAAATAAATGATTATTCACTTTTTAACTCATGGTTGGTGGGGTATTTATAGCTTCCCTAACTCAAACTAACTGTTATTTGCCATTGGCAAAAAATTAGACCGTTCATTGATCGATCACTGACAAGTGACTGATCGAACAAAACAACTACTTTTCTATCAGACAATGACTTATTGATCGATGGAATGATCGATCAATATGTTATAGTCAGTCCAAAAAAGTTAAGTTGATTGATCATATCCAGTGGTTGATCAATCAATCAAGATTCCCTCTGGCTGTGTAATAAAAGTATGATTGATCAATGTATTTTCATTTGATCAATCATGCTTGAAATCCCTTAATGTCAAAGTTCTTACTGATCAACCAATCTCGAGGGATGATCGATCATTCCATGTTAATTTTGGTCGCCTAGAATGCTATAATCGATCATGCTTTATAGCATCAAATGATTATGTCCTGGATGATCGATCAATTGACTATGGTTGATCGATCATGTTTTATATTTCTGGCCTACACAGTTCTGGATAATCGATCACAATCAATAACTGATCGATCATTCCCATGCCAGCTAAAAATGTATACATTTATAAACCATGGAAATTTCTCTCTAAGTGATTTAACATGTTTCTAAGTGATTATATGATGGCTCTAAACATGTCTATATGAAAATTATATCCTAAAGCTTCAATCTCACAAGTACTTAAGGAATAGGAGTTAGAATACTCTCTTACATATATCGACTGAGTTTAAACGTATCTCATTGATGCTTGAACTCGAGTCTTCTTCTTTGTGGGTGCTTCTTCAAGAGATTCTCTTCAACCGTGCTTGAGTTCTTCATTTTGGCTTTGAAGCTTTAAACATGGAGATGCTCTTGAACGTGAAGTATCTGGAATGCTACATTTACTAGTTATTAGCTCAATTAAGTTTTTTTTATCATCAATAGCAATGTGGGAGTCAACCTACGGTCAACAATATCCCCCTTTTGATGTTGAACAAACCAAACTTGGAAGAAAAATAAAGATTACAATTCCCTAAGGGTTTGAGTTAAGTATATATTTCAATTTCATCATAAGCACCCCTTAATCTTTGCATAGTTTATTTTAATCCTTTTAAGCATGATTAATTTCCAAGGTATTTTTTATCTAAGTTCCATGTGTTCACTTTTCCTCCTTTTTGTCTTACTCAAAAAGATAATGAAATTAACTACATAGTATAGAACAAAAAGTGGGTCAAAGGCCATATCATAAAGATCAAATAATTACAAAATGTGTACAAGCATAAAATCATAACATACAAGTATAGCACTACATCAATGTACAATGGGAGTTGAAAAATAGGTGGATCCGAAGGTCAACTATGTTGAATGCAGAAGTCAACTGAGAATGGTGTCGTGTAGCTGTTCGATCCTCTGTTGTTGTGCCTTCACCCCGTCGATGTTGGACATGATCGCTACCTGAGTAGACCGGACATCATCTAAAACTTCTTCAATAGTGGATAGTCGGTCAGTGGATGATGAAGTACTTTCTTTTGTTCTTCTCCTCTTCACGAATTCGTATTGATCCGTGGGAGGATCTAGACTCATCTCGTCTCTAGAAGTGGTAGGTTGCGGGACTGTCTCCTTTGGTATCTTTTCCTTTTGAAACCATTATCCATGCCACTTAGCAAACCCAAAATTTCCAACCTTTATTTCACCAATAGACATCTTTCTTGTCATGTCCATGGATACCTCATCAGAGAGGTCTACGCCACTTTAGAGAAGGATGATAGTGATTTGTTATGCGAATGATAGACTGTCCACCCTTGAGTTTGTTGGATTTAAGATCCCATGATAAGGTCGTCGACCAAGAGGATAAGAGAGAGGAGAGAAAGAAGAAGAGGAGAATAAAAGGAGAGGAAGAAGGAAGAGGCAAGAAAGGAGAGAGAGAGGGACGGTGTTAGGATCCTCACGAGCCATGGATCTGGTCACCCTCCTCTCTTCTCTTCCTTCCATTACCTTGCTTGACGTTGAGATGGAATGAGGGGTTGAAGGGAATTGATTTTCAGAAAGGAGAATTGGGGGAAAAGCGGAAGAGAGCTTGAAGGAGCTCTTGACCTGTTTATCTAAATTACGTTAACTAAAGTGAACTCAATTGATAATCTTCATGACCCTAGCCGTCCCCTTAAATAGGGTGGAGGACGTCCAAAACCCTAAAGACCTCTTGGGTCAATGGTTCAAACCAATAAATGCTAAACCAACCCAAACAAAGACAAAACCAAACCAAGAAACAATTACATGGAAATTGAAAAACACATTCATTAATTCTTACGCCTGTTGGTAACTCGTGATGCTATAGAGTCCATAACATCACCCCTCCTGGAGAAAGAGCTTGTCCTCAAGCTCGAAGGAAGGATATAAAAGTTGAAATGCTGATAACGGCTCCCATGTGGTGTCACTGGGATTGGCATCTGCCCACTGGACTAGAATTTCCAAATCCCCTTGAATGTGGCGTGCTTGTATTACCTGAGCCGGAATAGAAAGGACTCTGCCCTCATGTAGTGGCGGCAGTGGAGTGTGCAGTAGGGGCGAGTCACCCTGGAAGGGCTTCAATTGGGAGACGTGAAATACATTGTGGATCTTTGCTTCCGGTGGTAGCTGCAAGCGGTATGCCATGGGCCCAATTTGGTTCAATATCGAAAATGGACCATAATATTTTGGAGACAGCTTATGGCGCTTGGCTGCAGTTAGGGACAACTGGTGGTAGTGTTGAAGCTTTAACCACACATAGTCTCCAGGGCAATAAGATGCCTCCGGTGCTTCTTATCATAAAAGCGTTTCATAGAGTGTTGGGCCGCCTGCAGATGTGAACGTATCTCAGTGAGCATAGTGTCTCGTTCAGCTAATGCTTGGTCCAAAGTGACAACTTTGGATGCCCCCGGTTCATATGGTAACAAACGAGGTGGATCTCTGCCATAAACTACCCTGAAAGGAGTAGTACCCAGTGCTGTGTGGTAAGATGTGTTATAGCAAAATTCTGCCCATGAAAGCCATTTCACCCATCTTCTAGGTGTGTCCCCCACAAAACAACGAAGATACATTTCAATCGTGCGATTGACAACCTCTATTTGGCCGTCCGTTTGTGGATGATAGGCAGACAAAAATGCCAATTGGGTGCCCTGTAATTTGAATAATTCCTTCCAAAAGAGACTGGTAAAAATGGCATCCCTGTCACTGATAATGGATGAGGGAATTCCATGTAATCGGACAATGTTGTCATAAATAATTGAGCGACCTGAGCAGCAGTATATGGATGCGCCAAAACAAGGAAGTGCCCATATTTTGAAAACCGATCAACGACGACGAATATCACCGATTTACCTGATGAAATGGGAAGTCCAACAATGAAGTCCATGGAAATATCATACCAGATTTGAGATGGTAGTTGCAGAGGTTGCAGTAGGCCGGCTGGACTTAAAGATTTGGCCTTGTTTCTTTGACAAATCTGACAAGCAGCTACATAATCAGCAATTGTGCTCTTCATGCCCTTCCAGTAAAAGTCCCGACTGATTCGGAAATATGTTTTCTGTCGACCCTCATGTGTGCTATCAAGGATAGAGGACAGGATGTTGGGAAGAAGTGGGGATGTATTATGCAAAAAGATCCTGTTTTTGTAGAGAATGAGACGATCCTGAATCGTCCAATGAGGAGCAGTTGTCCCCTGTTGAATATCCTGATATAATGACATGAGATCCGGATATTGATTTACTTCCTCACGAATAGAATCTAATAGCAGTGCACATGGGTGACTGATAGCATAAATTTGAGTGGAAATATCCCGACGTGATAAGGCATCGGCCCCCAAATTCGAACAACCTGGCTTATAATGAACCGTAAAATCGAAGCCCATGAGTGTAGTTAACCAATGCTGTTGTGGGGATGTGGTGAGGCGCTGTTCAAGAAGATACTTGAGGCTGCAATGATCTGTACGAATGAGAAACGGTCGTCCCCAAAGATAAGGTCGCCAATGTTGGACAACCTTGGCTAACCCAATCAATTCCCTCTCATATGCAGCTAACTTATGGTGGTGTTGTCCCAACTGACGGCTGAAATAAGCAATGGGGTGTCCCAATTGTTGTAACACTGCCCCTATACCTCTCCCAGAGGCATCACATTCCACCACAAATTCTGCCTCAAAATCTGGTAATTGTAGGGCTGGCACTGAGGCTAAGGCCTCCTTTAACAGGTTAAAGGCCTGTTCTGCTGAAGAAGACCAGTGGAAGGCATTTTTTTTAGCAGTTCTATAATATCCCGCAAAGCCCAAAAATCCCTTTAATGCTGTGGTGGAGGTGGGAACCGGCCAATCTGTAACTGCCTGTATCTTGCTCTGGTCAACTTTCACGCCCACAACTGATATGATGTGGCCCAAATATGCCACCTCAGATGTACCCATAGAACATTTCGATTTATTCAAAACCAAATGATGAGAGCGTAGAATGGTAAATACCTGATGGAGGTGGTGGAGATGTTCTTCCCAATTTTTGCTGTAGACCAGAATGTCATAAAAAAAGACTAACACATAGTGGTGCAGAAGTGATGAAAAGACCTCATTCATGAGGGCCTGAAAGGAGGATGGTGCATTGCAGAGACCGAAGGGCATGAAGAGGAACTCGAAATGACCGTGATGTGTGCGCAAGGCAGTCTTCTCCACATCCGCCTGGTGAACTCGTATTTGATGATAGCCCGATTTCAAATCTAATTTGGTAAAAATTGTAGCACCATGTAACTCATCCAGCAATTCGTCCACGACTGGAACGGGAAACTTGTCCTTAACTGTGTACAAGTTGAGTTGCCTATAGTCGACACAAAATCTCCAAGATTTATCTTTTTTATTACAAGTAACACTGGTGAGGAGAAAGGAGATCGACTGGGCTGGATCACACCCTGAGCGAGCATATGCATGCACTGTCATTCTATTTCATCTTTCTGGATATGCGGGTAACGATAAGGCCGCACCACTACTGGATCAGTTCCCAACTTTAAACGAATGCGGTGATCGCAATGACGCACTGGTGGTAGACCTGTAGGGTCATTAAATAAATCTGCAAATGCTGTAAGTAAAGGAGCTAACTAATCATCACCCGTGTGTTGAATATGCAAAGTGTGAAGTGCGTTAGGGACTTGTGCCACAATGCCTTGTAATGTAATCTAGCCCTGTGGTGCTGAAAATGTCATAGTCCGAGCCTGAAAGTCCCATAATATTGGTCCTAATAACTGGAGCCATTTGACCCCGAGCACCAAATCAAATCCAGCCAATGGAATGACTAGTAAATCTGCCTTAAAGGAATGCCCCTCAATGGTGAAAGGGGTGTTAGCACATAACCCCACACTAGCAATTTTGGCCCCATTGGCCACTGAAACTGAGAGTCCCCTTTGTTGTTGAATTTCCAATCCCAATTGTTGCGCGGCTGGTTCACTGATAAAATTATGTGTGCTGCCCGAATCAACTAAAGCAAGTAGCATGAGATGATGTAACCTGGCCTTTACCTGCATGGTATTAGAACTACACAAGCCATGCATGGCATGGAGGGAGAGCTCTGCTTCCTGTTGTACCTCTTCAACAATTTCATTTTCAAGAAGCTCTTTTGAATCTTCTTCCAACAATTCAATACTGAATAAACGTTTACAGGTATGTCCGGGCAGGAATTGTTCGTCACAATTAAAACATAGGCCCTTTGCCTTTCGAGCGTCCATTTCCTGTTTAGTCAAAAATTTACGTGGCATAGAGTGTGGAGGCATACTAGTAGCCTGATCTGCTCGGTTAGGGGCAGAGGACCCAAAACGTGGACCAGATGCAGTACCCTGTATTCTGTTTTGCCAAAATGGTTTTCTTTGTAAAGACTCTTTTAGAACTCTCTGTTTGTATTCCACAGCTCGGGCAACCATGGACTACCTCAAGGAGATGTCGGCTTTTATTTTTAGGTAAACCATTTTGTTGAGGGGTATAGTGTTATGGAATCCATAGCATCCAAAGTAATCAGTAGACACAAGGTTTAATTTATGCAATTCCCAATTTATGTTGTTAGGAGGGTTTTATTGTAATTTCCTTCAAACTTGTGCCCTTGGGTTGGGCCTTTGCTTGTATGTGTTCCCTAATCCCCTTTATAGAGAGGTCGGGCTGAGTAATGAATTAAGTATTGATCTAGATTAGACTAGTGTAAATAAGATCGGGTTCTCTCGCTCACGAGGCCTAAGGTGCATTGTAACATTGGAATCCAACGAAAAATATTACACTAATTTCATTACTGGAGCTATCAGGTAAACAACATCAAGAATATGTTGTCTCGTTGTTGGTGATCTTGTCGGACCATGTTGATGACTCCAAATGGGCTATTACAGCTGCAGGTCGGATCCCTCCTTTGGTACAATTGTTAGAGTTGGGATCTCAACAAGCACTAGAGGATGCTGCACATGTACTGTGGAACTTATGCAAAGGCTCTAAGGGACAAAAGGCTTCAACAAAGGCTCTTATGAAGCTTATCCAATCTGCAGACTCTGCCACTATGAACCAACTTTTAGCTTTGCTCCTACGAGATATTCCTAGATTGAGAGCATATTCTATTTCTGTTCTGAGGCATGTGCTTACAATGGCTTCTCAAAAGGACTTAGTACAAACAGAAGGATTGGGAAATGAAGGGCTAAGATCTCTGGTTCAAGTTCTTCACTCCTCAAATGAAGAAACTCAAGACCATGCAGCTTCTGTCTTGGCTGATCTATTCAGCACATGGCACGATATCCGTGACAACCTTGCAACTGATGAGATTGTTCATCCATGCATGAAACTTTTGCCCAGAAAACTTAGGTTACTACAACCCAATCTGCTCAGGCCTTGGGAGCTTTATCCCGCTCTGCAAAGGTTAAGACACCTAGTAAGATGCCTTATATTTCTCAAGGTGATGTCAAACCCTTAATCAAGCTGGCAAAGACTTCTTCCATGAATGCAGCTGAGACTGCTGTTGCTGCTTTGGCTAATCTTCTTTCAGACCCACAAATAGCTGGAAAAGCTCTTGCTGAGGATGTGGTCTCTGCTTTGACAAGAGTTTTTGGCGAAGGTTCTCTCGAAGTCCTGGCACTTGTTGACTCTTTAACTGCCATGGACATGGAAGGAACAAATTCATCTGATGCTTTGGAAGTGCTTTCCCTTTTGGTCAAAACAAAGCCAAGTATTAATTTCACATACCCTCCTTGGATTGCCATTTCTAAAGTTCCATCAAGCATGGAGCCTCTAGTTCGTTGCTTCACTGGTGGGACACATCCAGCTCAAGACAAGGCTATAGAAATTCCTTCTCGGTTATGTGGTGAACAACCAGTCCTACTAGGTGACCTCTTGGTTGGGAACCCTGGCTGTATTGCATCTCTTGTTAGTACGTTTATGCGTTCCTCAAGTTCAGAGGTAAGAGTTGGTGGGGCTGCCCTGCTAGTCTGTGTAGCAAAAGAACGCAAACCGAGCACAATAGATGCGCTTGATGAGTCAAAGTTTTTGAAGTAGCTGATTTATTCCCTACTAGATATGGTGAAGCACCATTCAAACTCCAGAGATTCAGAAATGGAAGTTAGAACCATAAGAGGGTTTAGGGAGAAAAATTTATCCCTTCTTGAAGGGATGGGGTTCCCAACCCTGCAACCGTTCTTGGGGGAACTATTGCTGTCGTATGCTGCCATCTCTTGCTTTTGTGTTGCAGGCTCATCGTATACCAGGTGCGTGGGAGATTTTTGTCCAGTGGACGGAGGTTGACACTGCTGAAGCCTCATGGGAACCATTCCAGCCTTCTGTGCTATCTATCCCAACTTACGAGCTTGAGGACAAACTCTTTCTCCAGGAGGGGAGTGCTGTTGTGGACTCCATAATATCCAGAGTAATCAGTAGACGCAAGGTTTAATTTATGCAATTCCTAATTTATATTGTTAGGAGGGTTTTATTGTAATTTCCTTCAAACTTGTGCCCTCAGGTTGGGCCTTTGCTTGTATGCATTCCCTAATCCCCTTTATAGGGAGGTTGAGTTGAGTACTGAATTAAGCATTGATCTAGACTAGACTAGTGTAAAAAAGATCGGGTTCTCTCTCTCACGAGGCCTAAGGTGTAAGCATCCTTCGAAAGCTTGGTTATCCTCACGTCTTCCGATCCAGAACCAGGAGGAGATCGTCTAGTGGCAGATCCATGGAAATGGGGCTTATCATGTAGGCACAAGATGTTTGATGAATAATGCCATTATTGTAACCAAAGGTTTGAAATTCACAAGATAGGTACTCTTTAGCATTATCTGATCAAAACACTTGTATTTTTTTTCCAAACTAAGTAAACACCATAGCATGAAATGATTTAAATATGGAAAAAATTTCAGATCATTCTTTAAACAGAAATAACAATGTGATTCGAGTAAAATCATCAACAAAGGTGACAAAATACTCAACATGAGATATGTTCGAGACACTTAAAAGTTTTTGAATTTAGGATCCCTTTACTAACATCTCGAGCAAGGTGAGAGAGGGAGAAAAAGACAAAAAGAAAAAAGAAAGCTCTCAGGTAGAGAGAAGAGAAGAAGAAAAAATGGAAGAAAGCATTTAAGTAAAAAGAGAACTTTACATGAGAGAGAAGTGGAGAACTACTTCACTTTGTTGATTTAATTCTAAGTACAAACCCCTCTAGTTATAGTAGAGGAAAATGGTAGAGTGCATATACAATCAAACTTCATTCTCCTAATTATATTCCAACTCTAACTCTTAAAGATAAGCCTATCATGATAAGATAACTCAACATTATTAGAAATCTACCATAACTCAAACTCAATTGATCTTCAAATCTTCCAACTCATGCTATCTTGTGTGATGACTCCTCTTGGCTTCTCACATCCTCATGGTGGGTCCCACCAACTCGTGCAACCATGGTGGGTTCTACATTGTAACACTCCCCCTCATGTTGGGGTGAGAAAACATCGTAAATGCCCAACTTGCTACAAATGGTGGACAAAATTTTAAGAGTGACTGATTTGGTGAGAATGTCTGCAACTTGGTTGTGTGAAGATATAAGCTTGAGAGATAATATGCCGGTTTGGAATTTTTCTCGTATGAAGTGGCAATATACTTCAATGTGCTTTGTTATGGAATGGAAGATTGGATTTAATGTGATATGTATGGCTGTCTAATTATCGCAATATAAATCCATAAGAGCTTCTTTATAGACTCTTAGTTAAGTGAGAAGAGATCTGATCCATAAAAGCACACTAACTGTGTGTGCCTTGACTTTTCATTCTACTTTTGCACACGACCATGCAACCACATTCTGCTTCTTGCTCCTCCATTTAACAATATTTCCTCCAACCATCGTACAATATCCCGAATTGGATTTTCTTTCACAGGGGATTTGGCCCAGTTTGCATCTGAGAATCCTTTGATGTTGAAGTGACCATGATTCTTATGGAGAAGCCCTCTTTCTAGAGCATGTTGTGGACTTGATAGCAGGACGAGTCATCCAGAGGCGATGCGGATGAGTTGGTAACTCAGAGGGTGGAAACACATACAAGTACTTTAAGATTTATAATTTTACTTTTTTTAGTTAAGTGGTAAGAGGTTATAGCCAGTGATGGCATTTTTGTAAAACTTTCATTTGAATTCCTTGGCGTGGTTGGCCTCTAAAAGGGCTCATGGAAATGAATGAAACAAGTTGAATTTCACTTAGAAAAGTATCGGTGTTCTCCTTACTCAAGGGTACAGTGTTGGGTTCCCTAGCCATGGATCAAGTCACCCGATGATCGTCTCTAGTTGCCAGGTTGAATGACTACGAAGGGAGTGATTTTGGGTGCTTAGAACACCCAATGGTGGATGACGAACTCAGGAAGGAAGAAGGTGAGGGATCGTTGTGAGATTTGAGCGTTCAAAGGAGCTCCACCCTTAGGCCTCATGAGAGAGAGAACCCGATCTCATTTACCTGTTGAACAATGCTTGCTTCATTCATCAACCGACATCCCTATAAAAGATGAGGGAACACACACCAAAAAAGGCCAACGAAAGGGCCATAAGTTTGAAGGAAATTACATCAATACCTACTAATTGCAATAGCTGGAAATTACATAAGCTACCCTCTACGCCTACTAGTTACTTTAGATACTATGGAGTCCATAACATCACTCCCCTCCTGGAGAACGAGCTTGTCCTCAAGCTCGAAGGTAGGTCTACTTGCCCGTACCAACGTCTCCATCCATGCACAAGTGTCAACCACGGTATCTGTGTCAGCCCTCGGGACTACAAAACTAGAGTTTCCAACCAGAGGAGCAACAATTTTTTTTTATATGACATAACCAACTCTCCTCAAAATGTCGGATCACCCACTGGTAGTTTTATGTGTGCCTTCTAGACCGCCTTGGTCGTGGTGCAGGAGCATCGACCTTCTCATTTTCATCTTCCTTGTCACCACTAGTTCCTTGTATGTCACCTTCAGCTTCAGAGTTTTTCTTTTCCTTGAGCGGTACTCGAACAGGAGCTCGTTCTGTCCACCAAAGATAACCCTATAATTGAGTGTTACAAGGACAACAACCACGGACACCCGAATGCCAATAGGAAGAGTAGGCTGACGCCCTCCCATCTCAAGGATATCAATGAGTTGGAACTTAGCTGCTGCTAAGAAGGGAATATCTACAATCCAATAGAGAACAACAAAGATCTGCTCATGAACAACAGAAAGTCCACCAGATGTTGCAACTTCCTCTTCCAGCTGCGTTTCCTTATCCAATGCAAATTGAGGCCTCCATGCAGTCACCTTGATAAATTCTGCAGTCTCCTCATCCCCAGCTAACAATAGATTGTAAAAAAAGACCCCATCCGACATCGTCCCTCTTTCAATTCCAATAACACAGCCAGGATCAGACTCACATTGAGGATTAGCAATCGGCGGTGCCTCCCATGCACCATCCACATCAGTGGCCCAATCTTCAGGCTTCTTAGTTTCGGTGTCATCAATCTCCTCTAGGTCATTATCCAACCATCTGTCTGGCTTCTCTATATCCTCAACTTCAAGTTCAATTGGAGCAATTTCATCCCAATTGTCCGGCTGTATAGCTCTAGGATCTGGAACCATGGCTCTCTCATCCCCATCCTCAAGTTTCTTATCATCTGGAGCTTGTATTGTCTTAGGTGGGATAAGTGGAGGCTCCCATTCAGCAGCATCAGGACCAAAATTCACTGGCTTAGTTCCCACTTTGAATTGGCCTTCAAACAGAAATAGAGAATTGCTATAAGGAGAAGTTGGAGTGAACGGGTCAGTATACTCTGCCAAAATTGCTGGTATGGGCAGCACAGGTTTGTAAACCGCTGTGAAAAGGACAATATCACCCAACTTCCAAATTTGCAAGTGGACCTGAAATCTAGAAATGGCATCACTATGATAGATAGAAATAATTCTAGCACACAAGCTAACCACGATCTCTATGACAGGAGCACCATAAGAAATCTGCACAGTAATAACAGCCCAGGCATTATCTGCCACCATGGCTTCCCCATTTGTAGAATGCAACATGTCCCCTTGTGGCAAAGCAAAAGATAGCCCCTGAACTACATATGGAACAAGGTTGCCATCCTGTCCGGGATAGAACTTTTTGAGAATGTCACAAATTATGGCAAGATTCTTTCTGGAGTGCCGCAGTAATTGTTGCACCACCTCTCTCGCATGAGTAACAGCAGGCTTCTCCATAGCGAGATACACTGTTGAAGCCCCTATCTCCAAACCTGTCCTCTAGATGGATGGAGGGGCTTTCTTCCAAAAATTTTGCAAGAAAATAAGAGGAGGTTTATAATCCCACAACTGAATGAAACAACCTGTTGAAAGGGACTATTACTGTTGGAACAATGACCAAAAATAGCCACACTATTGCAGTGTTCATCCACAACAAGATAATTCTTCCCAGAAAAAAAGTGATATAATTCCTCCACAAACAAAATGTCAGCACCCCGTTGTCAATTGGACTACCCAAAAGAATTCTATTTCCCTTCAGCAAGAAATATGAAAGATGTCTTTTAGCCATGCATGCAACAGAAATTGGAAGAGGCTCATTATTGCTGGTCTCAGCCGTAGAAAACTAAAACAACATCCAAAAAAAATTTGTGGCTGAAAAACATACATGGGATCCAAAAAATGAAACCCAAGGTGTTTAGATTGAATATTACTACTGGAAAAATGAAAAAGAACAAACACACTGGTGCTGTTCTCATCAACCATAATAAAAATTATCACCCATAGCATTTTGTCTACCGTTTCCAGAATACCCAAAATTAGGCCATCACACATTGCATATAGACAAACCCGAATTCCATCAAAATTGCTCTGTTGCTTTACTACATTGAACTGAAACCCTCCGTCCCCAATTTTAGAGCAGCGTTACTGCTGCTCAGGCTATTGGAGCCCCATCAACCGTATGGAACAACCGAATTGACCAAAAAATAGATGACATTTTAGAAGCTTACCCCCAATGGCGTTGAAGATGGTTCCCCACTGGACAGCCGAGAACGAGATTGAGACTGATAGTGAGAATCCAGAAGCCAAAGTCTAGCGGATTTGTTTTCGACGAAGCTTCCGGTTTTTCTGGTGGACTCTTGTTTCTGCTGGTGTGTGTAGATTTTTTGAGACAAAGGAGGGATGGCCGAACTAATTCGCTGTGTTTGAGTCAGATCTAAGTGCTTCCGTCTGCTATGCTAGAATATTTTCTGCTGGCCGTGAGAAGGGAAAGTGTGATGTCGAACCCAAATCAACCTGTCCTGACGAGATTGTGGCAGAAAACCCTTTCGATTTCCCAAAATCTGGGTCCCCTTCGTATGATTTCGGAAGTTCGGGGAGCTTTTTCGAGACAGAAAGCTCTCGGATTTTATGTGTCCTCTGGTCGGGAAGATGAACAGAAGAAGGGTTTGATGCTGAACCCCATTCCGGATTTTCCAAAGAAGGGTGTGATGAATACCCTCCCGATTTCGGAATATCAGAGTCCCCAATTTCGAATGTCGCCGCCGCTGGAGAGACCGAGCCCTCTCTCTGATTTTTTGTGTCTCCTGCCCATCCACGACAGTGTCCTGGTCGACTGCCTGTTGTTTAGTGTGTATTTTGTGCTCGGAGATTTGAGGTCATATGATCGGTTCTGTAGCAACATGTTGCTTCCTTGCAATTTTTTTTATGTGAGCTGCACTCCATTCCCACATTCTTTCACTCCATTCCCGCATTCTTTTCACTCCATTGCCAATCCACCGTGCACTCTCTTTTGCCATTTCTCTGTGCATCGACATCCATTCTTCTAGGGATATTTCTTTGTGCATTGCTATCCATTCTTCTTGGCTTATTGTGTTCCCGCTCTGAGAGCCCCTTGGAGTGGGATGAGCAGGACGCAGAGGAGGCACTGGTGGGTGGGGGGGGGGGGGTGGGGGGGACATATCGGGGTACTCTGTAGGGCGTGTGGAACTGCTCTGAAGGGGAGACTCTCAGGGACCCTGAAGTTGGAGAAGCTGCAGTAGACTCTCCTTAATTTCATGCATCTCTATGCGCATAGCAGTTCGAATCTCATCAATGGAGGTGCACAATTCCGCCGGAGAGGAGGAATCGTCCAAGGTGGTCCACTCTAATACCACAATGTTGGGTTCCCTAGCCATGGATTGAGTCACCCGACGATCTCCTCTAGCTGCCAGGTTGAATGACGATGAAGGGAGTGATTTTGGGTGCTTAGAACTCAGGAAGGAAGAAGGTGAGGGATCGTTGTGAGATTTGAGCTTTCAAAGGAGCTCCACCCTTCGTGAGAGAGAGAACCCGATCTCATTTACCTATTGAACAATGCTTGCTTCATTCATCAACCGACGTCCTTATAAAAGATGAGGGAACACACACCAACAAAGGCCAACGAAAGGGCCATAAGTTTGAAGGAAATTACATCAATACCTACTAATTTTAAAAGCTGGAAATTACATAAGCTACCCTCTATGCCTACTAGTTACTTTAGATGCTATGGAGTCCATCACATACAAGTCTCCCCTCGACGAGTCTGGTCTCATCCCCTCATTCCACCTACTCTTCCCATCCTCTTATCGCCAACATTGGGCGCCGAGGCAAGTCTGGTCGTCTTGGTTTAAACCCTGCACCTCTTGACGATCCCTCCCTTCGTCAAGTCACGAGGTCCATGGTCCAGGACCGTAATAGAGCACTTTCAAATATCGTAATATCCTCTCTTGTGCATGCTAGTGACCGAGTTGTGGTTTGTGGATGTATTGACTCACCACACTTATTGCATTCGATATATCTGGCCTTGTTACTCCGAGATAAATAAGTTTTCCCACAACTTTGATATTTTCTGATATCCACATCTTCTTCAGTACTTGGACATAACCTTGTATTTGAGTACATAGGGGTTTCTCCTAGTCTACACCCCATCATTCCTATCTCCTCCAGTAGATCAAAGACATACTTCCTTGAAGATAGTACAATCCCATGTCTAGACTGTAGTACTTCAATACCCA
Organism: Aristolochia californica; assembly: GCF_029961685.1. Classification (NCBI taxonomy): domain Eukaryota; kingdom Viridiplantae; phylum Streptophyta; class Magnoliopsida; order Piperales; family Aristolochiaceae; genus Aristolochia; species Aristolochia californica. Next base: position 33,252,615 of record NW_027181881.1, on the reverse strand, counting down.
AAAAATATTTAAGTAGTCCAAGATCTTTTGTCTTGAATTCTGTACATATTTTTTCTTTGGTTTCCAGGATGCCCTTGAGATCATTTTCGGTGAAAATAATATCATCAACATATACTGCCAAAATTACCTTGCCTTTAGGTGTGTCTTTAATAAATACAGAGTGATTGTTGTGGACTCGATAGTGGACTGAGTCATCCAGAGGTGACGCGGCTGAGTTGGTAACTCATAAGGGCGTACAACACCATTAGGAATTATATCTTGATTTTATTTAAATATTTTGTAAGAGGAAAGCCACAATGGCATTATTTTAAAACTCTCTTTTGGATTGCCTTGGTGTGATTATGTTATGGGACATCTTGATTATGGGCCTGGGTTAAGTATCTATGTCTTCCGCTACTAACAGGCCGGTCTTTTGGGTAGTATTGGCTAGGTGCTTAACATTTGGTATTAGAGCCAACCCTCGATCGCGAGTTCGATTCCCGGCAACGATGCAGAGGCTGGATTTAAATACTGGTAGGCCATAGGATAAAAACCCGAGTTGGGCCAGTGTCGTTACGTCGCGCGCAAAGGCTGGATTAAAATATAGGTAGGCCGTAGGATAAAAACCCGGGTCGGGCCTGTGTCGTTGCACCGCCGTGGTCGCCGGCTCACGATGGGGGGTGTGATGTTATGGGACATCTTGATTATGGTCCTGGGTTAAGTACCTATGTCTTCCGCTCCAAACAGGCCGGTCTTTTGGGTAGTATTGGCTAGGTGCTTAACAGATTAACCTTTAAGTGGGCTCACTGGGGTGAAGAAGGTTAAGCATAATTTACACTAATTGAGGATCAGCGTTCTCCTTCATTGAACCTAGGATCGACGTTCTCCTTGAGGAATCCAAGGTTCAGGTTTTTGTTTGACGAGCCTGACTTCTTTTTTCCCTTCGATTCATCACTCCATCCCTCCATTCAATTCCATTCCGTTTTTCTATCTCAAGTTCAACATCATAGGTCGCCCGAGTAGATCAGGGCATCCTGGTTTAGCCTCTGAGTTAAAAAATGATCTCTCCCTTCGTCGAATCACACGATCCATGGTCAGGGACCACAAAAATTTGGTATCAGATCAAGCCAGCATGGGAGAGTCGTCCAACAATGAGGAATTGCTAGCCAAAATCGGAGAGATGATACACGCAGGGCAAGAAGAGAGTGAGGGGTGACTAGTTGCGTTGGTAGACATCAGAGTCTCTCACCAGGTAAATTTACAAGTTGAAACTTTATCTAATAAAATAGATGAATTGATTGGGGCAAGAAACCAAACCCCTCGAGAAAGGGGGGAGAAGCCTTGCGACCAGGCAAGGGGAACAATATGTTGGATGCACAGAGCATCCAACACTCGGAGGGGGGTTTTAGTCTAGGAGGAGGAACAAATTCCGAGATACACAAAATTGGACTTCACAATTTTTAATGGGTTTGAGGACCCTTTGATTTGGCTTTATAGGTGTGAATTTTTTTTCTCACCAAAGGACGGCTGAAATAGACAAGGTGGGATTGGCCGCCTTTCACATGCTCGATGAAGCATAGCTATGGGGCCATTAGTTAGAATTGGAGAATCCGAATTTAGATTGAGATAAATTTAAAGAGTTGTGTACAATTCGGTTTGGGCCACCGGCTCAAAGCAACCCATTGGGGGATCTAGTGCTGCTACGCCAAACAGGTAGTGTACAGCACTATAAAAAATTATTCCAAGAAAAATTGGCAAGGGCCGGCAAGGTTATCAAGGTGGACCAACAGGTAGGTCTGTTTACAACAGGCTTGAGAGAGTCCCTACCCTTAGAAGTGGAACTCCTTGCCCCTACTATTGTAGCAAGAGCAATGAATTTGGCCAGAACATTAGAAGCCAAACAAAAGATTTTATTCCGAAGGCCTAATTGGCAAGGAGGGAAACCTAGTGCTGGAACCACCTCCACAGGTCAACCATCGTGCACTAAAGTTACTGCCGGTGCTCCTATAGCCCCTAAGCCTTGTCCTTCTCAACCGGCATTCATCAGGAAATGGAACAGGGCCGAGATGGAAGAAAGAAGGTCAAAAGGATTATGTTATAATTGTGATGAGCAGTACACATTTGGGCATCAATGTAAAAAATTATTTTGGTTGGAAGTGGATGATGAGGAGGAAGAAGAGCCAGAGGTGGAAGAACCTGCAATTTCTATCCACGCCATCATCGGACTCCAGTCCACCAAAACCATGCAAGTATGTGCCTTAGTCAGCGAGCAACCACTCTTAAGTCTGGTGGACTCAAGGAGTACTCATAATTTTTTGAGTTTCACTGCAGCCCAACATTTAAAACTTCAGATGCAACCTCGGCTAATAGCTTCAGTTTCAATGGCTAATGGAGAAAATATTCCAAGTTATGGGGTCAGCAAGGCAGTTATGTTTTCAATTGAAGGTCAACAATTTTCTGCAGAATTTCTCATCATACCACTAGCAGGATTTGATATGGTTTTGGGCATTAAATGGCTCCAAACGTTGGGACCAATCTTGTGAGGTTTCACTGCATTGACCATGAGGTTTAAGTTGGTAGGCCACACGGTAACTTAATGGGTCATAAGACTGAAGTTTTGGCACATTTAAATGTACTTCAGGAACAACAACATCCGACTACTACCTTAGAAAATTTGTTGGATAAGTTTACTGACCTCTTTCAAGAACCTACGGCTCTACCGCCATCGAGACACTGTGACCTCCGGATTTGTTTGAAGGCTGGCTCCAAAGTGGTAGTTGTGCTCCCTTATCGCTACCCACACCTGTAAAAGGATGAAATTGAACGACAATGCAAACTTATGCTCGAACAAGGCCTCATTCGACCGAGTAAGTCCCTTTTCTCTTCTCCAGTATTATTGGTCAAGAAACATGACAATACTTGGAGGTTTTGCGTGGACTATCGAGAATTAAATGCCAAGACTATCAAGGACAAGTTTCCTATACCAGTAGTGGATGAGTTATTAGATGAATTACACGGGGCTCAATTTTTCACTAAGTTGGACTTGCGTTCGGGGTATCATCAAGTCCGCATGTACCCTCCAGATATTGAGAAGACAACATTCCGTACTCATCATGACCACTTTGAATTCATCGTGATGCCCTTCGGTCTCTCAAATGCTCCTTCAACATTCCAGGCATTAAAGAATGTTTAGTGCCTATCTCCAAAAATTTGTTTTAGTATTCTTTGATGATATATTATTTTTCAGCAAGTCAGGGACTCAACATTTAGAAGATCTACGTCTGGTTTTCCAACTTATTCGAGCCCATCACCTTTACTTAGAAGGACCAAGTGTACCTGTTATGGACTCCATAGCATCCTAAGTTATCAACAGACGTAGGAATTAAAGTATGCTATTTCCCTTTGCATGTATGTTGAATTTGGTTTGGTTTGGTTTGGTTTGAATGTAATTTTGCATGAACCATGTGATCCATGGGTCTGAGTTGTAATTTCGTCCCCAAACCTATTTATTGGGACAAAGAACTGAATGAAGATTAAGCACTGAATCAATCAGTCTTAGCCAGGTTGGATTCTCCCTCAGAGGTCCAGGTCGAGCCTCCTCAAGGCTCAATCCATTTCCACCATTACACATTCCAAGAACAGGAGTTCTCTTCCAGCGTCAACAACCAATCTGGAGGGAAGAGAGGGAAGAGAGGGAAGAGAGGGAAGAAGGGTGACAAGATTCATGGCTCGAGAAGATCCCAACATCTTGGTATCAGACAGGTCTACCCTTGGGGATTCCTCTTTCCCAAAGGATTTTGTCAACTGATTGAGGAAAATCTTTAGAGGACAGAGTGTCAATATCAATCCATTGACAAGGTTTGTCAGACCACTGCTGACCTGCGTTCGGCCATGGCAGCCATGGATGCATCAATCCAGCTCCTCCTCCACCGACAGGAGGACAATGGCCTTCGAGTGCCACCGCCGGGAAGCTATACACCACCGGTAGAGCACCACCCACGACAGCTGCACCACAGACATCCCCCATTGGGACCTCATGCTACTGCCCCTAATTCGGTTCCCAGGTATGTGAAATTGGACTTTACTACATTTGATGGGTCTAAGGACCCCTTGATCTGGTTACACCGATGTGACCAGTTCTTTTACCATAAAAAAACACCGGCGGATGACCGGGTTCAGTTGGCCGCATTCCATATGCTTGATGAAGCGCTTCTATGGTTCCACCAATTCAAAAATGAACATTTGGTTCCGGATTGGGATGTATTTAAGCAATCTTGCATGATGAGGTTTGGTCCTCCAGCCAGTAGCAATCCGTTGGGCGAATTGGTGAATTTGAAACAGACGGGCACAATTGAAGTGTACCAAAAGACCTTCCAGGAATGTGTTATGGTCCCTAGCCATGGATATAGTAACTCGGCAAGTTGAATATGAATCCAACACTGTTTGAGGGTTTCTTATCACGTTTTTTTGTGAAAATAACTCTCTTATACTTCTCCTTTCACGTTAGGATTGAAAAAGATTTTGGTTTTCTCAATTATAGATGCAACCAGCAAGTTAAAGGACTGTTTAAGCACTCAGATATGAAACCCCTCTTTTATGATTCATGTCAAGAGGGTTTTACTTGCTGTAATGACTCAAGAACAACCCCTTTCCCTTTACTGAATTCATTCCCCTTGAAAATGAGTTTCCATTTCTTAGTTATGAACGAACCTAGCTAGTGAATGAAGCTCCTTGAGGCCCCAATGTGGAACCCCCTTTCTTATGGCTCACGTCAAGGTAGGGTTTCCAATCCTTACGTAAAAGAGAAACATAAATCTAATCTCAATGCTTGGAATAAGATTAGCAAATACCTCTAGACGTCAACACCCAACCAGCAACAAGAACTCGTCCTCCTTCCTGGGTAGACTCACGTCAAGACCTCTCCTTTTTTGGAATTTCTATGAAGAGGTAGTCTCTCCCTTGCAACTTGGAATAGAAGGGTGCTTCCTCTTCTTCTTCCTCCCACGATCTCCTCAAAGACTCTCCAATGGATGCAGCAAACCACCAAAGAGAGTTCAAGTCAAGAACCCTAGAATAGGGAGCCTAACAATAACCTAATTACTCTAGATTATGCTAATTCTGAACTTGCTTTATTTCTCCATCCTTACCCCTTAAATAGGTTAATTAACATCAACATAGGTTAGGGTTATAAAACCCAATTCTACCCCTACCTTTAAGTCTTATTACAAATCAATAAAATTCAAAATTAAAAGCAACATAAATAATAAAAGTAAAGTATATGACTCAGTGTTATTGAATCCATAACAGAACGCTCGGCCAGAGCCAGTACCAATGTCAAACCCTCCTAGTATGTTAACCTTTTTACTGCTGGCTTGACAGAGGCCCTGCTTCTGGAGGTTGAATTACACCAACCTAGAGATTTGGACCACGCTATGAACTTGGCTAGGACCATTGATATTAAACAACGAGTTCTGAAGGAATCCCTAGTCCGAAGACCAGCTTGGCCAAGCAGGGCGGCTACCACTGCGCCCTCACCCTAATTTAGGGCCTCCATGTACTGGACACAATGCAGCTCCACGTGCAGAGAGTTCTTCCTCCACTACGCCAATACCATACATAAAAGAATTGAATAGACAAGAGATGGAACAGAGGAGGGCAAAGGATCTTTGTTTTAATTGTGAGGAACAGTATGTCTAGGGTCAAGATGCAAGAGATTATTTAGTGTGCTTCTCTGTGAGGATACTGAGGAAATACTCCCAGAAGAAGACAATGTTGAGACAGAACATGATGCCCCAGCTATTTCACTCCATGCCATGACTGGCTTGCACAGTTCCAACACAATGCAAGTTCGAGCCAAGTTGCACTATCTACAGTTACTAGCCTTAGTTGACTCTGCCAGCACGCACAACTCCATAAGTCAGCCAGCGGCAGAACAACTTGGGTTGATAATCAAGCAGAAAATATGCCTCTTAGTCGTAGTGGCCAATGGGGCCAAAATCGCTAGTGTGGGTATCTCTAAAACCACCCCCTTTTGTATTGAGAGCCACTCCTTTATTGCCGATTTCTTGGTAATTCCACTGGAAGGATTTGATTTGGTACTCGGAGTTAAGTGGCTCCAAATGTTGGGGCCTATCTTGTGGGGTTTTCAGGCCTTGACCATGACCTTCACAGAGGGCCAGCGTCAGATCACCTTGCATGGCACACATGCTACTGTGCCCTACACACTTCAGGCAGTTCAGGTCCAAAGCGCCGAGCACTATAAGTTATCTCAATTACTTATAGACTTTGAAGATTTATTTTAGGAACCTACTGCTCTTCCGCCTATTCACCACTGTGATCACCGCATCAGATTGAAACTGGGGACAGAACCTGTGGTGGTTCGGCCTTACCGTTACCCCCACTTACAGAAGGACGAAATTGAGAGACAATACCAAAATATGCTTGCCCAGGGAATTATTCAGCCCAGCAGGTCTCCTTTCTCATCCCCAATGTTATTGGTTAAAAACACATGACAAGTCCTTGAGATTTTGTGTGGACTACAGGCAGCACAATGCTAACACAATTAAAGACCAATTTCCCATTCCCATGGTGGATGAGCTGTTAGATGAGTTACATGGCTCCACTATATTAACAAAGCTAAACTTGAAGTCAGGTTATCATTAGATTAGAGTTCATCCTTCAGATGTAGAGAAGACTGCGTTCCGCACGCACCATGGGCATTTCGAGTTCCTAGTGATGCCCTTTGGTCTCTCCAATGCGCCATCCACTTTCTAGGCCCTCATGAATGAGGTATTAGTTCTATCTTATGGAAATATGTTCTTGTCTTTTTTTTTTATGATATATTGGTTTAAAGCGAACATTGGGACGCAAATCTTCAGCATCTTCACCAGGTATTTACTCTCCTACGTTCACATCATTTGGTTTTAAACAAGTCCAAATGTTGTATGGACACACCCGAGGTGGCATACTTGGGCCACGTTATTTCTGCAGTTGGGGTGAAGGTTGACCAGAGCAAGATTCAGGCTGTCACAGAATGGCCTCCTCCCATATCCATCACAACGTTAAGGAGATTTTTGGGCCTTGCTGGTTATTACAGAAAATTTATCCGCAACTACGGACAGATTGCAGCGCCGCTCAACAATCTCCTCAGGAAAAATGCTTTCAGCTGGTCCGTGCCAGCGGATCATTCTTTTTAGCAGTTGAAGGCAGCCTTAACTTCAGCGCCGATTTTCCAGCTACCGGACTTTGATGAATTGTTTGTAGTGGAAAGTGATGCTTCAGGGGGGGGGGGGGGGGGGGGGGGGGGGATTGGGTGCAGTGTTACAACAACAAGGCCACCCAGTCGCTTATTTCAGCAGACAACTTGGCCAACTCCATCACAAACTCGTGGCTTATGAAAGAGAATTGATCAGTTTATCTGAAGCCATCCAGCATTGGAGGCCCTATCTCTGGGGGTGCCCATTTCTTTTTCAGACCGATCATTCGAAGCTGAAGTATCTTCTTGAGCAGCATCTCACCACCTCTCCTCAGCAGCACTGGTTGAGTAAACTGATGGGGTTTGACTTTACTGTTGACTATAAACCTAGTAGTCTGAATGTGGGGGCCGATGCCTTGTCTCGTTGGGACATTCCAGAGTCACAATTGCATGCTATCAGTCAGATCAGAAGTCTTTTGTTGGATTCTATTAGGGAGGAGACACATCAGCATCCAGAACTCATTGCCTTATATCATGATATTCAGTAGGGGACCTCACATAGCCATTGGATGATCCAGGATCGTCTTATCCTATTCAAAAATAGGATTTTTCTGCACCCCACCTCACCACTCATTACCAGCATCTTAACCTCTTTCCATGATAGTACACATGAGGGCAGACAGAAAACATATATCCGCCTAAGTCGCGAATGTTTTTGGAATGGTATGAAGAGAAGTGTAATAGAGTATGTGGCAGCTTGTCTGACTTGTCAATAGAACAAGGCCGAATCATTAAGTCTAGTAGGGTTGCTCCAACCTCTTCAGCTACCGTCACAGGTATGGTAAGATATTTCTATGGACTTCATTGATGGTCTTCCCATCTCTTCAGGAAAATTCGTTATATTTGTAGTGGTTGACCGCTTCTCCAAGTATGGCCATTTCCTCCCTTTGGCACATCCCTACACAACAGCTCATGTGGCTCAGCTCTTCATGGATAATATTGTCCGGTTACATGGGGTGCCTACGTCCATTACCAGTGACAGGGATGCCATCTTCACCAATATGTTATGGAAAGAACTCTTTAAGCTGCAAGGCACCAAATTGGGGTTCTCTTCCGCCTACCACCCGCAGACTGATGGACAGACCAAGGTGGTCAACAGGACACTTGAGATGTATCTCCGTTGTTTTGTGGGGGACTCACCTAAATGGTGGGTTCAGTGGCTGGCATGGGCCAAATTCTGTTATAACACATCATACCACATTGCACTTGGCACTACTCCGTTCAAAGGTAGTGTACTGTAGAGATCCGCCTCAGCTTTTATCGTATGAACCAGGTGCATCCAAGGTCGCCACCTTGGACCAGGCTTTAGCCGAAAGGGATGCCATGCTCAGTGAGGTACGCACTCATCTCCAGGCCCAATAGGCCATGAAACTCTATTATGATAAGAAGCACCGGAACGTGTTCTTCTCTCCAAGGGATTATGTGTGGCTACATCTCCAACATTACTGGCAACTTTCACTGACAACCTCCAAACGTCACAAACTCTCCCTGAAATATTATGGGCCCTTTCAGGTGTTGGACCACATTGGCACAGTTGTCTACCACTTGTAGCTTCCACCAGAAGCCAAGATCCATAATTTGTTTCATGTCTCCCAATTCAAGGCCTTCCAGGGAGACTCCTCATTCCTACACACACCTCTGCCACTGTTACATGAGGGTCGGGTCCTTTCTACTCCAGTGCAGGTGTTGTAGGCTCATCGCATTCATGGTGATTGGGAGGTTCTAGTGCAGTGGGCTGATACTGACCCCATTGACACTACATGGGAGTCCTTAGTTGCTCTTAGAGCTCTCTACCCCTCTTTCGAGCTTGCGGACAAGCTCTTTCTCCAGGAGGGGGGGGGGGGGGGGGGGGGGGGGGGGTGATGTTATGGATTCCATAGCATCCCGAGTTATCAATAGACGTAGGAATTAAAGTTTGTTATTTCCCTTTGCATGTATGTTGAATTTGGTTTGGTTTGGTTCGAATATAATTTTGCGTGAACCATGTGACCCATGGGTCTGAGTTGTAATTTCGTCCCCAAACCTATTTATTGGGACAAAGAGCTGAATGAAGATTAAGCATTGAATCATTTAATTTTAGCCAGGTCGGATTCTCCCTCAGAGGTTCAGGTCAAGCCTCCTCAAGGCTCAATCTATTTCCACCATTACACGTTCCAAGAACAAGAGTTCTCTTCCAGTGTCAACAACCAATCTGGAGGGAAGAGAGGGAAGAAGGGTGATAAGATCCATGGCCCGGGAAGATCCCAACAATACCTTTGGTAGAAAACAAGTGGCGTATCTGGGGCACATCATTACAACATCGGGGGTTACAGTGGACCCAGAAAAAATTGCAGCTATCACACAGTGGCCTCAACCAGCAATATTTCAGCATTACGGAGTTTTTTGGGCTTAGCGGGATATTATAGAAATTTCATTCCAAATTATGCACCCCTAGCAGCTCCTTTATCCAACCTTCTACGATGCAATGCCTTTCATTGGAATGAAGACATGGGAAAAGCATTCCAAACACTCAAGCAAGCACTGGCCACTACGCCTATCTTACAGTTACCAGATTTTGAGGATGTATTCGTAGTAGAATGTGATGCCTTAGGAGGAGGTATTGGGACGGTGCTGCAACAATCACAACACTCTATTGCCTATTTCAGCCGTCAACTAGCACTCCACCATCACAAATTACCCGCTTACGAACGCGAACTCATTGGCTTTGCTAAGGCGGTCCACCATTGGAGACCTTGTGGGGCAGATATTTTATCATCCGCACTGACCACTATAGTTTGAAATTTTTGTTAGATCAGTACATCTCCACTCCCCCCAACAACATTGGATTAGTAAATTACTGGGATTTGATTTTAGGGTGGAACATAAGGCGGGTACATTGAATAAAGCAGCTGATGCCCTCTCACGCAGATCAGAAGTTCCAATGCAAATTGTGTGCCATTAGTCATCCCAAACCTCTACTCTTGGACTCCATAAAGGAGGAAAATAAACGCACACCAGAATTGCAAGAGTTGTTTCAGCAAATTGCCATAGGAAAAATGCCTCCAAAATGATCCCTTCATGACAACCTCATTTTATATAACAAGCGCATTTATTTATCTCACTCTTCTCCTGTGGTGGCCAAGGTGTTATCATCTTATCATAACAGTTATCATGAAGGAATTCAAAAAACATTAATTCAGATCCGCGGGGATTTTTATTGGGCAGGTATGAAATCTTCAATTGCATCATATGTAGCTGCTTGTCAAGTGTGTCAGGCGAACAAGACAAATCATTTAAGCCCAGCGGGGGTGCTGCAACTGCTCGAGCTTCCCACACAGGTTTGGTTAGACATCTCTATGGATTTTATTGAGGGTCATCCTAAGGCTTTGGGGAATTCTATTCTTTTTGTGGTCGTGGAAAGATTCTCAAAATATGCACACTTCGTCCCATTGGAGCACCCTTATACAATGGAGACAGTAGCACAAGTATTTTTCGCATATATTGTTCGACTACATAGTATTCCGGCATCAATTTTAAGTGATCGGGATGTAGTCTTTACCAGTTAATTCTGGAGAGATCTTTTCAATTTATGTGGCACCAAACTCAATTATTCCTCAGTGTATCACCCTCAATCGGATGGCCAAACAGAGGTGGTGAACCACACCATTGAAATGTATTTACGGTGTTTGGTCGGAGACCGCCCTAAACGGAGGGTGGAATGCATTCCTTGGGCGGAGTACTGTTACAATACTTCCTTCCACATTTCCTTACAAGAGACACCATTCCGAATATTATATGACCAGGATCCCCCTTGTTTACTTTCTTATGTTCAGGGTTCCACCAAAGCAGACGCCGTTGACCAAGCTCTGATGGATCGAGATCAATTGTTGGCATGTACTATCCAACGACTTAGATAAGCTCAAGAAAGGATGAAGGACTATTATGATCAGGGCCACCAAGATATTCAGTACAATCCGGGTGATATTGTGTGGCTACGTCTCTAGCCTTACCGTCAAAATTCTCTAGTGGTCAGTCGGCACAAGCTTTCTCCGAAATATTTTGGGCCCTTCAACATTACTCACCGCGTGGGTCAGGTCGTATATATGCTGCAGCTTCCTCCGGAGTCCAAGATCCACAATGTTTTTCATGTCTCTCTCCTCAAGCCATTCAAAGGAACCGAACCACCTTCCACTTCCTCTTTACCACCCATTGAGGACGAACAAGTTTCTCTCATGCCAACCAAAATTTTGAAGGCTCGCCAGAATCAGAATGGAAGGGAAGTGTTAGTTCAGTGGTCTCACACCGACACCAAAAATGCCACTTGGGAGGACCTCGACATCTTTCAGTAGGTCTACCCTACATTCGAGCTTGTGGACAAACTCGTTTTCCACGAGGGGAGTGATGTTGTAGACTCGATAGATGACCGAGTCATCTAGAGGCAATACGGCTGAGTTGGTAACTCATAAGGATGTGCAACACCATTTGGAATTATATCTTGATTTTATTTAATTATGTGGTAAGATGTAACCCACATTGGCATTATTGTAAAACTCTCTTTTGGATTGCCTTGGCATGATTAGCCTTTAAGTGGACTCATGGGGGTGTAGAAGGTTAAGCAGAATTTACCCTAATTGAGGATCAGGGTTCTCCTTCATTGAACCTAGGATTGGCGTTCTCCTTGAGGAATCCAAGGTTCAAAGTCTCCATTTGACAAGCCTGACTTATTTTCTCCATTCGATTCATCAGTCCATCCCTCCATTCCATTCCATTCCATTTTTCTATCTCAAGTTTGTCATCATAGATCATGTCGTCTTGGTTTAGCTTCTAAGTTACAAAACGATCTCTCCCTTCGTCGAATCACATGATCCATGGTCAGGGACCACAACAGTGATCTACCGAACATCTGTGAAATCCAGCTTGTATGAGGGCTTGACTAAAAAGTTCAAATAATGCTTGAGGAGACTGTTTCTGACCATAGAGGGATTTCTTCAATCGACATACCAACTTGTCCTGAACCACATAACCAGGTGGTTGATGCATATAAATTTCTTCCTTGATATCCCCATTAAGAAGCCACAAGAGATAATAAGATACGTATCAAATTCATTTTTGCCACCAGAGAGAATGTTTCCACATAATCAATTCCATAACACTATGTATAGACTTTAGCAATGAGGTGAGCCTTATGTCGAGCAATGGACCCATCTGGATTGTGTTTCACTATAAAAACCCACTTGCAACAGACAGGTTTCTTACCTGATGGACGAGGAACCAGAACCCATGTCTGATTTTCATATAGTGCTTGCATTTCTTCTTCCATTGCCGCCTTCCACCCTAGATTTTTGAGCGCCTCCTGATAGGATTATGGAACTGATATGGAGGAGATAGATGAAAAAAATTGACAACATAAAGGGGATAAACGATGGTGAGGCACAAAATTAGTTATGGGGTGAGAAGTAGAGGGCGTAGTGCAAGTCATGGGTTCTTTCCATAAGGCAATGGGACGAGTATCATATTGTGGGCCAAAAACAATAGGAGAAGATGGACTTACCTCAGTGGGATCCATAAACTCAGCAGGTGTGGTGTCAACCAATGTGTCTAGGGGTTGAGTAGTTTTCGTAGCATGGGGCACAACCGGTCGAGGAGATGTTGGTGTTGAAGAGAGACTTGGAGGAGCACTGTTACAATAGAATGAAGAGTCTTCAAAAAAGGTGACATCCCTGGACACAAGTAAGCGTTGGAGAGTGGGATTATAGAAAACATAACCCTTTTGTGTGAGAAAGTATCCTAAGAAGATACACTTGAGAGATTTGGGATCAAGTTTACTGTGTTTAGGGGAGGTAATATGAACAATGCATTGACAACCAAAGACTTTTAAAGGTAGTGAAAAAGGATCATCACGTGGCATCAATAAAGAATAAGGTGATGTATTACCAAGAATGGGTGACGGTAGCTGATTTATAAGAAAACATGCAGTAAGAATGACATGCGGCCAATAAAAGTATGGAACTTTCATAGCATATAGTAAACTGCGAGCTACCTCAAGAATATGACGGTTCTTCCGTTCTGCTACACCATTTTTTTGAGGGGTGTAGGCACACGATGTTTGATGTATAATAAAATTATTCTAACAAAAGGAGTCATGGTCTCTGGAAGTATATTCTTTTGCATTATCAGATCGAAGTAATTTTATTTTCTGACCAAACTGAGTGAGTACCATAGCATGAAACGATTTAAAAATCAATGGTATTTCGTAACGTTCTTTAAAAAGAAATAACCAAGTGGTATGAGTGAAGTCATCAATAAATGTAATAAATTACTTGACTTGGGGAAATATTTGAGATGCTCAAGGTCCCCCCATACATCTGTATCGATTAAGGAAAAAGGAGTAACACTTTTAACTTTTGGACAAGGTGAGTATGTAGTCCTCTGGTGTTTACTCAGTTGATAGACTTCACAATTTAATTTTGACCTTGCTTTAAGAGTAGGAAAAATATGATGAAGAGATTGTGCAGATAGATGTCCCAACCGGTTGTGCCATGGCCTTGTCTTAGTTTTTCTAGTTGAAATAATATTTATTTTTGGCACATCCAGGTAGTAGAGCCCCCCTTGTTCACGGACTCCACCAATCACTTGCTTCGTGATAAGATCCTAAAACACACAAGAAGTGGGTGAGAAAGTGATAGAGCAATTAAAATATTTGGTGAGATGACTAACAGATAAAAGATTCAAGGGAAAAGTAGGAACAAAAAGGATATCTATGAGCGGAAGTGATGGTGTAACAGAAGTGGATCATTTCCTCAGAACTTTAGATTGAGAACCATCAGTTATGGAAACAAATTTAGGATAAAGACACGAAGAAACTGAGTGTAATAGAGTTTTGTTACCTATGAGATGCTCGGAGGTTCCTGAGTCAATTATCCAAGATGAAGAGGAGGCAAATAACATACTTGAAACGGTGATGGCAGCGGTAGTTGAGGAGGAACTTGGAGAAGAACCTATCATTGTTTTCATTTTCTAGAACAAGTCATACTCATCATATGTAAGTGTTTTCTTTTCTTTTGATGTGGTTGACTGGTCTTCCTTTGTATCACTTACCACGAATTGATTAGCCTTCGTCCAGTCTAGTTTGCCATTAGCTTTATAATATGTTTTTATAGAGTGGCCATATCTTCCACAATAGGTGCACTTGTTGAATTTAGGATCCCTTTCCAATATTTCGAGCAAGAGAAGGGAGAAAGAAAAAGAAGAAAAGGGAAGAAGAGCTCTTGGGTAGAGAGAAGAGAAGAGGAAAAGAGAGATGTGCACCAAGCAAAGAGAGAGAGACATTTACTCAAGAATGAATTGTGTAACTTGATTAATTCCGAATTACAACACCTCTATTCATAGTAGAGGGAGTGATAGAGTCCTTATACAATTAACTTTCAATCTCCTAATTACATTCCAACTCTAACTCTCTAAGATAAGTCTATCATGAAAAGATAACACAATCTACTAGAGGTCTAATATAAGTTGAACTAGAACTCTTCCTCAATAACATGGACATAAGGGAGGAGGCTAGCTCCCTGCCTTATCATTGTGGGTCCCACATGATCTTCCAACTCATATTGATAAGATTACCAACTTGTGGTATCTTTGTGGGCCCCACTTGATCTTCAAGTCTTCTAACTCATTTCAGCTTGTGTTTCTTATCTTCTTAACTCGTGCTAGCTTGGGTGAGGACTCTTTTTGGAATCCCACGTTCTCATTGTTGGTCCCACCAGCTCGTGCACCATGGTGGGTCCCATATTGTAACATTCCCCCTCAAGCTGGGGGTAAGAAAACATCGTAGATACCCAACTTGCTGCAAATGGTAGACAGAATCTTGTGAGTGATCGACTTGGTGAGAATATCTACAACTTGATATATGCCTTAGAGATAAAAAGCTTGCTTGGAGTTTTTCTCGTATAAAATGGCAGTCCACATTAATATGCTTTGTTCTTTCCTGGAAGACTGGATTTGATGTAATGTGTATTGCTTCTTAATTATCACAATATGGATCCATCAGAGCTTCTTTGTAGAATCCCAAATTAGTGAGAAGAGATCTTATCCATAGGAGTTCACTAACAATGTGTGCCATGGCTATGTATTCTTCTTCTGCACTAGATCGTGCTACTAAATTTTGCTTCTTGCTTTTCCATGTAACCAAATTCCCTCCAACCATCGTAAAAAATATCAAAGTAGATTTTCTATCATCCGGGGATCCAGCCCAGTTTGCATCTGAGAATCCTTAGATGTTGAAGTGACCATGATTTTTATAGGGAAACCCCTCTTCTTGTAGTTCCTTTAAGATATCATAGTATCCTTTCAAGTGCTTGCCAATGACTAAGTTATGGCTTGTGCAATATATTGACTCACCACACTTATTGCATATGATATATCTGGCCTTGTTACACATAGGTAAATAAGTCTTCCCACTAGTCTTTGATGTTTCCCAATATCTATATCTTCCCCAGTGCCTCCACATAATTTTGTATTTGAGTCCATAAGAGTTTTTGTTGGTTTGCATCCCAGCATTCCTGTCTTCTCAAGTAGATCAAGGGCATACTTCCTTTGGGATAGCACAATCCCATGTCTAGATTGTAATACTTCAAACCCAAAAAATATTTTAATCCAAGATCCTTTTTTTTTAATCCAGCACATATTTTTCCTTTATTTTCTGGATGCCCTTGGAATCACTACCAGTTAAAATGATATCATAAACATATACTGCCAGAATTACCTTACCTCTTGGTGTGTTTTCAATAAATACTGAGTGATCTCCAAAGCATTTTTAAAATCCGGCCCGTATGAGGGCTTGACTAAATTTATCAAACTATGCCCAAGGGGATTGCTTGAGACCATACAAATATTTGTTTAGTCGACATATTGATCCTCCCTCAATCACATACCCAGGTGGTTGTTGCATATAAATTTCTTCTTTAGTATCCCCATTCAGAAATGCTTTTTTCACATCAAGTTGATATATCGGCCATGATGAATTGGTCGCCTGAGATAATTATGTACCATAATAGGCAATTAAATGAAAATAATTCTCCAAAAATTTCTAATAAAAATATCCAAGTAGTATTCTTCAAACAACTTGGTGCATGGAGAAATTTAGCATTGACACTAAACAATCAATATTATGATTTTTTTTTCTGAGTAAATAAACACTCATAATAGACTCAATATCAATCTTCTTTATATGGGGAATCTTTTTCTCATGATTTTTTTTCAACAATCTGATCATGGACTGGTCTTGGTTAACAGAAATTACAAACCGACAAAACTACTTTGATAACTTCTTCTAGATCGAGAGGCATTCATATCCACAATCTCATAAGATGAAAAAAATTCACATACTCATCTTTAAATCATCTTCTAAATCTAGAAATCAGTAACATGCAGTAATAAAAAAAAATTTGAAGGAACTTCTCTCACACTTTTTTTATCTTCCTTCACAAGGAGCCTTCTATGAGTGGTCGTGATCATATCTTCTTAGAGCATTCTTTTTTTATGTAGGGATCCTAAATTTAATGCTTTGATACCATGTTGAATTTAGGATCTCTTTTCCAATATACCGAGCAAGGGAAGAGAGAAAGAAAAAGGAGAAAAGGGGAAGAAGGCTCTTGGGTAGAGAGAAGAAGAGAAGAGGAACAAGGTGTATGCCAAGCAAAGAGAGAGAGAGATTTACTCAAGAGAGAATTGTAGAACTTGATTAATTTCAAATTAAAACACCTCTATTTATAGTAGATGATAGAGTCCTTATACAATTAACCTTTAAATCTCCTAATTACAGTCCAACTCTAATTCTCTAAGATAAGTCTATCATGAAAGGATAACACAATCTAATAGAGTTCTAATATAAGCTGAACTATAACTCTTCTTTAAGAATGTCGACATAAGGGAGGAGGCCAACTCGTTGCCCTATCCTTCTGGGTCCCACGTGATCTTCTAGATTATATTGATAAGATCCCAGCTCGTGGTATCTTTGTAAGTCCCACTTTATCTTCAAGTCTTCTAACTCATTTTAGCTTGATCTTCTTATCTTCTTAACTCGAGCTAGCTTGGGTGAGGATTCTTCTTGGCATCCCACGTCCTCATGGTGGGTCCCACCAACTCGTGCACCAAGGTAAGTCCCACATTGTAACAATATTGATAAGATTACCAACTCGTGATATCTTTGTGGGTCTCACACTATCTTCAAGTCTTCTAACTCATTTCAGCTTGTGCTAGCTTGGGTGGAACTCTTCTTGGCATCCCACGTCCTCATGGTGGGTCCCACCAGCTCGTGCACCATGGTGGGTCCCACATTGTAACACTCCCCCCCAAGCTGTGGGTGAGAAAAGATCGTAGATGCCCAACTGCTTCAGATGGTAGACATAATCTTATGAGTCACTGGCTTGGTGAGAATATCTGCAACTTGACTTTGTGATATATGCTTTTGAGATAAAAGACATGCTTGAAACTTTTATTGTATAAAATGGCTGTCAACTTCAATATGCTTTGTTCTTTCATGGAAGACTGGATTTGATGTAATGTGTATTGCTGCTTGATTATCACAATATAAATCCATCAGAGCTTCTTTGTAGAATCCCAATTCAGTGAGAAGAGATCTTATCCATAGGAGTTCACTAGCAATGTGTGCCATGACTTTGTATTCTACTTCTCCACTAGACCGTGCTACTACATTTTGTTTCTTGCTTCTCCATGTTACCAAATTCCCTTCAACCATCGTACAAAATCCCAAAGTAGATTTCTTGTCATCCGGGGATCTGGCCCAGTCAGCATCTAAGAATCCTTCGATGTTGAAGTGACCATGATTTTTATAGAAAAACTCTCTTGCTAGAGCTCCTTTCAGATATCGTAATATCCTTTCAAGTGCCTGCCAATGACAAAATTGTGGTTTGTGCATGTATTGACTCACCACACTTACTGCATATGATATATTTGGCCTTGTTACACACAGGTCAATAAGTCTTCCCACTATTCTCTGATATTTCCCGATATCTACATCTTCTCCAATACCTTCACATAATTTTGTATTTGAGTCCATAGGAATGTGTACTGGTTTGCTTCCCAACATTCCTGTCTCCTCCAGTAGATCAAGGGCATACTCCCTTTGGCATAGCACAATATTACTTTAATACCCAGAAAATATTTGAGTAGTCCAAGATCTTTTGTCTTGAATTCAACACATATTTTTTCTTTTGTTTCCTGGACGGAATTACTACCAGTTAAAATGATATCATCAAAATATATTGCCAGAATTACCTTGCCTCTAGGTGTGTTTTTAATAAAAGCTAAGTGATCTCCAGAGCATCTGTAAAATCCTGCCCGTATGCGGGCTTGACTAAATTTCTCAAACCATGCATGAGGGGGACTGCTTTAGACCTTACAAAGATTTTTTTAGTCCACATACTTACTCCTCCTCAACCACATACCCAGGTGGTTGTTGCATATAAATTTATTCTTTGATGTCCCCATTCGGAAAGGTATTTTTCACATCAAGTTGATATACCTTCCAGGAAGAGTTAGCTGCCAGATATAATAACATACGTACCAACTTCATTTTTGCCACTGGAGAGAAGGTTTCCTCATAATCAATTCCATAACATTGTGTATAACCCTTAGCCACGAGGCGAGCCTTCAGTTGAGCCACAAACCCATCCAGATTGTGTTTCACAGTAAACACCCATGTGCAACCGATGGATTTCTTATCTGATGGAAGTGGGACTAGAGCCCATGTTTGATTTTCATAAAGTGCCTACATTTCTTCATCCATTGTTGTCTTCCACCCTGGATGTTTGAGAGCCTCCTGATAGGACTATGGAACAAATATTGAAGAAATAGCAGAGAGAAATTGACAACATGCAGGGGAGAGACGATGATGAGATACAAAATTTAATATGGGATGAGACGTAGAGGGTATGGTGCATGTCTAGGTTCTTTTCTTTGTGTGATAGGACGAGTATCGCATTGTGGGCCAAAAACAATTGGACAAGATGGACTTACCTTGGTGGGATCCATAAACTCAGCAAGTGTGGTGTCAGCCGGTGTTTCTGGGGGTAGAGAAGTTTTTGTAGCACGGGGCATAACCGGTTGAGGAGAACCTGGTACTGAAGATAAACTTGAAGGAGCATTGTCAGAATAGTATGGAGAGTCTTCAAAAAATGTGACATCCCTGGACACAAGTAAATGCTGAAGAGTGGGATTATAAAAAACATTACCCTTTTGTGTACGAGAGTATCCTATAAAGATACACTTGATAGATTTAGGATCAAGTTGACTGTGTTTCGGGGAGGAAATATGGACAAAACATTTACAGTCAAAGATTTTCAAGGGTAGTGAAAATGGATCATCATTTGGTAACAATATAGAGTAAGGAGATTTATTACCAAGAAAGGAAGATGGTAGATGATTTATAAGAAAGCATGCGGTAAGGACTGCATGAGACCAATAAAAGTATGGAACTTTCATGGCATAAAATAAACCTCAGGCTACCTCAAGAATATGACAATTTTTCCGTTCAGCTACACCATTTTGTTGAGGAGTGTTGGCACATGATGTTTGATGGATAATGCCATTTTCTTGACAAAAAGAGTCAAGTTCTTTGATAATGTATTCTTTGGGATTATCAGACTGAAATATTTTTATGTTCTGACCAAACTGTGAGTACCATAGCATGAAAAGACATAAAAATCAATGGTATCTCGGTACGCTCCTTAAATAGAAACAACCAAGTGGTACGAGTGAAGTCATCAATAAATGTAATAAAATACCTGACTTGAACAATATTTGAAAAGCTCAAGGGTCCCCATACATCGATATGAATTAATGAAAATAGAGTAATACTTTTGACTTCTAGACGAGTTGAGTATGTACTCCTTTGATGTTTACTCAGTTGACAAACTTCACAGTTAAACTCGGACCTAACTTTAAGAGTAGGAAACATATAATGAAGAGATTGTGAAGATGGATGTCCCAATTGGTTGTGCTATAGCCTTGTCTCATTTTCACTGGTGGAAACAATATTTATTTTTGGCACATCTAGGTAGTATAGCCCCCCTTGTTCACAGCCTCTACCAATCACCTACTTCGTTATAAGATCCTGAAATACACACAAAGTGATTGAGGAGGTGATAGAGCAATTAAAATACTTTGTTAGCTGACTAATAGATAACAAATTCAAAGGGAAGGTAGGAACAAATAAGATATTAGTGAGTGAAAGTGATGGTGTAATGGAAGTGGATCATTTCCCTTGAACCTGGGTTTGAGAACCATCAGTTTTGGTAACGAACTTATGTGAAAGACACGGAGAAACAAAATGTAATAAATGTCTGTTACCTGTAAGATGCTTAGAGGCTCCTGAGTCAATTATCCAGGATGAAGATGAGGCAGATAGCTGAAGCAGTGGTGGCAGTGGAATTTAATAAGGAACTTGGAGAAGAACCCATTATTTTCTGAAACAACTCATATTCTCCATCAGTAAATTTTTTATTTTCAATTGATTTTGTGGGCTGATCCTACTTTTTTTCACCTACCAAGGCTTGATTAGCCTTTGTCAAGTCTGAGTTGTCGTTGGCATTATGCCATATTTCTCCATAGTGACCATTTTTTCCACAGCAACTCCTTTCCTTTTAATAGCATGTATCGATAGTGTGGCCATATCTCCCACAATGAGTGCATTCTTTCCACAATTTTTCATGCTTTTGATTAGCCAACTAATCACAATGGTATCATTTTTTTAACCATTTGTCATAAAAAATGTCTTCTTGATCAATAGGTGGTCCACGGTTGGTGAGATGACCAAGTAGGTCATGTGTTATAAGAAACCTCCGAACCGATGTGGACCAACTAATAAAATTTGATGCCCTTCGTAAGGGTATTGAGGTAATTCTGAGTATACCACCTTTGCTACTCACATTTTATTTAGCCATAATAGGCAATTAAATGAAAATAATTCTCCAAAAAATTCTAATAAAAATATCCTAGTATTCTTCAAACAACTTGGTGCATGGAGAAATTTAGCATTGACACTAAACAATCATTATTCTGATTTTTTTTCTGAGTACATAACCACTCATAATAGACTCAATATCAATCTTCTTTATCTGGGGAATCTTTTTCTCATGATTTTTTTTCAACAATCTGATCATGGACTGGTCTTGGTTAACAGAAATTCCAAACCGACAAAACTGCTTTGTTAGCTTCTTCTAGATCGAGAGGCATTCATATCCACAATCTTATAAGATGAAAAAATTCACATACTCATCTTTAAATCATCTTCTAAATCTAGAAACCAGTGACATGAAGTAATAAAAAAAAATATTGAAGGAACTTATCTCACACTTTTTTATCTTCCTTCCCAAGGAGCCTTCTATGAGTGGTCGTGATCATATCTTCTTAGAGCATTCTTTTTTTATGTAGGGATCCTAAATTTAATGCTTTGATACCATGTTGAATTTAGGATCCCTTCTCCAATATTCCGAACAAGGGAAGAGAGAAAGAAAAAGGAGAAAAGGGGAAGAAGGCTCTTGGGTAGAGAGAAGAAGAGAAGAGGAACAAGGTGTACACCAAGCAAAGAGAGAGAGAGAGAGATTTACTCAAGAGAGAATTGTAGAACTTGATTAATTTCAAATTAAAACACCTCTATTTATAGTAGATGATAGAGTTCTTATACAATTAACCTTTAAATCTCCTAATTACATTCCAACTCTAACTCTCTAAGATAAATCTATCATGAAAGGATAACACAATCTAATAGAGTTCTAATATAAGCTGAACTATAACTCTTCTTTAAGAATGTCGACATAAGGGAGGAGGCCAACTCGTGGCCTTATCCTTATGGGTCCCACGTGATCTTCCAGATTATATTGATAAGATCCCAGCTCGTGGTATCTTTGTAAATCCCACTTCATCTTCAAGTCTTCTAACTCATTTTAGCTTGTGCTTCTTATCTTCTTAACTCGAGCTAGCTTGGGTGAGGACTCTTCTTGGCATCCCACATCCTCATGGTGGGTCCCACCAGCTCGTGCACCAAGGTAAGTCCCACATTGTAATAATATTGATAAGATTACCAACTCATGGTATCATTGTGGGTCTCACTTGATCTTCAAGTCTTCTAACTCATTTCATTTTGTGCTTCTTATCTTCTTAACTTGTGCTAGCTTGGGTGGAACTCTTCTTGGCATCCGACGTCCTCATGGTGGTTCCCACCAGCTCGAGCACCATGGTGGGTCCCACATTGTAAGAACACTCTACCCTGTAATAGCACATATCTATAGTATGGCCATATCTCCCATATTGAGTGCATTCCTTGCCATATGTTATGACAAAATTGCTGGAAGATAGGGCCCAAGCCCACACGACCAAGGAAGGCCCACATATCCAAGTATGTTGGAAGATGGGCCCAAGCCCATAAGACCAAGGAAGACCCATGCATACAAGAGATATAGAAGACAGGCTCAAGTCCCACAAATCAAGGAGAAGGGTCATAGGCCCACGTATAATGATGGCAAGATGGTAAATAAAGGGTCATCTCATAGAGATGTCATTGATGTAATTAAATTAAAGTTCCCGGGTTAAAAATCTACACCCTAAACCCTAACTTTAGGGTTATTATTATAATATAGTAGTTTTATTAATATATAAATAGACCTTCGGGAGAAGGGTTAGGAAATCAAGTCCATAACCTCTTCTTCCTCTAGTTTTCTCCCAATGGGTCTTTCTTTCTTTTTCTCCATGAGCTAAATTCATGGAGTCCTAAAAATCAACATGGTATCAGAGCTTTGATTTTAGGGATTCCAACTATGCTTTTTCAGGTTCATTCTTTATCATTTTTTCCCATAGTTGCTGTATATTAGTTTTATTTTTATTTAACCTTTTACTTTGTCGATATGAGTTTCATCTTCTACCATTTTTATTTTATTATCGAGCGAGATGCACTCTATAGCTGCAACGACGCCGGTCATGAGTGTTCAGAGCCTCCTACCTTTCCCATCACTGTTCCGAGAATTATTCTGACTTTGCTTGGATTAATCATCGTCGCCGTTCTGTTCGGTGCTAATTTCCGTTGCTAGGTTAATCCGCTGTCATCCAGCCTGAGATCGAGAAAATTTCTGCTGCTTTGTTTCCTTTTTCTGGAGGCCAAAGATGATGGCCTCAGTTCCCGCCTATTTATCAGTCGAGATTGATCTTAATCTGCTGAAAATTTGGAAGTTATTTACTGCCATCAATCACGGTCTAATTATTGCCATTTTTGGACGACGAATTAATTTGTCGACTTCACATACTGCTTCTTGTCACTGTTTTTTCCCGAGCAAAATTTTTTCTGGTGTGTCGGTGACGGTGCTCCAATCGTCTCTCAATCTTGCTGCTACTGCATTGCTGGAAGATTACTGTAGAAGTTTATTTTCATCACGGTTATTATCTGCTGGAGCTTGCTGTCATCTTGCTGCTTGATACAGAGTCCTATAGCGTCGTTGGCATCTTACTTATTTTTGGAAGTTTGTCTTCTGAAAACAGCAATACTGAACTGAGCATGCCAGCAATAGAAATAAATTTCAGAAAATTTCTGTTTGGAAAGTTTCCATTTCTGTCTTCACGATCTCTATGCTGATTTATTTTTGCTGCTTGACTTCCGGAATTTGATCTTGATTCTGCATTGCTGTTTTTTGGCAGTTGCTGTTCTTCGCTGGGCCTTTCATACCGAGCTGGGCGTAATTATCTCTCCGCCATCTTGTTGCTGTTTCTGGAAGACAATTTGGTTCTACGTTGTGCTCAGAAATCACCAGAACCACTGAGTTTTTGTTTATGGATGAAGGATGTTTCCGGCGAGTCCATTACAACTTCAGCGTCGGGGAAGAAAGACGTATTGCTGCAGGATTTTTGTCATTCTCTGTTAGGTGCCGTGAGGAAAACAATTATTGTAGCTGAATTATGTTTCCTAAGTTAGGAAACAGATTAAATCTGGGCCGGGTTGTTCTGCCGCAACCCGGATTGGGTGAATTCACCCAGCAAACCCGTCGGGAATTTAATCTGCTGCCCGAGCAGAACCAACCAGTATTCCAAGTTAACTCAGACCAACTTGGACCGGGTCAAGCCACTTATTTTTTTCCTTGGTATATGTGTCTGGACCAAAGCTTATACATATTTGTGCAGCGACTCGGATATATTGGTCTACTATTTTACTCGACGAGACTCGATAATTTTTTGGCTGGATTATTATTTTTTTATGGACTCAATAGCACACCGAGTCACTCAGAGGAGGAGACAATGATTCACTGAGTCACCTACTTTTACTTTCATTATTTATGTTGCTTTTAATTTTGAATTTCTTGATTATGTAATAAGACTTGGACGTAGGGGTATAGTTTGGATTTATAACCCTAAACTATCATGACATGGAATACCCTATTTAAGGGGTAAGGAAAGGGAAATAAAGCAAGTTTGGATTTAGAGTAAATTAGGGTAATTAGGTTCTTGCTCGAGCTCCCTATTCTAGGGTTCTTGGGGTGAACTTGCACTGGTTGTTCGGTGAATGCATTATGGTATCTAAGGTGATCGTGAGAGAAGGAAGAAGAGGATTTATCCTTCTCTTCTGAGTTGCAAGAGAGTCCTATCTCTTTCACAGAAATTCAAGAAATGGAGAAGGGTTGGTGAGAGTCTAACCAAGAAGGAGGACGAATTCTGGTTGCTGGATTGATGTTGACGTCAAGAGGTAATTCTTAATCTTGTTCCAAGTATTGAAGATTAGAATTATGTTTCTTTTTACGTAAGGTACCAGTATTGCATGGTTGGGGAAACACTACCTTGACGTGAGTCATAAGAAAGGGGGTTCCACGTTGGGGCCTCAAGGAGCTCCATTGATTCTCTGGTTTCATTCATAATTAAGAAAAGGAAACTCCTTTTCAAGAGAAACGAATTCAGCAAAGAAAATAGGTTGTTCTTGGGTCATGACAGTGAGTCAAACCCTCTTAATGTGCTGGATTCATCTATACCTCGCCGAGTTACTAGATCCATGGCTAGGGACCATAACAACTTGGTATCAGAGCAGGGTAACACAGTAGAGAGAAACAACAATGAATTGTTTGAATTGTTTGAATGAAAATTTGATACACTCATGGAGAGGTTCTCTAAAATTGATATCGATATGGAGACCTTGAATGGAAGGATGGATAACATGGAGACTGGTCTGACTACTGGAAGGAACACAATTCCAGAGCAAAGAGGAGGGGATCATTCGTATAACAGAGGGGGAGATGAGTTTACTAGGAGCACGAGTTTCTTGGGCCAGCTAGGACCCTTCATTCCGGGGGGACACTTCAACCAGGGGGGAGGCACCATACCTAGGTATACTGAACTTGAATTCCCTACTTATAATGGGTCAAAAGACCTTTGATATGGCTGTATCGATGCAAAAAAAAAAAAAAATCCCATAAAAAAGTAGCAGCTTATGATAAGGTATAGTTGGCTGTTTTTTACTTACTAGGGGAAGCACAATTCTGGTATTAGCAGGTTGAGATCGATAGACTAGTTATAGATTGGGATGAATTTAAGACTTTATGCTCTCTTCGTTTTGGTCCTCCGGCTTACAGTAACCCTTTGGGGGATTTGGTTTTGTTACACCAAATTGGTTCCGTGGAGCAATATAAAAAACTGTTCCAGGAAAAATTAGCACGAGCACGCAATATGGTACGAGGGGATCAGCAAGCTGCACTATTTACAATAGGCCTGATTGAGTTGTTAAGGCTTGAGGTGGAGCTCTATGCACCTATTAACTTATCCAACTCTATGAATATAGCCCGTGCCTTAGAACTGTGATAGAAGGTCCAGTACTGACGACCACCAATGTCAGGGGAGAGGAGCACTTCCTTCAACTGGTAGGGTCGGTGCAATTATCCTCAAGGGGTTCAGTCAACAACACCTCCTCTCAGACACACTCCGAGTAATACTGTACCAGGGGATATGAGATCGAGCAGTCATCCACCTCAGTACATAAAAAAATTGACAAGTGTTGAGATGGTGGAAAGGTAGTCTAAAAATCTGTGTTACAACTGTGATGAACCGTTTCAAGTGGGTGATCATAGCAAAATGTTGTTTTGGCTTGAGGTGGATGATGTTGATGATCTAGAGGAGACAGAGGAGATGAAAGAGGAATAACCGCCAGAAATTTCCTTGCATGCCATTACTGGGCAGAAATCGCCCAAAACCATGCAAGCCAGAGCTCAGGTCTTTGATCGGGAACTTGTGGGACTAGTGGATTCGGGGAGCACCCACAATTTTCATAGCTTGACTGTGGCTCAGCACTTGTAGTTATAGATTCTTCCACATCCGACAGCCACAGTCTCAGTGGCCAATGGTGAGAAGGTTCCTAGCTACGAAATCAGCAAGGCGGTAAATTTTTCTATTGGTACTACTTTGTTTCATGCTGAGTTTTTTGTCATTCCTCTTGCTGGTTTTGATATGGTGTTGGGAATAAAATGGTTGCAAACATTGGGACCCATTATGTGGGACTTCTCTGCATTGACCATGAGTTTTGTCTTACGTGGTAGCCAAGTACTCCTACATGGAAGTCAAATGGATACACAACATCACATTCATTCTTTGACTACCCCAGATAATACAGAAGGCACTATTGATAGTCTTATTGATGAGTTCTCCAACCTTTTTCATGAACATACATGGCTCCCCCCCTTGCGACACCGTGATCACTAGATATGTTAGAAACTAGGGTCAGATGTGGTAGTTGATTGCCCGTATTGGTATCCACACCTCCAGAAAGATGAGATCGAGAGACAGTGTCAGGCGATGCTACAACAGGGCCTTATTCACAGCAGTAGGTCCCCCTTCTCTCCACCGGTGCTGCTCATGAAGAAACATGATGGGACATGGGCGCTTTTGTGTTGATTATCGGGAATTGAATGCGTAGATAGTGAAAGATAAGTTTCCAATTCCGGTGGTGGAGGAGCTCCTCAACGAGCTATATGGGTCGTGGGTCTTAAAAAAATTAGACTTACGATCGGGTTATCATCAGATTCGCATGCATCCGTAGATATTGAAAAGATGGCGTTCCGCACACATCACGACCACTTTGAATTTGTGGTCATGCCTTTCAGGCTATCAAATGCTCCTTCCACTTTCCAGGCGCTGATGAACGAGGTATTTAGCTCTTACCTTCGGAAATTCGTACTTGTATTTTTTGATGATATACTCATATATAGCAAGTCTTGAGATGACCATTTAGCACATTTTAGGATTGTCTTTGATTTATTACGAGCACATCAAATGTATTTGAGGAAGTCCAAATGCTCATTTGGGGCATCTCATGTTGCTTACCTAGGCCACATTATTTCCCATGAGGGGGTCACTGTGGATCCCGAGAAGATTCAGGCCATTAGAGAGTGACCACAACCTCTGTCTTTCTCAACATTACGCGGATTCTTGGGTTTGGTAGGCTATTATCGGAAATTTGTTCGAAGTTATGGTCCTTTGGCAACACCTCTGATAAACCTCCTCAAGAAGAATTTCTTTCATTGGAACGAGGAGGCCACACAGGCATTTGACGCACTTAAGGGTGCTCTTGCATCTACATCGATTTTACAGCTTCCGAATTTTGATGACTTATTTGTGGTAGATTGTGATGCTTCTGGTGGGGGCATTGGGGTCATGCTACAACAGAACTCACATCCCATTGCTTATTTCAGTCGACAGTTGGCCTCTCGTTATAAAAAATTGGCTGCATATGAACGAGAGTTGATCGGGTTGGCCAAGGTGGTCCAACACTGGAGGCCTTATTTATGGGGTCATACTTTTCTCATCCGTACTGATCATTATAGTCTCAAGTTCTTACTTGAGTAGCGCCCCACTACGTCACCACAACAGCATTGGATCAGTAAGTTGATGGGCTTTGATTTCTCTGTGGAGTATCGTGCGGGAAGACTGAACAAGGTGGCAGATGCCTTGTCCAGGCATTTTGAATAATAGCAGCTAATATATGCTGTCAGCCAGCCGCATTTCCTCATCCTAGACATGGTGCGTGATGCACATACCGCTATTCTAGAACTATAGGAGCTGCGCAGAAAGATTTCGGAAGGGCAAATGGATTCTAAGTGGTCCGTTCAGGATTCACTCATTTTTTACAAATAGAGGATTTACCTTCCGCCCACATTCGAGTTGATTCAAGCCATTCTATCGACTTATCATGATTCTACCCATGAGGGGTTACATTAAACATTGTTGCGTATTCAGGCAGATATCTATTGGCAGGCTATGAAGACTTCCGTGGCCACCTATGTCTCCGACTGTCAGGTATGTCAACGAAAAAAATCCAAGCATTTGAGTCCAGTGGGTCTTCTACAGCCTTTCGCCCTCCCCACTCAGGTTTGGGCAAATATTTCGATGGACTTTGTGGAGGGTCTTCCACTCTCAACCGGGAAATCAATTTTGTTCGTGGTGGTTGATCGGTTCTCCAAGTATAGTCATTTTATTCCGATGGCTCACCCCTACATGGCAGCTCGCTTGGCCCATACTTTCCTGGAGCATATTGTTCGCTTACATGGCAGCCCAGAATCTATTGTTAGTGATCGGGACGTAGTATTCACGAGTACTTTCGGAGGGAACTTTTTCGTCTCAGTGGCACTAAATTGAAATTTTCCTCCGCATATCATCCTTAGACAGATGGCCAAACCGAGGTAGTTAATTGGACCATCGAAATGTATCTCAGGTGCTTTATTGGAGATCGACCGAAACAATGGGTTCAGTGGCTACCATGGGCAGAATACTGTTATAACACTTCATTCCACTCAGCCTTGCAGACCTCTCCTTTCAGGGTTCTTTATGGGAGGGATCCCCCACGACTTCTCTCTTATACCAGAGGCTCCACCCGTGTGGACGCCATTGATGAGGCACTCATGGACCGAGATCAGGTGTTGAAGACCATTATAGATCGTCTCCAACGGGCTCAGGACCGGATGACGAGTGCATACAACAAGGGACACCGAGATGTCTCTTACGAAGTTGGGAACTATGTTTGGCTACGCCTCTGACAGTATCGGCAACAGTCCCTCACGGGGTCGTCGTGCCATAAGCTCTCGCTCAAGTTTTTTGGTCCTTTTGCCATTGTTCAACGTGTAGGGCAGGTGGCGTATCAACTGCAATTGGTAAACACGGTGAAGCGGCATGATGCGTTTCATGTCTCACTCCTGAAACCTCACAAGGGGCCGCCACCTACTTCCCCTCCATTCCTGCCTCCAGTGGACAACGACCTACGTGGTATTATGGGCACGTTTGATCGATGCTCAGTGGGGCATTCTCGTGCAGTGGACCGCTACAGAACTGGATGCAGCTACATGGGAGTAGTTAGAGACCTTCAAACAGGTCTATCCAGCTTACGAGCTTGAGGACAAACTCTTTATCCAAGGGGAGGCAGATGTTATGGACTCAATAGCACACCGAGTAACTCAGAGCAGAAGACAATGACTCACCGAGTCACCTACTTTTACTTTTATGATTTACATTGCTTTTAATTTCGAATTTCTTGATTATGTAATAAGACTTGGACGTAGGGGTATAGTTGGGATTTATAACCCTAAACTCTCATGACATGGAATACCCTATTTAAGGGGTAAGGAAAGGGAAATAAAGCAAGTTTGGATTTAGAGTAAATTAGGGTAATTAGGTTCTTGCTCGAGCTCCCTATTCTAGGGTTCTTGGGGTGAACTTGCACTGGTTGTTCGGTGAATGCATTGGGGTATCTAAGGTGATCATGAGAGAAGGAAGAAGAGGATTTATCCTTCTCTTCCGAGCTGCAGGAGAGTCCTATCTCTTTCATGGAAATTATAGAAAGGGAGAAGGGTTGGCAAGAGTCTAACCAGGAAGGAAGACGAATTCTGGTTGCTGGATTGGTGTACGTCAAGTGGTAATTCTTAATCTTGTTCCAAGTATTGAAGATTAGAATTCTGTTTCTTTTTATGTAAGGTACCAATATTGCATGGTAGAGGAAACCCTACCTTGACGTGAGTCATAAGAAAGGGGGTTCCACGCTGGGGCCTCAAGGAGCTCCATTGATTCTCTGGTTTCATTCATAATTAAGAAAAGGAAACTCCTTTCCAAGAGAAACGAATTCAGCAAAGAGAACAGGCTGTTCTTGGGTCATGACAGTGAGTCAAACCCTCTTAACATGCTGGATTCATCTATACCTCACCGAGTTACTAAATCCATGGCTAGGGACCATAACATATTCCTTGGTCAACATATTATTTGGTACAGATATTTTTCATTAGATTATTTCATGGGTCAATTTTACCAGGATTATTTTTGGTTGGTGTTATGGGCCAAAGTCCATTCCAGCTGCTGCTATTGTGTCTCTTTGGATGAGACATTATTATTGAAGAAGAGGTGGCCTCATACCATCATTTATTTGTCCCCATAAAAAATATCAAATGTCAATGGGTGGAATTCCATGATAGAAGAACTTAATACCCCCGTAAAAATATCAAATGCCAATGGTTGGGATTCCATGATGGAGGAACTTAATACCCCCGTAAAAAATATCAAATGTCAATGGTTGGGATTCCATGACGGAAGAACTTAATACCCCCATAAAAAATATCCAATGCCAATGGTTGGTATTCCATGACGGAGGAACTTAATACCCCCATAAAAAAATATCAAATGTCAATGGCTGGGATTCCATAATGGAGGAACTTAATACCTCGTCAAAAATATCATATGTCAAAAGTTGGGACACCATGATGGAGGAACTTATTATTACATGTATGTAACTTCCCCCCATTAATGTCATATATTATTCTACCACTTGAGAGTTGTTGTCCTATGGAGGGACACGGTGGTGGAGGTGGACACTTCAGAGCAATACCGATAACTACCTACAGAAGATAGAGTGTGCCCTACATCCAACATGAGTTAAGACGGCACGACGCACCATAGATTCTTTCAAGACCTGTTGTTTGGTGTCAAGGGCACGAGCCAGATTCATAGCATGTACTAAGTCTGGTGGGTCATATAATTCAACTTCCAACCGAAGGGCTTCCCCTAGTCCAGCGATAAATAAATTAACATACTAATCCGGACAAACATACCTGCTTGCTCGTACCAGGCATTCTTGAAATTGTTTGTGATAAGCTGTTATTGAACCAGTTTGTTTTAGGTTCACCAAATCACCCAAAGGGTTACTTCTGGCTAGGGACCCGAACCTTAGCATGCAATACTCCTTAAAAGTGTCCCAATCGTTGATGTGGTGTTCAGATTCAAACTGGTGGTACCATAGCTATGCTTCATCGAGCATGTGGAAGGCAGCTAAAGGGACTGAGTCATTCGCTAGTGTTCGTTGATTCCAAAAAAAAAAATTCACAGCGATGTAACCATATTAAAGGGTCGGAGGACCCATCATAAGTGGGGAAATCGAGCTTTGTGTACCTAGGAATAGTGGTGTGGTTTGTGCCATGGACACCCGCTATTGTTTGATAAGCTGGATGCATAGGAGGTTGAGGAGGTGGTGGATGAAGGGGCTGCTGGTCGAATGGCCGGTTGGAACTACCCGGAAGAGTAGGATCCCTAGCTAGCCAATCTCCAATTCGAAGATTGAGTTGAAGAATGGTATCCCAGAGCTCCAGAAGATCAGTTCGGAGGGCTGCAGTCTCTGCCTGCAGTGCTGTTGTTTGGGTTTGTCCTTCAATATGAACTTCTTCAACAACATTTCGTAAATCAATGGGAGAAGAAGAATCGCCGACGGTGGTCCTATCCAATACCACGTTGTTAAGATCCCTTGCCGTGGATCGAGTCACCCGACAATCTCTTCTTGGTTCCATATTGGAATTCATCCTTGAGAGAGTCTTGGGATTTTTAGAATGCCCTATGGTCGAGAAGAATCAAGCTTTCGAAAGGAGGTTGCACCTTGGACCTCCTTGGAAGAGAGAGTATCTGATCTCTGAATTAAGACTAATGATCAAGCTTAATTCCATTGAAGCATACGTCCCCCTTATAAGAGAGGACTAGCGTTCGAGTACAAGGCAAAGGTCCATGAAAAGAAAGAAAATTACATGATTTACCCACGACGTCTATTAATCACTCGACCTGCTATGGAGTCCATAACGCCAGTTTGCTACTGTCCCGCTCTGTTCGGAAGCAGGGAAGAAGATGATTGTTGCCCAAATAAAAGTTAACTATGTTAGGAAACTTCAATTAATGAGTGTCGGCCAAGACTCAAACTGGAACTCGCCTAATTCAACCCAGCGAGCCGAGCTGCACCAGTCTGCTGAGTTAACTTGGGCCAACTTAGTCCGGGTCAACTCAGCGAGTTAATACGGACCGAGTCAACCCGGTCAGGGTCAACTCGGTCCAGTCAACCTGACTTGGACCACTTGTTTTTTTTTTTTTTTTTTTTTTTGCCTCGGTTATATGTATCTGGGTCTCGAGTTCTATACTTATTTCTTTCATGACTCTACTATATTGGTCAAATATCTGACTCAACTCAAATTGGTCCCTTTTTCTCTAGCAGGATTAATATTTTGATGTATTGGCAGCTTATTCTTTGATCAGCATATTATTTTGTGCAAAGAATGGCACCATATTATTTTATGGGTCTTTTTTTAAGACTTTTCATTATTTGGTCAGTGTTAATGGGCCCAGGCCATTTCAGTTACTACTATTGTGTCTCTCTGGGTGAGACATTATTATTGAAGATGGACTTCTCAATTGCTGATTTTTGACTGCATTGGTTATTCTGATGGTGAAGATAGCACATGGTGGCCCCAAAATATTATCTTTTGGGTAATTACCCGTTACCTTCCTTAATTGGCATTTATTACTCCTACCATTTGAGAGTCGGTGTCCTGTGGAGGCACATGGTGATGGAGTTTTATTATATTTATGAGCACTGTGTATAGACCCACTATGTACAAAAGATAAGAATGTGCCCAACATCCAACATGAGTTATTTGATTGGAGTATGGAATGATATCTTACGACTAGGAGTGATTTTACTCTCACTTATAATATGCTAGTTGGGCCTCTTGGAAGAGACCACTAGATTGAAGGGAAGTGTTGGAAGATAAGGAGGACTATCATTTTATATGGGAAGATCCTATACACCATTTGCATCAAGCTGGGCATTCATGACATTCTCTCACCCCCATCTTGAGGGGCAGTGTTGGAAGATGGGCCCAAACTCACATGACCAAGGAAGGCCCACACATTCAAGTGTGTTAGAAGATGGGCTCAAGGTCCAAATATCAAGGAGAAGGCCCACAAGCCCATACAGTGATCATAGAATGGTAAATAAAGATCCATCTCATAGAGATGGCATTGTTGTAATTAGGTTAAGTTCCATGGGTATAATTGTAATATTTTAGTTTCATTAATCTATAAATTGAGCTTCAAGGGAAGGGTTGGGACATAAGTCCATAACCTCTTCTTCCTCCTATTTTCTCCCAATCAATCCCTCTCTCTTTTTCTCCATGATCTAAAACCACGGAGTCCTAAAAATCAACAATGTTTAAGCACTAAGAAAAGCAATCGATTAATAAGGAAGTAAGCAATAAGAATGGTGTAAGGCCAGTAAAAGTAGGGCACATTCATGGAATAGAGCATGTCATAGGCTACCTCTAGGAGATGTCTATTTTCCTTTCAACTACACCATTTTTTTGAGAAGTGTAGGCACATAATGTTTGGTGGACAATGCCTTGATCCTAATGAAAGCAATGAAATTCACTAGAGATGTACTCTTTGGCTTTTTTAGAACAAAAAACTTGTATGTTTTTACCAAACTGATTTTTTCCCAAGGCATGAAAGGACTTAAAGATGGAGAAAATTTTAGGCCTTCTTTAAATAAAAATAGCCATGTGAATGTGACAAAATACTTAACTTGTGAAATATTTGAGACACTTAATGGTCCCCATACATCAAAGTGAATTAATTAAAAGGGAGCAACAACACCTTTAATTTCAGATCGATAACAATAGGTTGTCCTCTCGTGTTTTCTCAACTGAAATACTTCAAATTTTAAACCATACAATGTTTTTTAAAAAAGAAACAAATTTTGAAGCGATGCATCTGACAGATGTCTGAACCAGTTGTGCCATAATCTTCCTTTTACTGAGAAGTGGAAACTATACTTACTAGAGACAAATCCAAGTAATTAATCCCCCCCACCCCCCACCCCCCCCTGTTCATGGCCTCCACCAGTCACTTTCTTATGGACCCTATTCCTGGCCGAGTCATTCGGAGGTGTTGTGGCTGAGTCAATTACATAGTCATTAAGTTAATTTACTTTTTAAGTTAAGTGCCATGGAGGGTCATATCTATAATTTTGTGCTCTTGAACCTTGTTAGCGTGAACACTACTTAAGGGTGATAAGAATGAGAAAAAAGGAAGTTCTGATTTTAGGTTAAACAAGAGATTTGGAATTCTCCACAACAAGCTTTAGGGTGTGCATTCTCCTCAATGCACCTAGGGTTTCAAGTTCCCCTTCGAGCTTGGTTTTCTCCTCCTCCTCCTCCTTCCATGTGAATTGTTGTGTGAGATCGAGGACCATAACAACTTGGTATCAGAGCATGAACACAATGAGCGATTCTTCAATCATAGATGAAATACGTGCCATAATCCAGGATCATTTTGCAGCAATGTGAAAAGCAATACATGATGAGATACGCCAGGCTTCCATTGGAAGGTCTGCAAGATGGGCCAAAATCAAGACTCGTCTAGATAGGGATTCAAAGGGTAAGGTCACCATTTCAGAAGAAGACGGTGCACCCTCTGTCTCTACGAATAATTTTGCTCATTCCAAAGTAGCTTGACCTCAAATCTCTTTGGTATAGCCCGATTTGGGTTTGCAAGTTGTTGATGAGTGTTGGGTAGTCACTATGCACATCCATGATAAATTTTCGCCAAAGGCCTCCGTTGTCAACACAGGTGTTGTTGTTTGCCGTCGGGAAATGTTTCCTAAGGTCATTATTCATGGCGACAACAGTGCTGGGAAGATCTTTTTGGTAAATCGAAGGGGAGTGTACACATATGTTAATTATAAAGAAAAAAAAATCCAAAGACTTTGATTTTGAAGTGGAAATTGTTGCCTTGGTGAAAGATGTGAATTCAGGAACAGTGAGGGTCGATATGAAATTGGGACCATCGTGCTGCAGCCTCTCACTCTCGCTCTCAGCCTTCGAGCTGGAAATCGACTTGAACGAATTTTGTTGCAAGTTTCTTAGCCAACTTTCTCTGAATTTTGTCTTGTCCATTCTCAAGTCCCTTGATTTTTTTAAGAAAAAACTCTACAATTGCATTGAGGGTGTTCAATTGGGCTGAGAAACAGAAAAGTTGCTCGCATAAGTTGGAATGTTATGTGTTTCTTGTTGATATATTGGCTTCCGCCGGTGATTTGGAAGGGGTTCAGGATTTAGTGTCATAAATTCAAGATGGGGATTTTGTTATGATTGTTCTTGTTTGTAAATCTATGATTAGGAGCTTGGGGATTCTGGGGTTGGTAGAGAAATTGCTCAAGGTATGGCGTCGAATGAAGAGAGTGGGATTGAGCCAATTTTGTTTACTTACAATTACTTACTTGATGGGCCGGTGAATTCTATGTTCATAAGATCTGTAGTGAAGGTGTTTGAGACAATGAATACCAAATTATCTGTTGTTGATACAACATTTCGCCAAAGAGCAATAGTTGCTCTTTGTGAGTCATCTAATAAGAACTATAGAGACATTGCAAATGCCAAATCAGACCTAAACTATATTGGTCTGCGGATGGAGAATATAATTCAATAGATGAATTATATTTCTGTTGACGAGAACATTATCCGTGCGTTCATTCATTGTCATATATCAAGGAGTGGCATTCAATCTGATAAGTTTGTTCAGAATTTTTTGGTTCACATGTATTCAGCCTGCGGAGATGTAGTGTCCGCTCGGACACTGTTCGATGAAATTCTTTGACTAGGTGTGGGTTCTTTGAATTCTATTGTGGACAGTTATGTCAAGGATGGCAACTACAGGGAAGCCCTGGCTATATTTTAAAGGATACAAATTGAAGGTCCCAAAGCAAATGATGTGACAATGGTGAGTGTTGTGTGTGCTTGTGCTTACCTTGGTGCTCTAGAGCAAGGGAAGAAGAAGCAATGGTATGTTGTCCACAATGACTTGCAGTAGCGTCTGGCCTGAAGAACC
The DNA here is from genome assembly GCF_029961685.1 of Aristolochia californica. Taxonomy (NCBI): domain Eukaryota; kingdom Viridiplantae; phylum Streptophyta; class Magnoliopsida; order Piperales; family Aristolochiaceae; genus Aristolochia; species Aristolochia californica. Next base: position 33,216,191 of record NW_027181881.1, on the reverse strand, counting down.
TCCTTGATTGACATGTATTCTAAGTGTGGATCCATATATGAAGCTGCCAGAGTGTTTCTTGGTGCCTCACTTGATCACACCGACGTATTGACATGGTATGCGATGATTACTGGGTTATGCAGTGATTCACTTGATTTGTTTGATGAATTGTAACCTCATGGCATTGTACTAGATGAGATAACTTACGTGGGTCTGTTAAGTGCATGCATTCATGGTGGTTTAGTACAGAATGCTGGGCACTTCTTCAAGTCCCTTGTGAACATGGACTAGCTCCCAAGGACCGAACACTATGCTTGCATGGTTGATGTTCTCAGTCGAGCAGATCAGATACATGAGGCATTTGAGTTTATTGAGACAATGCCAGTAGAGACAACTACCTCCATGTAAGGAGATATACATACTGGACGCAATAACCGTGGAACAGTGGGGCTTGGTGCACGTATCAGTGAGTTCCTGTTTTGTGTTATTCATAAGTAGATAAATGCCATTTTTGAGTTGGATGTGCAATTGCAGATTTTCAAGTTGCTTTATCATGCCATCTTATCTAACTTGTATGCATCAAGGAATTCGTGGGATGATAGCTCACTGCTCAGAAAATTCCTGAGAGAATATGGGTTTGAGAAGCAACCAGGTTATATGATAGGAATCATGAAAATTGAGATGGGTGATGGAGCTGTAATTTGGAGAGTTACTAGTAGCATTAATTCTGCATATGCATATGACAAATTGGTAGACTGGATTACACAAATTTCTTATGGTGATGCTACCATAGAGAGAGTGGTTGGGTTGAGTGCTAGATTTAGTTCTATTTTTCGTAGTGATGGACTTTCTGGGTTTGAATGAGCACTTGCAAATTTTAGAGTTGTTTGATCTTGTCATTTTGACTGCTGCCTACAAACCAGCGTTGAACATACAATCAATTCTAGAAGAGTGTGAAATTGTGATGGTGCACATATTTATCTGAGTACCTTGACAGCACAGGGGCGCAGCAACCAACACAGTTTTCACACCCTAAAATTTACTGTGACAAGTTCACTCCAAACTCTGCCAACATACCAAAGATGTGGACTAGTATGATTGCAGGGTATGCTCAGAATTGGCAACTTGAAGAGGCTATTGGGTTCTTCAAGAAAATGGTGTCTGCCGATGTTAAGCTAGATGGTGTTGCTGTTGTTTCAGTCCTCTCAGCTTGTGGCTAGTTGAAGGTGTTAGATATTGGTCTGTGGATTCATGATTTCGTTAATAGATACAATATTCCTATGAGTAACAAGTTGGTAGTGGCCTTAGTTGACATGTATGCAAAATGTGGAGAAATCGAGGCTGTTCATTCTGTATTTGATAGCATGGACCAGTAAGTTCTACCAGCATGGAATGCTATCATTGATGGTTACTGCAAATTGGGTGATCTTACCAATGCTCACTCACTCTTTGATCAATTGGACAACCAGAACATGATCACATTCAATTCAATGATCATCGGGTACATACAAGTTAAGGGTTTCATAGAGGCTTTATTACTGTTTCCAAAACTATAAGCCCTGGGTTTAAAGCCTGATTCATTTACTGTAGTGGGTTTACTCACAACTTCCTCCAATTTTGGTGCATTAGATCAAGGGCAACTATTGCATGTTTACATCGAGGAAAGTTTCATTCATCGGGATGTCATTCTAGGAACAACACTTACCGACAAGTATTCTAAGTGTGAGAGGATAGACCAATCCCACCTACTTTTCAACCACATGCCGCAGAATGATGTTTTATCTTGGATGGCTATAATTTCAGGCCTTGCTATTCATGGGCAGGGAAATTTGGTTCTTGCATTTTTTCAACTATGCAAAAACAAGGCCTTAGGCCTAATAAGGTAACATACATTGGTGTTTTGTGTGCATGTAGCCATTCTGATCTTGTTGCAGAGGGCCTTGTCCATTTCAGGGAGATGTTATCAGTGTACACTATACAACCAGAGATTGAGCACTATGGGTGCATGGTGGATCATCTAGGCCGTTCGGGTCTCCTACAAGACTACAAGACGCAGGACACTTAGTTCAATAGAGGCAAATGGAACCAAATGCTATCATTTGGGCATCCTTATTGGGGGCATCCAAAGTTCATAATGATGTTGCTTTGGCTGGAAAGGCAGCTAAACATATTCATGTTCTTGAGCCACTAAAGGATGTAGCTTATGTACTCTTATTCAATGTTTATGCTGGTTTAGGAAGGTGGGCTGATGCAGTTCATATCAGGAGCATGATAGAAGGCCGAGGCATTAGAAATACAGCCAGGTGCAGCTCGATTGTGGTGGGCAGTCATGTTTGAAGATATCCAATGGAGGATCAATGAGATTAGCAAGAAACTGAAGCTGGCAGACTATGTGCCAGGCACATGAGAGGCGCCGTTCCGTCAACCTGCCCCTGCCTTCGAGCTTGAGGACAAACTCTTTCTCCGGGGAGGGGGGTGATGTTATAGAACCTATTGCCGGCCGAGTCATTCAGAAGCGTCGCGGCTGAGTCAATTACTTAGTCATTAAGTTAATTTACTTTTTAAGTTAAATGCCATGGAGGAGCATATGTATAATTTCATGCTCTTGAACCATGTTAGCATGAACCCTAATTAAGGGTGAAAGGAATGAGAAAAAGGAAGTCTTGATTTTTGGTTAAACAAGGGATTTGGAGTTCTCCACAACGAGCTCTAAGGTGTGGTTCTCCTCAACGGACCTAAGTATGTGTGTTCTCCTCAATTAACCTAGGGTTTCAAGTTCCCCTTCGAGCTTGGTTTTCTCCTCCTCCTCCTTCCCCATGAATCGCTGTGTGAGATCCAGGACTGTAGCACACTTGCTTTGTTGTTAGATCATGAGAAACACAAGAGGAAGATGAAAAGGTGATCGAGCAATTGAAACATTTGGTAAACAAGGAGACATGGAATGTAATAGATTTTGATTACCTATCAGATGCTTGGAGGCTCTTGAGTCAATGATCCAAGATGAAGAGGAGGAAGTGGCAGAGAGCATACCTAAAGATGTAGTGGCGTCAACAATGGAAGAAGATGCAGGGAGAAGATACCATCATAGTATTCAGTCTTTGCAAGAATTCATAATCTTCATCGATTATAGTTGTCTTACCTTTGTGTGACTCAGGTTTGTCTTCATTTTTATCAGTAAGAACCAATGCTTGGTTAGTAGTGTCCCAGTTTGGTTTTCAATGTAGCTACCAATAGGTTTCTACTAAATGATTTTGTCTTGAGTCCAAATCCGATTATCAATTCTCAAGGGACTAGAGCTAGTCCTACCATCTCTTGCACTGCCTCATCTGTGATTTATAGAGCACACTCTTGTGATAGAAGGTGTACCCCTATTACTAGAGTACATGGTAGATGATACCCAAGTGTGAGAGGTGCTCTGGTATCTGATGTAAGGTGGCATTGATGTCAACAAATGATGGAAGTGCCAAGGAGCTAAGTAGTTGAGTCTTCGCCGCCTCAAAGTATGGTTTGATATTCACTAAGTACATAGCACTTGCTAAGGCTTCCCACTGCTTATCTTGAACCGATATATCAGTGGAGTAGGGATGAGCAATTTTCCACTCCTGAATCAGCCCCCGAAACTATTCCAAGAACTCATGTAGGTTGCCCCCTTGTTTGGTATTGAACATGTTCTGAATAACATCATATAGTTTATGGAGGTTCTCTGTGCTGGAGTACAACTTCACACAAGTGTCCCATATCTGTTTGGTTGTCTCAAGGTGGACCACATTATTAGCCACAAGGTCCTCCATGCTATTTATTAACCTTCCAATTTACCAATGTATCATTCTTTAACCACTTAATACAGGAGTTGTCCTTCTCATCAATAGGTGGAGCTGGTTTCTTGAGATGTCCTAAGAGGTTATATGTAATGAGAAACATTTTAACCGACTATGACTAGCTCAAGTAATTAGATAACCACTTCAAAGGTAAGGTGGTAATCTTAAGAAGGTCACTCTTACTCCCCATGTGATCTTCAGCCATTAGAGATGACCAATAATACTTTACTGATAGAAAAGTTGTAACCTGAGAGGGAACCACCAAAGAAGACTTGTAAAAAGAACTTATAAGTCATATATGAGTAATCCAAGCACCTTGAATCAAGCCAATAAGGCAACCAAAAATAATGAATCAGCCCAAGAAGAGGGAGACCAAGACCAACTAGGGTTGGAACCAACTTGGAAAGAAAGAGCCAACCAGCTCGAGTTGGAACCAATTTTGGGAAAGGAGGAATATCTATCCCAAAAAAACAAGGAAATCTTTGAAACAACTAATCATGCACTAAATAAAGAAAGTGCATGCTGGCCAATATAAAAAAAATAGATAGGGCATGTGATTCTTTTTCACTTAGGAAAGAATATTTAACAAGAAATTAAATCAAGGAAGATCTTCCTTTAATAAACCACTTTTCAAAAATAAAATAGGAAACCTTCCTTTAATGTCTTAGGTGCCACTTCAAAAAATCAATCTCAAACTTTGATTTGCCTTAAATATTTTAGACAAGGGGAAATTAAAGGAGGTAATCAATAATCATACCAAGAAGATCTTGGATATCTTGGAGATACTTTAAAGAAGGAACTTTTTCATCAAGTTGTTTGGCACCGACCACTAATTAAAAGAACTAATGTTGCATTTTTCCTTAAATTTTTTTTGGTAAGGCGTTCTTTTCTTGTATTACGTGGAATATACTCCAATGAGAAGATCAAGGTATGTAAAATTATACAAAAACACAAGAGATCTCAATCAATTTTGTGGATCTCCTAAAGAAGGACCTTTTCGTCTATAAGGCATGTGCCAACTAATCATGTAATTTCAGCCTTTTCTTTCCCTTTTCTCCTTTTAAAATTTTAGGAAAGAGGAGAAAGAGAAAATCTTAATGATAGAATCCCTTCCAATGCGAGAGAACAACATGTATTTTTTTAAAACAATCCTTCCACCAATGCAAGCATCTTCACGAGTTAAAAAAAAAAATTGAACTATGATATCAACCTTCAACCTCAACATATGTAAATATAGTCTTTCAATCATGAAACACCATGGAACCATCAATGGAATAGCAATAATTTATTCAAAAAATAAAGAACCAAAAATCCACAAGATGCATCAGTCTAAAAAACTGATCTCTTTAGCCAAAGATAAAATGGATTAAACACAACAGATATTAACCAAGCTGAGGCTAATATATAAGATGTAGTAACTCAATATTTTCTGATCAAAGCATGCTTAATAAAACTTCATCTTTTCAAGACATACAAAAGCATTCATCTCAAGGAAAATAAGAGAAGAAAAAACTTATCTTTGTGAGCCAGAAGAGCTTCATAATCGAACATTGATCAATACCTCAACTTCCACCGAGAAAGTTAATAAATATTTGATTAACCAGCATCATAATTTTGAGGTCCCAAACCAAATGCTTTTTTACCATTTTAGATATATGATCCCATGATCAGGTACTCGGCCAAGAGGGTGAGAGAGGAGAGAAAGAAGAAGAAGAGAAGAAGAAAAGTAGAGGAAGAAGGAAGAGAAGAGAAAGGTGAGAGAGGGATGGCTATGGAGATGAAGAGAAAGAGAAAGATGGTTTTAGAGAAAAGTGCAAGGACGAATTTGAGAGAGAAGAGGGGAGACTTAATGATCTACACCTTGCCTTGAGTCTTGATTTATAGTTTGTTGATAATCAGGACACCATGATTTAGGTCATGGAGAAAAATGAGAGAGACACCATTGGGAGAAAACAAGAGGTTATGGACTTGTTCCAAACCCTCCCCCTTAAGGTATATTTGTAGATATCAAAACTACCAATATTACAAGAATACCCTTCACCCTAATAAGAGTGAAGAAGAGACAAAAAACGTAAACTAATTACATCAGTGCCACCCTAATTACATCATATATTCCAACACCTCCCCTCAAGCTGGGAGGTAATAGCAATGATCCCAGCTTGAACCAAATAATATAAATGTAATAATAATCTCCTCCATCATGGTGTCCCAAGGATAAGTATGAAACTGGACACAAACTTTGAAAAGGTCAAAACCAAATTCGAAGGATTTCGAACAAATATAGTGACAATAATCATTAAAATGGTTAATGTTTGTCATTCACATGACGATGATAAAAGACCCACTTGTACCAATTAAAAGTCTCAATGGACTTAAACCACCCATACGAATAAAAGGGACAGCCAAAGCAATGCTTTTAAAAAGGGTTGGCCAATAAGGGTAAGTGAGAGTCAAATAAAGGATGGTAGGAAAAAGACTGCCAAAGGGTAATGGGTAATGGGTAAAGAGAAAATACGATGCTAAGGCCACCATGTGCTTTACTTTTCTTAGAAATTCAAAATTTGCATCAAAAGAACCAATGCCAACAACAGTCAGCAACTAATGAACCCCGATGAGTTAACCCAGAGAAATCTGGTGTGGCTCAGTAAACTGGTGTTGCTCGACAACATCTAGATGGACATCTCGGTTCGCTGGGTTCTAGACTCCGCAGCGGACTAAACCGTCAATTTAAATCAGGTTTCCTAACTTAGAAATATTTTTTTTCATGGTCTTCCTTCGGTAGAGTGGAATGACAACTAACTAGAGGGAAATATTTCCGGAAACGAAAATCAATAGTGCCTGAAATAAATCATTGACAGATAGATGTCTTCGTCTTCGTCTTCCTCCCCACGGTGCCGGTGATTGCAGAGAGTCAGCGGCGAGGCAAGATGACTCGGCAGAGTCTGGGGTCGTCTTCTCTAACAATGGCAATGGGACTAAGATTCTTGCAAATCCGCGAGATTATTTTGCGCAAATGGAAAAAGAGCCCCTGCTCAACCTCCTGGCCGAACTAGGAAGCAAAATCGGTAGAGGCAGAGCCCCTGCTATGATAAGAGGGTTATGTGTTGCGGCGCCGGCTGGCTTGGGATGGTCAGCGTTGTGGTCGTCCAAGCGAACAGCAGTGATGGGAAAGAGAGCGTTGACTGTGGCTGTGGTTTTTTATGGCGACGGGCGGCAGCATCGAGAGAGACGATGATACGGTCTGGGTTGACTTGGATTAACTCGACAGAATAATCTGTTTCGAGACTTGGTAGACCCAGTGAGCCGATGAAATGTTTCCCAACTTAGGGAAACCTTTAATTTTGCTACAGTTCTTTTTCTTCCCTGCAACACCGAACAAAGCGGTGATGAAACACAGAAGTGAGATAAGCCGAGAAATCAGCAGTTTGAGATTATCTCCTCGTGATAATAGATGATCAGATTTCTGGATAAGAGAAGACGTGCCAGAGAGATAATCTTCTAGATAGCCGAAAATCCCGTTAATTCAGCGGGTCTTTGTATTCTGAAGTGGTGTGCTTGCTGGTTTATCGCCAATTCTCCCAGGATGGAAACAACGATGAACCAGCAACTCAGAAATAAAATAGCCAAAATATTGATTCTGCTATGACAAGTCAATATCGGCAAGATCCCATAACAGTTTTAGCAGGTATGGTTGATTGTAAGTGAAACATCAGCTGTCTTGGGTAGCAGGTTGGATCAACAATGTTATGGGTAGCAGGCTGGATCAACAACGATAGATATACCATGAGTAGCAATAGAAGCAATGTATTGAAGCCTGAATTACAAGAATTAATTAAGCTACATGATACTCATAATCAGCAGCAGAATCACCGGACTAGTTTTCGAAAGAAGATGCCAACAAGCAAGATACAACGGTAACCGAAAATAATAATGATGACAACAATGGTCCAGCAATAACCGATCATAATAGTAGAGATCCGATGAACCAGGGATCACGAACCAGAATTTTGTTTGGATGCTAGTTTCTGAACATATAGAATCCTATCCAATGCCAGAGAAGAGACGAACATGAAAAGATAATAAGCAACAGAAAATTCCCATCTCTTCAATGCAAATCTTACCTCAAATAACATCCGAAATTAATAGGAACCAAAACAAGAGAAGCATCCAAAATAAACAGGAGAAGAAACAAAGATGAAAGTGTAAATCAGAAAGTAAAAGAAGACAACACTGAAAATAAACCACGAGCAACAAAATAAAAAAAAAAAACTAATATCCAACAACTAACAAAAAAGAAGGGGATGAAACCTAAAACACCATAGTCGGAATCCTGAAAATCAAAGCTCGATACCATGTTGATATTCAGGACTCCATGATTTAGGTCATGGAGAAAAATGAGAGAGACACCATTGGGAGAAAACAGGAGGTTATGGACTTGTTCCAAACCCTCCCCCTTAAGGTATATTTATAGATATCAAAACTACCAATAGTATAAGAATACTCTTCACCCTAATAAGAATAAAGAAGAGACAAAAAACGTAAACTAATTATATCAGTGCCATCCTAATTACATCATATATTCCAACATATTTGATGAAGGAAGGTTACAATGACTACATTGTCCTTAGGGCTACAAGCTCTCAAAAGGAAAAGACATGTGTAAACATACATCATCTTCTCTAATTACACTCGTGTGCCATCCTTATGAGAAGGACACTAATTTGCACCCTTTGCCATCTCTTTGACATGGAGAAGGTATTTTATCTTAATGTCCCTTTGAGATGTCTTCCAACAAAGGTAAAGTGGAGATCCTATCATGCTTCTATACAACTTTTGATCTATGGCCCTACTCTTCCAACCCCCACGATGACTTTACAACGAAGGTCGATCCACGTACCGACTCAGTGTAAGGCGTTGATAAGGCTCCACAACTTAAGAAATCACACACTTGGAGACTAATCCATCATCAATATCTTCTCCATAGTGACAACAACTTCTCAATCCTTAGAGAGAAGTTCAACTGAAGATTCACACAACTTCAGTTTCTCAATCCTAACATTCTTTGTCAACATATCAGTTGGATTCTGACTCCCTTGAATCTTCCCAAGTGCTAAGACTCCATCCTCCAGAGCCGATTTGATGAAGTGATAACTCACCTGTATTTGCTTTGTTCTGGCATGATAAACATGTTTCTTTGCTAAATGAATAGCACTTTGACTTTCACAATTCTTCCCATGCTTTAGACCTAATTCTTCCTAGAAAGATTGCAGCCATACCATCTCTTTGCTGGCTTCGGTCACGGCGACGTATTCTGCCTCAATGTTGGAAAGAGCAACTATCATTTGCAACTTAGAGATCTAGTTACCTGCTGTACCACCCAATGTGTATAGATATCCAGTGGTACTCTTTCTGTCATCAATGTCTCCAGCCATGTCAGCATCTACATAACCTGAAATCCCAAGTCTGACTTTTTGAAACATAAGGTTGAGACTGTAGTGCCTCACAAATATCTGAGAATGCACTTCACTGCTTCCCAATGTTGTGGAGCCAAATAAAATACCCTACACTGAGTCGGTACGCAGATCCACGATATATTGACTCTTGTTTCATTAAGGATAGTTTGGGGATTTCACTCTTGTATCGTGGTTGCCCTAATTTTCTCTTTATATTTCTAGGTGACACTATTAGGGTTTTATCATTCATCCGAGGAGCATCTTGAGTTACAGCCTGAGAGAGAGGTTAGAGAAAACACTTGTAAGTGTGTGTGCTTCTCTTGTAAACTCTTTCGTCTTCATAGTGGATTACTGCAGTGGCGAAATATTGGACGTTGTCTCACCTTGACGTGAACATGTATAAATCTTGTAATTTTTTTTTCTCATGCTTACTTTTTTTTCCTTCTTCCGTGATTATTATCATTTCTCTTGTAATTTTGGAATTAGGGGGTACAAGAGGTACATGATGTTTTACTCTTGTTGGTTAATAGCTCTATTAACTCTTGGGTGTTAGATTCAGGAGCTTCTTTTCACACCACTGTACATCGTAAGATCATGGAGAATTATGTTGTTGGAGATCACGGGAAGGTGTATCATGCTGATGGAGAACCTTTGGATATTGTCAGTATTGGTAATGTCAGTTTGAGGATGTAAAATGGGTTAGTGTGAAAAATTCACAAGGTGAGACATGTACCAAAAACTGATGCATAATCTGATCTCAGTATGGCAGCTTGATGATGAAGGTCATAATGTGACTTTAAATGGTACTACCTGGAAAGTCACTACGGGAGCCATGGTTGATGCACAAAGAGTTAAAATTGGAACTCTTTACATCACTTCCAATTGTAGAGACACAATTGCAGTTGTTAATGCTGTTACTGATTCTGATTTATAGAATTATAGGCTCAGTCACACGAGTGACAAGGGAATGAAAGTGCTTAAGTCCAAAGGGAAACTACCAAGGTTGAAAACTATAAATAACAATTTGTGAGAAGGCTATGTTTTTGGTAAACAGAAAAGGGTTAGCTATTCTAAGGCAGGAAAGGAGAAAAAGATGGTTAAATTGGAGTTGGTTCACACTAATGTGTGGGGGGACCTTCAACTGTTACTTCTCTTGGTGGTTCTAATTATTATGTGACATTGTTGTGGTCTCTGACCATGGACCAAGTAATGCGACGGTGGGAGAGGTTTTCTGGAATTCCCGAGCCTGAATTTGGTTTCCGACTTCTCTCTGGACGACCTATGTTGACGGGTTAGGGTGAATCGGCGAAATAGAAGGTGGGAAAGGGGAAAACAATGGAGGAGAAGGGAGATTAAGACTCGTCGAAGGGAGTCTTCACCTTGGGTTCCAGGGGAACGCCGACCCTAGTTACTTTGGGAGAACGCAGATCCCGTGAATATTTCTTCTTTTCTTCCCATTCCTTCTCGATGGCCTAATAAGCAAGGCTCAAGCATAGAGTTTTGAAATATTACAAATCCTGCCCACGTGGGCTACCTACTTTAAAATAATTAATTTAAATGACATAACTAGCTAAGTTACTGAACTACTCCACTTAGTCATTGACTCATCCGCATCGCCTCTGGACTACTTGTTGTGCTATGGAGTCCACAACATCACTCCCCTCCTGGAGAACGAGCTTGTCCACGTGCTCGAAGGTAGGGAAGGTGTGCTGAAATGGATCTATGGTATCCCACGTAGCCGGTTCTCCCCGCAAGCCGTAGGTTCCACCTACAAGGAGGAAACAATTTTTTTTTTTTGACGGAAATCTCTTTTACCCGGGTGCTCTTTTTGTAGTGTTTATCCCATCCAATAGACCAGCCACAATGGCCTCATAGCCTCTGCATGCAAGGAAGCCACCAACCGCCATGCCAAAAGTTCAGTGAGATCCTCTATTATAGGGACTCCAACCAGTAGCCCCTGTATTGGTTTATGCCAAGGTCTAGCCATGGGTTCATGTTGCCATTGTAATGCAATACAGCTGCTTGCGTTATCAATTCTGTATCAACCCAATAGTTGTAGCCCAATCCTGACAATGCCCATGAATTGTCTAATGCAGAAATCCGATTCTGACATGCAAGCAAGTTCGCAGGCAAGGTTCCAGCACTCTTCAAATCCTTATCCTCGCCCTGTGGCTGTAGGTGCCTCGAGTAGGTTTCTGTGAGATTACTGTCTCTCCACCTTGCCAGATCGATCACATTTAGACCAGACATCCATGCACATGAGTTGCTGTCAAGAATATTCTGACCCAGAGAACTAAGCTGACCAAGCCTCACCCTGCAGTACTCTACTTCCCCCATTCACCTTTCCTTCCATATGAAGGCTCCACAAAGGTGACAAATCTCGTTTAAGAACAATATCATCACCCAAAAATACCACGCTTTGAAAATTGGAAATATTTCGGGAAGGAAAAAGTGTGTTGATCCAAATACAGATATATATTCCGTTCTCGTCTGGATGGCAGCCGGATTGCCGGCCCTCCGGATGGAAACACGGAACTCGTCATGTACCAATGGATGAGATACAGAACCTTCCATTTGTTTGAGGTTCAGGTCATCAATATTCAGGACATCAATGACCGCATGTTGGTATTTGTGTCTGAAAAACCGGAGCTTCATTGCAAAATAGTTCTGCCCATCAGTGACCACATGCAAAACCTTGTTTTCAGTCTCCTCTGCTGAGTGAGATCTGAAGTATTCTACTGTCAATCTCATTGACAAACAGTGGAGAGTCTTTGGCACAATATCAACACCAAGTTGGTATAAGAAAGCACTCTGTTTCATGTGAAAGTGAGCTTCATCCTCAGTTAGATCAAGTAACTGCCTAAATTTCTTATCCACATTACTGGTGCATGCAACATGTTCTTTCGCTTTGGAAATTACTGCATCCATCTTCTGCATCTTTTCTTCAACATGAAGTGGAAGATCAGAATTTGTTGTCGTTTCACTGAGCATGCGCTCATATTCTTGAATGTTCGTCTTCATTTCACGTGACAGCTTATCCTGTGTTGGAAGTTTAGCAACACTAGGATAATAAGCTCTGGCCACAAAAAGCTGATTCTTTAATTGCTTTACTTTAGAGTCCTGCATTCGTTCTGTATGCTCATCACGCCAAAGGCAGTAGCTACCAAATTCAAGTTGACATGAAGCTGCAGTTGCATCACTCTTGTCTTGGTCCAATTTGTCAAAAGGTGTATACCAGTAGTGTGCATTTGCCACTGTATTCAGAGGCATCAGTGCTAATATGAATGCAAGATAAGAAATATTTGGAAGCGTAACTTCAGATGCTGAACGGGCTGAGAGCCGTTCTAGCCCATTGTGGGGCATCACCGAGATGTTTCTGAAGCAACTCAATACCAACCGCACTCAGTCCAGTGGCAGATGTGGAATTAGCCAGTGCCTTTGGAAGTAAAGGTGGGCTAGTACCAGGCTGTCCATAGAGGAGCACGTTCTGTGGAGGAGTAATTTGAATAACTGCTGTTTGCTGCTCGACGGGAACCTGCTCAGTGGCAACAGTAGGCTCATGTTCCGCATTCAACCTTCTATGCAATTCAAGGTTAACTTCAGCCTTGCGCCCTTGAAACGTTACGTGGTGGCCGGTTAGCTCAAAACTCATGGTTAAAGTGGCGAAATCCCACGAATCGGTCCCAATGTGTGGAGCCATTTAATTCCGAGAACCATATCAAATTCTGCTAGAGAGGTAATAAGAAATTCGGCCTCGAACTGCTGACCTTCAATGGAAACATTTGATTCCATAACTTGGAAGTTTGTCTCCATTAGCCACTGACACTAAAGCGATTGGACGAGGCTGCACTGGAAGTTGTAACTGTTGGGCCGCCTTGAAGCTTATAAAATTATGGCTACTTCCTGAGTCAACCTGACTTAGGAGAGGTTGCTCATTGACGAGAGCACCAAGTTGCATGGTGTGGGTGGATTGGAGGCCATTAATGGCATGGAGAGAAATTTCAGGTTCTTTTTCTTCCTCTACCTGCTCTGTGTATGGGTTCGTCCTCCTCGTGATCTTCCAATTTCAAGTTGGTGGCCCCATAGTTCGCTTTATCGAGCATGAGGAAGGCGGCCAACCCTACTTTGTCATTTTCAGCTGTTCTTTGATGAGAAAAAAATTTCTCGCACCTATATAACCAAATTAAGGGGTCCTTAGATCCCTTAAACAGCGAAAAATCCAACTTTGTGTACCTCGGGCTGGTTCCACCACCAGAACCCAAGGTCATGCCATTTATGATCTGCTTTGTTCGACCCACAAAGTGGTCGCCCTGGATAGCCGCAAGGCTCCTCCTCCCTTCACGATGAGTGGGGACTCTTATCCCCCATCAATTCGTCAAGTTTAGCAGAATTTTTTTCGATTTGGACATTTTCCTGAGACGCTCTGCTTTCCATCAAAATCACCAGACGTCCCTTTGTATCTTCCTGCCCAGATTGTATAATTTCCCTGACGGTAGATCTCCAATCTTCATTGTTCGATGGCTCTCCCATTTTGGCCTGTTTTGATACCAAGATGTTGTGGTCTCTGACCATGGACCGAGTAATGCGACGGTGGGAGAGGTTTTCTGGAATTCCCGAGCCTGAATCTGGTTTCTGACTTCGCTCTGGATTACCTATCTTGACGGGTTAGGGTGAATCAGCGAAATAGAAGGTGGGAAAGGGGAAAATGATGGAGGAGAAGGGAGATTAAGACTCGTCGAAGGGAGTCTTCACCTTGGGTTCCAGGGGAACACCAACCCTGGTTCCTTAGGGAGAACACAGATCCCGTGAATATTTCTTCTTTTCTTCCCATTCCTTCTCGATGGCCTAATAAGCAAAGCTCGAGCATAGAGGTTCAAAATATTACAAATCCTGCCCTCGTGGGCTACCTACTTGAAAATAATCAATTTAAATTACATAACTAGCTAGGTTACTGAACTACTCCATTGAGTCACTGACTCATCCACATCGCCTCTGAACTACTCGTTGTGCTATGGAGTCCACAACAAACATTTATTGATGATGCAAGCAGAAAGGTATGGGTTTATTTCCTAAAAAAGAAATATGATGTCTTTGATACCTTCAAGAGATGGAGAACAATGGTTGAGAATGAGACTGATTTGAAGGTGAAGTGCCAGCAATCAGATAATGGAGGAGAATACATAGATAATGATTTCAAGCGGTATTGTGCTGATAAGGGAATCAAGATGCAGAAGACCATTCCTGAAAAACCTTAACAGAATGGTGTGACTAAGAAGATGAATAGAACTTTGAAGGAGCAAGCTAGGAGCATGAGATTATATGCAGGGTTGCCAAAGATGTTTTGGTCCAAGGCTATTAGCACCACTGCCTTTTTTTTATCAACAGAGGTCCCTCAACACCTGGGATTGCAAAATACTAGAGGAAGTTTGGAGCAGCAAAGAGTTAAACCTTTCTTTCTAGAAAGTTTTTTGTTGTATTTCTTATATTCATATTGATGCGTTTCTTATATTCATATTGACTTTTTTTGTTAGAAATAGACTTGATGTTAAATCTAAGATTAGTTTCTTTATTGGCTATGGTGGTACTGAGTTTGGTTATCGTTTTTGGGATGACCAAAGTCATAAGGTTATAAGGAGCAAGGACGTGATATTCAATGAAGGTGCCTTGTATAAAGACTGGTTGAGAACCGAGTCTGAGAGCACGAGTGATGAAGCCAAAAAGTCTTTAAGTGATTTAGTTGAGAGATCTTCTAGTTATTTAGATGGAGAATATTGCTCAGGAAGACCAGTAAAATATACCCCCAGAAGTACATCAAAACTTCTCTGTGATTGAACTCAGGAGATCTACCAGAACTAGCAGACCACCACAGAGATACTCCTCTGCGTTGAATTATATTTTGTTGACTGATAAAGGTGAATCAGAGAGTTATGAGGAAGTCATGCATATCGATGAATCAACCAAGTGGGAGTTGGCAATGTAGGATGAGATGGATTCATTGTTATCCAATCAGACTTGGCAATTGACCGAGTTACCAAAAGAGAAGAAGGCCTTGTAGAATAAATGGGTGTACCGAATCCAAGATGAACATGATGGCAGCAAGCGGTACAAGGCAAGACTGGTGGTAAAAGGCTATCAACAAAAATGAAGGCATTGACTACACTGGCATTTTCTCTCCAGTAGTGAAATTGACTACTATTAGAACAATACTTGGACTAGTGGAAAATGAAGACTTGCACTTAGAGTAGTTGGATGTAAAGACAACCTTTCTTGATGGTGTTTTGGCAGAAGAAATTTACATGATGCAACCACAGGGTTTCAAAGCACAAGAAAAGGAGAAAATGGTGTGCAAACTTCAAAAGAGCTTGTATGGTCTTAAACAAGCTCCAAGACAATGGTATAAGAAGTTTGACACCTTTATGAGTAGTAATGGTTTCTTGAGGTGTTAGGGGGATCATTGCTGTTATGTGAAGAACTTTGATGACTCTTACATCATACTACTGCTATATGTTGATGACATGTTGATAGCAAGTGCTTGCAAACAGGAAATAGATAAGTTGAAAAGGGAGTTGTCCTAGAAGTTTGTAATGAAGGATTTGGGTGCTGCAAAACAAATCCTTGGGATGAGGATTACTAGGGACATTGATGTTTTGAAACTATCACATGAAGAATATGTGAAGAAGGTGCTGAGCATATTCAACATGAATGATGCAAAACCATTTAGTACTCCTTTGGCTAGCCACTTTAGGCTATCTTAGGAGTAGTCACTTTCTACAGAACAGGAATGATAGAACATGGCCAATGTGCCTTATGTTTTTGCTATTGGCAGTCTCATGTATGTTATGGTGTGCACTAGACCATACATAGCTTATGCAGTGGGTGTTGTGAGTATATATTTGAGTAATCCGATAAACAACATTGGGAAGCAGTGAAGTGGATTCTCAGGTATTTGAGAGGCTCTTCAGACTCAGCCTTTTGTTTCAGAAGGTAGACTTGGGATTACAGGGTTATGTAGATGCTGACATGGCCAGAGACATTGATGGCAGAAAGAGTACCAATGGATATGTATGCACAATGTATGGTACAACATTTAGTTGTGTATCCAAGTTGTAGAAGTTAGTTTCTCTTTCCACTACTAAAGTAGAATATGTTACCATGACTGAAGCCAACAAAGAGATGGTATGGTTGCAGTCTTTCTAGGAAGATTTATGTCTCAAACTTGGGAAAAATGTGTTGTATTGTGATAGTCAGAGTGTTATTCATTTAGCAAAGAATCCAATTTATCATGCCAGAACAAAGCACATACAGGTGTGTTTTCACTTAATGAGATCGGCTTTGGAGGATGGAGTCTTAGCTCTTGAGAAAATTCAAGGAAGTCAAAAGCTAGCTGATATGTTGACAAAGACTGTCACGATTGAGAAACAGATTTTGTGTTCAACTTCAGTTAGACTTTTCTCTAAGGATTGAGAAGTTGTTGCTGTTGCAGAGGATATATTGATGATGAATTAGTCTCCAAGTGGGAGATTGTTAAGTATTGGAGCCTAATCAAATGCCCTACACTGGATTGATACGCTGATTGCGCTTGCCCTATGTTGTTTCATTAAGGGCAATTTTGGGATTTCACTCTTGTATCACAGTTGCCCTAATTTTCTCTTTATATTTTGGGGTGCTGCTATTAGGGTTTTATCATTCATCTGAGGAACATCTTGAGTTGTGGCCCAAAAGAGAGGTTAGAGAAAACACATGTAACTATGTATGATTTCTCTTGTAAAATATTTCATCTTCATAGTGGATTACTGTAGCAACGAAAGACAGGATGAAGTCTCACCTCTAGGTGAACCTCTATAAATCTTGTTTTTTGTTATCATTAGTTTGGAATTAGGTCGTTTAATTCCTAAAAACCACAACATGAGCTATGTTTTCTCTTCTGCACTCCATGACATACATGAGACTGCTAATAGCAGAAGCATAAGATACATTGACCTACCATGTAGGTTTGCTCCTGCTTTGTAGAAGGTGACTACTCTTTAGATAGCCTAAAGTGACTAACCATAGGAGTACTCACTGGTTTGAATCGTTCATGTTGAACCTGCTCAACACCTTCTTCACATATTCTTCTTGTGACAGTTTCAAGACTTCAGTGTCTCTAGTAATCCTCATTCAAAGGATTTATTTTACAGCATCCAAATCCTTCATTGCAAATGTTGATTTTTAGAACTCCATGGAATTAGCTCATGGAGAAAAAGGGAGAGATACCCATTGAGAGAAAATAGGGGGAAGAAGAGGTTATGGACTTGATGTCCTAACCCTCTCCCTGAAGCTCTATTTATAGATTAATGAAACTACTGTATTATAATAATACCCCTGAACTTAGGGATTAGGGGTTAGGGGTTAGGGTTTTAACCCTAGAATTTTAATCTAATTACATTAATACCATCTCTATGAGATGACTCTTTATTTACCATCTTGTCATCATTGTATGTGAGCCTATGGGCCTTCTCCTTGATCTATGGGCCTTGAGCCCGTCTTCTATATCTCTTGGATGCATGGGTCTTCCTTGGTCTTATGGGCTTGGGCCCATCTTCTAACACACTTGGATATATGGGCCTTCCTTGGTTGTGTGGGCTTGGACCCTATCTTCCAACACTCCCCCTCAAGTTGGGGAACATGAACTCCCAATTTGCTGCAAATAATGTATAAAATCTTTTTTGCATAAAATGGCACATCTTCCAATATGTCTTCCTCTTCCAACACTCCCCCACACGTTGGTTCTCTAATTTCTGAGGCCCAGCTGGCATAATATCAGTGAGAGTAAATCACTCCTAGCCGCTAAGATTTTGCTCCATACTCTAGTCTTAACTCAAGCTTGATATAGGGCACACTCCATCTTCAGTAGATAGTGTGTCTATCGGCATTGCTCTAAGGTATCCACCTCCACCACCGTGTCCCTCCATAGGACAACGACTCTGAAGTGGTAGAGTAATATATGAAATTAATGGGGGGAAATAACATAAATGTAATAATAACTTCCTCCGTCATGGTGTCCCAACCTTTGACATTTGATATTTTTGATGGGGTATTAAGTTCCTCTGTCATGGAATCCAAACCATTGGCATTTGTTTTTTACGGGGTATGAAGTTCCTCCACCATGGAATCCCAACCGTTGACGTTTTTATATTTTTGATGGGGTAGTATGTTCCTCCGTCATGGAATTCCAACCGTTGACATTTGATATTTTTGACAGTGTATTAAGTTCCTCCTTCATGGAATCCCAATCGCAATTTTTTTTTATATTTTTGACAGGGTATTAAGTTCCTCCGTCATGGAATCCTAAACGCAAATATTTTTTATATTTTTGACGGGATATTAAGTTCCTCCGTCATGGAATCCCAACCGTTGATATTTTTGATATTTTTGACGGGGACAAATAAATAAAGGTATGAGGCCACCTCTTCTTCAATAATAATGTCTCATCCAAAGAGACACAATAGCAGTAGTTGGAATGGGCTTGGGCCCATATAACACGAAATAAAATAATCATTGTAAAATGACCCATGAAATAATCCAATGCAAGTATCTGTAGCAAATAATATGCTGACCATGGAATAATCTGTCACATATTCAAAGTAATAATCCAGCCAAAAAAAAATTACCAAGTCGCGCCAAAAATATGTATAAGCTTTGGTCCAGATATGTATACCGAAGTAGAAAATAAGTGGCCCGAGTCAGATTGACCCAAACCCGAGTGGACCCGCTCCGAGTTGGTCTGGGTTGACTCGGTAGACTGTTATTGCTTGACAGCAGCTAGAAGAGTAGCCCGGTTCGCTGGGTTCACTCGGGCGGGTCTGGGTGTCGGTCAGAACAGGCTAGACCCGGCTTTAATAAATCATGTTTCTAAGTTAGGAAAATGAAATCGGCAGTCATCTTCTTCCTCAAGCAGCTGATTTCCTTGATTTGTCGTCCAGAAAACGGCGACAAAGTTGGCGCTCTGCAGACGAATTGTTGCCTAAGCTAGCAATTGAAAGGCCAGAATCTTTGCCCTCCCATAAACGGCAACCCAATTGGCATTACTGTTTCAAGACAGTAGATCAGACGATAGATTACTGGATGAACGACAGAGACAACTCTGTGACTTCCAAAAAAAATAGCAGCAACGATGTTCTAGAAGAGGCAACGCCAGATAACAGCAACAGATATAATCGTTTATATGTAGTAACTCAGAATAATGACACAAAGCCAGATCCGATTGGGAGCAATTGCCGACATACAGTAACCACATAATAATATAAATGACATAGGAGATCCGATGAACTAGGGATCACGGACCAGAATTTTTCTGGATGCTGATTTCTGAACAGAGTGGATCCAATCCCACGCCAGAGAAGAGACTTCTTTTATCGAAGCAGGTGACTCAGAGTTCGGCTGAAAGAAGCATGGAGTATAGCAGCAGCGTATTGCTGTTTCTGCTGTTGCTGAATGCCAACAGAGAGTGTGACAATATTGCTTCTGTTTCTGCTCCCAACACTGCTAAAAAATAGAGCAGATCACTATCAATAAATGAGCTGCTAAACACTCCTTACTATGACGGATTACTATGACGGATTGATAAAAAACAGAGATATGAAGCCCCCTCTCCCCATGGAGTTCTTGTTGGCCAGAATAAGGAAGATGAGAACCATAGTTTAAGTGCTGCAAATACTTCTCCAAACAGAGAAGGGTAGAAGAGAATCAATAGATTTTCACCAACAGAAAATAAACTTTGCTATAAGCAGCACATAGCAGCAACGCCAGCAGGTGTACTAGCCGAATAGAGAGAAATAAAAAAAATAACAACAATATGACAAAAACTTAACAAAGAAAAAAAATAATAGGTTTTTTTGAATCTGAAAACCATAGATGAGAGTCCTGAAAATCAAAGCTCTAATACCATGTTGATTTTCAGAACTACATGGATTTAGCTCATAGAGCAAAAGGAGAGAGACCCATTGGGAGAAAACAGGAGGAAGAAGAGGTTATGGACTTGATATCCTAACCCTCCCCTTGTAGCTCTATTTATAGATTAATGAAACAATTGTATTATAATAATACCCCTAAACTTAGGGTTTAGGGTTTTACCCCTGGAACTTTAATCTAATTACATCAATGCCATCTCTATGAGATGACTCTTTATTTACCATCCTGCCATCTATGGGTCTTCTCCTTGATCTGTGGGCCTTGAGCTCTTCTTCTATATCTCTTGGATGCATGGGTCTTCCTTGGTCTTATGGGCTTAGACCATCTTCCAACACACTTGGATATGTGGGCCTTCCTTGGTCGTGTGGGCTTGGGCCCTATCTTCCAACAACAAACTTCTTGGCCAACTCTCTTTTCTACTTATCTATTTCCTATTTTCTAGCATTTGCTATCAATATATCATCAACATATAGCAGTAGAACGATGTAGGAGTCATCAAACTTCTTCACATAACAACAATGATCTGCTTGGCACCTCAAACAAGGATTAGCTTTGGTTCTTTCTGTTTAGGTTTACATACTCCCAAAACAGTTACGACCCAAAACCGATCACATCCCAATCAACATTTGTAATCTACAAATGTACCAAATACCTCAATTGGTCGATCAGAAAGAACTTAACGGTCCTTCATATGACACAAAATTAAAAACCGGGCAGACTCATGTTTGTCCAATAATTGGCTATCCACATGGCTGGCATGACAAACATAATCCAATTTTAAACAAAATAATGGATTTTGTTGGTGATATTCATCACAGTTTCTTTATGAAAAGTTGCAATGAGAAATACATTGCAAAATATGTTGCTTTCCTATGCTTAGGAATAGAAAGCGAAGTTAATGAACAAGTACAAAAACTCAAGAGAGGAATTAATGCCCATCTTGACGTACTAAAAATAGGATACACTCAAGAGATAGTAAAACTCCTTATAGACCTACAAAGTTTTGTAGATCAAGAAATAAATCACTCTAGGATATTAACACCTATCCGAGAGACGAAAACTAAAATGGTTAATAACAAACCAAGTTGAAAAGAATTATAGGAAGTCATTTGTAAAATAGCTTCCATAAACAAGCTTCCATAAAAAATCAACAAAGTACAAATAAAGATTGTCTTATACGAGATATCTGCACCTTAACTCAAAATAATGAATTAAGAGAACTTGTTGTTCAACATACCTCTCCATTCATTAATTTGTCTCAGTTGGAACAACTTATTGAAATTCTATTCCAAAAATTAAAAGAGACAATGTCTCAACTAAAATTCTGAAATATCTGAACAAATAGAAATATAATGTACTTCTCTTCAAAATAGTGTTCATGTACATCATGAAACACAGGGAGAATACGAAGAACATCCTAACCTAATGCAGGATGGACAAAAGTGGACAATCAGTATCCCACGGATAACTGAAGTCTACAATTGAGATTGGATTGAGTTCCAAAAGAAATCCTTCCTCTTCCAGAAGGAACTATTTGTAGAAATACATGATACCGACTTAGGTACCTTCTTCTATAGATTATTAAGTGAATCAGACTTAGCCAAACTAAAATGATTCAAATATGTCCATTATGGACTAGTTCGTATAGGATTAGACCACTTAATACGAATCAATCAAAATTTACCCTTCATAGCAGCTATCGTTGATAACTCGGTGAGGAATAATTTTGAAAAAGCCTTACTCGGAGGAGTTAGAGCAAATTCGGGATTAGGCTCAGTTTCCTTTACAACTTGGCCCAATCTACAAATAGATTTAGATGACAAACATATCCAGAATACCTTGTCCCTAAAAATCTACAAAGACAACTGGTCAAAATTGGAATTCAACCAGGAAGACGAGTTATACGCATACTTATATGTGTCGTAGCTAGATTAATCAACACTGGAAATGTTCCAGTTAAAGATTCAAAGAAAATCACAGAATTAGCCAAAAATATTGGTTATTTTGAGAACTTGACCATAGAAGAACTCGACCCCACAGCCTTAACTTGGCCAACTAAAGGGGTAGTCCAACCTCTAGCACCCAGACACCTTCCCCTATCCCAAAAAACCATAAGGAGATAAAAGGAAAACTAGTAATCATTGATGCTAGATCAAGCTTTTCCCTCGAATAGGATAGGCCCTCTACCTCTACCAGTAGAGCAACTACCAGTTCCGTTTTCGAAGGAATAGGAAATCCAAGGCCCAATGCCTATGTTCCACTTCACATCGATGATGGCACATAGCCCATACAAAGCCTTAAGCTCATCAATAGGAAACAGTGACATAGTCACCAATTCCAACCAAACCTTAGAGTCTTATGGAAAGACCCTTAATAGGTTAGAAAATGTTGTTGACAAACTACAACAAAAAGTTGATTTCCTCTATGATGAACATAAACATAGAGAAATAATAAAATGTCAAACTATCTTAGAAAATATTCTATAAAAAATTGACCACGGAAATAGTGCTATTTTCTTTAAAGAATTAACAAAACTAAAACAGAGTTTAGATAATCTAAACAAAGATAAAATGCAAGAACTTCTAACTGAAGTCTTAGCATTAAAATAACGTTTAGGTTATCCCAATCCATCAAGGTATAAAACCCCTCTTACACCTTGGACACCAAAATGATCTATAGGTGGAAACTATTAGAACATTTAGAATTTTGTAGAGAAAGTCTAGCTCTCGCTCTACAACAAAGAGATACTCTTCAACCTGAAGATGACACAATCCCATCCCAAGTAATGTACCATTATTGGTTGATGAGATATAATGATCGTGCCTACAAACTAAGATGCAAGGTCAAAAGAATTAAACAAAAGCTAAACCTCTTAGCTTTATAAAAATGATCTATAGAGAAAGACTATTAGATCGTTTAAATCTGGCATGAACAACAAGAGTTCGAGCTCTGCAATACAGAGATAATATCAGACCAGCAAATGAAACTATGATAACTTATATCGAGTTTTTGACTAAATGGATGAGATTAAACCTTAGAGTATACACACTACTGTGCATAATCCGAAGACTTCAAAGAAAGCTTCAAGAAATATCTCTCTAAATATGAATGAGTTTTTCTATTTAAATGATATGAAAACACCATTACCTTTAGGCCTTCCTAACATTACCAGATGACTTAAAAGCCGAGTGTACATTGCACCTTGCATAGAACTTAGAGATCAAGTCAGAACCTTCTACCTTTAGGATCGCTTCAAAAGCATCATCCTCTACTGATGATGAAGTTTATGCAGAATATAATACTTTCGGTCATCAACAGATTTATTATGTTCAAGAGGAAAAACATTCCTAGTAAACAAAAAGAGCAACAAGATAGTGAACCAGAGGCATGGGACTCTGACGAAGTTGATACATAAAATACCAAGAAAAAAGAGTATTCTGCTAAAGACAAAAAGGCCTATGATCTTGGTAAAAGATTTAGAATGTTTTGAGGTGGCAACACCAGTCAAGATGTAGCAGAAACTTCAAGGGTACGAGATACCCACATGGAAGACAACTTCTGAGATAACTTTCGAGACCGCACAACGAATAACTCTCGAGAAAAAGAAAGTTTCTCCCACTCCAAAATATCTTTGGGAGGACAAAGGTATTCGACAAAATACCCAAATGTCGATCCATCAAATGCTACTAAGGGACACCAATCCATAAATAGCATCAACCCTTTAGGATTTTATCTCAACTTGGATTGCCCCAAAGATGGAGAAAAAATCCTCAAAGAATGGGAAAGAAGCATGAGTAATACTGCCAATATGCACGAATCTTGGGATAAAGATTCAACATTTAATTTCTTTACTCATGCTTTATAGGGTAACGTAGCACATTGGTGGGACAACCTTCCCGAAAACCAAAAAACAGCTACATCCACATCTATAGCTTCAATCCTAAAAGGATTAGTAGCTAAAATATCAAAAGAATTTGTAGGAATACATCCAACCCTAGAAGCTCACATTGAGAGTACTAAACAACGAAAACATTTAGAAACTCTTAAAAAATTAAACAAGTTACAAATATGTAACATCTGTTTTTATGAGAATTATTATTGAAAATTTGAAAGTTACTTCTATAAAATACAAAAGGATTATCAGAAACCTTATCTGCCCATCTTTTATTCAAAATTTCCAGAACCTTTTGCGACTATTGTCAAAAAATACTACATTACAAAATATTGGCAAAATAACCCAGAGTTTCCAGCTTTAACCATGGACTCTTTCTTAAGTTTCGATACTCTTGGAAGAAGACACAGGTTTGTACAAGACATGTTGGCAAACCTCTATGAAGCCCAAAGACTAAATAAGAAAAGTAGTAAGGCATACAAACAAACATTATGTTGTTCTAACCAGAACAAAAATGTAGGGGCTTATGGTTGCAAAACCAACTCCCATAAGTAAAGAAACTATCCTAAGAAATTTCATAAGAAAAAATATAGGATACAACAAAGTTCAAAATTCAGGTATACTCCTCGAAAGAGATACTTTAGAAAATGAACAAACTCTGTGTTAAGCACCTAGCCAATACTACCCAAAAGACCGGCCTGCTAGGAGCGGAAGACATAGGTACTTAACCCAGGACCATAATATCATACCCCACCTTCGTGAGCTGACGACCATGGTGGCTAAACGATACTGGCCTGACAGCGATAATACCTAGACGTGACCTACCAGTATTTTAATCCAGCTTTTGCACCCGTGCAACGACACTGGCCTGACCCAGGGCTTATCATAAAGACCTACCAGTATTTGAATCTGGCCTTTGCGCGTCTCGGGACTCAAACTCATGATGTGGGAGCCCGCTCTGATACCAAATGTTAAACACCTAGCCAATGCTACCCAAAAGACCGGCCTATCAGGAGCGGAAGACATAGGTACTTAACCTAGGACCATAACATCACACTCACCGTCACGAGGCCGACTCCAATGACAGCCTACATCGGAGATGACCCACTTCTGAAGACGACCCACTTCTGACGACGGCCCACTCTAGTGACGGCCCTAAGGTGCGGGAATGCACTCAGGTTGCCCCTTCCGATTATAGCGATGGCCCATGGTGCGGGAACACACTCTGGTCGCCCCTCCACCCTGGGCTACACACCTCCACACGGTGCTTGCATCACACGGGAATCAAACCAGCGACGTAGCGCTAGCTCTAATACCAAATGTTAAGCACCTAGCCAATACTTCCCAAAAGACCGGCCTGTCAGGAGCAAAAGACATAGGTACTTAACCGAGGACCATAACACTCTGGCCCCGCCACATCCAGTAAAGGGTCAAATGCATATTTCCCAAAAGGGAAACCCCTAAGAAATTTAAATGCTGGATATGCCAGAAGGAAGGACATTTCTCTCACGATTGGCCAAATGATAAGAAAAAAGGGCAGAACAATACTTACATGTTCCCAACCGAAGAGAAAGGATTAGAAATCATCCATCATGATGAAATCCAGTTGGAAGATTAAGTATATGAACTTCATCTCAAAACAAAGTCTTCTACCTCAGAAAACATGTCAGACTCTTCAGGCACCTTCTCTGAATGAGTATCCGCATAAATGCAGAGCATGTAGCATCTGGATATTCTTATATCATGGTCATGCTTAACGACCCGGATATATAAAATTCCATATATATGCTATAGTAGATACTGGAAGTTTATATTGCCTTTCCAGACAAAATTTACTTCCCACAGATTTATGAAAAAAACTTGAAGTACCCCTTCAAGTAACAGTTGGCTCGGGCAAAAATATTTTTCTTCCTGTAGAAGCCAAAAAACATTCATCTCGACATTGGAGGTGAAAAGTTTATGATCCCAAAAATTATTAGTTTAGGACCTAACATAAACTCAAGACCCGACCTCGTCCTTGGAAATGAATGGTTAGTGTTCCACGCCCCTATTGAACAAACACCAGCCTACTACAAACTTCGTTGTCTTACTCATAGCGAGATAAATAATTCTACCATATACATATACGCAGTAAAACCCACTGAAGCCTTTGCCATTTATGACAATGGAGAAGTCCTCCACCATGTCTTCAAAAAATGGAGCAAGCGTGGTGATGAGGTTCCCCCCTGGAATCTCTCCTCCTAGCAGAATCCTGCGAATCAGAACTTCAACAACTTCTGGATTCCACATGTTTTGAGAAACCCTTAGAATGGTGGAATAAACAAAGATCATATGCTGACCTCGAACATCTTGACCCTAGAAAAGAAATTCGAGAAAAACCTATGGTTTACACTCCCTCTGATGTCGAAGAATTTTTAACACAGATCAATGACTTGCTAACTCAAAGATTAATCCGTGCAAGTTATTCTCCATATACATCTCCTACTTTCCTTATTCAGAATCATGCAGAGATATAATGTGGAAAAGCTAGAATGGCCATTAACTATAAAAAGGTAGATGAAGCCACAAAAATGGATGACTACTATCTTCCTAACAAAGAAAGGTTAATAACTTCAATAAGAGGAAAACAATGATTTTCCTAGTTTGATTGCAAATCAGGGTTTTGGTAGATTCGTCTAACCGAAAGAGCTATTCCCCTTACCGCATTCAATTGTCCTTCTGGGCATTATGAGTGGCTTGTTATGCCCTTTTGGTTAAAACAAGCACCCAATATATTTCAAAGAAGAATGGACGATATTATCAAACCATTCTTTAAGTTCTGCTTAGTTTATGTTGACGATATCTTAGTTTTCTCTTAAAACAAAGATCAACATAAAGAGTAATTACTTAAGGTATTAAATGCCTTAAAAATGTTGGGATAGCACTCAGCAAAAAGAAATCAAAATTGTTTAAAACTAAGATAGATTTCTTAAGACTATTTATCTCTAAAGGATAAATCATTCTCCAAAATCATATTCTGGAAAAACTAGCAGCTTTCTTGAATGAAATAGAAGATATAAAGCAACTTCAACGTTTCTTAGGATGTCTAACGTATGCTAAACAATTCATAAAGAATTTAGCAAAAATTAGAAAACCTTTTCAACAGAAGTTAAAGAAATATGTCAAATGGGAATGGACTCCCACTGACAGTTTAGAAGTAATCAAGATCAAACAAATGATGAAACACCTCCCAGCATTAACTCTACCAGATCCAGATGCAAAACTGATTTTAGAAATTGATGCCTCAGATCATACTTGGGCAGCAATACTAAAATGTAAAACAAATGATTCTGAGAGAATATGTAAATATACCTCAGGAACCTTTTCATCTGCTATAATAAACTATCATTCTTATGAAAAAGAATTTTTAGTTGTAAAAAATGGGATAAATAAATTCTATATATATCTTTCCCCCAAAGAATTTCTTGTTACAACTGACTGTAAAAATTTTGTCGACTTCATGACAAGAAATTTAGAAGATTCACTTTGTCGTGGTAGATCACTCCACTGGCAGTAGTGCTTTTTTCAATTCTCTTTTATTATAGAACATATTAAAGGAGACAAAAATTATTTACCTGATACTCTTACTCGAGAATTTTCTTGTGTTACAGACAGGTAAAGAAAATGGATCCCCTCAGTAGCACATTGACGGATCTAGCAGCAACAATCGCCACCCTCATGGTATTTCTCTCAATATTACAGTCTCTTTTTGACAACCTCTTAGTTCTTTTTGAACGAGGAGAACTATCAGAGAACTGTGCCCATTTTGGGTTAAACAGAGAAAATTTACAGCTTAAGGTTAAGCAATTAACTTTTGAGCTACAAGAACTCCAAAAAAGGCGAGGCCCGCCAAGTTCTTTCGAGACTTCTACCGGATCCCCTCCATGGGAAAAGGAAGCCTTAACGTCTGCTTCACACCTGACGGAAGACTATAGTATTCTAACGAATACAAGTCTAATCATGATTTCTATTGATTATGCTCAGCATAAAAAGGAAAACATAACTCAATCTTTGTTGGAAGATATGTCCAAGACCACACGACCAACGAAGGCTCACATATCTAAGAGTATTATAAGATGGATCACACAACCCAAGGAAGGCCCACAAGTTGGGCCCAAGCACATAAGAAGTCGGACCCACAATGATTACCAAGAGCTGGCATCCTTATCATATCAGTTGGAAGATAAAGAACTCACAAAGGCATCTTTATCTTATGGTCATGTCCTAGAAGAGTTCCAGTTTGATTTATGTTTGTCTTTTATCTATATTGAGTTATTTAATTATGCTAGGACTTATCTTTAAGTGTTAGGGTATGGGTGTAATTGGGACAAATGTAGTTTTATTATAATTGGACTTTAATACCTTCCTCTATTATAAATAGAGGTTCATGTAATCTGAGTATAATAAGTCAATGAAGTATTTCACTTTTCCATAAATTCAACATGGTATCAGAGCATGTTCTATGAATTGACGTGGTCAACCCACAGAGATAATGAGATTCTTTTCTCTAAACCCTAAACTCTAAGTCTAGGTTAGTAGTTATTTTTTTAGTCCCTACACTAATAGTTTTCTTTGAATTTTTTACCACTATACGGAGTTTTTTATATTGTAAATTATATATTTACAGAAATATATTTGAGTCTACTTTCTGAGGAAAAACATTTTTTTCCAATAGGAGTTATCTACAAGGAGATATCGATATTTTCATAATCAAAGGTCATATTGAAAAAAGGATCGAGCAGTAGCAAAAAGCTTCCGATTCTGAGGTATTTTATGCTATCAAGAACTAGACTTTATATGGAGAAATATATATCAAAAGAAATATATTTAAGTCTATTATTTTACCTATTCAACCAATTTTTTATCTGATATCTACAAAGAAAAATCGATATTAGAAGCAGCAAAGGTTAGATTGAAAAAGAGGTTCGAGCAGTAGCAGAAACCTTCAACTTTTGAAGTATTTTTTGCTATCAAGAAAGAGGCTTTATATGTAGAATTATATATCAAAAGAAATATATGTAAGTCTATTTTCTTACCTATTCAACCAATTCTCGGTATGATTTTTTTTATAAGGAGATATTGATCTTGGAAGATTCAATGGTCATTCAGGAAAAAGAAAAGATAAACAATACTTAGTTCGGCCAGATGACAGAGAAAAAAATCTATCAGATTATTTATCCTCTTATAATTATATTTTATAAAGAGAATTTATGCTTGGATGAAATTTATTTAATTCTAGTTTCATAAAGTGAAAATTTCATGCCAATCCGATCTATATTTAAATATATATTTGCATTGGAAGAATCAAAGGTCATGCTGGTATTCTGTTGTATTGAAAAATCCGAATTTATGCCCATTGTTTTGAGTCACTTTTTGAGTTGATATATCAGAAAAATATCTCACTTCTCCCTGATTTGAGGGCTTATTTATACATCTCTATTATTTGGGCTTATTTCTACATCAATGATATTTGGTTCCAGCTGGGACCACTGCCCAAATAACAGAGAACTAGAAGAAGTAAAGGAAAGAGGTATTTTATTCCATATGTTGTGGATGAGTTTATGTGACCAAAATATTCAAGAAAAGGGGAGCACAAAAGATGAAGCTTTTGCATCTAAGAAAAAATATTTATATCGGATTATGATTATTTCATGGGTCCTTTTACAAGGTTTATTATTTTGGTTCGTGTTATATGAGTTGGACGATGGTCGTGCTACATACAGTTGCTGCTATTATGTCTCTTTGGATGAGACATTATTATTGAAGAAGAGGTGGCCTCAATATATGTTACATCACCATTATAGAGGAGCATATTACTACATCCACTACCTGTAAGGACATCTATGTTATTTCACCGTGATGGAAGAGTTTATTACTAAATCTATGTTATATCCCCATGAATTGGCATTTATTAATCCTACCACTTGAGAGTCGTTGTCCTGTGGAGGGACACAGTGATGGAGGAGTTTTTGTATAATTACACTTCCAAATAGCGTATAGACCCACTACCTATAGAACATAGGAGTGGCACTACCTATAGAAGATAGGAGTTAATTGACTGGATTAAAGAGCAATGGCATACGACTTGAAGTGATTTTACTCTCACTTTTCTTATGCCAACTGGGCCTCATGAATGAGAGCACCAGCATGAGGGGGAGTG
Source organism: Aristolochia californica (assembly GCF_029961685.1). Lineage (NCBI taxonomy): Eukaryota > Viridiplantae > Streptophyta > Magnoliopsida > Piperales > Aristolochiaceae > Aristolochia > Aristolochia californica. Next base: position 33,185,900 of record NW_027181881.1, on the reverse strand, counting down.
TTGGAAGATCTGCCACATTATACAAAAAAAGATTTTATATATCATTTGTAGTATGTTGGGAGTTCATGTTGTTCTGTCACCCCCAGCTTGAGGGGGAGTGTTGGAAGATATGCCCAAGCCCACACGACCAAGGAAGGCCTACATATCTAAGAGTATTATAAGATGGGCCACACAACAAATGGAAGGCCCACAAGATGGGCCCAACCACATAAGAAGTAGGACCCACAATGATTGCCACGAGCTGGCATCCTTATCACATCAGTTGGAAGATCAAGAAGGACTCACAAAGGCATCTTTATTTTATGGTCACGCCCTAGAAGAGTTCTAGTTTGATTTATGTTTGTCTTTTATCTATATTGAGTGATTTAATTATGCTATCTTTAAGGGTTAGAATTTGGGTGTAATTGGGACAAAGGTAGTTTTATTGTAATTGGACTCTACTACATTCCTCTATTATAAATAGAGGTTCATGTACTCTGATTATAATAAGTCAATGAAGTATTTCACTTTTTCATAAATTCAAAAGTCTTCTAGTAAGACAGTGGAATTAGGGATTTCTGCCTACCAATCTCGAGCTGGAAAGGAAGCCATAATTCAGTATTCTTGTAAGACAAAGGAATTAGGGACTTCTACCTACTAGTCTCGAGCTGGGAAGGAAGCGATAACGACTCTAGAACCCATGGAGATGGATAAGCCAAAGATAGATATTTCTTTCAAGGCAAGGTTAGTAACCCCATCTGAATTCACTAGGTTGAAAAGCCTGGGAAAAACGAATAAAATTGAGTTTAATGAGTACGATTTTCTTAAGAAAATCAAACCTCTAAAAATAATAGACATCATGTTTGAAGAACCTTCGCTACACTTTCAAAAGGTGGATAGCGTATGTACAAAAACCACATCCGATCACAGTGTTCAAATTCAACGATGGAATAAACAAATTGGACAAGGGATGAATACTCACTCTCTTTTTCAATACAAAATCTAGCAATCGCTAGAGTCAAGTGATACTGAATCGGGAAGTTGACTCTAAATATGTATTCATGCTTTATACATATGGATTCATAGGGCAAATTCTACTGCAAGCTACCGATTTATTGACACTTGAGAGAATGCCAAAAGAAGTTATGGAAGCCTGTAAACGCTTTATTACCATAACTAAATGCAATTGGATATGACTAAAAATCATTTCTTGAATTGCTAATATAATTGACACCATCAAGTTTTTTCCGAGTATTGCGGTTATCTCACTTGAATCAATCAAAGAAGGTGAAGCAAACGGATATGATCCCACTCACGTTCCAAAAGAAAAACCTTGCCCTGAGTCAGCCTGGTAAACCAGATGAATACATGGACTCAAAAAGCTAATCCAGTACATAGAACAATTGGTACATAAGAAAAAATGTTTCACTTACAAAACCTTGGTTCCGCTGACAATTGTGACATGAAGTTATAAAGAGACACTTGCAACATTTCAAAAGAATCTTGAAGAAACGCTGAAGAAATTACATAATGGTAATATTCCATTCAGCAAATTGACAAAAGAAGGATTTTGCATTATGGCGCAAAAAACCTTCCAAAAGAACCACACATGTCAACTGTAAAAGAAAAGGCAGCCATCCCATGACACTATGTCTGAATAATGGCAACCTATCTACCAAAAGATTCTCTTCTATTAGCAAAATGACATCAGAAGCAGAAAAGACTCATTTACCCCCTCTTCTGCGCTGATAGGTGAAAAACCAAGGGTAATAATGACAGAAAACAAAGATGAAAGCTACCCTTCATCTTTAAATCAGAACCGTTCATTCCAAGGACAGACGAGGAAAAAATTTCCAATTATATCTATAAAAACGAAGCCTAGAGGACGTTCAAGGCATTCGAAAATCACTCTGAGTTTTCTAGAAGAAGAAGGCGGATTGAGCAAAGAAGGCGATTTCCGGCGAGCATCCTTTGACAAAGTTCTTAAAGCATGATATGTCAAAAACAACCATAATGGCTGAGTAGTAAAGATGTAGCCAAAAATCACTCCGAGTTTTCCAGAAGAAGAAGGCAGGCTGAGCAAAGAAGGCGATTTCACTTTTCATTGTTCATGTTGATTGTTCACTCGTAATAGTAATAGTAGTGATATAGTGCCTTATAGGATCCAAGCTAGGTACTTAGGAATATTCGGCTACGCTCTGAGGCAGAAAATGAAACAGAGTTGTGCTCCACCCTATTGAAGCAGCCATGGAGCCGCATCAGTTGACATGTATGGCTTGGGAACCTCTGAAAACCACGAGATCGCATGAAGATTTAGCCCACGTGGTGGTAGCCGGTAGGAATAGATTCAAACCCCGAATAGTACAGAGTAGCAGCAGAAGTCACGTTGGGCCTATCAGATGCTAATATGTGTCTAGATTATTTAGTGTTTTATCACTGATAAATTGAGACTCGTGTTATATCGACTGCAATATCCGAGGCTGTAGGGCTACTAGTCCGAAGAGACTCACTCACCAAAAGGGTCGATGCCACTGGCTTAACAATGCCACATAATAATTTCTCAGTAAATAAGTGAAATATGTTAGTCTGTCAGTGTCAAACTTCTTATACCATCGTCTTGGAACATGTTTAAGACCATACAAGCTCTTTTGAAGTTTGCACACCATTTTCTCCTTTCCCTGTACTTTGAAACCTTATGGCTGAATCATGTAAACTTCTTCCTCCAAATCACCATGAAGAAAGGTTGTCTTTACATCCAACTACTCTAAGTGCAAGTCTTCATTTACCACTAGTCCAAGAATTGTTCTAATAGTTGTCAATTTCACTACTGAAAAGAAAATCTCAGTGTAGTCAATGCCTTCTTTTTGTTGAAAGCCCATTACCACCAGTCTTGCCTTGTACTTCTTGCTGCCATCATGTTCGCCTTTTATTCAGTATACCCATTTATTCTGCAAGGCCTTCTTCCCTTTTGGTAACTCGATCAACTGCCATGTCTAATTGGATAACACTGAATCCATCTCGTCCTTCATGGCCAACTCCCACTTGGTCGATTCATCAACTTGCATGACTTCCTCATAACTCTCTGGTTCACCTTTATTAGTCAACAAAATATAATTCAGTCCCAAGGAATACCTCTATGGTGGTTTGATAGTTTTGGCAGATCTTCTGAGTTCAGTCACAGGAATGTTCTAATTTACTTCTGAAGGTATGTTTTCTTGGTCTTCCTGAGCAATATTCTCCATCTCAATAATTGGAAGATCTCTCAACTGAATCACTTCAGACTTCTTTGCTTCTTTGCTTGTGCTCTCAGACTCTATTCTCAACCTGTCTTTATACAGGGCACCTTCATTGAAGATCATGTCCTTGCTTATGATCACCTTACGATTTTGGTCATCCTAGAAGTGATAACCAAACTCGATACCACCATAGCCAATAAAGAAACATATCTTAGATTTAGCATCAAGTTTACTTCTAATACCATAATCAATGTGAATATAAGAAACACAACAAAAAACTTTCATGAAAGAAAGATTTACCTCTTTGCCTCTCCAAACCTCTTCTTGTATTTTGAAATCCAATGGTGTTGAGGGACCTGTATTGATCAAATAGGTAGAGGTGCTAATAGCCTCAGACCATAACATATTTGACAATACCGCATGTAATCTCATGCTCCAAGCACGTTCGTTCAAAGTTCTGTTCATCCTCTTAGCCACACCATTCTATTGAGGTTTTCCAAAAATGGTCTTCTTCATCTTGACTCCATTATCAACATAACACCACTTGAAATCATTAGCTATATATTCTACCCCATTATCTGACTGCAGACACTTCACCTTCAAAATTTTCTCATTCTCAACCATTGTTCTCTATCTCTTGAAGGTATCAAAAACATCAGATTTTATTTTTAGGAAATAAACCCATACCTTTCTACTTGCATCATCAATTAATATCACATATTAGTTAGAACCACCAAGGGAGGTAACGGTTGAAGGCCCCTGCACATCTATGTGAACCAACTCCAATTTTGTTGTCTTTTGCTCCTTTTCCAGCCTTAGAAAAGCTAACCCTTTCCTGCTTGCCAAAAATATAGGCTTCACACAAACTATTATTTAAAGGTTTTTGACCCTAGTAGATTCCCTTTGGACTAAAGCACTTTCATTCACTTCTCACTGATGTGATCGAGGCTATAACTCCACAAATCAGAATCAGTAACAACATCAATAACTACACCTGGAAGTGATGTAAAGAGTTCCAATTTTAACTACTCTGGCAACAACCATGGATCCCTTAGTGACTTTCCAGGCAGCACAATTAAAAGTCACATTATGACCCTCATCATCAAGCTACCCTACTAAGATCAGATTATGCATAAGTTTTGGCACATGTCACACCTTCTGAATTTTCTACAATGTTACAAGGTGGAACCCACCATGATCGCACAATTTATTTGGACCCACCATGATCGCGTGAGGTGGTATGATGAAGCAAGTCTCACAGAAGAGTTTTAGTTTAAAGTTGTTTTAGTTATGTTAGTCTTTTATTTATGTTGAGTTATTTAATTATGCTAAGACTTATCTTTAAGTGTTAGAGTTTAGGTGTAATTGGGACAAGGGTAGTTTAATTTTAATTGGACTCTACTACTTTCCTCTATTATAAATAGGGGTTCATGTACTCTGATTACATCAAGTCAAAAAAACTCTCCACTTCTCAACTCGTGAAGAATCTATCTATAGCCTAAACACTTTTTCTCTCTTTTCTCTTCCCTCCTCTCTACTTGAGTTGTCTCTCTCTTTACTATTTTTCTTCTCCCTCTTTCATCCTACTCAAGTTTTCAATCAAGGGGTCATAAAATTAACATGGTATCAGAGCTTCAAATTTAGGATCCCCACGTCAAAAGAATGCTCTAAGAATATATGATCAAAGCTACTCATAGAAAGCTCTTTGTGAACAAGATTGAAGCTTGTGAGATAAGTTTTTTTATTCTTGTTATTATTACTTCATGCTATTGGTTTTTGGATCTTTGGAAGATGGTTCAGAGGTGATTTTATTTTTGTCTTCGCCTTATGAAATTATTGATATTTATGCATCTCGGATTAGAAGAAGTTTACCTATGCAATTTTGTCGGTTTGTAAGTTCTTGGCTGAAAATCGGTTTATCTTGAGATTTTCTGCATAAAATTTATAATTTTGTGAGAACAAGATTTTCTCGATGAAGAAAATTGTTCTTTAGCCTATTATGAGTGGTTTTTTACCCACTGGATTTCATAAATCTAATTACTTAACTTATATGCTAAGCTTGTCCATTAGCCGAGTTATTTGAAGAACTCTACTTGATTTCGTGTTTTTTTGGAGAGGTTTTTTAAAGCCATGAGGTGGCTGATTGATCTTGGAACTGAATATATACTAGTTTATCCCAACTTGGAGTCCAATATATTTTTGGAATGATCTTGGAAAGATCTAATTCGGAATTGCTACCTTACCGTACCTGATCTAATGCTTATTGCTCATCTCTAAAAGGAAGACATGAGAATTAATCATATAAATTTTTGGGCAGCAAGTTGACTTACCAAAGTTGATCTCATGCTTATTGGCCAGAATCAGCAGACCACCATAGAGGTACTCCCTGTACTTAAATATATTGTTTGGATTGAAAAAGGTGAACCAGAGAATTATGAGGAAGTCGTGCAAGTTAATGAATCAACCAAGTGCGATTTTGCCATGCGGGATGAGATGAATTCATTTTTATCCAGTGAGACATGGCAGTTGACCAAGCTACCAAAAGGAAAGAAGGTATTGCAGAATAAATGGGTGTATAAAAAAAACGAACATGATGGCAGCAAGTAGTACAAGGCAAAACTAGAGGTAAAGGGCTTTCAACAAAAAGAAGGCATTGACTACACTGAGATTTTCTCTCCAGTAGTGAAATTGACTACTATTAGAACAGTGCTTGGACTAGTGGCAAATGAAGATTTTCACTTAGAGCAGTTGGATGTAAAGATAACCTTCCTTCATAGTCATTTGGAGGAAAAATTTGCACGTTGTAGCCACAGGGTTTCAAAGTGCAAGGAAAGGAGAAAATGGTGTGCAAACTTCAAAAGAGCCTATATGGTCTTAAACAAGCTTCAAGATAATGGTATAAGAAGTTTGACACCGTTATGAGTAGTGTTGGAAGATGGTCTCCAACCCACACGACCAAGGAAGGCCCACGCATCTAAGAGTATTATAAGATGGGCCACATGACCAAGGAAGTCCCACAAGATGGGCCCAAGCACATAAGAAGTAGGACCCACCATGATTACCACAAGCTGGCATCCTTATCACATAAGTTGGAAGAGGAAGGACTCACAAAGATAACCACAAGCTGGTTGGAAGATCAAGAAAGACTCGCAAAGGCATCTTTATCTTATAGTCATGTCCTAGAAGAGTTCTAGATTGAGTTATGTTTGTCTTTTATTTATATTGAGTTATTTAATTATGCTAGGACTTCTCCTTAAGTGTTAGAGTTAGGGTGTAATTGGGAAAAATGTAGTTTTATTATAATTGAACTCTACTATCTTCCTCTATTATAAATAGAGGTTCATGTACTCTGATTACAATAAGTCAATGAAGTTTTTCTTTTTGCCATAAGTTCAATAAGTAGTAATGGTTTCTTGAGGTGCTAGGAAAATCACTGTTGTTATGTGAAGAAGCTTGATGACTCCTACATCATTCTACTGCTATATAATGATGACATGTTGATAGCAAGTGCATTCAAACAGGAAATAGATAATTTGAAAAGGAAGTTGTCCAATAAGTTTGCAATGAAGGATTTGGGTGTTACAAAAAAAATCTTGGGGATGAGGATTACTAGAGATACCGATATCTTGAAATTGTCACAAGAAGAATATATGAAGGAGGAGCAGAGTAGATTCAACATGAATGATGCAAAACCAGTGATTACTCCTTTGGCTAGTCACTTTAGGCTATTTGAGGAGCAGTCACCATCTATAGAGTAGGAGCGAGCCAACATGGCCAATGTGCCTTACGCTTCTGCTATTGGTAGTCTCATGTATGCCATGGTGTGTACTAGACCAGACATAGCTTATGCGGTGGGAGTTGTGAGAAAATATATGAGTAATCTAGGTAAACAACATTGGGAAGTAGTGAAGTGAATTATCAGGTATTTGAGAGGCACTACAGGCTCAACCTTATGTTTCAGAAAGTCAAACTTAGGATTACTGGGTTATGTGGATGTTGACATGGTTGGAGACATTGATGGCATAAAAAGTATTGTTGGAAGATAAGCTCAAGCTCACATGACCAAGGAAGGCCCACAAGATGGGCCCAAGCCCATAAAAAGTAGGACCCACAATGATTACCATGAACTAGCATCCTTATCACATCAGTTGGAAGATCAAGAGGACTCAAGAAAGTATCTTTATCTAATGGTCATGTCCTAGAAGAGTTTTAGTTTGACTTAGGTTTGTCTTTTATCTATATTGAATTATTTAATTATGCTAAGACTTATCTTTAAGTTATAGAGTTTGGGTATACTTGGGACAGGGGTAGTTTTATTGTAATTGAACTCTACTACCTTCCTCTATTATAAATAGAGGTTCATGTACTCTGATTACAACAAGTTATTGATGTCAATGAAGTATTTAAAATTTCCATAAATTCAACATGGTATCAGAGCAGGTTCTGTGAGTTGACTTGGTCAACTCACGGAGGTAATGTGAGCCTTTTCTCTAAACCCTAAACCCTAAGTCTATGTTCGTAGTTATTTTTTTTCGGTCCCTACACTAGTAGATTTCTTTGCGTTTTTTACCTTTATAAGTAGTTTTTTATATTAAAAATTATATATTGACAGAAATATATTTGAGTCTACTTTCCAAATAAAACCTATTTGTTCCAATCGGAGTTATCTATAGAGAGATGTCAATATTTGAATAGAAAAGGTCAGATTGTAAAAAGGTTTGAGCACCAACAACAATCTTCAGATCCCGAGGTATTTTTTGCTACAAAGAACTAGAATTTATATGGAGAAATATATATCAAAAGAAATTTCTATAAGTCTATTATTTTACCTATTCAACCAATTTTTTATCTGAGTTATTTACAAAGAGAAATCGATATTTGAAGCAGCAAAGGTCAAATTGAAAAAGAGGTTCGCACAGCAGCAGAAATATTCAAATTCCTATGTATTTTATGTTCTCATGAAAGAGACTTTATATGGATAATGATATATCAAAAGAAAGATACATAAGTACATTTTATTACCTATTCAACCAATCCTCATTATGATCTTTATATAAGGAGATATTGATATTTGAAGAATCAATGGTCATTCTAGAAAACAGGAGAAACAATATTTAGTTCGGCCAGATGACAGAGACAGAAATATATTAGATTATTTATCTTCTAAAAATTATATTTTATGAATTTAATTTATACTTGGATGAAATTTAAGTCTACTTTCAGAAGGAAAATTTTTCATGTCAATTTGATCTATATTGGAAGATACATTTGAATTGGAAGACTCAAAGGTCATGTTGGTATTCTGTTACATTGAAAATCCGAATTTAAGCCGATTGTTTTGCGTCACTGTTTGAATTGATATATCAGAAAATATCTCACTTCTCCCTGGTTTGAGGGCTTATTTATACATCTCTGTTATTTTGGCTTATTGCTAAATCTATGATCTTTGGTTCAAGCTGGGATCACTACCATTATCTCCCAGCTTGAGGGGGAGAAGTAGAAGAAGTACAAGAAAGATGTATTTTATTTCATATGTTGTCAATAAGTTTATGTGACCAAATTATTCAAGAAAAGGGGAGCACAAAAGACGAAGCTTGTGCATCTAAGAAGAAATTTTTATATCGAATTATTTCATGGGTTCTTTTACAAAGTTTATTATTTGGTTCGTGTTATATGTGTTGGAAGATGGTCGTGTTACATACAGCTACTGCTATTATGTCTCTTTGGGAACTTTATTATTGAAGAAGAGGTGCCCTCATATCATCATTTATTTTACCCCATAAAAAAAAAATCCCGGTTGGGAAACAATGACGAAGGATACCCTATCTTGGCCCTGTGAAGCAATATCATTGCTATTTTGTCTCTTTGGGGATATTATTATTGAAGAAGAGGTGCCTTCATATCATCATTTATTTTACCCCATAAAAAAATTTCACTGTTGGGAAACCATGACGAAGGATACCCTATCTAGGCCCTGTCAAAAAATACCACGGTTGGGAAACCATGACAGAGGAACTTATTATTACATCTATGTTATCCCCCCCTGTAATGGCTTTTATGTCTCCTACCATTTGAGAGTCGTTGTCCTGTGGAGGGACACGGTGGTGGACACTTCAGAGCAATGCCGATAGACACACTTCTGATAGAAGACAAAGTGTGCCCTACATCCATCATTAGGACTGAAGTATGGAGCGATGGCTTACATGATAGGAGTGATTTTTACTCTCACTTATATTATGCCACAGGGCCTCATGGAAGGACGTAACAATGTGAGGGGGAGTATTGGAAGATGAAGGCATATTGGAAGATGTGCCATTTTATACAAAAATATTCTATACATCATTTGCAGCAAGTTGGGAGTTCATGTTGTTCTCTCACCCCCAACTTGATGGGGAGTGTTGGAAGATAAGCTCCAGCCCACATGACCAAGGAAGGCTCACACATCTAAGATTATTATAAGATGGGCCACATGACCAAGGAAGGCCCACAAGATGGGCCCAAGCCCATAAAAAGTAGGACCCACAATGATTACCATGAGTTGGCATCCTTATCACATCAGTTGGAAGATCAAGAAGGAATCAAGAAAGTATCTTTATCTAATGGTCACGTCCTAGAAGAGTTTTAGTTTGAGTTAGGTTTGTCTTTTATCTATATTGAGTTATTTAATTATGTTAGGACTTATTTTTAAGTGATAGAGTTTGGGTGTAATTGGGATAAGGATAGTTTTATTGTAATTGGACTCTACTACCTTCCTCTATTATAAATAGAGGTTCACTGTTATGGACTCATTAGGGGTTTATTTTCAATTTCTATTCATTAGGGTTTATTTGCAATTTTTATTCATTAGGGGTTTATTTACAATTTCTATTCATTAGGGGTTTATTTATAATTTGTTGAACATTAAGGGTTTATTTGTAATTTGAAGAACTTATAGCCTTTGGCATGTTTTCCCTAACTTCCTGTATTGGGACGTGAGATGAATGAAGAAAGTAAGTATTGAGAAAATTAGAGTAAACAGGTCAGATTCTCCCTCAGAGGTCTAGGTCGGATTCTCCCTCTGAGGTCCAGCTCGAGCTTCCTTCAAAGCTCAATCCCTTCCTCCCCACGCTGGAAGAAATTGTCCGGTGGTTGATCCAAAATGGGCCATAGCAGCTTGGTATCAGAGCGGACCAACCATGGCGATTCATTTTCCTGGGAGGATTTGCGTCGACATTTGGTGGAACAGCGTCCAGTTATGGAGAAATAACATCAGGCCATGGAGGAAATCAAGATGGACATGTACACCGTGAAGGACATATTACAGCGGATCAAACAGCTACTGGATGAGGAAATGGGTCGTGGTTAGACGCCGCCAGGCAGTTCCACTTTTCTGGCCGAGCACCACCATTCCCCCCCGGCCCCAACCCCACCACTTCTGCGCCATCAAACCCCGCCCCCACTAGGGCTCCTCTACACCCAGCACAACCTTCGTCGGCCAAAATGCCCATTCGGGAGCTCTTGGTCACGGAAAAGCTCCACCAAATTTTGACACCAGATGGCAGCGACCCCAAATCATGCACATCGGAGGGGTTTTTCCCCACCCTGTTCAACGGGAAGCCATAACTCTTCCTGCACAATGGACGCTTCCAGTCCGAAGGATCGAAGACTAGGAAAAGCTTTCCAAACTCCCGAAATCAAAAGGTGGGGACCCAGATTTTGGGAAATCATAAGACATTTCTGCCCAAATCCCGTAGATATAGGCTGATTTGGGTTCGACCTCCCAAATCCCCTTCTCACGGCCAGCAGCACCTCTTACCACACAGCAGACGGAAGTATTCCCATCTGCCTCAGTCACGACGAATCAATTCGACCCTCACTCCTTTGTCTCCTAGAATCTACCAGCACCGGCAGCAACAAGAGTCCACCAGAAAATGAGGAAGCGCCGTCGAAAACTTGTCCGGTGGGAGGTGACTTCCAACCATCACTTCCTGTTGGAAGATGGGCTCAAGCCCACGAGCTCAAAACAAGAAGCCCACACGTCGAAGAAGTGGCATATGTGTAAAATATGGTACTTTCCATAAAGATGGCATAGAAGTGTAAATATGTGTTCCTTTTATGTCTTTTGTTTTATCAAGTTGTAGCCCTAAGGGCATTGTAAAACTATAAATAAAAGCATTGGCTAAGAGGTAGGGAATTGAAGCACTCTCCTCTCTTTCCACAAATTCGTCCAGCCCTCATTTTTCTTTTTGACGCAACCCTCTTCTTCCTTAATCCAAATTCTCTCCTTCCACGTTCTTCTTCTTCTCTTCTCCTTCTCTCTTCTTCTTCTTCTTCTTTCTTGTTGATCTAAACTTCCTTTCATGAGATCCTAAATTCTACACCTCCCAATCGCAATTCCCCTCTCGGCAGCACCGAGGGAACCCAACTTCCAAATTGGGTGGGCGTGGCTCAGACAAAATTTTCGGGGGGAATTGGCTTCCGGCCAATAGCTATCAGTTCCCATCTCCTTCTCAACAATCTAGTGGGGCAACCTCGTCCATGCAATCGCGAGGCATTGTCAAAATGGCAGCTTCATTTCGGCTTCTCTGGTTTTTGATAGAATGGTCAAGGCAGGTTCTCAACCCAACTCTGTTACTTATTCGTGTTTGATTCATGGTCTTTGCAATGTTGGGACAATTGATGAAGCACTGGATCTCATCAAAGAAATGGTGGCGAAGGGCCTTGGTCCAACGGCTTCTACCTATACACTTCCTCTCACATCTCTCTGTGAGGCTGGTCGTCTCACGGAAGCATGTGATCTATTCATTGACATGAGAAAAAGATGTGTTTGTCCTAACGTTCAAACTCACACTGGTTTGGTCCCTGGTTTGTTTAGAGTGGATTACTTTGAAATTGCTATTGGCTTGTTTCACAAGATGTTACAAGATAGTGTGGTTGCTTTGATAAATGGATATTTCAAATTGGGAAATCTGAACAATGCAATGAGATTGCTGAATTTCATGCAAGAGAATGGATGTGAACCGGATGAGAGGACATTTACAAAACTGAATTTGTGGTTTCTACAAAATGTGTACGTTGGCTGTAGCTTTAGATATGTTTAATAAAATGGCAACATGTGGATTAAATCCACATAAGGTCAGTTATACTGCCTTAATAGATGGATGTTGCAAGAGGGAAGCGATGGGCCTGGCACTATCGTTGTTGGACAAGATCAAGGAGATTGGTTGTAGACCTAATGTGTACATATAATATGATATTTAATGGATTTTGCACACAGAATAGGTTACCAGAAGCAGAAAGGCTCTGTAGAGAAATTGCAGAACAGAGGTTGTTCCCCACTGTTGTAACCTATACAACTTTGATTGATGGGTTGTGTAAGAGTGGGGCCACCAGTCTTGCATTTACAGTGGTTGATGAGATGATGAAGCACGATTGCCTACCAAACCTTCACACTTACAATACACTCATCTATGGATTATGTCAAGAAGTCAACGCCATGGAGGCTGAGCTTTTATTTAAAGAAATGCAAAGGAAAGGGTTGATTCCAGATCTAGTGACTTATACTTCAGTAATAGACGAACCCTATGGTGTTTTGCTGAAAGGCCTGCAGAAGGATCAAGACTTTCTTGAAGAAGACCACATTGATATCTATCTTTCCACAGGAAAGGCGAGAGGTTCTACCATTGTTGCTGGTCTCTTAGACAGGTTGTTGGAGAATGGTTGTGGGCCATATTTTGATACATATGTTACTTTACTAGTGGGTTTATGGAGAAAGGAGTCAAGGTATTTGTCTCATACATGCACGCTCATAAAGAGCCTCATTGCACCTTCATATTTAGATGGAAGGACTTGTTGGTCAGATAAAGTATACTACAGAACAATTGGGAACTGGTACTGCCTTGCAAAACAAGCTGTCGCAAGTGCCGCTTTGAAGTATGGACAGAAACACAAAATCCAGTGCATAGTTGCTGTGCGAGATGTCGCTGAAGCTCTTCTCCTTATCTATGCAAGATTAGATGAATCTAGGAGATCCATATGTGGCCCCCATGCAATACGGTCACATGATTTAGTTGACAAGACCGAGCATGTTTTCACAGTATAATTATCCTCAAAATTTTGTCAATGGTGATGATGATATTTGTCTGAGCTCTGAGTGGGTGATAAGTTTAGGATGGAAAAAAAAAAATTTGCTCCTCTACTAGGTTGCTCTACTTTTGTACGGACAGGCCATTCTACATTCGAGCTTGAGGACAAGCTCGTTCTCCAGGAGGGGAGTAATGTTATGGACTCATTAGGGGTTTATTTGGAATTTCTATTCATTAGGGGTTTATTTTTAATTTTGGTGAACATTAGGGGTTTATGAATTTGTAGAACTTATGGCCTTTGGCATGTTTTCCCTAACTCCCTATATAGGGACATGAGAAGTATGAAGAAAGTAAGTATTGAGAAAATTAGAGTAAACAGGTCAGATTCTCCTTCAGAGGTCTAGGTCGGATTCTCTCTCTGAGGTCCAGGTCGAGCTTCCTTCAAAGCTCAATCCCTTCCTCCCCACACTGGAAGAAATTGTTCGATGGCTGATCTGAAATGGGCTATAACATTCACGTACTCTAATTTTAAAAAGTTATTGATGTCAATGAAGTATTTCACTTTTCTATAAATTGAACAAGTACCATTGGATATATATACACATTGGGTGGTACTACAGTTAGCTGGATTTCTAAGTTGCAAAAGATAGTTGCTTTTTCCACCACTGAGGCAGAATACATCGCCGTGACCGAAGCCAGCAAAGAGATGGTATGGCTTCAGTCTTTCTAAGAAGTATTAGGTCTCAAGCATGAGAAGAATGTGTTGTATTGTGACAATCAGAGTGATATTCATTTAGCAAAGAATCCTGTTTATCATGCCAGAACAAAGCAAATACAAGTGCGTTATCAGTTCATCATATCGGCTCCTAAGGATGTTAGAATCCGGCTGATATGTTGACAAAGATTATTACGATCAAGAAACTTAAGTTGTGTTCATCTTCAATTGGACATCTCTCTGAGTTGTTGCCGTTGTAGAGGAGATATTGATGATGGATGTCTCCAAGTGGGAGATTGTTAAGTTGTTCAGCCTAATTAATGCCCTATGCTAAATAGGTCACGGATCGACCTGTGCGGTCAGGTCACCGTGGGGGTTGGTGCCCCCCTCTCGGGGGTGTGGAGGCGGAGCCCTTTCTCTATCCACGATATATAAATTGTTATTTCTTTGAGGGTAGTTTGGGAGTTTTACTTTTGCATCGCGTTTGCCCCAATTTTATCTTTATAATTGAGGGACGCGGCTATTAGGGTTTGATCATCTTAATCCGAGGAGCATCTCGAGTTGCAGTCTGAGAGGTTAGAGAGAAACACCTATAAGTGTGCACTTTTTCTTGTAAAGTATTTCATCTTCATAGTGGATTACTGTAGTGGCGGAAGACAGGACGTAGTCTCACCTTGAGGTGAACCTATACAAATCTTGTTGTGATATTTTGTGCTTGTTTTTCCCTTCTTTCGTGTTTCTTATTATTGCTCTCGTTAGTTTTGAATTAGGGCATCTAATTTATAACACCTAAGAGGGTTCCCTCCTTGCCTAAAGACTTGATAAGCATGGGTTCTCCTCTCATCTACCCGAGCTATCCTTGGAAGGTCTTGAATCTCCAAGCAGCTTACTAATGGCTACTTCAATTTTGAGTACATTATTACCTTGAATTGCCTCTTATGGCTGAATAATACATGGGTAACAAGAATATTATTCTCAAGATTACTACCATACCCTTGCGAGTGATATCAAATTTCTTGAGCTGGTCCACATCGGTTCGACGTTTCCTTATAACAAGGGATCTACTTGGTCACCTCACCAAATTTGGGCCACCCATTGATGAAGAAGATGTTGCTTATGCTAAGTAGTTAAAAATGACACTTTGGTAATTACTTGGCTCATCAACAGCATGGAAGAACCTGTCTCCAACAAATTTATTCATCTTGACACCGCCAAACAAATTTGGGAGACATGTGCTAAGTTGTACTCTAGCTCCAACAACCTACACAAGCCATATGATATTCTCCAAAGAATGTTCAAATATTTGGCTTATTTTCGAGGCCTTGTTCAAGAATGGAAGCTAGCTCAGCCTACCTCGACCGATGTTTCTGTCCAAGACAACCAAAAGTGTTGAATTTATGGAAAAGAGAAAAACTTCATTGACTTGATGTAATCAGAGTACATGAACCCCTATTTATAATAGAGGAAAATAGTAGAGTCCAATTCAAATTAAACTACCCTTGTCCCAATTACACCCAAACTCTAACACTTAAAAATAAATCCTAGCATAATTAAATAACTCAACATACATAGAAGACTAACATAACTAAAACACCTAAAAGCTGAAACTCTCATATGAGATCTCCTTCCATAATAATTTTGGCTCCACAGGTCTTCTTACTATGAGAGTAATGTAAGAGGTTTCCATATCTTCTCTTCAACACTCCCCCTCAAGCTAGAGTTTATAACTTCAGCTTGCAATGAAAAGGATTTTTGGTATTCAATTTTCTTTACTCCAAAAATTTCTTCATAGATACAATAACTTAATCTTTTGTGCTCCCTCTTTCTTGAATATTTTTGTCACATAAAAATTACCACAACATATGGAATAAAATACCTCTTTCTTGTACTAATTCTTCTACTTCTCCCCCTCAAACTGGGAGGTAATGGCAGTAATCCCAGCTTGAATCAAATAACATATATGTAGTAATAAGCTCCTCCATCACGGTGTCCCAACACCGGGCACCTACTCTCAAATTTAGAAATGGGTGATAAAACATAAGTCGAAACCAAAAAGGATTTCGAACAAAGTGGGTTGTGTCTGTCATTTACAAGATGATGATAAATGACCCATAAATACATATAAAAAGTCTCATTGAACTTAAAATACCCATATATATATATATATATATATATATATATATATATATATATATATATGTATGTATGTATATTTATGTATGCATATTTATGTATATAAAGGTAAACCAACCGAAGCAACACACAAGAGGTTGGCCCAAAGGGGTATGTGAGAGTCAAATAAAGGATAGTAGGAGAAAGACTGCCAAATAACCAATGGGTAATGGGAAAAGAGGAAGATAAAATACTAAGACCACCATGTGCTTCAAATTCCGCATCAAACAAACCAATGTCGACAACAGTCACAAATAATAAATCCAAGGAAAGTGACCAAAGAGTTCTTCTTCAGAAATAAAGTCTCAATCAAAGGGACACAATAGCAGTAGCGGAAATGGGCCAGTGCCCAAATAACATGCCCCACATGTGCAATTGTATAGTAGTGGATAACATGTAAATAATAGAAGTCTTTAAGGGTAATAAGGACACATGAAATAATCCGCAACAAGTCCATAAGTAAATAAGGAAGTTGTACCAAATAGTATGTTGGAACCGAGTAATAATCCAAGATAAGTATTCAGTCAAAGATAGAGAACCGAGTCGAGCCGACTCAAATAGCTGACCAATATTGCTTAGTCTTGAGAGGAATTGGCATAGAACTTGGGACCCGGACCCGTATACCGAGGCAAAAGAAAAAGTGGATAGTGTCAAGTTGACCTAGTCCAAGTTGACTCAGTCATGAACAAAACCAGTAAGTAGCCATGGGTTGCTGGGTTAACTCGGCCTGGTCTGGTATGCTCAGTAGGCACTTGACTTGGCGCTCGATTAAATCAAGTTTCCCTACGGGGCCAAATAGAATGGTCGTCTTCTTCCCCGCAACGCTGGCTCCCGAACTACGCGGGACAGCATAAAAAAACACGAAAGACTGGTGCAGCTCGGTTTAAAGTGGCCGAAAAACAATCCAGCAGAGAGATCTTGAAGACGGAAACAAAAAGTTTCCAAACAGGAAATTTCCAAAATCTGTTGTTAACCAACAAAGAGGTAGACTTCCAAAAACAACAAAGATGAGTAATACGACTTTCGAATAACTTCTGAATCAGGGTGACAACAAAGAAGATATGATTCTATCTTCGGAAGGTAGCAGAGGAGATGAGCCAGAGATAACCAAGAAAAAACCATTCCAAATCTGAATAGCAGCTGCGTACTAGAACTCATCAATAACTTGCTAAAAAACCATCCAATAGCAACATCCCAATATCAATCAGTAAGACTTTCCTTAATTCAGCAATGTGACCTGCTGGATATAAACATGCATCTTGTTGTAAACTTTCCAGAATGATAGCTGTGTGCTGGAACTTCTCCTGAAAATCAGCAGCGTGCTGAAAAACTTCTTTTTTGAATCACGAAAGAACCAATGATTAGTTTCTGAATCACTTGCTGCATTCAATAGGGGGCCTCGTTCACTTTCTAGATTACAAAAGTTTCTTAGCATATACTATCGTATCTTGATTTCCAACAAGGAAGCAGCAAGTCTTATCAGAATTCCAAACAACAAATATATTCTCAGAGAGGCAACAGTGAGCGATCTCGAACGGTAATCACAGTAGGAGATTTTCGAGAAGATCGGAGACATCAGGCAAGATTTAAAAAGTTGAAAAAGAGATGTGAAAACATAAAGCAAACAACAGGTATAGGGAGTGAAAGGAGAAAAAAAAAGGTAGATACAAACCTAAACTGCTAGAGATAATAGATCATAAAAATGATCACATTATCTCTATGGGTTGACTGAGTCAACTCACAGAACTTGCTTTGTTACCATGTTGAATTTATGGAAAAGAGAAAAATGTCATTGACTTGATTTAATCAGAGTACATGAATTCATATTTATAATAGAGGAAAGTAGTAAACTCCAATTACAGTTAAACTACCCTTGTCCCAATTACACCCATACTCTAACACTTAAAGATAAGTCCAAGCATAATTAAATAACTCAACATAAATAGAAGACTAACATAACTAAAATATCTTTAAACTAAAACTCTTCTGAGCTCACATGATCATGGTGGGTCCCACCTTGTAACACTTCCCCTCAAGTTGGGGGTGAGAAAACAACGTAAATGCCCATCTTGCTTCAAATGATGGACAAGATCTTATGCGTGATTGGTTTGGTGAGAATGTCTACAACTTGCCCTTATGAGAAGATATGTTTGAGAGATAATATGCCAGCTTGGAATTTCTCTTGTATAAAATGGTAATTTACCTCAATATGTTTTGTTCTCTCATGGAAGACCGGATTTGAGGTGATATGAAATGGCAACCCTCATAGGCTCCCAACAATTTGGTAGATATGCCAAATGAATTAAGGCACGGACCTCATCATCAAATTTAATTTGAATGAAGGTCAATTGATTGACAATCGTGCTAAACTCATTCAAAATCGTGCCACTTATGTCATCTTTAAATTGAATAGTTTTTCATGAGATGTACCAAAATATTTGTGGAAGGCTTCTCATACATGTTGGACAAAATCTTAGTCATCCCCGTTGTGGTTTTCTCCGACACCACATTGTAAGCACGTTCTTGGACAGTGTTAACTAGACTACTCCCAACACTTGTCTATCAAGGAGATTCCATTCATCATCTTTCATACCTTCTGGTTTCATATCCAGAAATGGTAGGTGCAATTTTTACTGTACAGATAATCTTCGATATGCATCCTCCAAAACACAAAATCCATACCATTGAACTTGTTGATCCTGTTGATTTTTAGGACTCCATGAATTTAACTCATGGAGAAAAAGGGAGAGAAACCCATTGGGAGAAAACTGGACGAAGAGGGTTATGGACTTGATTCCTAACCCTCCCCTTGAACCTCTATTTATAGATTAATGAAACTACTATATTACAATAATACCCCTGAACTTAGGGTTTAGGGTTTTAACTCTGGAACTTTAACTTAATTACATCAATGCCATCTCTATGAGATGACCCATTATTTACCATCTTGCCATCAATGTAAGTGGGCTTATGGGCCTTCTCCTTGATCTGTGGGCCTTGAGCCCGTCTTCTATTTCTCTTGGATGCATGGGTCTTCCTTGGTCTTA
Source organism: Aristolochia californica (assembly GCF_029961685.1). Lineage (NCBI taxonomy): Eukaryota > Viridiplantae > Streptophyta > Magnoliopsida > Piperales > Aristolochiaceae > Aristolochia > Aristolochia californica. The sequence goes on along the minus strand of NW_027181881.1, from coordinate 33,166,687 downwards.
TGGGTTTGGGCCCATCTTCTAATACACTTGGATATGTGAGCCTTCCTTGGTCGTGTGGGCTTGGACCCTGTCTTCCAACACTCCCCCTCAAGCTAGGGGTGAGATAACAACATGAACACCCAGCTTACTGCAAATGATGTATAATATGCCTTCATCTTCCAACACTCCCCCTCACGCTAGTGCTCTCATTCATGAGGCTCAACTAGTATAATATCAGTGAGAGTAAATCAATCCTAGCCGCTAAGACATTTCTCTTAAGTGTCCACCTCCACCACCGTGTCCATCCACAAGACAACGACTCTCAAGTGGTAGAGTAATATATGATATTAATGGGGGGAAATAACATAAATATAATAATGAGTTCCTCAGTCAAGGACTTCCAACTACAAAAATTTGATGTTTTTAATGGGGATGAAGTTCCTCCATCATGGACTTCCAACCACAATAATTTTGATATTTTTTACGAGGATGAAGTTCCTCCATCATAGACTCCCAACCAAAAAAATATTATTTTTTTTACGGGGATGAAGTTCCTCCATCATGGACACCCAACCACAAATAAATTTGATATTTTTTTCGGAGATGAAGTTCCTCCATCATGGAATCCCAACCAAAAATAATTTTGATTTTTTTGACGGGGATGAAGTTCCTCCGTCATGGACTCCCAACAACAAAAAATTGATATTTTTTACGGGGATGAAGTTCCTCTATCATGGACTCCCAATCACAAATAATTTTAATATTTTTTATGAGGACATAAATAAATAATTGTATGAGGCTACTTCTTCTTCAATAATAATGTCTCATCAAAAGAGACACAATAGCAGTAGTTGAAATGGGTTCCCAACCACAAATAATTTTGATTTTTTTGACGGGGATGAAGTTCCTCCGTCATGGACTCCCAACAACAAAAATATGATATTTTTTACGGGGATGAAGTTCCTCTATCATGGACTCCCAACTACAAATAATTTTAATATTTTTTACGAGGACATAAATAAATAATGGTATGAGGCTACTTCTTCTTCAATAATAATGTCTCATCAAAAGAGACAATAGTAGCAACTGAAATGGGCTTCTCCTAGGCCCATTTAACACAACCCAAAATAATCCTTGTAAAATGACCCATGAAATAATCCAATGCACATATTTGTTCTAAATAATGTGCTGACCAAGGAATAATCTGTCAAATCTTCAAAAATAATAATCCAACCAGAGAAAAAAAAAGTACCAAGTAGTGCCGAAATCTTGGGCACGTATACCGATGCAGAAACTAAGTGGCCCGAGTCAGGTTGACCTGTACCCGAGTTAACTCGGTCCTGGTTGAATGGATCTGGCTGGTGCAGAAACAATACCTAGGGTTGCTGGTACGCTGGCTCGCTGGTCCAAGTTGACTCAGGCGAGTCGAGTCCGGTGTGCACCACAACGGCTGGATTTAATCAACTCTTCCAACTTAGGAAGAAATTTAATTTGTCAATTGTCATTCTTCTTGGGCATCTTTAGCTGAAACAAAGCGGCGAAAAAATAGAAAAAAATTTTGAATATAGCCAACAGCAGAAAGAAACCAAATTCATTCCTAGAGGCAATCTTTCTAACAGAGAAAGTTTCTGAAATGGAGGGAGTAGCAGCGAATATCTTTGCTGAAATAGAGCTCGGCTGAAACAAAGCTCGAAAGGCAATTCGGCGTCATCCTCCTCCCATGGAAACCATGCAGCAGAATTTTTTTTTTCTCTCGGGTGCAGAGTCGTCTTCTTCGGTAATGGTGGGTCGTCTTCCCCGTCAGCCGAACAAAGTGGAACAACAACGATACATCTTCTTCCCCGACGCCGACACGGAATGTAAAAATAGAAATGGCAGCATAGCTGGTGGGATCATCGGCCGACAAAGATAAAATAAAACGATAGTGAGGCAAAGAAAGATGAATGTGTAGATAAGAAAGCAAAAAAAAAAAAAGGGCACTGTGGAACTCTCAGCAACAGTAACACAAGCAACAAAATAAAAAAACTAATATCCAAAAACTACGTAAAAAGAGAATGAAACCTGAAAAAAAAACATAGTCGGAGTTCTGAAAAATCAAAGCTCTAATACCATGTTGATTTTTAGGACTCCATGAATTTAGCTCATCGAGAAAAAGGGAGACAAACCCATTAGGAGAAAATTGGAGGAAGAAGGTTATGGACTTGACTCCTAACCCTCCCCCGGAAGTTCTATTTATAGATTAATGAAACTACTATATTACAATAATACCCTTAAACTTAGGGTTTAGGATTTAGGATTTTAAACTTGGAACTTTAACTTAATTACGTCAATGCCATCTCTATGAGATGACTCTTTATTTACCATCCTGCCATGAATGTATGTGGGCCTATGGGCCTTCTCCTTGATATGTGGGCCTTGAGCTCGTCTTCTATTTCTCTTGGATGCATGGGTCTTCCTTGGTCTTATGGGTTTGGGTTTATCTTCTAATACACTTGGATATGTGAGCCTTCTTTGGTCGTGTAGGCTTGGGCCCTGTCTTCCTACAGTTTCCAAGCGTCGATCCTTCTCGGCTAGCCATTGCACTCAATCACAAACCAAAGCTTTGATTGTTAGGAATTAGATGCCCGAACTCCAAACTAACGAGAGCAATAATAATAATGATGAAAAAAAAGGCATACACAAAAATACAACAAGATTTATACAGGTTCAGCTCAAGGTGAGACTACGTCCTGTCTTCAATCGCTACAATAATCCACAATGAAGATGAAATAGTTGACAAACAAAAATCACACACACTTACAGGTGTTTTTCTCTAACCTCTCCTAGGCTACAACTCAAAGTCCTTATCCATGATGATAATTAAACCCCAATAGCAGTGCCCCCCCCCCCCCCCCCCACTTCCTTCCCCAATTATAAAGAGGAAAGTAGGGAAACCGGTTTACAAGAGTAAAATTCCCAAACTGCCCTTAATGAAACAACAGTCAATATATCGTGGACCTTTCAGAGGCTCCTCTCCCCCCTTCCAACGCCCATGGTGACCTTACTGCAAAGGTCGATCCACATACTGACTCAACATAAGGCATTGATTAGGCTCAACTAATAACTAACTTTATTTCCCACTACTTGATTTTCTTCATTCGCTTTATTCCTAAAGACCCATTTTGTTCCAAAGACTTGTTGATTTTTGGGTTTTGGTATTAGAGTCTAAACTTTGTTTCTTTCAAATTGATTCAATTTTTCTTGCATTCCATATTCCAAAAGTCATCTTTTTTTGCCTTGGCAAAATATTTGGGCTCTATTTGATAAACGGAGGCACTATTTGTCATAGTTTCATGAGTTGCTCTTCTAGTTGGAAACATGCCTTGAGGGTCACCAATGATTTGTTCTAAAGGATGATCAGCCATGAACTTATAGTTCTTCGGCTCCATAGGTGGCTCTTCTTGGCTATTCGAGTCAATTGGGTTCTCTTCAAGATTTTGGTCTTGAGGTTGAGATCTTGGGGATGAATCGAAGGGATTTCCCTCTTCATCATCAGATACTGGAGTTGGAGTTGGATTTGGTGAATCATATTAGTCAAAATCAACATGAACCAACTCCTCTACTCTCATAGATGTCATGTTCTAAACTCTAAAATCTTTGCTATGAGTAGAATAAACCAAGAAAAATTCTTTATCAGCTCTAGAGTCAAATTTTCCTTTGGTTCTTTCAATATGAATACTTTTCATCCAAAGGTTATGAAATAAGTAATGTTGGGAAGTGTGCGCGTGTACCTCTCATACAGAGTGTTGTTGAGAAGTCGCCTTATGCTTACTCGATTACTAATATAACATGTGGTCTTCACAACTTCAGCCCAAAACCTATGTGGCATGTTGTATGCATGAATCATAGCTCTAGCCATTTCAATTAAGGTTCGATAAACCATTTTGCTGAGGAGTTCGAGGAGCTGAGAATGTATGGTCTATACTATGCTTTGTGAAATATTCCTTGAAATGTGAGTTTTCAACTTCTCTTCCATGCTCCCTCATAATTTTGATTATGCTATAGTCTTGTTCCTTTTGAAAATTTTCACATAATTTAACAATGGTTGGAAAAACATCATCTTTATGGGCTAGAAAATCTACCCATGTCAACCTTGAATAGTCGTCTACCACCACTAGGGTGAAGGGATTCACATTTAATCTTAAGGTTCGGTTAGGTCAAATTAAATCCATGTTAATTAGTTGAAGAGGTCGAGAGGTTGAAACTATATGCTTAGCCTTGAAATAAGTTTTGTGTTGCTTTCCAAGTTGGCAAGCATCACAAGGTTCTATCTTACAAATTGTTTATCTGGTATTCATCTCACTAGGTTCATTTTCACTAATTTCTTCAAGGATTCTATTCCTATATGTTCTTGTAGCTTATGCCATAACCAAGATTCATCAATTTTTGAACCCAAATAGATAGCAGTAGATGAGGGTATATTGACTATGTTAGCAGCATAGAGATTCCTATTTCTATGTCCCTCTAGAACTAGTGCATCATTTTTCATTCTTTACTAAGAATTTTTCCTTTTCGAATGACACTTTATGTCCTTTATCACATAATCAACTAATGCTAAATAAATCATGCATCAACACTTCAACATAATAAACATCGGCTATGAAAGAGGTTGAGGTACCAATTTTACCATCTCCTTTTGTGGTACCTTTACTATTGTCTCCATAAGTTATATGACCTCCATCTTTGGGGTTGAGTTCGACGAACTTCTTTATATCACCACTAATGTGCCTTGAGCAAACGCTATCCAAAATCCAAACATTATTCAGTGACTTGGATCGGAGACATACCACTTTGGAAGATGTAGACTCATTATCATTTTATTCAAAAACCATGAGTCCTATGTCACTTTCTTCTTCTTTCGAGTGGCTAGACTCTTCCTACATTGCATCCCCAGCTACGATCAAAATTTTCTTCTTATTGTTCTTTGGATTCTTTTCTTGAGGATGGAGTTCTTTCTTCTAGTTTAGGACATTTGTCTTTGCAATTGTCACTCATTGAAATTTCATCGTGATATGAGATGGTGTTTGCATATAAACATAAGTGCATACAATCAATAATTTCAGTGTTATCGCTAGATGTATTGCATGGAAAGTTTGAAGAGTAGCATTCTTTGTTCCTAGAAAAGTCATACTCTAATTTTTCCATAAGTCATTGGCTGATTTAAAAGATATGTAAGAATCAACTATTTAATCACTTAAGGAACTAAGAATGAGTTCCATAGCCTTAGCTTTGCAAACTACTCTTGCAATGTACAGGTCATCCCAATCACAAATAGATTTTGGAATGGATCTTTCCTTTACATTTTGGGATGGGATGAAGGGTTCACACATGATAGCTTTCCATAATTCAAAACCAATGGATAGTAAGAAAAATTCCAATATTGTTGGAAGATAAGCTCGTAGTAGTGGCATGTTGTAAATTACTTTTGATTTTTGTCCCTTTTTCTCCCTCCTTAGGGTAAAGGTTAAAGATGTAATTATTGACTCTCTCATTATTATAAATACATTGAGGGGCAGGATTAAGATGTCACTTAACCAAATCCTCCTTCTCTCTCACTCTCATAGCCGAACTCCCTCTCCTCTCTTTCTCCTTCTTCTTCTTCTTCTCCCCCTCGTTCTTTCTCTTACACTCACTCGTTGTTTTCGTCTCTATTAACCTAGTTCCTTTAAAATAATCTTATTGGGTTTAGGATCAGAGAATTAGGTTTAGGATCCCAAAATTATGTTGCTGGATTAACCAAGCTCTTCATCAAGTTCTTTTGCTAAAGGTTTACTAAACATGGGTTCAATATTGAGTCTTTTTGGCTCATAAGAGATAAGTTTTATCTTCTCTATTTTTTTCTTTAGATAATTACTGTTATAGATCTCAGAAAAGAGGATGGTTATTGATATGATTCGCTCAGAATTTTTTTGAATCATCTCACTTATGAATTAAGTTCTTGGCTGATTATCTTCGGTATGCTCAACTCATGCTTCTATTTGAAAATAATCAATTTGTTATGATTAATGCTCCTATGAAGCTTGATTAAATTTTTGTGTGGATCAAGGCATGCCCTTATCTAGCTGCATTCATGCTTTTTTTTTTTTTATCAAAGGTGGTGCATATGTGTATTAAATGTTTCTTAAAGATCGAAGGTATCGCTGCAAGTTGAGTTTCGTTTTTTTTTTTTTTTAATTCATGAAGGATTTGTGAATTGCTTCAAGTTTATTTTTTAAGAATGAAGATCTTTTTTTTCTCACGTTGGTAGCTTTGCATGTTGAGATATTTTTTTGTTGTCTATGCCCATGGACCGAGTAATTCGACGAAGGGAGAGGTCTTCTTGCAACTCGGGGGCAGAACCAGGACGTTTTCATCTTCCTAGTCGACCTATGATGGCGATTTGTGGTTGAAAAACGGAATGGAATGAAGATAGAGAGGGATGAACTGATAATCAAGTGGAGAAGGGAACCAGGCTCGTCAAAGGGAGACCTGAACCTTGGGTTCCTCAAGGGGAATGCCGACCCTAGGTTCCTTGGAGGAGAACGTTGATCCTTTGAGGTAAATTCTTCCTTAATTCATTCTTACCCCCGTGAGACCCCTTTAAGCCTAATCATGCCAAGGTAATCCCAAGTGAATAGTTATTAAAATACTGCCCTTCCAGCCTACATCATACCATAAACTTAAATAAATGAAAACATAATTCCTAACGAGTTACTAACTCAGCCGTGTCGCCTCTAGATGACTAGGTCCGCTATCGAGTCCACAACATCACTCCCCTCGTGGAAAAAAAGCTTGTCAGCAAGCACAAATGTGGGGTAGCCCTACTGAAAGACGTCGAGGTCCTCCCAATTGGCATTGGTGTCATCAGTTTGTGCCCACTAAATTAACACTCCCTCCGATTCAGATTCTAACAAGCCTTCAAAATTTGGGTGGGCATGAGAGAAAGCTGGCCATCCTCCATGGGTGGTAACGAAGAAGGGGAAGGTGGTTCTCTGCCTCTGAATGGCTTGAGGAGAGAGACATAAAAAAACATCGTGGAGCTTGGTGTCTGGCAGAAGTTGTATGTTATGGACTCCATAGCATCTAAGATAATAAACAGATATAGGAATTAATTTTTGTAATTTCCTTTAAGTGTTATGTTGGTTTAATTTTAATTCTCGTGAACCTTGTGCCCCTCGGTTTGGGCTGGTTGTTGACATCCCTAATCCTCTTTATATGGGAGTAGGCGATTGAATGAAAGGCAAGCATTAAATCAAAATAGATTAGAGGTCAGACTCTCACTTTCTGAGATCCAAGGTCGAGCCTCCTTCAAGGCTCAATTCATTCCCAAATCATTGCATGCACTAAGCATAGAAAGCTCACCTCTTCATCGACGAAAATTATAGAGGAAAGAGGAGAAAGAAGGGTGATGAGATCCATGGCAAGGGCAGATCCTAACACTGTAGTTTATATAAGACCTCACCCACCCGCTGCATAATGTGGAATGGCCCAAAATATTTGGGTGAGAGCTTGTGCCGAGTGCTGGCCAAAGAAGTTTGCCAGTAATGCTTCAGCTGTAGCCAAACAATATCACCTGGTTGTATTGGATGTCCTGGTGGCCCTGATCATAATACTCCATCTGGGCTAGAGCTTGCCACAACCGTTGGAGAGTACATGCCAACAATTGATCTCGATCCAGGAGAGCTTTGTCAACGGCATCCACCCTTGTGGAACCTGGGACATATGAAAGTAAACGTTGGGGATCCCAACCTTATACTATCTGGAATGGTGTCTCCTGTAGGGCAGTTTGGAAGGAGGTATTGTAAGAATACTTCACCCAAGGAATGCATTCCACCCACCGTTTAGGGCGGTTGCCTACAAAACAATGTAAATACATCTCAATGGTGCGGTTCACCACTTCTGTCTGGCCATCTGATTGAGGGTGATACGCCAAAGAATAATTGAGTTTGGTGCCGCATAGCTTGAATAGATCTCTCCATAATTGACTAGTAAAGACAACTTCCCAATCACTTACAATTGATCCCGGAATACCGTGTAGACGAACAATATGTGTGAAAAATACTTGTGCTACTGACGTCCCTATGAAAGGATGCTCCAACGGAATGAAGTGTGGATATTTTGAGAATCTGTCCACTACCACAAAAAGTGTAGATTTCCCCAAAGATTTAGGAAGACCCTCAAAAAAATTCATAGAAATGTCCGACCAAACCTGAGTTGGAATCTCAAGCGGTTGCAACACCCCTGTTGGGCTTAAATGCTCTGCCTTGTTCCTCTAAAACACTTGATAAGCAGCTACATATGATGTAATAGAGGATTTCATACCTGCCCAATAAGAATCCCCTTGGATCCAAATGAATGTTTTTTGAATTCCTTCATGATAGCTGTTATGATAAGATGACAACACTGTAGCAACCAGAGGAGAAGAGTGAGACAAATAAATGCGCTTCTTATAGAGAATGAGGTTGTCATGAAGGGACCAATTTGGAGGTATTTTTCCTGCTACAATGTCCTGAAATAACTCTTGCAATTCAGGTGTGCATCTGTTTTTCGCCTTGATGGAGTCCAAGAGTAGCGGGGTGGGGTGACTAATGGCACACAATTGAGCGGATGTTTCTGATCCGCGTGAGAGGGCATCTGCTGTTGTATTCAATCTACCCACCTTATGTTCCACCATAAAATCAAATCCTAGTAATTTACTTATCTAATGCTGTTGAGGAGAAGTGGAGATGCGCTGATCCAACAAGTATTTCAAACTATAATGGTCAGTGCGTATGATGAAATATCTGCACCATAAATACGGTCTCCAGTGGCGGACTGCCTTAGCTAAGCCAATAAGTTGACATTCATAGGCGGGTGATTTGTGATGATGAAGTGCGAGTTGACGGCTGAAATAGGCAATAGGATGGTGACACTGTTGCAGCACTGCCCCAATACCTCCTCCTGAGGCATCACATTCTACCACAAATAGCTCCTCAAAATCTGGTAACTGTAATATAGGGGCAGTGGCTAGTGCTGTTGTGAGTTGTTGGAATACTGTGCTGGTGTCCTCATACCAATGAAAGGCATTGCAGCATAGTAGGTTCGATAAAGGTACTGCTAAAGTCGTATAATTGGGAATGAAATTTTTATAATAGCATGCTAAGCCAAAAAAATCTCGTAAAGCTGAAATATTGCTCGATTGAGGCCACTGTGTGATAGCTGCAAATTTTTCAAGATCCTCTGTACCCCTGCTGTTATATGTTGTGCCCCAAATAAGTTACTTGTTGGCTCCCAAAGGTACACTTGGTTCTTTTTAAGTAAAGGCGATGGGCTTGAAGAAGTTGGAGAACCATGTGTAAATGTTCTAAATGTTGAGGCCATGACTTGCTGAAAATTAATATATAATCAAAGAACACTAAAACAAATTTTCGGAGATAGGCACTAAATACCTCATTCATTAATACTTGGAACATTGAAGGAGCATTCGAGAGACCAAAAAGCATCACGATGAATTCAAAGAGTCCACAATGAGAGTACGGAATACTGTTTTCTCTATATCTGGAGGATGCATGCGGACTTGATGATACCCCGAAAGCAAATCCAACTTAGTGAAAAATTGAGCCCCATGTAATTCATCTAATAATTCATCCATGATAGGTATAGGAAACTTGTCCTTGATAGTCTTGGCATTTAATTCACGGTAGTCCATGCAGAACCTCCAAGTGTTGTCATGTTTCTTGACCAATAAGACTAGAGAAGAGAAGGGGGACTTACTCTGTCTAATGAGGTCTTGTTCGAGCATAATTTTGCACTACCATTCTATTTCATCCTTTTTCAAGTGTGGGTAGCGATAAGGATGCACAACTACCAATTTGGAGCCAGCCTTCAAACAAATCCGATGGTCACAATGTCTCAATGGCGGTAGAGCCGTTGGTTCCTAAAAAAGGTCAGTAAACTCATCCAACAAATTTTCTAAGGTGGTAGGTGGATGGTGCTTTTGCTGAAGTACATGTAAATGGCCTAGAATGTTGGCCTTACGGCCTTTTAAAGTGACCTTGTCACATGCCCACTCAAGACTCATCGTCAATGCAGCTAAGTCCCATAGTGTAGGGCCCAACGTTTGGAGCCATTTGGCCACTGAAACCGAAGTTATTGACTGAGGTTGAACCTGAAGATTTAAATGCTGGGCAGCAGTGAAACTCAAAAAATTATGAGTACTACCTGAATCCACTAGACTTAAGAGTGGTTGGGTGTTGACCTTGGCATATACTTGCATTTTTTTGGATGACTGAAGCCCCGTAATAGCGTGGAGGGAAATTTCTAGTTCTTCCTCCTCTGTTGCTGGTTCCTCCTCATCGTCTACTTCCAACCAAAATAATTTTTGGCATTGATGCCAAAATGTATACTGATCATCACAATTATAACATAAACCTTTGGACCTTTGTTGTTCCATCTCTGCTCTGTTCAATTTTCTGATGAATGCTGGTTGAGATGGACTGGTCTTAGGGACTATAGGGGCGTTTGCAGGAACATTATTGCGCCATGGTTGAGCTATGGAGGTGGTTCCAGCACTGGATCTACCTCCTTGCCAATTAGGCCTTCGGTTTTGAATCTTCTATTTGGCTTCTAATGTTCTGGCCAAATTCATTTCTTGTGCTAAATTTATGGGGGCAAGGAGTTCCACCTCTAAACGTAGGGACTCTGTCAAGCGTGCTGTAAAAAAATCTCACCTATTGATCCACCTTGACCATCTTGCTGGCCCTGGTCAATTTTTCTTGGAATAATTTTTTATAGTGCTCGACACTACCTGTTTGGCGGAGCAGCACTAAATCCCCCAATGTGTTGCTTTGAGCTGGTGGCCCAAACCGAACCATACACACTTCTTTAAATTCCTCCCAATCTAAATTTGGATTCTCCATTTCTAATTGATGGCCCCATAGCTGCGCTTCATCGAGCATGTGGAAGGCGGCCAACCCCACCTTGTCTATTTCAGCCGTCCTTTGGTGACAAAAAAAAATTCACACCTATAAAGCCAAATAAAAAATTGGAAATTTCTATTTTGTATATCTCAGAATGATCCCACCACTTGGACCAAAACTCACGCCATATGTTGGATGCTCTGTTCGTCCAAAAAAATGGTCCCCTTGTGTGGTCTCAGGGCTTCTCCCTCCTTCCCGAGGGGTTGGGTTTCTTACCCCAATCCATTCATCTATCTTAGAAGATAAAACTTGAACTTGTGTATTTACCTTATGAGAAACTTGAGAAACTCTACTGTCCACCAACGCAGCCAGAAGGCCTCCACTTTCTTCCTGCCCTGCGTGTATCATTTTTCCGAGGTTGGCTAGCAATTCCCCATTGTTGGATGACTCTTCCATACTGACCTGCTCCGATACCAAGATGTTGTGGTCTTTGACCATGGACCGAGTAATTCGACGAAGGGAGACTCGAGGGCAGAACCAGGACGTCTTGATCTTCCTAGTCGACCTATGATGGCGATTTGTGGTTGAAAATGGAATGGAATGAAGATAGAGAGGGATGAACAGAGAATCGAGTGGAGAAGGGAACCAAGCTCGTCAAAGGGAAACCTGAACCTTGGGTTCCTCAAGGGGAACGTCAACCCTAGGTTCCTTGGAGGAGAATGCTGATCCTTTGAGGTAAATTCTTGCATAATTCATTCTTACCCCCGTGAGGCTCCTTTAAGCCTAATCACGCCAAGGTAATCCCAAGTGACAAGTTATTACAATACTGCCCTTCTAGCCTACATCATACCATAAACTAAAATAAATGAAAACATAATTTTTAACGAGTTACGAACTCAGCCGCGTCGCCTCTGGATGACTCGGTCTGCTATTGAGTCCACAACTTGTGGGTTATCTTCCCTAAAAAATCAAAGAGTAAAGCCTTTATTTAGACACACAAGATGACACCTTTGTCTTAAGAAGGAAATTTTCATCCTTCAAAAATTTGCATGCCGAAAGGAGAGATTTTTTAAGCAAGAAGTACTGAATTGTTTTGTCTATTTGAAGACTTCCCATATCAATATAGTCTCTGGATTATCTTTTCTAATTTATTTGAGGAAAGAAGAAAGTCAAATATTTGACCTCTCATTGCTAGTTTGTGCCAAGGTTATAGAAGGAAAGTTCCTTCCTTGGGAGATCCTTAAGTTGGTTGAGATATCTTGAGTTTTTTGGTATAATGACACTTATATTTTTTTCTTTATTCCATACCATAAACAAATAAGTCAAGAAGAGAAGTAAAAGATTGCGATTCATTTCGTACAAGTGGCATTTTTATTCAAAGAGGAAAGATTCCTTTATTTGAAAAGGGTGATTTTGAGCATGATTTGATTTCCTTTCTTGATTAAGAAAGATATAAAATTTATTTGACTAATGTGAGCCCACACATGGAGTAATTAACTCTTAAATTAGTGCATGATTAAGAAAGGATATTGGCCGGATTCGGATTGCTTTTTCATCAATCTTTCTCCCTCGGCTTAAGGTCCTATTTTAGGTTACCTTGAGATTTGATAGGTCCTTTAAGACTATTTCGTGTTTAAGAAATACATGAGATCTATACCTTGAATGATATGGGATAGCATGTGGAATCTTTATTTGATGCATGATTGATGATGAATGTTAGTTAAGATTGGGTTTGTTTTCTTCTATTGATTTGGTTCATCGTTTGCTCGGGTTGGTGAATCTTTATTCGATTTTAAGATCCGGTTGGTTTCCTCTCTCCCATGTTGGGTTGATATTGTTCATAGAAGGATTGGATATTCCTTAATTGATGGCTAAAAGATGTTAAGCTGTTAAGCCACATTAATGCCCTACATTGAGTTTGTCATGGAACGACCTACGCAATCAGGTCGTCGTGCCGCCCCACTCCCTAGAATTGCGGGGGTGGTGCCCCCGTCCAATCCATGATATATTGACTGATGTTTCATTAAGGGTTATCGCAGTTGACCTAATTTTATCTTTATAATAGAGGGGCGCGGCTATTAGGGTTCTATCATCTTATACCGAGGAGCATCTTGAGTTGTAGTCCAAGAGGTTAGAGAGAAACGCATGTAAGTGTGCAATTTCTCTTGTAAAGCATTTCATTTTCATAGAGGTTTACTACAGAGACGGAAGACAGGACGTAGTCTCACCTTGAGGTGAACCTGTATAAATCTTGTTGTGCTTTTTTGTGCTTGTTTTTTTCCTTCTTCTACATTTATTATTATTGATCTCATTATTTTGGAATTAGGTTTTCTAATTTCTAACAAAGGATATATGAATATGGGTTTAAATAATAGAGGAGGCAAAGGAAGAGGTAGCAGAGCTAGTTCTAGTCCTTTGAGGACTAATAACCAGGTGTTTTCTCATTGTGCAAGATTGAATAATCTAGTGGACACTTGTTGGAAGCTTCAAGGCAAACCAGATTGGGTTACTTTCAGTTAGGACTTGGTTAATTACACTGGAAAGAATAAATAAAAAATCGTCTGGTAGAAAGGAAAGAAGATTGTTTCAGATGATGATTTTGAACTATTTCAAAGTATGAAGACTTTGATGGTATCTACTTCTAAATTTTCCTCCACTAATACTATTGCTACCACTGACTCAGGAATGACTTCTACGACTTCCTCTTCTTCATCATGGATTATTGACTCAAGGGCCACCGAGCATTTTACAAGTAAAAAGAGTTTGTTACATTCCATGTCTCCATGCTTAGCAAAAAAGTTTGTTACCATAGAAGATGGATCTCAAACCAAAGTTCTTGGGAAGAGATTCTCCTTTGCTACTCCCACACGTCAGTTAACTGATGTCTTATTTGTTCCTAAATCCCCACTAAATTTTTTGTCTGTCAGTCAGTTAACAAAGACGTTTAATTGTTCTATCACCTTCTCACCTTCTTTTTTTGTTTTCTAGGATCTAGCAATGAAGTAGGTGATTGGTGGAGGCCATAAACAGGGGGGCCTTTATTTAGACTTGCCTCCAATAACCGCAGTTTGTACTTCTTAGATAGAGGCACAATTATTGCACAACAGATTCGGGCATCCGTCAACATCATCACTTCGGCACATGTTCCCTTCCTTGGAAACTCTATTTTGTCTGAATTGTGAAGTGTGTCAATTAAGCAAACACCAAAGGACTACATAAACTCCCTAACATGAAAAGGTTTTGTTTCCTTTTACTTGGTGCATTCAGATGTATGGGGGTCCATTGATTGTCTTAAATATCTCTGAAGTTAAGTATTTTATTATATTTTTTTATGATTTTAATCGAGTTACATGGCTGTTTTTATTCATGGACAAGTTTGAAATTCTTCCTATTTTAAATCATTTCATGCCATGGTTTCCACTCAATTTGATAAAAAGATAAAAGTCCTTCATTATGATAATACCAGAAAATAGCTAGCAAGGGAATTTCAATCCTTCTATAAGGATAATGGCATTATCCATCAGACATTTTGTGCCTACACCCCTCAACAAAATAGTGTAGAAGAAAGGAAAAAACAACATCTCCTTGAGGAAGCCCGTGGCCTACTCTATTCCATTAATGTGCCCTATTTTTACTGGCCTCATGTGATTCAATACTTGGTCATAAGTCCCTATATTTCTTGTTATTTCCAGATGAGGACTCTTACTTCCTTCCTTTGAAGGTATTTGGTTGTACATGTTTCAATCATGTGATATCCCCACAAAAGAGTAAGAAGGGCCTTAGAGCTATTAAATGATATTTTTTTTGGCTTACTCTTGTATTCAAAAAATATATCTTTTTTATAATCCTTTGCTTTGGAAGTTAATTGTCTCTAGGTATGTCACATTATTTTTAGGATACGTCCTTTTATTCTTCCATGGATTCTCCTCAGGGTCTTTCATCTGTTCAAGCGGATCCGAAGCCTGTTGTGCCACTTGATGTGAATCTCTCTTCCCAGCCCCCGGAAGCATCGATCGACACCACACCTCGATACCACACCTATGGAGTTTATAGATCCCTCGAAGGTAAGTCCATCTTCCCCTCCTATGTTTGGTTGATAGTTGGATACTTGCCCCATAGTTCTTCGAAAGGAATGCATGACTTGTACTAGGCTCTCTACCTCTCATCCTATATCCATTTTTTCTGACCATCATTTGTCCTCTTCTTGTTGTCAATTTCTTGCATCTACCTCTTCTTTCTCTATCCCACAATCATATCAGAAGGCTTTAAGGCATCAAGGATAGAAGGTGGCATAAAAAGAGGAAATGAATGCATTATATAAGTATCAGACTTGGGCTTTGGTTCCACTTCCTCCCTTTAAGAAGCTCATGGGCTATAAATGAGACTTTACTATCAAGCACAACAAAATGGTTCTATAGTTCATCTCAAGGCCTGTCTAGTTGCAAAAGGGTATACTTAGTGTTATGGAGTAGATTATAAGGAAACTGTTATGGTCCTGGATTTGATACATGGATTCGTAGGGAGGAAGAAGAGGAAGACGAAAATCAAGCCAAACTTGAAAACCCTATGTTTGTTAAGGAGAACACACACCCCTGAGCTTGTTGAGGAGAACTCAAAACCCTTGTTTAACCTAAATCAATGCTTGTCTTTCTCATTACTTTTACCCCTTAAATAGGGTTCACCCTTACAAGGTTTAAGATAAAATATTACAAAAATACCCCTATAAATAAAATATTCCAAAAATACCCTTGTGGCTTAAAACTGAAATAAAATAAAGTAAATTAAAGAAAAAATTAAAATAATAATGTTATTGTGTGCATAACATTACACCCCCTGGAAGAAAGAGCTTGTCCTCAAGCTCTAAGGTAAGTCTGCTTGCCCATGCCAACATCTCCATCCGTTCTCAAGTATCAACCGCGGTATCTGTGTCAGCCCTCTGGGCAACAAAACTGGAGCATCCAACCAGAGAAGCAAATTTTTTTTTTTTGGAAGGTGGCATTGCCCCCACTTTTCCAACATGGCAGCAATAATTGTCAATGCAGGATCAATGCCTAGAAAATACATCCCATGAGAAGCATCTTTCCAATTATTTGAATCCAAAGGAAGAGTGCAGAGCTCCATTGGCCTAGCTTCCCTATAAAGTCAATTGTGTGTGTTAGGAGACTTGTTCATTACAATACAACATGACTTCTCGAGAAGAGCCTCACAGAATGAAACAACTGGAGAAGAAACAATGATTTCAGCTCCACCCATGAAGTCATCTAGCAAATCCTTGAGGCAGATCTCAAGATGGAGTTCTCCAGCTAGTGCTACACTATGTTCACCACTCTCTTCAATTGCAGAAACAACCATAGAATTTGACTTGGCCAGCCGTTTCAAACCTTCAACACCCTTGGGAAGATCTGAAGTAACTTTGCATTGTACAGCAACATGCACAACAGGGGACATAGAGAACTTCATGGCTCAAATTGGGTGAACATCAACGTCTTTCTCACCAGACAAAGTAGCATTTCTGGTAATGAACTGATCCAATCCAACCAAAGCAACTGTTTTTCCACAAGGAACATCTTCAACAGATTGATCAACTTCAGCACCTACTAATGTAAAAGGTCCTGAATCATACTTCCCCTTTCCAACACTCTGGTTTGGTGCCTTGATTGCATGAAAATAGCCATCTACATCATCAAGAAACACCTCGGCTGTGCTGGCTAGCAGCAGTGTATGATGGACTGCCACAAAAGCCTTGTTTGCTTGGCTGGCTGGCAGCAGTGTATGCTAGACTACCACAACAGCCTTGTATGCTTGGCTAGCTGTGTTACGGTCCCGGATCTGACACAAGGATTCGTTGGCAGGATCTTGGATCTGCCACGGGTTACGGGTCTGCCATGCATTACTGTAGGGATAGCAGGAAGACATGGGGAAGACAAAGATCAATGGAGGATGAGAGAATACGTGGGTTTTTTTAGGAAAACCCTAACCTCAAGATCAAGAAGGTGATCTCAAGCCTGCTATGCTAGATTTAACCTAATTCTGAATGCTTCAATGCTTCCCCTTCTCATTACTCTTACCCCTTAAATAGGGTTCACCCTGTTAGGGTTTAATAAAATATTATAAAAATATCCCTATGAATACATAATTCCAAAAATACCCCTATGACCTAAAACTGAAATAAAATAAAATAAATTAAATAAAACAACTAAAATAATAATGTTATTGCGTGCATAACATTACACCCCCTGGAAGAACGAACTTGTCCTCAAGCTTGGAAGTAGGGTCTGTATGCCGACGTCTCCACTTGTGCCCAAGTAGCATCCGCAATCGCTATTTTTTTTATTTGAATCGTAAACTCTTCACCCTTTCAGAGTTCAGACAAATATCATCGCCACCATTGACAAAATTTTGAGGATAATTATACTGTGAAAACATGCTCAGTAACTTGTCAACTAAATCATGTGCCCGTATTGCATGGGGCCCACGTATGGAACTCCTAGATGCATCTGATCTTGCATAGATAAGGAGAAGAGCTTCAGCTACATCTCAGACATCAACTATGCGCCGGATGTTGTGTCTTTGTCCATATTCCAAAGCTTCACTTGCTGTTTTTGCAAGGCGGTACCAGTTCCCAGTTGTTCTACAGTATACTTTGTCCGACCAGCAAGTCACATCCATGATTTTATCCTTCGGCCACTTTGTTAGCATAGGAACAACAAAGGGAGAAGAAACAACAACAACCTATCTCATAGATGCCTCAGTTAATGCATTAGGAACATTGAGGGTACCAGTCACAGTAGGCTCAATTAAGTCAATCTCTGGATTGGGGACATTCGGCCCTAAAGAGTTGAAGATTTTCAGGGGCATGATCCAATTTCTTCAAATGAGCAGCTTCAGTGTTGGACTCCACTTCAATCATAATAATTGAATCACTGAGATAATCCTTGGGAGGAATTCCAGCTTCACAAGTAGACGAAGAAGTGGACAAGCCAGGGTGCTCACTTCCCTGCATGGAAAGGTCTTTTTCTTCCTGTATTTCTTTTTCAAATTTTTCAAGATAGTTTGGATCATCAAACCATGGGTCAAGGAGTTCTTTTTTAAGTTCCTCAAAGGATATAGGCTCTTCTAGCTCTAATACGTCATAAAAACTAAATGGTAATTCCCATGCCTGAATAACATCACTAGCCAGCTCTGGTGGAAGCCTACTGCTCAAAGGTCGACAAGGAAGAGGAACTCTCGGTTCATGAAACAAATCCTCATTGCGCTGCTTCTTAGATTTTCTGAGCAAGTCATCACTGTGGGACCCTAAATAAGTCCTCCTCATATAATACTGGCAACAAAAGTGGGCCTCCTGAAGTTGTTTTATTATATTTTGAACAAATTCCACATCCAATCCAAATCTATCGTGGTCTAACCTTTTTGCAATAGCTCCACATGTCTTTGCAAGCTCCCTCTCACTATGAATTCCAAGAGAAGTACATATACCAGCAATAGAATTGTAAAATTTAGTCAGCAGGTCAACACTGCCGTCAGCTCTAGGGTGAGTTCCATCCAAACCATTCTTACAGAGAAAATGAAAGCCACCAGACTTTCTATAAACTTCAGAACAAGCATTAACAATAGGCAAAATGTACGCCACTGGTCCCAAATCCTCACAGGTTGCTGTATTTGCAGCATGGGAAGTGTTGTTGGTGTGCGTATCATACATCTCATCATCCCAGTCTATAAATGTTGCATATAAACTCGTCACAGAATGGAGAGAAATCTTGATAGAAAGTGGAATCATGATTGAACACAGAAGCTCAAACCGAAGAGGTATGACTAGTAATTCATACCATGGTTGTCGAGCGTTATAAGTGACTGGGTGAGGAACCACACTATCTTGTAACATCTTGTAAACAAGCCAATAGAAAATTCAAAGTAATCCACTCTAAACAACCCAGGGATCAAACCAGTGTAAGTTTGAATGTTAGGACAAACACCTCTATTTCTCATGTCAATGAGCAGATCACATGCTTCCTTAAGACGATCAGCATTGCAAAGACCATGAATTAAACACGAATAAGTAATAGATTTTGGTTGAGAACCTTCCTTGACCATTCTAGAAGCCTTAGTCTTCGAAAAAAAGACCTTCCATCCAAGTTTCAGCTTCAAATTGCCTACCCAAAAGAATTCTATCTCCCAGGGATCCAGAAAAGGAGACCCTCCCTCTACAATTTGACAATTCACCTCCGTATAGGTACTGTACGCATCCACAGAAAAACAAACCCACCAAAAAAATTTCTAGACGCCCCAAAAAATTAGTTTTACTTCCAGCATCCTCCCAAAAATTTGATCTCGACTTGCATAAACCCAAGCCGAAATTTCCGCATTTGGGCTCTGGTTCGTGGCTTCCCAAAACAGAGAGCTTTCGTTCCCAATTTCTGAGTAGCGTTGCTGCTGCTCAGCACCTTGGAGGGCCTTCAACTGCATGGAACCACCGATTTGAACTAAAAATAGATGGCGTCTCAAAATCTTACCCCAAATTTTGTTGGATATGGTTCCCCGTTGGGCTTCCGAGGGCAAGGTTGAGGCTGAGAATGAGAATCCGGAAGCTAGAGCCCACCGGATTTTTTTCCGATGGCGCTGACAGAGCCTCCTCCATGTTCGGTGGCGAAAACCCCTCCGATTTTCCCAAATCGTCGTCGTTGTTCGGCTTTGAAATTCCATGCGCGGAAATCTTAATTTGTGGTGATGCAAAGCCTCTCTACCCCTCCAGATCTGAGATTGACCCCGAATCCTACACAGAGGCTTCGGCTAGTAGACGGGACAAAGTGGGTACTTGGTCACCCGTTTTCCCGTCAGAGACAACTTCTCTAGCGAATGCCTCTTGATACTCCGCTGTTAAAAAATACTTCACCCAGGATTCACGTCATTTCTATATTCATTCCACTCCAATGCCTGTTGCAGCCATTTCTCTGATTTGTCTGTGCATCGCCACTATTTCATCTTCTTGGTTCATCGTGTTCCCACTCTGATACCAGTTGTTACGGTCCCGGATCTGACACAAGGATTCGTTGGGAGGATCTTGGATCTGCCATCGATTACAGGTCTGCCATGCATTACTGTAGGGATAGTAGGAAGACAAGGGTAAGACGAAGATCAATGGAGGAGGAGAGAATACAAGGGTTTTTTTGAGGAAAACCCTAACCTCGAGATCAAGAAGGTGATCTCAAGCCTGTTTACGCTAGATTTAACCTAATTCTTAATGCTTCAATGCTTCCCTTTCTCATTACTCTTACCCCTTAAATAGGGTTCACCCTGTTAGGGTTTAATAAAATATTACAAAAATATCCCTATGAATAAAATATTCCAAAAATATCCCTATGAAAACATAATTCCAAAAATACCCATGTGACCTAAAACTGAAATCAAATAAAGTAAATTAAAGAAAATAACTAAAATAATAATTTTAGTGTGTGCATAACAAGTTGGCCGCACTAGTTGTTGCAGTGCCACAACAACAACACAAAATAATTGGTGGAACAACCCAAGTACTGCAAGATATCCCCGAATCCAGTGTCCCAACGTGATGGCTGTCCAGCACTTTAATTTCCTTTGTGCATCCAAAGAAGGCAATTCCCCATTGTTGACAGAACATTTGGCGTTTGCACTGCCAATTTGTGTCTCCCTTGTAATAGAACCACTTTTGTTTATAGCAACAACTGTCTCCACACACTCAAAGGAGTCAATTGTATTGTTGGTTTCCGAACTCATATCAGTCGTGATCAATTCTCTAATAGAAGTAGAGTTTGAAACGTCACTATCTAATTTTGCATCATCTATAGCCTCTGCGACCAATTCTACATAAGGCACTGCTGGTTCTACTCTCAAGACTATTGGTACTGTTTTCAGCAATGGCATTGTTGGCAACACTGTGCAGTAGCACTGAAACGCTCTTCAGATGCCGCCCAAAATTTAATAGGTTTCCCGTCAACAGCCATAAAAATCATTCCCCACAGCATAACATTCATACTATGGCCAAGAGAACCACCATCCTTGAGAGTCTCCCTATCTGCCAACAACTTCTCAAAATCAATGGTATTAAGACATTCTTTCCCTCTGCCACATATGATTTCATTTGAGATGAGAGCAATATCAGGTAATGCATTAAATGCACCACGAGCAGCATCACTATGCCCCCCATGCACAAGCATTTGGTCAGAGTCAGAATTTTCCAGGTGGTGCTCAACTGCATTATATTTTTCAGGTTGTAGTTGCTACTGGGGTGCCCTTATTTGCTATCTTACCATCTCTTGGAAGACATCCAGTGTAGAATTTAGGATCTCATGAAATGAAATTTAGATCCACAAGAAAGAAGAAGAGAAAAAGAGAGAAGGAGAAGAGAAGAAGAAGAACAAGGAAGGAGAGAGTTTGGATTAAGGGAGACGAAGGTTGCGTCAAAAAGAAAAATGAGGGTTGGACGAATTTGTGGAAAGAGAGGAGAGTGCTTCAATGCCCAACCTCTTAGCCAATGCCTTTATTTATAGTTTTACAATGCCCTTAGGGATACAACTTGATAAAAAAAAGACATAAAAGGAACACATATTTACACTTCTATGTCATCTTTATGGAAAGTACCATATTTTACACATATGCCACTCCTTTGACATGTGGGCTTCTTGTCTTGAGCTCGTGGGCTTGAACCCATCTTCCAACACTCCCCCTCAAGCTGGAGGAGAAAAGACATCATAAATACGCAGCTTGCCACATATAAACAATAGGATTTTAGATGTAACGGGTTTAGTGAGAATATCATCTACTTGCTCTTGAGATGACACATGTTTGAGAGACATTATTCCTGCTTGAAACTTCTCCCGTATAAAATGACAATCCACCTCAATATGTTTAGTTCTTTCATGAAAAACTAGATTTGAAGTGATATGAATGGCTGCTTGATTATCACAATGCAGATTCATGGACCCCTTGTTATAAAAACCTAGTTCGATAAGAAGGGTCCTAACCCATAAAATTTCACTAATGGTATGGGTCATAGCTCTGTATTCTGCTTCGGCACTAGATCATGCAACCACATTTTGCTTCTTACTTTACCATGTAACCAAGTTTCCCCCAACCAGAGTACAATATCCTGATGTAAATTTTCTATCATCAGGAGATCCAGCCCAATCTACATCTGAGAAGCCTTCTATGTTGAAGTGCCCATGTTTTTTATACAGCAATCCTCTTCCTGGAGCTCCTTTTAGATAACGTAATATTCTCTCTAAAGCCTGCCAGTGAGTAATTTGTGGTTTGTGCATGAATTGATTCACCACACTTATAGCCTATGATATGTCTGGCCTAGTTACCGTATGATAAATCAATTTTCCCATTAGTCTTTGATATTTGCCAATATCAATATCTTCTTCATTTGTGGCACATAATTTTACATTTGTATCCATAGGTGTGTCAACTGGTCTACAACCCTTCATTCTTGTTTCTTCAAGGAGATCCAAGACATATTTCCTTTGAGACAATATTATCCCATGTTTGGATTGAAGAACTTCTATACCCAAAAAATATTTAAGCATACCAAGGTCTTTAGTCTTGAATTCCTGACATATCATCTACTTCAACTCTTGTATGCTCAAAGCATCATCACCGGTTAAGATAATATCATCCACGTATACGGCCAATAATATTTTCCCTTTGACCGTATCTTTATAATATATGGAATGATCAACTGAGCACCGATGAAAACCAAACTGTAGAAATGTTTGACTAAATTTATCAAACCAAGCGCGAGGGGACTGCTTAAGCCCCTATAAAGACTTTTTTAACCTGCATATTGACTCCCCCTCAACCACATAACCAGGTGGTTGAACCATATAAATTTCCTCACTGATATCACCATTTAAAAAAGTATTTTTAACATCCAACTGATAAACGGGCCATGAGGAGTTAGCAACAATAGGTAAGATGATGCGTACCGAATTCAATTTTGCAACAGGAGAGAAGGCCTCCTCATAATCTATCCCATAGCACTGTGTATAACCCTTAGCAACCAGTCGACCTTTAAGACAAGTAACCAATCCATCCGGATTATGTTTCACCGAAAAAAAACCATCGACAACCAACCGGTCTTTTACCTTTCGGGAGTGATGTTAAGGACTAGGTTTGGGTTTCGTATAAGGCGTGGATTTCTTCATCCATAGCCGCCTTCCATCCTGGATGTCTCAGGGCCTCCTGATACGACTGCGGAATGAAAGTAGAAGAAAGGGACGCAAGAAACTAAAAACACTCGAAAGACAAGTGATGGTGAGACATAAAATTTGAGATAGGATGCGAAGTAGTACAGGAGCGACATTCTTTTCTTAAAGCAATAGGACGAGTATCAAATTCAGGCCCATACATAGGAGGAGAAGGACTTACCTCGAGTGGATCCGACAACTCCACAGGTGAAGGTACGGCCGGTGCATCAGGGGATGGATCCATTTCAAGATTGAACGGCACAAGCGAACATGGAGTAGTAGAAGGACAAGTCCATCATGGGAGGAGTAGAAGGGGGTGTCCTCAAAGAAAGTCACATCCCTAGAGATAAACATCCTCCGAAGGGTACAAGTGTAATAGACATAACCTTTTTGGGTGCGAGAGTACCCCCAAAAAATTCACCTCATAGACCGAGGATCAAGTTTATTTTTATGTGGGAATGTAACATGAACAAAACATGTACATCCAAACACTTTCAAAGGAAAAGAAAAAGGATCTTCACCATTAAATAACATAGAGTAAGGAGTTTTATGATGAAGGACTGATGAAGGTAACCTATTAATAAGAAAGCATGTTGTAAGTATAGCATGTGGCCAATAGAAATAGGTTACCTTCATGGAGTAGAGGAGGCCCCGAGCAACTTCAAGAAGATGACGATTCTTCCTTTCAGCAACACCATTTTTTTTAGGAGTATAGGCACATGATTTTTTATGAATAAGCCCATTACTTTCACAAAATGATTTGAATTCATGAGACATGTATTCCTTAGCATTACCAGATCTAAGGGTTTGAATTTTCTTCCCAAAATGTGTCAAGACCATAGCATGAAAATTTTTAAACAAAGGAATAATTTCGGCACGCTCTTTAAATAGATATAACCAAGTCACTCCAGTAAAATCATCAACAAAAATGACAAAATATTTAACTTGGGAAATATTTGAGACACATAAAGGGCCCCATACATCAAAATGTATTAGCTCAAATGGAGCAATACTTGTAGTTGTAAGACGAGGAGAATATGTATTCCTGACATGTTTACTTAATTGACAAACCTCACAACTGAAATTAGAAAGTCCTTTTAAAGATGGAACCAAAGAACGAAATGAAGGGGTAGACGGATGACCAAGTCGGTTGTGCCAAACTTGGGCCTCAAATGTAGAGGATGATAATGCAGCTAATGGTGGAAGAGTGAAGTAGTACAAAATCCCCTTTTCATGGTCGCCACCAATCACCCGCTTCATAGTGAGATCCTGAAAGACACAAGAAGATGGTGAGAAGGCGATAGAGCAATTTAATTGTTTGGTCAATTGACTAACCGAGTGCAAATTTAAAGGAAATTGAGGAACAAACAAAACATCTTGAAGGGGAATAGATGAAGTAAGATAGGAGGAACCTTTGCCAAGGACCTTGGTTTGGGTACCATCAGCAATAGTAACGAATTTAGGAGGATAACAAGGAGATAAGGACTGCAACAAGTGTTTGTTACCTGATAGATGTTCAGAGGCCCCAGAGTCAATGATCCAAGAGGAAGAGGAAGAAGAGGAAGAAAGCATACCTGAGGCAATAATAGTGGCAATAGTAGATGATGAGGGAATAGATGATTCCATGAAGGACTTAATTTTCTGAAATGCAGCATAGTCCTCAGCCGTAAGAGTCACATTTTCGGATGTTGATTCAACCTTATCTTCATTTTTCTCAACGTTAACCGAGACTAGGTTAGTTGTGACCCAATCAGGCTTGCCATGAAGTTTCCAGCATGATGTCACAAGGTGGTTTTGACGGCCACAATAAGTGCAAAGTTGAGGCTCAGTACGGAAAGAATTCTGACCCGTTCTACCACCTATATTTTCAGCCCCTCTCATAGTTTGACCCCCTCTCATATTTCTGCCCCGTCCTCAGGATGAGGAAGATGTTCCCCGATTGCTAGAGAATATCGCCGATTGAGCATCAATAGGAGGAGGGGAAGGATCCGGTATCTGAAGTAATGTAGCACTAATATCATCGAAGGATGGAAGAGCAGAAGAACATAGAAGCTGAGTTTTGGCCACCTCAAGGTATGGTTTAATATTCGATAACAAAATGGGTGTCGCCAAAGCTTCACTTTGTCTTTCTTGAATGGCAATATCAGTGGAATATGGCTGAGCTAGTTTCCATTCTTGAAGAAGACCTCAAAACTATGCTAAAAATTCGTGAATATTATCTCCATGTTTCGTATGTAGCATGTTTTGTAAGACATCATATATTTTTGTAAAGAAGCAGTGCTTGAGTAAAGCTTGGTACAAGTGTCCCATATGTTTTTGGCGGTTTCCATGTGGACCACATTGTTGGCCACCTGCTCTTCCATGCTATTAATGAGCCAACTTATCACCATGTTATCATCCTTAACCCACTTGTGGTAGGACACATCTTCTTCATCAATCGGAGGAGGAAAGTTAATAACGTGGCTCAAGAGGTCACGAGTAATAAGAACCCTCCAAACAGATTGTGACCAGCTCATGTAATTGGAGAGACCTCTAAGTGGAATTGTAGTAATACGAAGTATATCACTCTTATTACTATTGTATCCTATCTCCATGATGAGGCAAGTAAAATATGGAGGTTAAGGGAAAAGACCTTCTTCAAAGAACAATTACTCACTGTAATTTGAAGAACTCGTACACCAAATATGTCATCAACAAAAGAGAACAAGAACCAATTTCTTTCACGAGGGCAAGCACCAAATTATCAACAAATTTTTGCCTTTAGAAAGTGATAATAACATCCAGCCATCACTCAACTTCTCATGTATTCATAAGAACAAAGAGAAGAAAGTAGATACAACCGATTAGGCCTTAATCTAAACTCCAACACAAACGAGCAATAGACAAAAATTTAGAGAAGATTTAACGGTGAACCAAGACACTTGGAAGAGATTTATCTTCAGCTCATGGGACACATCAATGTAAAAAAATATTCAATTGTTGAAATTAAAAAAAACGAAACTACAAAGGGTAAATGACTGCTGGAATTTCATCAAACATATAATGGGCATCCAACAACATAACACAAACCCATGAGCAACCTTAAGTAGGTGAAGATACAGCAACATGTGCTGGAATTCTACCTCAAATGAGATGGATCCAAATTACATAAAGATAATTGAATTTCACCCATCAATCTTAATAAGATGCAAACAGCAAATGATCTTGATCACTCTTGTAATTGATTTACAAGGCGTCAAGATTATAACATCAATTTAGTCATAGAAATAAATCTTTACAACATATAAAGATTTATCTTGACTTGATATGACTCAAAATTCAAGAAGTAAAGAAAAACAGTAAAAAAGAGTATGTAAATAAGAAAAAGAAACAAAAAAAACGTAAATAAGAAGAGCATGAACTTATCTCTTCATGACTGAACTCCTTTTACAAATTCTTGAACAGATTTCATAATAACTCCATGAAGAGAGATCCTAAACTCCTTGCTCTGATACCATGTGAAATTTAGGATCTCATGAAAGGAACTTTAGATCAATAAGAAAGAAGAAGAAGAAGAAGAAGAGAGAAGGAGAAGAGAAGAAGAAGAACAAGGAAGGAGAGAGTTTGGATTAAGGGAGAAGAGGGTTGCGTCAAAAATAAAAATGAGGGCTGGACGAATTTGTGGAAAGAGAGGAGAGTGCTTCAATGCCCTACCTCTTAGCCAATGCCTTTATTTATAGTTTTACAATCCCCTTAGGGCTACAACTTGATAAAACAAAAGACATAAAAGGAACACATATTTACACTTCTATGTCATCTTTATGGAAAGTACCATATTTTACACATATACCACTTCTTTGACGTATGGGCTTCTTGTGTTGAGCTCGTGGGCTTGAGCCCATCTTCCAATACCCAGTGTTTCCCCGACGTTCCAGTTTTGGCAGAATCCGACTATCATGGTGTGCCAAACATCCACATTTCGACCAGGCATGTCAGCAAACTGTCCCTTCAATTCCATCTCCCTTGCTGATTTCTTCTGGCCCTTCCCCACATACCACTCCTTGTCATCAATTTTTTTCCCCTTAAGCTCCTCAACAGCTAGAGCACCATCTTCTGCCTTCTCAAATTGAACAAATCCAAAACATTTGGATTTCTCATCTCCTTCTCTCATTACTACAGAAATGGGATCCAAAAAATAAAGCCCCACATTTTCAATTTGACAACGAACCCATGCACAGGGACTGTGCTCATCAAAAGCAAAACATAGCCTCCCAAAAACAATTCAACAATCCCCATAAAAATATTTCTATGAATCCCGACATCCCAAGAAAAATCTCATCTCGAAATTCATACACCCAAGCCGGAATTCCAGCAATTGGGCACTGGTTCTCTGCTTCACGGAACAGAGACGCCAGGCCCTTGGAGCCCCATCAACGCCATGGAAGACTTTTTTTTACCTAAAAATTGATGGCGTTTCTGAAACTTACCCCACTAGACTACCGAGAGCGATGTTGAGAGTAAGAGTGAGAATTCGGAAGCCAAAGCCCCCCAGATTTGTTTCCATCGGCACTTCCTCCTTTTCCGATGGAGAATAGAAGCCCCTTGGGCCGTCGCCGCTTGGAGATTTTTCAAGACAGAGGAGAGACAACCAAACTGAGTCGCCGAGATAGAGTTAGATCGGAATGCTTCCGTCTGCTTTTCTGGGAGACATTCTACTATCCGTGAGGAGGGGTTTTTTGAGGTCAAAACCACATCAGCATTACCAACGAGGTTTTGGTAGAATACCCTTCCGATTTCCAAAAATTTGGGTCCCCGCCTTCTGCATTCGGATGTTTTGAGGCCAATTTCGGATTTGATGTCTTAGAGTCCGATTTTTATGTGTAGGGTCCCTGCTGTTCGACTTTGGATTACCCTGCGTGTAGATGTTGAAAATTTCTAAAGCTTGGCCTTTCTGCCTGTCCTAGAGAGAGTCTGCTCGATAATTTTGCTCTATGACCTTTCTCTCTACGTCATGGACAAAATTCTTCTTGATTGCGGCACCTTCACTCGTTTTCTGGTTCATAATTAGGATTTGATCCAACTTTTGCATGATCTGAGCAAACCTTCTCTTGTTTTCTGCATGTGCCTTTGAGTGCGCATTCAACTCTCTGATCAGCAACTCTTTTAAATCCCCATGTTACGCGGCTCTGATACCAAGTTGTTATGGTCCCGAATCTAACACATGGATTCGTAAGGAGGAAGAAGTGAAGACGAAAATCAAGCCAAAGGGAAGCTTGAAAACCCAAGGTTTGTTAAGGAGAACGCACACCCCTGAGCTCATAGAGGAGAACTCAAAACCCTTATTTAACCTAAATCAATGCTTGTCTTTCTCATTAGTCTTACCCCTTAAATAGGGTTCACCCTTACAAGGTTTAAGATAAAATATTATTAAAATACCCCTATAAATGAAATATTCCAAAAATAACCTTGTTGATTATGACCAACAAGTGGAGGTAGTATGGTAACATCTCCCCTGGATCCCTTACCAACTATAGCATCCTGCTCTTTTTCGAGCATAGGATTGTCAGCATCAGCATTTGAGTCACCCATGCACTTCTCAATGTTCTTATTGTCAAGTCCAAGAGATTTGATAACTGTAGCTGCACAATCCTTGTTGTACTTTCTTTTCCTTCATAGGGCACCTTATTTGAAAGTCTGTTACATTCAGTTATGCGTGGTCATCATCAGAACTTTCCATACAGTCAAAAAGCTTGACTATGTCATTTTGAACTATGCCAATCACAGATTGACAAACTTCAGCACCTGCTAATTTAAGAATTCCTGCAAGTGTTTCCAATGCCTCTTGAACTTCAGCATGTGTGCCCATACTTGCACAAAGCTGCTCCTGGCCTATGTCAGTTGTTTGATCTCACGAAGGAGGTGTTTCTCTTCTATCAATTGCAGGGTCTCTTGTTGTATCTTATGTGCCATGCCATGTATCCTTGCATCAATCTCATAAATGGAAGTGGCATGCTCCATCCTATTAATAATCCCGTGGACAGAATCCATTTCCAGCAATTGTGCATTGGCAGCATTCCGTGCAGCTCTTTCTTCTAATCTAGCAGTTAGAACATTGTCCAAGTACTTGGCACAAGTGGCTTTTTTCTTCTGTAAAGCTACTGGAATGGAGTCTCTCTCCTAGGTATTTTTGTTTACTTCTAACTCAACACAAAGATTGCCACATTCAATTTCAGGTTCTGCTACAGGATTGACATCTTCCACAGAACTAGACTTTATTTCTTCAATCTCAACTGAGTCACTTCTAATAGCAGAATCATTCAACACTAATTCACCTTTCTCATATGACTCGCATGAGCCTGTGACATTACCAAAGCTCGCAAACTCAAGCTTTGAAATGGAACGGCCACCTGAACAAAACAATTTCAAGAACCCTCCCTCCGGAACAGACCCACAAGCGGTTCCCACAGTGATTGTCTGGAAGTTAACTCCAGTTGGGTTTCCTCCGAATTCTTCGAACAAGGTAACAATGTTGCCACCCGGCTTCAAGAACAAGTTGGGCACATGATACCACATTTGAGTGGGTTGTCCACACTGGATTGCACATTTTTCTAGTTTGTAGCCACCACGATAATCACCATCACCACATCCTTCCATTGCAAAGGAGAAATTGGACCAGAACCTTCCCATGTTGTGCCCAGTTATCCAAGCTTCCCCCTTACCCATGGTTTGGAGATTCACCATGACTGGTTCCAATCCAAGAGGAGCTTTGAAGGTTGTTCTGTCCCAAATCCTCATGTTGTTGATGGGCAAATTCTTGACATAAACATTATTAATTTTTTTCTTGTTTACAGAAGTCTCTCGGTCTTGTTTACGAATGAATGGACCAACAAAAACTTGCTTATCATTCAGGAGCATCCCATGATGCACGAACATGGCCCGACCAACATACATGGGACCCAAAAATTTAAGCCCCACATTGACAATTTGACAATGAACATACGCATAGGAATTATGCTCATCAACAAAAAACCAAAGCTCCCAAAAATAAAAAATTTGAGACACACTGTTGTTCACGGCAATAGAAAAATAAAACAGCATCCATTCATTTTTTTGTCCCTTCCCGGAATCTCCAAAAAAAAATTATCTTGTATTTCCGACACTTCATAAGACAGCTGCACGAATTTTCTCATCTTACCGAAAAATTGAATGCAAAATTGAGGTTGTCGATACTCACCACGACAAATTTGGGAACGGGGTTCCCTCTGTTCTGTCAAGAGGTGGATTGAGAGTGCGAGGTGGTGGCCAGAAGTCAAATCCCACCGGAGTTGTTTCCGATGGCGCCGACGGAGCCTCCTCCTCAGTTTCCGGTGGTGAATAGCAACAAATCATGGTCTCACTTTTTTCTGATGGTGAACTGCAGGACATCGTTGCCAAAATTTAGAATAGGGCTGGTCCGAAGAACCTTGAGGTGGGACGAAGAATAGGCCTCTTGGTTCCTCTAGAGCAGAGTCCGACTTCGGATTTGAGGTCACACACAATTCAGACATTACCGACGCGGTTGTGGCATAATACCCCTTCAATTTTGGCTTTCCAAGGTCCTTCTCAGAAATTTTCATGGTTCTTGGAGTTGGATTTGGGATCGCACCCAAATCATCCATTACTGCCGACGTTTTAGCAGAAAACCCTTCCGTTTTCCCCAAATCTTGGCCCCCGTTGTTCGGCTTTGGATTTCCTGTGCGGAAATATTGAAATTTTCATAAGCTTAGCCTTGCTGCCCGTTCGAGACAATGTCTTCTGTCTTTCGTTCTATGAAATTTTCATGCTCAGAGATTGTAGGTCTTATGTCCTTCGTTTCTACAGTAGCATCGAGGTACCCCCCAACTGCAGACAATTCCTCTAACGTTTTAATGGAAGATTGATGCATCTCTTGTTGCAACGTGCGCATATAATGATACATCTTACCTGTTGTTGTCCTCAAATCCTGGAATGTGACAAGTATTTCCTCCGCGCTTGAAGAATCTATCCTTGTGTTCCCACTTTGATACCAGTTGTTACAATCCCGGATTTGACACATGGATTCGTAGGGAGGAAGAAGAAAAAGATGAAAATCAAGCCAAAGGTAAGCTTGAAAACCCTAGGTTCGTTAAGGAGAACGCACACCCCTGAGCTCGTTGAGGAGAAGTCAAAACCCTGTTTAACCTAAAATCAATGCTTTCCCTTTTTCTCGTTACTCTTACAACTTAAATAGGGTTCACCCTTACAAGGTTTAAGATAAAATATTACAAAAATACCCCTATAAATGAAATATTCCAAAAATACTCCTATGGCCTAAAACTGAAATAAAATAAAGTATATTAAAAAAAAAATATTAAAATAATAATGTTATTGCGTGCATAACACAATCAGTGAGCTTCTATGGATCAGATCTCTTCTTACTGAATTAGGGTTTTACAAAGAAGGCCCTATGGAATTATATTGTGACAACTAGTCAACCATTCATATTGCTTCAAATTGGTCTTCCACAAGTGAAAAATATATATTGAGGTAGATTACCACTTTATATAGGAGAAATTTCAAGCCTGTATTTTATTTCTCAGACTTGTTTCAACTCAAGGACATGTAGCAGATATACTTACAAAGCCACTCACATCCAATATCAAAACCACTATATGCTGCAAGATTGGTATCTACGATGTTTTCTCTCCCCTACCTTATGGGGAGTGTTGGAAGATAAGATCGTATTAGCGGCATGATGTAAATTACTTTTGATTTTTGTCCTATTTTCTCCCTCCTTAGGGTAAAGGGTAATGATATAATTATTGACACTCTCATTATTATAAATACATTGAGGGGGAGGATTAGGACGTCACTTAACATAATCCTCCTTCCCTCCTTTGTCATTCTCTTAGCCAAACTCCCTCTCCTCTCTTTCTCCTTCTTCTTCTTCTTCTTCTTCTCCCACTCGTTCTCTCTTTCTGTCACTTATTGCCTCTCTTCACGGGATCCTAAATCTATCATTAGTGAATCCTAAAACTCTAGTCTTCAAATTTTATTCATCTTCTGAAGGTGTTGTTGAAGAGTGTTTGGCTTTCTATGAGACTTGTGGTATTGAGAACCTTGAAATTGATGTCTCTTGAAGGAAAAATATATGAAATAATAGATTTACAATTGTCACCTCTATTAAGTTTTTATTGATTTTCAAGACTCCATAGATTTAGCTCATGGAGAAAAAAAAGAGACGCCTATTGGGAGAAAACATGAGGAAGAAGTGGTTATGGACTTAGGTCTGAACCCTCACCTTGAAGCTCAATTTATAGATTAATAAAACTATAATATTATAATAATACCCCTAGAACTTAATCTAATTACATCAATTTCATCTCTATGAGATGACACTTTATTTATCATCCTGCCAACATTGTATGGCATGTGGGCTTTCTCCTTGGTTTGTGATCCTTGAGCCCATCTTCTAACACACTTGGATGTGTGGGTTTGGGCCCATCTTTGAACCCTCCCCCTCAAGCTGGGGGTGAGAGAACTTCATGAATTCCAAACTTATTGCAAATGGTGTATAGGATATTTCCATATAAAATGGTAGTCCACCATATCTTCCAGCATCCCCTTAAAGCTGGTGGACTCATCCAAGAGGCCCATTTGGCATAATATAAGTGAGAGTAAAATCACTTCTAGCCGTAGGACATCGCTCCAAACTCGAGTCAAATAATTCATGCTGGATGTTAGACACACTCTTATCTTCTGTAAGTAGTGGATCTATAACCATTACTCAGAAGTGTAATAAAACTCCTCCATCATTGTGTCCCTCCACAAGACACTGACTCTCAAATGGTAGGAGTAATTAATGCCAATTAAGGGGGGTAACGGGTAATTACCTGGAAGATAATATTCTGGGGCCACCATGTGTTTTCTTCTTCATCAAAATAACCATTGCAGACAATAGGCAGCAACTGAAAAGTCCTTCAATAATAATGTTTTAGCCAAAAAGACACAATAGCAGCAGCTAAAATGAGTCTAAGCCCAATAACACCTACCAAATAGTTAAAATCTTTAAAAAAGGACATGTAAAATAATCTGTTGCGAGTCTATGCACCAAATAATATGCTAACCAAGGAATAAACTACCAATACTTCAAACTAATAATCTAGCCGAAGACAACGAATCAAGTCGAGCCAAGTAAAATATCAAACCAATATAGTTGAGTCGCGGAAGAAATAAGTATAGAACTTGGGACACATATATGTATAACCGAGGCACAAAAAAAAACAAGTAGGCCGAGTTAGGTTGACCGGACCGGTTTGACTTGGTCCGAGTTGGCCTGAGTTAACTTGTCAGAACATAAGCAAAACTTGGGTCGGGAGGTTCGTTGGGTTAACTCAGCCCGATCCGGGTTGGGTCAGAACAGGCGCGGTCTGGATTTCATCCAACACTTCCCAACTTAGTAAAAATAAATTCAGCGACTTCGGCAATCTTCATGTTTCTGCGGTGGAGAAAATAATCAGGAGATCTCAGAATAACGGCAAGGCAGCACTAGGAAGCAGCAAGAATTACGCGAAATCAGCAAGAGAATTATTTTCTAATAATAGCAGCTCCCAGGATGGCAATCGGACAGCGAAGAGACGACCAGAGGATTTTTCGAAAAAACCAACAGTAAATCGGGATTATTTTTAGCCTGATTCTCAGCGGTACAGCGAAAAATAGTAAATTCGAAATGGCTGGATAGGCAACAGACCTTTCTGAACTTGATTATAGCAGTTAGATTGATCCAAGGGAAACATAGATATGATTTGCTGAATATCTGATGAAGCAATTTTTGGAGTGCAATATCAAGTGAACCAGAGATAGACGTGTCAAGCCTCACTCTACTCAATTACCGGCGCTGAATATCAATCCACGCATACGAGTCAAATACAGCGAACACCTATTATACCAGCATAAGTTCAGGACGTCTGGAATTTTTCATAGCGTAAAGCTGGTTCAAAATAGACTACCGATAGTCAGCTGAGATTCAGGAAGTCAACTGAATTTTTCCAAAAATAGTACTTTAATGGATAGGCGTCGAGATTGCTATTTCTATGAAATAGCGTGGCAAAGGATAGCAAGGTGTCGATTCCAGCTGATTCAGAAGACATTTGCGAGACTCTAATTGAAATATGATGCCAATTAATGAAAATGCCAACCAGCAATTGCAAGTCAACTTCTAAAAACTACCAATACCACCACCAGGAAAAACTTCTGAATGAAGAAGCCAAGACTAGAGAATAACAGAGTTAGTATACCTTCAACGACGCCCTGGCAGCAGTATACCGGGAGGAATAAATGATGGGCACGTAGGAGGTTGAATACCTGGCACAAGTGCTGAATGTGGTCTTCCCAAATCTTCCTATAAATCAGAATATCATCAAAGAATACCATAACATATTTCCTTAAGAGTGGGCGAAATACTTCATTCATAAGTGCCTGAAAAGTGGAAGGGGCGGTGGAGAGCCCAAATGGCATAACCAAGAACTCAAAATGACCATGAAGCGTACGGAATGTAGTTTTCTCCACATCGTCAAGGTGTACCCGAATCTGATGGTACCCGGATTTCAAGTCCAGCTTAGTAAATAATTATGTTCCATGTAATTCGTCCAATAGTTCTTCCACCACAGGTATTGGGAATTTATCCTTTACCGTATGAGCGTTGAACTCTCTGTAGTCCACACAAAATCACCAAGAGTTGTCATGTTTTTTTACCAACAACACTGGCGAAGAAAATGGTAAGTGGTTGGGCTGAACAATTCCTTGTCCTAACATCTGTTGACATTGGCGCTCTATCTCATCTTTCTACAAATGTGGGTAGTAGTATGGACGCACCACTATAGGCTTTGTGCCAAACTTTAAACGAATCTGATGATCACAAGCACAGATGGGCGGAAGTGCAGCGGGCGCCTGAAATAAGTCAGCAAATTTTGTAAGGAGTGAGTTTAACTTACAGCGATCGGAGTCCATAGCTATGATATTCTGGAGAGTGCACGGTAACTAGGCATGAGTGCCATGGAGTGTGCGTTGTTGCTGATCGTGCATAAAACTCATAGTAAGGGACTTGAAATCCCATAAAATCGAACCTAACTGCTACAGCCATTTAATACCCAATACCAAATCAAATCCTACAAGTGGAATGACCAAAAAATTCGCCACAAAGGTGTTTCCTTCAATAAAAAATGGAATTGCTGAACATAACCCCACACTGGAAAACTTTTCCCCATTAGCTACAGAGACTAAATTGCCAGAATTGTGCTGAAAATGGCAAGCCCAACTGTTGTGTTGCTGGTTGTCTGAGAAAGTTGTGGGTGTTGCCCGAGTCTACTAGTGCGAGTAACATGAGTTATTGGATGCCAGCGTGGACCTGCATAGTGTTGGTGTTGTGTAACCCTATCATGGTGTGAATGGAAATTGCTGGTTATTCGACCTTAGTGTCTTCCTCATCCACTGGTTGGGGGATATCTTCTGGATCCTCCACCTCTAACCAAAACAACCATTTGCATAAGTGTCCCGACAAGTATTTTTCATCACAATTAAAACAAAGCCCTTGTTCCCTTCTCTGGTCCATTTATGATTTGGAAAGGTGTCGAATATATTGTGCAGGTAGTGTTGACTTGGTGGCCTCTGAGGTATGGGAGGGAGTTGGCCCTTGGCACAAAGGGGAGTTATTGGTTAGTGGGGCTCCATTGGCCACTCGGCCTGGCTAGGGGGGTCGACGCCCTAGAGATTCTTTCATGACTCTTTGCTTGGCGTCCAGTGTACGTGTCAAATTCATAGTGTGAGCTAGGGACGGGGGGTCATGTAATTCCACTTCTAGGCGAAGTGCCTGAACTCGGCTAGCAGTAAACATATTGAGTCAAACTCACATACTGACTAGCCTGTGGAAGCCGTTCTTGAAATTGTTTCTGATAATTCTCAATGGAACCCGTTTGTTTGAGATTGACTAAATCTCCCAGAGGATTGCTACGGGCTGGTGGACCAAACCTCAACATGCAATAATCATTTAAAAATCTCCCAATCATACACATGATGCTTAGAATTAAATTGATGATACCACAGCTGCGCTTTGTCGAGCATATGGAATGCAGTTAAAGGAACCCTATCCTCGGGCTGGGTTCTTTGATTCCAAAAGAATTGGTCACACTGGTGCAACCATATCAGAGGGTTAGATGACCCATTATACATTGGGAAATCGAGTTTGGTATACCTGGGCATGGTGGAATGGTTGTTGCCATGAGGCCCCCCTGGAATTGGATGAGCTGGGCGCAGAGGAGGCATTGTGGGTGGATGAATAGGTGGCTGATAGGAAGGTCTGGTGGAACCTCCCAGCAGAGGAGCATCCCGTGGTATCCATTCTATTAAGCACCTAGCCAATACTACACAAAAGACCAGCCTTTTAGGAGCAGAAGGCATAGGTACTTAACCCAGGACCATAACAGTACACCCTACCCTCTTGAGCCAACGACCACGACGACATTAACACAGGGACGAGAGCCTTTGGGGAACGTTCGGGGATTGCGGTCACCGCGCACGCAGGGAGTCGAACTCGGGACGTAGTGCCTGCTCTGATACCAAATGTTAAGTACCTAGCCAATACTACCTAAAAGACCAGCCTGTTATGAGAGGAAGGCATAGGTACTTAACCAAGAACCATAACACATTCACCCATGCGTAGATTGATTTGGAGAATAGCGTCTTTGATTTCATGCAACTCTGTTCGGATTGTTGTGATTTGAGCTTGTGTGTCATGTCGAACCTCTTCAATTGAATTGCGCAAATCGGTTGGAGAGGAGGAATCGCCGAGGGTGGTCCTGTCTGATACCACGTTGTTAAGTTCTCTCGCCATGGATCGCGTCACCCGACGATCTCCTCTTGATTCCAGATTGGCCTGCTTCGTAGAGGAGGGTTGAGGATTCTCCGAACGACCAATTGCTATGAGATAATGAGCTTTCAAAGGAAGCTCAACCTTGGACCTCGTTAGAGAGAGAATCCGATCTCATCTAAACTAATTTTGATTAATGCTTGCTTTCTTTCATAACCCGACATCCCTATAAAGGATTAGGGAATGCACACCAACAAAGGCCAACGAAAGGGCCACTAGTTAGAAGGAAATTACATCAATACCTGCTAATTTCAAAAGGCTAGAAATTACATAATCTACCCCCCTACGTCTACTAATTACTCTCGATGCTATGGAGTCCATAACACAACAACCAGCCAATATGACTAGAGACCAAAATCAGCAAATTAACAAGAGGATCAGACCTCATCGTCCAGCCAAAGCCTCAGTAGTTTTCAACAAAAAAAAAACAACCTATTTCAACAACAAACATGTCTCGTAAAAAATTTTCAGCAGCAACAAACCTTCCTGAGTTCAGAAAGGTCTTCCTTCTTCGTTTTTTCTCAACATTGTTTCCAGATTGGAAACTGTGTTATTAAAGCTTTCTTCACCAGAAACCTGAGTTTTGTAATTGCCTTCTTCCCTCCATGGAGAAGTTCGTTTGATCTTGTGAAACAAACCTTCACAAGTAGAGTAATGAGGCACTACGACAGAGAGAAGTAAACACCAGAGCAGCAACGTCTTCTTCTCTTCTGGTAACAAGGGATGTGTTTTACAAACTCATTCATTGAGTAGAGAAGATGATCCTTAGAATAAGACTCTGTCAACTTTCATCAGAATAATAATTCTTTGATGATGCATAAAAAAACAAGAGTCAACACACGGTAAAAAATTTCTTCCTTTTTATGATGACAAAACCTAATTTTAAAAATAAAAAATTACACCATACCTAAGGTTGGAGCTAAGTCAAATGTGCAAATTTTGAAAAGTGGCTCTCCCTTAATTTATGTATATCTCATTTTACATTTTAAGTTTCAATTTTCAATTTTTGATGTGTCTAATCGGTCTAAGTCTTTTTTCCCCCTATTTGTCGTACTCAAAAAGACATATAAGGAAACAAAGATGAGAATAAAAAAAAGTGGCTCAAAAGGACAAATATAGTTTGTAAATTTACTGAAGTGAAGTAAATACATATTTTTGTGGATGAATTGTTTTTCTCTTGATGGGACCAGCAATAGTGAGTTTGTGCATGATCTAATTGACCAAGTTGGGCTGAAATTTTTGGGTCCCATGTATGGACCGGTTAAGCAAGATTTAGTGTCACGGAATTCCCTGATTTATGCGTTCTTTGCTGAAGATAATGACCATTCTCTGTCCAACAACATATATGATCCAATTGCAGAAATGCTTCACATGATAAAGTGGGATGGTGTTGATGAGGTTGCTTGTGGCTTTCACATAGATATACTGGTGGGTACTCCTACGACCATTGTTCAATCTAAATCTTCAGACGTGGTGATTCCCTTCATTGTTGTTGCTTTGCTCAACATACAATAAATTCGTACAACGGATGCAACAGAAGACTTATATGGTGCACATAATTATCTGAGTACATGGACAGCACAGGAGCACAGCAACCCACAAGGTTTTTCAACCCAAAAATTTTATTGTGATCTTTGGTTCATGTATATATGTACTGTACATTCTACTACTAAATCAGCTTGGAAACTTTAACGTGTAATTGTGCAATGGATGGCAAGTCCCTTGTTGTGGCTGGGTGGGTGTCTCAAGTTAGTAGATGCTTGAAGAAGCTTCAAGGTTGCAGACATTGGGAAGTCCTCAGCAGACCTGCTGTAGGCCCTACGTGGCCATATGGGATAAATACACCTTTCAGTGGTGACGTACTGTCTACCAGGAGGAAAGCAGCATATGGAGTTATTAACGCCTCTATCACTATTGTTATTGCATTCAGTTCATTTGACATGACCTCTTGGTACCTAGACTATGCTTACTTCAATGACACAGGGGTAGTGATTGCTAGAACAGTTTTGGAACGATTAGCACGGAGAACTTTAAAGAGCTGGACAGCAATCACGTTGGGCCACTGGATTCGCGGATATCTTGCAGCACTTGGGTTCTTCCACAAATTCTTGAGTGCTGCTACTTTTACAGTGCAGATCTGGGCTCCTCTAGATAGTCAGGTTGGAGCTAATTCAAAGGTGATAAGCAAATTGGTAGAGGACGGGCAGTGGGTTGATGAAATGTCTGGCAGACATGGGGAATATTGTCATTTCTTGCTTAGCTATTTGGGTTTTCTAGAATTGGTGCCAATTATGCATGGCACTGCTGCTGCGAGGTTTTGTGTGCGTCACAATGGGGCTAAAGTTGTGGTTGAAGGGGTTGGTGATCATGGTTATGAGTACATGACGGGTGGCACTGTCGCAATACTTGGGATACCTGGACGCAACTGTGCTCTGGATGGTCCACTTATCCTTTCTATTTCTAAGATGATTCCTGCCTCTGATAAAGGTCAATTTATTGCCTTTGGGCATCCCTTTGCTGGTAAGGTCTGCACTGATATGGATCCAAATATGAGACAGATGCTTCTCATGGGAGGTATTTTCCAGTGCCTTGATACTGCATTACCAATTGTTGCTGCCATGCTGGGAAATTGTGGGCAGTGCCACCTTGCCAATGGGGGGGCCGCCGTGAAGGGCTGTTTCACACCAATCCAAGACTGATGCAAGGCAGCACTCGGGTGGAATGCTCTAGCGTTGGGGTTTTCTGAGGACGGACACAGCTCCGTGGATGCTACTTGCGCACAAGTGGAGACATCGGCATACAGACCCTACTTTCAAGCTTGAGGACAAGCTCATTCGTCCGGGGGGGTGTAATGTTATGCACGCAATAACATTAATATTTAATTATTTTTATTTAATTTACATTATTTTATTTCAGTTTTAGGCCACGGGGGTATTTTTGGAATATTTTATTTATAGGGGTATTTTTGTAATATTTTATCTTAAACCATGTAAGGGTGGGTAAGAGTAATGAGAAAAACCAAGCATTGATCATTAGTCTAAGTAAATGAGATCGGGTTCTCTCTCTCACGAGGCCTAAGGTGCAAGCTTCCTTCGAAAGCTTGGTTATCCTCACGTCTTTCGATCCGAAACGAAGAGAAAATCATCTGGTGGCAGATCCATGGAAATGGGGCATATCATTACTTGTATGTAGGGATGTGACCTATTTTTAGGACACCTCATTTTATTCCTCGAATGATGCTCCTTCGGGTCTTTCATTCATTTCGGCCACTCCTCGTCCATTTGTGCCCTTTAAAGCTGATATCACTCAGCCCCCTTAAGCATCGGCCAATACCACACTTGTGGAGTTTTCAGATCCTATCGAGGTAAGTTCTTCCCTTGTTCCATTTTGTTATGGACTCAATAAGACTGAGTCATCTACTTTACTTTTATTATTTATGTTGCTTTTAATTTCGAATTTTATTAATTTGTAATAAGACTTAAAGGTAGGGGTAGAATTGGGTTTAATAACCCTAACCTATGTTGATGTTAATTACCCTATTTAAGGGGTAAGGATGGAGAAATAAAGCAAGTTCGGAATTAGCATAAACTAGGGTAATTTAGGTTCCTTCTAGGCTCTCTATTCTAGGGTTCTTGGTGTGAACTCTCTTGGGGGTTTTCTGCATCCATTGGGGAGTCTTTGAGGAGATCTTGGAAGGAAAAGGAGGAGGAATCAGCCTTCTCTTCCATGCTGCAATAGTCATCCATCTCTTCCACGAACCAGTAGTCAGGGAAGGAGGATTTGGTTGAGTCTTAGCATCAAGAAAGGGATTTTCGAGTTGCTGAATTGAAGGAGGTCTTCAAGAGGTATTTTTATCTATCTTTTCCGAGTTTACAAGAGCTAGAGACTGCCCTCTTTACATTCAGCATTGGTAGTTGCATGAATTCAGAAACCCTACTCATTGATGTGAGGTATAAAGTGGGGTTTCATAATTGGATCCTTAAAACAGTCTCTTGCTTGAATTGGTTCATTCATAATTAAGAAAAGGAAACTCCTTTTCAAGGGGAATGAATTCAGTAAAGGGAAAGGGGTTGTTCTTGAGTAATTACAGCAAGTAAAACCCTCTTCACATGAATCATAAAAGAGGGGTTTCATATCTGAGTGCTTAAACAGTCCTTTAACTTGCTGGTTGCATCTATAATTGAGAAAAGGAAACTCCTTTTCAATTATAACGTGTGAGGGAAGAAAAAGATAGTTTCTTTTCACAAAAAACGTGTTAAGAAACCCTCTAACAGTGCTGGATTCATATTCAACTCGCCGAGTTACTAGATCCATGGCTAGGGACCATAACAACTTGGTATCAGAGCAGGGAACCCGGTAGAGAGAAGCACCAATGAATACTTTGAATTGCTTGAAAGAAAATTTGATATTGTCCTAGAGAGGTTCTCAAAAATTGATATCGATATGGAGACCTTGAAGGGAAGGATGGATAGCATGGAGAATGGTCTAACTACTGGCAAGAAATTTGCTGCATTGGAGGAGAAGTTCACTCTCAGTTTGGAAACTTTGAAAGGAAGGATGGATAGCATGGAGACTGGTCTGAGCACTGGCAAGAACCCAATTCCGGGAGACCATTCACAGATCAGAGGGGGAGATGAGTTTACTAGACACACGAGTTTCTCGGGTCAGCAAGGACCCTTCATTCCAGGGGGACACCTCAACCATGGGGGAGGGACTGTACCCCTCATTCCAGATCAGAGAGGAGGGGACCATTCGTATAACAGAGGGGGAGATGAATTTTCGAGGCGCACGAGTTTTTCAGGACAGCAAGGACCCCTCATTCCGGGGGGACACTTCTACCAGGGGGAGGCACTGTTCCGAGGTATACTAAAATGGAATTCCCTACTTATAATGGGTCAGAAGACCCTTTGATATGGTTGTATCGATGTGAAAAATTTTTTAGCCATCAGCGAGTCCCAACCTATGACCGAGTCAACGTAGCTGTTTTCCACTTACTAGGGGAAGCACAACTTTGGTACCAGCTAGTTGAGGTTGATAGCGAGGTGGTAGATTGGGATGAATTTAAGCGACTGTGTTCTCTCCGTTTTGGTCCTCCGGCTTACAGTAACCCTTTGGGAGATTTGGTTTTACTACGCCAAACTGGGGCCGTGGAGCAATATCAAAAATTATTCCAGGAAAAATTAGCACGAGCCAGCAGTATGGTACAAGTGGATTAGCAAGTTGCGCTATTTACAGCAAGACTGACAGAGGCCTTAAAGCTTGAGGTGGAGCTCTATGCACCTGTTGACTTATCCAGCGCTATGAATATAGCTCGTGCTTTAGAATTGCGACAACAAGCACAACACAGGCGACCTCCAGGGTCAGGGGAGCGCATTCCTCCGAGAAACAACCCGGGTATTACTTTGACAGGGGATCTGAGATCTAGTCATCCTACAACTCCTTATATAAAAAAATTGACAAGTGTTGAGATGGCAGAACGGCGGGCTAAGAATCTATGTTACAACTGTGATGAACCATATCGGGTTGGGCATCAGTGCAAAAGATTGTTTTTGATCGATAAGGTTGAAGATGAGGATATCGAGGTGACAGAGGATATGATTGAGGAAGAACCATCGGACATCTCCCTGCATGCCATTACTGGGCAGCAATCGGCCACAACTACGCAAAATGGGAGCGGCTCGACAACTTTCACCAGGTCTACCCAGCTTCCGAGCTTGAGGTCAAGCTCGATCTCCAAGGGGGGGTAGATGTTATGGACTCAATAAGACTGAGTCATCTACTTTACTTTTATTATTTATGTTGCTTTTAATTTCGAATTTTATTAATTTGTAATAAGACTTAAAGGTAGGGGTAGAATTGGGTTTGATAACCCTAACCTATGTTGATGTTAATTACCCTATTTAAGGGGTAAGGATG
Source organism: Aristolochia californica (assembly GCF_029961685.1). Classification (NCBI taxonomy): domain Eukaryota; kingdom Viridiplantae; phylum Streptophyta; class Magnoliopsida; order Piperales; family Aristolochiaceae; genus Aristolochia; species Aristolochia californica. Next base: position 33,123,758 of record NW_027181881.1, on the reverse strand, counting down.
GAGAAATAAAGCAAGTTCGGAATTAGCATAAACTAGGGTAATTTAGGTTCCTTCTAGGCTCTCTATTCTAGGGTTCTTGGTGTGAACTCTCTTGGGGGTTTTCTGCATCCATTGGGGAATCTTTGAGGAGATCTTGGAAGGAAAAGGAGGAGGAATCAGCCTTCTCTTCCATGCTGCAATAGTCATCCATCTCTTCCATGAACCAGTAGTCAGGGAAGGAGGATTTGCTTGAGTCTTAGCATCAAGAAAGGGATTTTCGAGTTGCTGAATTGAAGGAGGTCTTCAAGAGGTATTTTTATCTATCTTTTCCGAGTTTACAAGAGCTAGAGACTGCCCTCTTTACATTCAGCATTGGTAGTTGCATGAATTCAGAAACCCTACTCATTGATGTGAGGTATAAAGTGGGGTTTCATAATTGGATCCTTAAAACAGTCTCTTGCTTGAATTGGTTCATTCATAATTAAGAAAAGGAAACTCCTTTTCAAGGGGAATGAATTCAGTAAAGGGAAAGGGGTTGTTCTTGAGTAATTACAGCAAGTAAAACCCTCTTCACATGAATCATAAAAGAGGGGTTTCATATCTAAGTGCTTAAACAGTCCTTTAACTTGCTGGTTGCATCTATAATTGAGAAAAGGAAACTCCTTTTCAATTATAACGTGTGAGGGAAGAAAAAGATAGTTTCTTTTCACAAAAACGTGTTAAGAAACCCTCTAACAGTGCTGGATTCATATTCAACTCGCCGAGTTACTAGATCCATGGCTAGGGACCATAACACATTTGGTCCAGAATTTGACACTCAGACCATATTTCTCATAAAAGAACCTTGCACTTTCACTATTTCCCATCCTATCTCAAACTTTATGTCTCACCATAGGTTGTCTTATACATATTATTATTTCCTTGCATCTATTTCTTCCATCTCTATTCTGCAGTCCAATCAAAAAGTCCTGAACCATCCAAGATGTAAGGTTGTTATGGATAAGGATATGCAAGCCTTATATGAGAATCAGACATGGACCTTAGCACCTCTTCTACAAGGTAAAAATCATATGGGTTGTAAATGGGTTTTCACTACCAAACATAATTTGAATGGGTCTGTTTCTCGCCTTAAAACCCACCTTGTTGCTAAAGGGTACACTCAGTGTTATGGAGTCGATTATAAGGAGACTTTTTCTTATGTTGCCAATTTATATTTGGTATGTATCTTGTTATCTCTTCCCACTAACTTCTCATTGCCAATATATCAACTCGATGTAAAAAATGCTTGCTTAAATGGTGATAGGAGTGAAGGAATTTATATGCTTCAACCACCTGGTTATGTGGTTGAGGGGGAGTCCTTATGCCAATTAAAAAGTCCTTATATGGGCTTAAACAATCTTCTCGGGTCTAATAAATTTAGCCAAGTACTACTACGATTTCGATTTTGGTGGTGTTTAATAAATTATTCAGTATTTTTTAAAGATACCTTGAAATAAAAAGTGATGTTGGTTGTTTATGTTGATGATATTGTCTTAACTGGCAATGATGCAACTAGCATACAAGAAGTCAAAAACAAGATATGTCATGAATTTAAAACCAAAGATCTTGGACTTCTTTAAGTATTTTTTGGGCATTGAGGTTCTTCTGTTCAAGAATGGGATAGTATTATCTCAAAGGAATGTTACAATGTGGGAGAACCCACCATGAGCTCGAGAGGTGTCAACAAGAGTCGTCATACAAAGTGGCTCTAGCTAAGAGATAAGGAACATGTGCTGGAATTAAAAAGAAGATTGTGTTGGAAGATAGGGCCCAAGCCCACACGACCAAGGAAGGCCCACATATCTAAGAGTATTATAAGATGGGCCACAAGACCAAAGAAGGTCCACAAGATGGGCCCAATCTCATAAGTAGGACCCACCATGATTACCATGATTTGGCATCCTTATCACATAAGTTGGAAGATCAAGAAGGACTTACAAAGGCAACTTTATCTTATGGTCACGTAATAGAAGAGTTCTAGTTTGAATTATGTTTATCTTTTATCAATATTAAGTTATTTAATTATGCTAGCACTTATCTTTAACTGTTAGAGTTTGGGTGTAATTGGGACAAATGTAGTTTTATTGTAATTGGACTCTACTACCTTCCTCTATTATAAATAGAGGTTCATTTAGTCTGATTATAATAAGTTTTATGAAGTCAATGAAACCTTTTCCATAAATTTAACATGGTATCAGAGCAAGGTTCTCATATGAAGACATCCACCTAAATTATCCACGTGCCACCACGTGAGGGCCTCCACCCAAATTATCCACGTGCCCACACGTGAAGGGGAGTTTCAAGGATAGTCCCATATACATTAGTGAGTATAAAAATTTGCCTTTATTAGTTGGCATAAGAGGTTTCCTAAGTGGCTAGTAATTTTGGGATAAGGCCTTCGACCCCATTTAACATGGCATCAGAGAGGGTTCTATGACTTGACTTGGTCAACCCACAGAGATAATGAGATCCTTTTCTCTAAACCCTAAACCTTAAGTCTAGGTTCGTAGTTATTTTTTTCAATCCGTACACAGGTAGATTGATTTGCATTTTTTACCTCTATACTGAGATTTTCTTATTGCATATTATATATTGACAGAAATATATTTCAGTCTAATTTTCATGAAAAAATGAATTTTTCCAATCGAAGTTATCTACGGAGAGATATCGATATTTCTCTAAACCCTAAACCCTAAGTCTAGGTTCGTAGTTATTTTTTTCAGTCCCTACACATGTAGTGATTTGCGTTTTTTACCTCTATAATGAGATTTTCTTATTGCATATTATATATTGACGAACATATATTTGAGTCTAATTTCCATGAAAAAATGATTTTTTACCAATCGAAGTTATCTACGGAGAGATATTGATATTTTAATGAGTGAAGGTCAGATGGCAAAAAGGTTCGAGCTGCAGCAGAAAACTTCAGATTCCAAGGTATTTTATGCTATCAAGAACTAGATTTTATCGGGAGAAATATATATATCAAAAGAAATATCTATAAGTCTATTCTTTTACCTATTCAACCAATTTTTTATCTGTATTATATAAAAAGAGAAATCGATATTGGAAACAGAAAAGGTCATATTGAAAAAGAGGTTCGAGCAGCAGAAGAAAGGTTCAACTTCTGAGGTACTTTGTGATATAAAAAATGAGACTTCATATGGAGAATTATATATAAAAAGAAAGATATTTAAGTATATTTTCTTACCTATTCATCCAATTCTTGGTATGATCTTTTTATAATGATATAATGATCTTGGAATAGTCAATGGTCATTCTAGAAAAAAAGTAGAAACAGTACTTAGTTCGGCCAGATGACAGAGACCAAAATCTATCAGATTATTTATCTTCTGATAATTATATTTTATGAAGTGAAGTTATACTTGGATGAAATTTATTTAATTATAGTTTCATAAGAAGAAATTTTTATGTCAATCTGATCTATATTTAAAGATATATTCGCATTGGAAGAATCAAAGGTCATGTTGGTATTCTGTTGCATTGAAAAATCCGAATTTAAGCCCATTGTTTTACGACACTTTTTGATTTGATATATCAGGAAAATATCTCACTTCTCCCTGGTTTGAGGGTTTATCTATACATCTCTGTTATTTGGGCTTATGGCTACATCTATGATATTTGGGTCAAGCTAAGATCACTGCCATTACCTCCCAGCTTGAGGTGGAGAAGTAGAAGAAGTACAACGAAGTGGTATTTTATTCCATATGTTGTGGATAAGTTTTATGTGAGCAAAATATTTGAGAAAGGGTGATCACAAAAGATGAAGCTTATGCATCTAAGAAAAATATTTACATTGGATTATGATTATTTCATGGGTCCTTCTACAAGGTTTCTTATTTTGGTTCGTGTTATATGTGTTGGAAGATGGTCGTTTTACATTACAGTTGCTTCTATTATGTCTCTTTGGATTAGACATTATTATTGAAGTAAAGGTGGCCTCGGTATCTTTCCTCATACCATTATTTATTTGTACCCGTTAAAAATATAAAAAATGTCAATGGTTGGGATTCCATGACGGAAGAACTTAATACCCCGACAAAAATATCAAGTGTCATTGGTTGGGATTTCATGACGGAGGAACTTAATACCCCGTCAAAAATATCAAATGTCAACTGTTGGGACACCATGACGGAGGAACTTATTATTACATCTATGTTATACCCCCCCCCCCCCCCCCCCCCCCCCCCCTCGAATTGGCCAGTTGGGTCTCACGGAAAAAGGCACCAACGTGAGGGGGAGTGTTAGAAGATAGGGCCCAAGCCCACATGACCAAGGAAGGCCCACATATCTAAGAGTATTATAAGATGGGCCACAAGACCAAGGAAGGTCCACAAGATGGGCCAAAGCTCATAAGAAGTAGGACCCACCATGATTACCATGAGCTGGCATCCTTATCACGTAAGTTGGAAGATAAAAAAGGACTCACAAAGGCATCTTTATCTTATGGTCACGTCCTAGAAGAGTTCTAGTTTTGAGTTATGTTTGTCTTTTATAAATATTGAATTATTTAATTATGCTAGGACTTATCCTTAACTATTAGATTTTAGGTGTAATTGGGACAAAGGTAGTTTTATTGTAATTGGACTTTACTATCTTCCTTTATTATAAATAGAGGTTCATGTACTCTGATTATAATAAGTTTTACGAAGTCAATGAAACATTTATCTTTTCCATAAGGGGGGGTTAGTCAACAAACTAAAAATTTGATCTTCATCTTCATCTTCATCTTCATCTTCGAAATGGTGTTAGTGTGGACAAGTTCATGTTCGAAGATGGTGTTAGTGTGGACAAGTTCATCTTCATCTTCATCTTTGAAATTTAAAACCATTGATTTTATTAATTATAAAAATGAGTTAATTAAACCAAATGTTTAAGTTAACAATATTTTAATTACCACTATTAAATCACTAATACAATAGAGTAAATAAAAAATAAATATGATTAATAAATAAAAAATTATTATTTTAATAACATAAGATAGATTTTGTACATGGTATTAATTACTAATATATTTTTAACAAAATTAAAAGTAATTAATTAATCAAATACATACTTTAATTATATGTTATTTCCCGGAACAATAAATATGAAGTTTAATATAGTAATAAAATTGAAAAAAATTAATAAATAAATACATATACAACTTTATTAATAACCTAAAAGAAAGATTATTTAAATAACAAGTTTGTGCCTTTAATATTAAAATCATCAAGTTACAAGTTTAGTACATATGAACGACACATGTTCAAAAGTAATAATATACAACCATTATTTATCGTTCCACATGGAAGTTGATATGGCATCTTGAAATTGTGCGGCTCTTGAGGATTCTAATGCACGCTGCCTCTGAAAGCTTGTTACTTGGCTACCCTCATCCTCAAGACCATCATCTTCGTCGTTGTCTGTGTCATCCATTGCACCTTTGACCGCATCACCTCATCCACTGAGCTCGCCACCCAAATCATCATCTTCATCTTCATCTTCAAATATATCATCATAATACTATCCACATATATAATTGTGCAATATGCAACAAGCATGTACAATTTTCACCTGGATCTTAAAATAAAATGGAGGAGTGCCTTTTAACATTTGAAATCGAGCTTTTAAAGCACCAAAAGTTCACTCAATAATATTCCGTAAAGATGAGTGTCTTCAGTTAAATAATTCTTTTTTATTTCTAGGAATAATATCTCCAAATTCTTGTAGATGATACCGGGTTCCTCGATATGGAGCCAAAAATCATGAAAGATTTGCATAACCAGCATCGACTAGATAATATTTTCCTATAATAGAAATTATATTCCACATAAAATAATTGAAGATAAAATAGATAAAAAATGACTGCATAAAAATATATTACTTACCTTCAGGTACAAAGAGTTTATCTCGGCGAGTCAATGCGTCCTTCAGTACACGGGAATCAGCTATTGATCCCTCCCATCCAACAAGTACATAAGTGAATTGTATGTCAAATGAACATGTTGCCACCACATTTTGTGAGAGATAGTATTTTCTATTCCAGAACTTTGGTTGATCTTCAACTGGAATGTTCGCTTTGATATGAGTTCCATCAATAGCTCCAATAAAATCCTAACTACACATTTTCAATTAATATTGACTAACTTTGTATATTAATCTAAAATTATTTAGTTATAGGAAGTGGTGTTACCTTGAAGTACGGATAAAACATTGAACTGGTTAAAATCTTCGAGTGTGTGCATTCCGAAGGCCGTTTGATGTAATCAGAATGAAGTTTGAGGATTGCATCCAACACCTTGTTGAAATACTTACTTATGGTCCAGTTTGATCTATCAAACATCTATGTTGTGACACTAGACGCTTGTCCTTGACCAACAGTTAGGAGGAAATATGCAAGTTGTTCTTCAACTGAGATGGTCTTTGTGGCTGATAAAAACCCTTTACTAGTAAGTATATCTGCCAATTTGCAAAATACCAATTGATTCATCCTATAAACTTTCTGAAATTTAACTGGTGATTTGTCTAGTGCCTTTTGAAAATACAATGGACCATTCATCCCACAAGAACGTGGTACACATCTATTGTAATGGTCCAGATAGTATCTTCCCATGGCGAAAAACAAAGTTGTGAATGCAACCATAGTTGCAGCCTTTTCTTCGTCTGCCATAGTATCCATGAAAATCTACAAATTCAATTGCCTAAAAGCCATAAACACAAGTAACATCAATCTTCGATCATAACCTATTTGTAATCACACCTATACACAACCATATCCATTTAATTGTCCACATCCATATTCATCCATGCAATATATTAACACAACAACATATCAAATTTAAATACTAACCATACTAATAAGTCTTGCAATGTCATAATTCAAATAGCATACCTAATATATCACAATATTCCAAAAGAAGATAGTGTATTTAAAATGTATTACAAATAGTTTGTTGCACAATATTTAAGCCACTCGACCCGCTCTTCCATTGTCATCTTCATAAAATACTCCTTCTTACTTGGCGTGTCCAACCATAAAGGAGCGCGCATCTTCAAGTCTACAGACAGATCCGAGATTTCCCTGATGGCTTCGACCCAATCTGCCTCTTTAGGCTTGATGACTTCCTTCAATGTCTGAGTGATTTCCCTCATTGCATCAATGAATTGACTACTGTCATCACCGGACATTTCGGTTCTCTTTCTATGATGACTTGAAGATGTCTGCTTACTTCTTTCAGATTGATTACCTAGAGACTCATTCACGCTTAATAATGGCGATGAAGTATCCCTAACTATAACAACATCCTTGGGCTCATCCATCAGGACATGTTCCGATTCACGGATGACTTCATCGCCCTGATCTACAAAGGTTGCACCTTTTGACCCTACAGCTATTGCGTTTCCCACCACCACATCTAATTTGTCGTACAGGGGGCAGCCTTCACGTTTGTACTTCTGAACATCTTCATGCTCCTACAAGAATAAAACATCCTTCAGACGTCTTGGAATAGAGTTATACTAACGTGGAAAACATAAAAAATATTTTATAGTACATCATGATTTACTGACCTTTATGTAGTCAAGCCATACAGAATTACATTCAGTAACTCGTTGTGTGGTTGCATCCCAACCGAACCCACTAGTGTTGATACAGCTCGTTACCGTTTGGTATGTTTTCTTCCATGCTCTTGTTCGATTCTTCACCTGCTTAATAGTTTTTTTATTGACTACGTCTTCATTGAACTTATTAACACAGTCCATATATACCTCATGCTTCCACACCCCGTTAGGCAACTTGTTCCATAGATTAACCTACTCGACCAAGAGATCGAGCATTTTGCTATCATCATCGAAGGTCCAAATGTCATATGGTTGACCAGTTGGTTGTCTTCTTGCAGCCATGTATAATCTAAATCCGAGACGGTCCTCATGAAAAAAACTTTTTCAGACAACCTTTACCCGTCACAGAAACACAAACCATAAAAAATAGAATACCATGTGGTGGATATGTATAACACCCGAATCTCCTCACCACATGGCAAAAACATTCCATAGCACTTCAAAAAATTTCAACAACATTCAAAAATAGAATACCATATGGTGGATATGTATAACACCCAAATCTCCTCACCACATGGCAAAAACATTCCATAGCACTTCAAAAAATTTCAACAACATTCAAAAATAGAATACTATGTGGTGGATATGTATAACACCCGAATCTCCTTACCACATAGTAAAAACATTTCATAGCACTTCAAAAAATTTCAACAACATTCACTACTGCATATGCACTAAACAATGCGAAAACACACACATCAAATCCAAATTCACCAAATTTCCCTAGTACAGCCCCATATAAATTCGCGGTCACTGCGAACTATACCTCATCAGTGATGGGCTTGGGGTTTCGTTGGCTAATGATCGCCTGTGGAGGCGACTCAGCCTTGTTAGAATTGGACTAAAAAACCCCTAATAAAACCTAAACCCTCAACCATCAAACCCTAAAGTCAAACCCAATCACCTACTGTACTCCAAACCCTAAACACTAATTCCATAACATAATACCCTAAACCCTAGACCCCCTAAACCTTAAAAGCCCTACACTCTAAACCCTACACCATAATTCCAGACCCTAAACCCAAAAAACCATAGAGCTTAAAAACACAAAACCCCCAAAACCATAAAAACCCTAAACCCTATCACCTACTAAAATCTAAACCCTAAACACTAATTCCAAAACTTAATACCTTAAAAGCCCTCAACCCTAAACCCTACACCCAAATTACAGACCCTAAACCCAAAAAAACCCTAGAGCTTAAAAACACAAAAGCCCCAAAACCTTAAAAACCCTAAACCCCCTAAACCTTAAAAACCCTAATCCCTAAAATACCCTAAATCCTTAACCATAAACCCTAAACCCTAATTCCAGGTCCTTTTTACCGAGCAGCAAACCCTAAAAATAATCCCTAACACGAATCAAGATTTTAGACCCTAAATTGTAAGCCTAAATCCCACAGTTATGCCCAAATAACCCCCAATTAGGCATTGAAAATAAAATTAAATCAAATAAAACACTAATTTAATGAAAAGCAAATAGGGTTTAGTCGTACCTTCTAAAATTTGGGGAAAATCGATGCCGAATGGGGAAATCGATGCCTAATCGAAGTAGAAATTAAGTAATCGATGCCCAAATGTCAAAATAGAAGAAAATCAAAATCGAAATGGGGAAATTGAATCAAATTGGAAGGTATTTTGGGGGAAAGGAGAATAGCCAGAGAGAGAAGGGAGTGGGAGGCTGAAATGGAGAAGAGAGGGAGAAGAAAGAGAAGAAAGGAGGGTCGAGAGGGATAAGAGAGAGAGAGAAGCGAGAGAGAACATTAGAGAGCGAGTCCGAGAGAAGAAAGGGAGGCACGGAGACGAGAGAGGGGGTACGAGAGAGACAGTGAGTCCAAGAGAAGACTGAGAGACGGAAGCCGGAGACGAGAGGGAGCAGAGACAGAAGCCGGAGACGAAAATCCGAGAGAATAGAGGCAACAATGACGTCAGGGGTGTAGGGAGACGAGACAGGGAGTGCAGGAGAGAGGGAGGCAAAAAAGAGAAATGAGGACGTGTGAGAGAGGGGGGGTGCGAGGAGAGTGAAGGAAAAAAAAACAAGGAAGCCCGCGCGCATCCTTCATCTCGTTGAAGACCATTTTTGGTCTTCAATGAGAAGAAGGATTTTACAACGTGGAGATGAAGGATCGCTTCATCTATTGAAAGGTGTCATGCAGGTCAAGATCATCTCGGACTTCAAGTTGACAACCCCCCCCCCCCCCTAAATTCAAAAATTTTGAAGATCAAGTGGGACCCACAAAGATACCATGACCTGGTATCTCTATCTACATGAGCTGGAAGATCATGTGGAACCCACAAGATAGGACCAAGAGCTGGCTCTCTAGCTTGATTCACGTCCTTAAAGAAGGTGTTTTTAGTTGAGTTAAATTAGTCTCTTAAATAGATAATGTAATTTTATCATGATACTCTTATCTTGGAGAGTACTAGTTGGAATGTAATTAGGAGTCCTAAAATTACTTGTACATGGACTCTATCACCTCCTCAACTATAAATAGAGGTGATTGTAACTCGGAATTCACCAAGCAAGTTTCTTATTTTTTTTCTTCTCTCTCGTGTGAAGTGTTCTCTCTCTTCCCTCTTTTATTTTCCTTCTTTTCTCTCTCTACCCGAGAGCTCTTCACTTTTTCCTTTTTTATTTCTCTCTCCCCTCGCTCGAGGTATTATTCATGGGATCCTAAATTGAACATGGTATCAGAGCTACCAATTTAGGATCCCAATGTGCGATCGGACATTCATTGTGAAGCATGTCAAATGAGTAAACATCAAAGGTCTACATACTCACCTAGTCTAGAAATTAAAAGTGCCTCTCCTTTTTCATTAATTTATACTGATGTATGGGGACCCTTGAGTGTCTCAAACATTTCTCACATGAAATATTTTATTACATTCATTGATGACTTTACTCATACCACTTGGTTATTTTTGTTTAAGGAGCGTTTTGAAATACCATTGATATTTAAATCTTTTCATGCAATCGTACTCACTCAATTCGGGCAGAAAATTAAAGTCCTTCAATCGGATAATGCCAAAGAATACACATCCAAAATTTTGACTCGTTTTTTCAAGAAAATGGCATTATTCATCAAACATCATGTGCCTACACTCCTTAATAAAATGGTGTAGCCGAACGGAAGAACAGTCATATTCTTGAGGTAGCTTGCAGTTTACTATATGTCATGAAAGTTCCATATTTTTATTGGCCGCATGCAATTCTTACCGCATGTTTTCTTATAAACAGGTTACCCTCTTCCGTTCTTGGTAGAAAAATCTCTACACTCTCTATTATTACCTGATGATGATCCTTTTTCATTGCCTTTGAGAGTCTACGGCTGTCAATGTATTGTCCATATTTCCTCCCCAAAATACAGTAAACTTGATCCCAAATATGTGAAGTGTATCTTCTTAGGAAACACTCGCACAGAAAAGGGTTATGTTTGCTATAATCAGTCTCTTTAGTGTTTACTTGTGTCTCGGGATGTCACATTTTTTGAAGACTCTCCATATGATTCTAATAATTCTCATCCAGGTTTATCTTTCGTACCAGGTTCTCCTCGACCTATTGTGCCCGGTGTTACAGAAACTACTCAGCCCCCAGAAACACTGGTCGACACCACACCTGCTGAGTAGTCGGATCTGACTGAGGTAAGTCTATCTTCTCAAATTATTTTTGGCTTATAATATGATACCCGTCCTATTGTTGTTAGGAAAGAGCCCAGATCATGCACCATGCCTTCTACTTCTCATCCCATCACAAACTTTGTGTCTCATCATTGTTTATCCCCTATATTTTGTCAATTTATATCGACTATTTCCTCCATATATGTACCACAATCCTATCAGGAGGCTCTCAAACATCCAAGGTGGAAGGTGGCTATGGATGAAGAAATACAGACTCTTTATGAAAATCAGACATGGGCTCTAGTCCCCCTTCCTTCAAGTAAGAAACTCATTGGTTGCAAATGGGTATTTACGGTAAAACACAATCCGGATGGGTCCGAGGCTCGATTGAAAGATCGCCTTGTTTCTAAAGGCTATACACAATATTATGGTATTGATTATGAAGAAAACTTCTCTCTAGTGGCTAAATTAAACTCATTACGTTTGTTATTATCTCTGGCAGATAACTCTTCCTGGAAGGTCTATCAACTTGATGTAAAAAATATTTTTCTTAATGGGAATAAAAACGAGGACATTTATATGAAGAAACCATCTAGATATGTGGCTGAGGGGGAGTCCGTATGCTGACTATAAAAATCTATTTATGGTCTCAAACAGTCGCCTCATGCATGGTTTGAAAATTTTAGCCGAGCACTCATACGGATCAGATTTCACAGATGCTCTGGAGATCACTCTTTCTTTATTAAAAACACACTAAAGGGCAAGGTAATTCTAGCCGTATATGTTGATGACAGTGTTATAATTGGCAATGATACCGAGGGCATCCAAAGGACAAAAGAAAAGATATGTATTGAATTCAAGATAAAGGATCTCGGATTGCTCAAATATTATTTGGGTATTGAAGTACTACAATCCAGACATGGAATTATATTATCTCAAAGGAAGTATGTCCTTGACCTACTAGAGGTGACCGGAATGCTGGGATGTAGACTAGCAGAAACAGCACCAGGAAGAGGGCTCCTCTATAAAATTCATGGACACTTCAAAATCGAAGAATTCTATTGTGGATTCGATAACAAGACGAGTCATCCAGAGGCGACGTGGATGAGTTGAATCAGGCGTAGTTGACACATTGGAACTATGAGTTACATGTCTTATGCGTTACATGTCTATTAATTATTCATTTCATGTAAGTAGGGAAGCCTTAATGGCATTATTGTAATAACTCTTATCTCAGCCTTAGCTTAAGAGGCTGTCGAATGGAATGGGAAGCCAAGAAAGAATTACGGGATCTGTGTTCTCCCTAAGGAACAAGGGTCAGCATTCCCTTGGAACCCAAGGTGTAGACTCCTTTCGACGAGTCTAAATCCCCCTATTTCATCAACCCTTTTCCTTCTCCTCTCTACCATAATCCCTTCTCAACCTGATTTCTCACAAATCCGACATCATAGGGAGACCTGAAAGGTTTCAACGACCAGGCTCTACCTCAGAAATGCAACATGATCTCTCCCATAGACGAGCTACTCGGTCCATGGTCAGAGACCACAACATCTTGGTATCAGAGCAGGCCAACATGGGAGAGCCACCGAACAATGAAGATTGGAGATCTACCATGAGGGAAATGATACAATCCGGGAAGGAAGAAACAAAAGGGTGTCTGGCAATATTGATGGACAGCAAAGCTTCTCAAGTAACAAATAGCTTCTAAACTTGATGAATTGAGGGGGGTAAGAAACCCCACACCTCATGAAGGAGGGAGGAGCCCTGCGGCTATGCAGGGCGACCACTTTGTTGGTCGAACAGACCAGATAGTGAATGGTACGAGCTCGGGTTCTGGTGGTGGGACCATCCCGAGGTATACCAAGTTGTTATGGACTCAATAAGACTGAGTCATCTACTTTACTTTTATTGTTTATGTTGCTTTTAATTTTGAATTTTATTGATTTGTAATAAGACTTAAAGGTAGGGGTAGAATTGGGTTTTAATAACCCTAACCTATGTTGATGTTAAGTACCCTATTTAAGGGGTAAGGTTGGAGAAATAAAGCAAGTTCGGAATTAGCATAAACTAGGGTAATTTAGGTTCTTTCTGGGCTCCCTATTTTAGGGTTCTTGGCTTGAACTCTCTTGGGGGTTTGCTGCATCCATTGGGGAGTCTTTGAGGAGATCTTGGAAGGAAAAGGAGGAGCAATCAGCCTTCTCTTCCATGCTACAATAGTCATCCATCTCTTCCACAAACCAGTAGTGAGGGAAGGAGGATTTGCGTGAGCCTTACCATCAAGAAAGGGATTTTCGAGTTGCTGATTGAAGGAGGTCTCCAAGAGGTATTTTTATCTATCTTTTCTGAGTTTAGAAGAGCTAGAGACTGCCCTCTTTACATTCAGCATTGGTAGTTGCATGAATTCAGAAACCCTACTCATTGACGTGAGGTATAAAGTGGGGTTTCATAATTGGATCCTTAAAACAGTCTCTTGATTGAATTGGTGCATCTATAAAATAGAAAAGGAAACTCCTTTTCAATTATAACGTGTGGGGGAAGAAAAAGAGAGTTTCTTTTCACAAAAACGTGATAAGAAACCCTCAAACAGTGCTGGATTCATATTCAACTTGCCGAGTTACTAGATCCATGGCTAGGGACCATAACAACTTGGTATCAAAGCAGGGTAACCCGGCAGAGAGAAGCACCAACGAATACTTTGAATTGCTTGAAAGAAAATTTGATATTGTCCTAGAGAGGTTCTCAAAAATTGATATCAATATGGAGACCTTGAAGGGAAGGATGGATAGCATGGAGAATGGTCTAAATACTGGCAAGAAATTTTCTGCATTGGAGGAAAAGTTCACTCTCAGTTTGGAAACCTTGAAAGGAAGGATGGATAACATGGAGACTGGTCTGAGCACTGGCAAAAACCCAATTTCGGGAGACCATTCTCAGATTAGAGGGGGAGAAGAGTTTACTAGACACACGAGTTTCTCAAGTCAGCAAGGACCCTTCATTCCGGGGGGACACCTCAACCAGGAGGGAGGCACTATACCCCTCATTACAGATCAGAGAGGAGGGGACCATTCGTATAACAGAGGGGGAGATGAATTTCTGACGCGCAAGAGTTTCTCGGGACAGCAAGGACCCCTCATTCCGGGGGGACACTTCTACCAGGGGGGAGGCACTGTTCCGAGGTATACTAAAATGGAATTCCCTACTTATAATGGGTCAGAAGACCCTTTGATATGGTTGTATTGATGCGGAAAAAAATTTAGCCATCAGCGAGTCCCAACCTATGACCGAGTCAACGTAGCCCTTTTCCACTTACCAGGGGAAGCACAACTTTGGTACCAGCTAGTTGAGGTTGATAGCGAGGTGGTAGATTGGGATGAATTTAAGCGACTGCGTTCTCTCCATTTTGGTCCTCCGGCTTACAGTAACCCTTTGGGAGATTTGGTTTTACTACGCCAAACTGGGGCCGTGGAGCAATATCAAAAATTGTTCCAGGAAAAATTAGCACGAGCCAGCAGTATGGTACAAGTGGATCAGCAAGTTGCGCTATTTACAGCAGGACTGACGGAGGCCTTAAAGCTTGAGCTGGAGCTCTATGCACCTGTTGACTTATCCAGCGATATAAATATAACTCGTGCTTTAGAACTGCAACAGCAGGCACAACACGGACGACCTCCATGGTCAGGGGTGCGCATTCCTCCGTGAAACAACCCGGGTATTACTTTGACAGGGGATCCGAGATCTAGTCATCCTACAACTCCTTATATAAAAAAATTGACAAGTGCTGAGATGGCAGAACGGCGGGCTAAGAATCTATGTTACAACTATGATGAACCATATCAGGTTGGGCATCAGTGAAAAAGATTGTTTTTGATCGATAAGGTTGAAGATGAGGATATCCAGGTGACAGAGGATATGATTGAGGAAGAACCACTGGACATCTCCCTGCATGCCATTACTGGGTAGCAATCGGCCACAACTACGCAAAATGGGAGCGGCTCGACAACTTCCACTAGGTCTACCCAGCTTCCGAGCTTGAGGTCAAGCTCGATCTCCAAGGTGGGGGAGGGGGGGCAGATGTTATGGACTCATTAAGACTGAGTCATCTACTTTACTTTTATTATTTATGTTGCTTTTAATTTTGAATTTTATTGATTTGTAATAAGACTTAAAGGTAGGGGTAGAATTGGGTTTTATAACCCTAACCTATGTTGATGTTAATTACCCTATTTAAGGGGTAAGGTTGGAGAAATAAAGCAAGTTCGGAATTAGCATAAACTAGGGTAATTTAGGTTCTTTCTAGGCTCCCTATTCTAGGGTTCTTGGCTTGAACTCTCTTGGGGGTTTGCTGCATCCATTGAGGAGTCTTTGAGGAGATCTGGAAGGAAAAGGAGGAGCAATCAGCCTTCTCTTCCATGCTGCAATAGTCATCCATCTCTTCCACGAACCAGCAGTGAGGGAAGGAGGATTTGCGTGATCCTTACCATTAAGAAAGGGCTTTGCGAGTTGCTAATTGAAGGAGGTCTTCAAGAGGTCTATCTTTTCCGAGTTTAGAACAGCTAGAGACTGCCCTCTTTACATTCAACATTGGTAGTTGCATGAATTCAGAAACCCTACTCATTGACGTGAGGTATAAAGTGGGGTTTCACAATTGGATACTTAAAACAGTCTCTTGATTGAATTGGTGCATCTATAATTGAGAAAAGGAAACTCCTTTTCAATTATAACGTGTGAGGGAAGAAAAAGAGAGTTTCTTTTCACAAAAACGTGATAAGAAACCCTCAAACAGTGTTGGATTCAAATTCAACTCGCCGAGTTACTAGATCCATGGCTAGGGACCATAACACAAGTTGGATTTTCCACTGTTTAAGGGATCTGAGGACTCCTTGATCTGGCTATATAGGTGCGAGAAATTTTTTTCCCATCAAAGAACCACCAAAAATGACAAACTGGGGTTGACCGCCTTCCACATGCTCGATGAAGAGCAACTATGGGGCCACTAGTAAGAAATGGAAAATCCGAACCTAGACTGGGAAGAATTTAAAGAGTTGTGCACAATTCGGTTCAGACCTCCTACTCAGAACAATACGTTAGGGGATTTAATCCTACTATGCCAAACCAGCACCGTTGAACAATACTAGAAGGCTTTTCAGGAAAAATTAGCCAAGGCAGGTAAAGTAGTTCAGGTGGATCAACATGTGGGATTCTTTACTGCTGGATTATCAGAGTCTCTCAGGCTCGAGATTGAGGTACTTGCTCGCTCAAATTTGGCTCAAGCAATGACCTTAGCCAGGACACTAGAGGCAAAATAGAAAATTCAGAATCGTCGGCCCACTTGGCAAAATAACAGATCAGCTTCTAGCAGCACATGGCGTCCCAGTGCCCCTGCAAATCCTTCTCCAGCACCCAACCCCAGTCCGTATCAACCGGCATTTATCAAAAAATTGACCATAGCCAAAATGGAAGACAAAAGGTCCAGAGGGTTGTGTTATAATTGTGATGAAAAGTACACCTTTGGCCATCAATGTCAGAAGTTGTTTTGACTAGAAGTGGAGGATAATGTGGAGGAAGAACCCATACACATAGAGCAGGTGGAGGAAAAACAAGAACCTGAAATTTCACTCGACGCCATTATTGGCCTCCAATCTACCAAAATTATGCAGTTGTGTGCCATCGTCAATGACCAACCTCTCCTCAGTTTGATTGATTTAAGGAGTACCCATAACTTCATTAGCTTCAACGTGGCCCAAGAGTTACAACTTCAGGTGCAGTCTCACCCAGTGGCTTCAGTGTCAGTGGCCAGTGGAGAAAAACTTCCTAGATATGGGTCAGCAAGACCGTCTTATTTTCTGTTGAAGGTTCTCAAACTATGGGTCAGTAAGACCGTCTTATTTTCTGTTGAAGGTTCTTAGTTTGAGGCAGAATTTCTAATCATCCCCTAGCAGGATTCGATATGGTTCTCAGAGTTAAATGGCTACAAACGTTGGGCCCAATTTTGTGGGACTTCGCCACATTAACTATGACATTTGACCTGGCAGGCCACCAATTAAAGTTACACAGGAGCAAGGCTGACATTCAGCCACAATTGCATCTACTCTAGCAACAGCCTCCTTTAGCCACGTCATTAGACAATTTATTTAAGGACTATTATGATATTTTTCAGGAACCTACAGGCCTCCCGCCCTTGAGAAGATGTGACCACAGAATTTGTTTGAAGGCTACCTCTGAGGTGGTGGTAGTCCGCACCTATCGGTACCCCCATTTATAGAAAGATGAAATTGAAAGGCAAACAGGGCCTCATCAGAAGGAGTACATCTCCATTCTCCTCCCCAGTCCTACTCGTTAAGAAACATGACTAGACGTGGAGATTTTGCGTGGATTATAGAGAACTAAATTCCAAGACTGTCAAGGACAAGTTTCCTATTCCGGTGGTTGATGAATTATTGGATGAACTACATGGGGCCCAGTTTTTCATGAAGTTGGACTTGTGTTCGGGATATCATCAAGTTCGTATGTACCCTCCAAATATTCAGAAAACAGCCTTCCGCACTCATCACGGACACTTCGAATTTCTCGTCATGCCATTTGGTCTCTCTAACACCCCTTCCACATTTCAGGCGCTCATGAACGAGGTATTTACTGATTATCTCATAAAATTTGTTCTTGTATTCTTTGATGACATCCTCATATTCACCAAGTCGTGGCATGCACATTTAGAACATCTCCAAAGGGTTTTTCAACTTATTCGAGCTCATCGGCTTTATTTAAAAAGGACCAAGTGTACCTTTGGGATCCAACAGGTAACTTAGTTGGGGCACATCATTACAGCATCTGGGGTTACAGAGGACCAAGAAAAAATTACAGCTATTACACAGTGCCCCATCTCGAGCAACATTTCCGCTTTGAGGGGTTTTCTGGGCTTAGCTGGCTATTACCGAAAATTCATTTAGGGTTACGCGGCACTAGCAGTACCTTTAACATATCTGTTGCTTCACAATTCCTTCCAGTGGAGTAATGAGACCACCACAACCTTCCAGACTCTCAAGACAGCACTTCCTACTGCGCCTGTCTTACAGTTACCTGATTTTGGGGAAATATTTGTGGAAGAATGTGATGCCTAGGATGGCAGTATAGGGGCGGTTCTGCTTTAGGCCAACCATCCTATCACCTATTTCAGCCGACAACTTCCGCTACACCAACATAAATTGCCAACATATGAAAGAGAACTTATTGGTCTAGCGAAGGCAGTACGCAACTGGTGTCCTAATTTATGGAGAAGATATTTTATCATCTGCACTCACCACTATAGTTTGAAATATCTCTTGGATCAGCTCATTTCTACATCCTTGCAGTAGTTATGGATCAGTAAATTACTGGGGTTCAACTTCACAGTGGAACATAGGGCTGACCGATTGAATACAGTAGCTGATGATCTCTCCCGCCAGTCTGAACCTTCGGGCCAATTGAATGCCATCAGTCACCCAAATCCTACACTGCTGGAATCTATCAAGACAGCGCATAGCACCATTCCCGATTTGCAAGATTTATACCATAAAATTACAGCGGGACAAATGGCCTCCTCTTGGAAAATTCATGACAGCATTATTCTTTACAAGCATCACATTTATTTGCCTCCAGTGTCTCCTCTCATTGACGTTGTGATGTCAGCGTATCATAACAGCTATCATGAAGGCATCCAGAAAACTCTATTACGGCTCAGAAAATATTTTTATTGGGAAGGTATGAAATCCTCAATTACTTCATATGTAACTGTGTGCACCGTATGTCAACGCAACAAGGCTGAACACTTAAGCCTAGCAGGGGTAATCCAGCCACTCCAACTTCCCACTCAGGTTTTGTCTACCGAAATCCTCTGAAAAATCTGTTCTCCTGGTGGTCGTGGACAGATTCTCAAAGTATGGATATTTCATTCCCTTGGAAAACCCCTACACAGCCACATCAGTAGCAAAAATATTTTTTACTCAAATTGTTCTGCTCCACGGCATTCCAGAGTCCATTGTTAGTGATAGGGACGTCGTCTGCACTAGCCAGTTTTGGCGTGATCTATTCCAGTTGTGTGGCACAAAATTAAATTATTCATCGGCCTATCACCCTCAATCAGATGGCCAGACAGAGGTGCTCAACTGCACCATTGAAATGTATTTACGGTGTTTAGTGGGAGACCGTCCAAAGCCTTGGGTGGACAGTCTTCCTTGGGCAGAGTATGCTTACAATACCTCCTTCCACACAGCCTTACAGGAGACACCGTTCCGGATTGTATATGGCAGGGATCCCCCCCAGCTCCTCTCATTGAATGGGATAAATTACTAGTGGTTGCACACCTACGTCTGTGGTAGGCCCAAGCCAGAATGAAGGAGTATTATGATCAAGGACACAGAGACGTTCAGTACAACACCGATGACTTGGTTTGGTTGCGCCTCCAGCATTACCGAAAATCTTCCATGGCAGGCAGTAGGCATAAGCTATCACCCAAATACTTTGGGCCATTTGTCATCTCTCAACGGGGGGGTGAGTCGCCTATAAACTTCAACTACCTCCAGACACCAGGATTCACGATGTCTTCCATGTGTCATTCCTCGAGCCATTCAAAGGCAGAGACCCTCCCCTCACGTCATCTCTACCACCCATGGAAGAAGGTCAGCTATCTCTCATGCCAACCCAGTTTTTAAATGATCGGCAGAATGCACACTGCAGGGAGGTCTTAACTCAATGGGCACACTCAGACGCCAGCAATGCTCATTTGGAGGACATCGACGTCTTTCAACAAGCCTACCCCATGTTCGAGATTGTGGACAACCTTGTTTTTAAGGGGGGGAGTGATGTTGTGGACTCGATAGTAGGACGAGTCATCCAGAGGTGACGCGGATGAGTTGACTCAGGCGTAGTTGACACAGTGGAATTATGAGTTACTTGTCTTATGCGTTACATGTCTTTTAATTATTCATTTCATGTAAGTAGGGAAGCCTTAATGGCATTATTGTAATAACTCTTATCTCAGCCTTAGCATAAGAGGTTGTCGAATGGAATGGGAAGCCAAGAAAGAATTACGGGATTTGTTTTCTCCCTAAGGAACCAGGGTCGGTGTTCCCTTGGAACCCAAGGTGTAGACTCCCTTCAATGAGTCTAAATCCCCCTATTCCATCAACCCTTTTCCTTCTCCTCTCTACCATAATCCCTTCTCAACCCAATTTCTCACAAATCAGACTTCATAGGGAGACCTGAGAGGTCTCGGTGACAAGGCTTTGCCTCAGAAATGCAAACCGATATCTCCCATAAACAAGTTACTTGGTCCATGGTCAGAGACCACAACAGATTCTCAGATGCAGACTGGGCCGGATCCCCTGATGATAAAAAATCTACTTCGGGATATTGTATGATGGTTGGAAGAAACTTGGTTACATGGAGGAGCAAGAAACAGAATGGCACACACAGTCAGTGAACTCCTATGGATCAGATCTCTCCTAACGTAACAGGGTTTTGACAAAGAAGCTCCTATGAATCTATATTGCGATAATTAGGCTGAAATTCACATCACATCAAATTCAGTCTTCCATGAGAGAACAAAGCATATAGAAATAGATTGACACTTCATACGAGAAAAATTCATTGTCGGCATCTTATCTCTCTTGCATGTATCTTCATAGAACCAGGTTGCAGACAATCTCACCAAACCAGTCACTCACAAAATTTTGTCCAATATTTGCAGTAAGTTAGGCATCTACGATGTTTTTTCACCCCCATCTTGAGGGGGAGTGTTACAATGTAGGACCCACCATTGCCCCACAAGTTGGTGGGACCCACCATGAGCTCGAGTTGTCTCAACGAGAGTCCTCATACAAAGTGGCTCTAGCTAAGAGATAAGGAACATGTGCTGGAATTAAATAGAAGATTTGTAGATCAAGTGGGACCACAAATATACCATGAGCTGGTATCTCTATCTACATGAACTGGAAGATCATGTGGGACCCACAAGATAAGACCAAGAGTTGGCTCTCTAGCTTGATTCACGTCCTTAAAGAAGGTGTTTGTAGTTGAGTTATATTAGTCTCTTAAATAGATAATGTAATCTTATCATGATAGGCTTATCTTGGAGAGTTCTAGTTTGAATGTAATTAGGAGTCCTAAAATTACTTGTACATGGACTTTGTCACCTCCTCAACCATAAATAGAGGTGATTGTAACTCAGAATTCATCAAGCAAGTTTTTAATTTTTTTTCTTCTCTCTCGTGTGAAGTGTTCTCTCTCTACTCTCATTTATTTTCCTTCTCTTCTCTCTCTACCAGAGAGCTCTTCTCTTTTTTCTTTTTCTTTTTTTTCTCTCTCCCTTTGCTCGAGGTATTATTCAAGGGATCCTAAATTCAACAAGGACGTATATCTTGGACCTTCTTGAAGAAACATGAATGACGGGGTGTCACCCAGTGGACACACCTATGGATGCTAATTCTAAGTTATGTGCAATTTCTGGGGAAGATATCAATATTGGTAAATATTAAAGACTTGTGGGCAAACTTCTCTACCTCACCATAACTAGACCAGACATCTCATATGTAGTAAGTGTGGTGAGTCCGTGCATGCATAAAACACATTACCCTTTGGCAAGCCTTGGAGAGAATATTACGATATTTAAAAGGAGCCCCATGAAGAAGGCTTCTCTATAAAAAAAAATGGCCACTTCAACATAGAAGGTTTTTCATATGCAGATTGGGCTAGATCACCTGATGATAGGAAGTTCACCTCTAGATATTGCACTCTTGTTGGAGGGGATCCAATTACATGGAGATTCAAGAAGCAGAATGTGGTTGCAAGTTCTAGTGTAAAAGCAGAATACAGAGCTATGGCACATATAGTCAGTGAAATCGTATGGATCAAGTCCCTTCTTACCGAAGTGGGTTTCTATAAAAGGAGTTCTATGGATTTATATTGTGATAATCAAGAATCTATTCATATAACTTTGAATCTGGTCTTCCATGAAAGGACAAAACACATTGAGGTAGACTGCCATTTTATACAAGAGAAAAACAGGTATTATCTCTCTCAAACATGTTTCATCACAAGAGAAAGTAGCAGATGTTCATCAAAACCGGTTGCATCTAAGATTCTATCTTTTATATGTGGCAAGCTGGGTAATTATATTGTTTTCTCTCCTCCAGCTTGAGGAGTGTTAGAAGATGGACTCAAGCCCACACGTCTAAGAGGTGGCATCTTGGTAAATAAGAAGTCTTCTTATAAAGATTGTATGAACATGTAATTAGTGTAAGAGATACATGTGTCTATTTAAGTCTTTTCTCTTGTAAAGATTTTAGCCCTAAGGGCATTATGGTCATTGTAACACACTCTCTACAAATATAAATAGAGGCCCTTGGCTGAGAGGTAGAGCATTAAGTCCTCTCCTCTCCTCTCAAAATCATCCAAGCACTCCTCTCCCTTCTCTTGGTAGCCAAGATCTAAACTCTCTTCTTTCCTTCTTCTTCTTCCACTTCTTTTTCTCTCCCTCCTTTGCTCAAGATCAATATGATGGAGTCCTAAATTCTACATTGAACAACTTTACTTTAAACCCTATAATTCCAGCTCAGATACCATGTTGAATTCTAGGGTTTAATCCATGGATAAGTTGGTTTGAGAAGAAGAAGAAAGAATGAAGTTGAGAAGAGAAGTTGGGAAAGAGAAGGCAAGAACACAAGTTGAGGAGAGAAACTTTAGGGGTTAAGAGAGCATGAATTTTAGCTCATCCCCTTCTCTTTCTTATTTATATAGGTGGGGCATGGATGCCCTAATACATCAGAATCTAAAAGAACACTTAAACTAACCAATAATTACATCTTAAGCCCCTCACTCTCATAATTACATAGAATACTACTCAAACTACTTCAACATTTTCAATGGTATAGTGGTAATTTTCAAAAAAATAAAGTTTCCCAGGGTGATGAAAGATTAAAGAACTCTCAGCCATACTCAACATGAAGTATTTGTTAGTGTGTCAATGCCCATCTCTCACAAGTTATTGTTAATGTAATGTACTCACTGGCCCCCAATTATGAGGAGCGCCAATGTCGATAGTGAGTAAATTAGTTAGCGGTTCCGTCTTAGACGTTGATGAGGTCAAATTGTGACCGCAATGGTTCTTTGTGAAGAAACTGTAAAATGAATTAAGAAGACGGGGTCCAAGGGGGCCGGCCGCCACGGTATGCCCTTGTCACGATTGGGAGACCCAAGTATGAACGGAAAAATTGAATCACCCAAGTGTGAATGGGAATTAATGGATGCAGCAAAAAATAGAGGCGCACTCTATACTGACCATCGCAGCTGACAGAGGCCTCCATCGACGCCGAAAAAGAAAGGAAGCTTCCTACCATTATTTCTGTAGCTGTCTCCTAGTTGTCTTCCTCGATTGAGGTGTTCTTCAGCAACAATCGAAATCCAGAATCATACATCTTCCCTGTTCGTTTTATTTTTAGTTTCTTCTTTTGTAAGTCCATAAGCCATTCAAGCTCTTCTAAGAGTGTGTGGTGGGACGAAATCAGTTTGTATTTCAATAAACATCAATATTGACTTTCTTCTTGATTGTTGTTTAGACGTTCCTGGGTTGAGCTTACTCTGTTTTACAGTATTCGTGATAGTCAATGACTAACTAAACTTTAAGAAGAATTGAGTTATAAGGCACCAAATCAAGTAGGAACTCTACAGCACATATAAAACTATATAACAATTGTAAAATGTTTCAAATAAATTTTTAAAAAAAAAAGGAGGAGCCAAACCAGCCTTCAGAAGTCAACAGAGAGAAAGGTCATGAGAAAGAACCATAATTTATTGGTTGTGATCCCTAAAGGATGGAGAAACAGCTTACAAAATTTTACTCTTTATCCACATAAAAGGATGAAATGGTATAGTTTCAATGCAACTGAAATTTTTGAAATTCAGAAACTTCAAACCTTAAATTAGGGTTTTGACTCCAAAAAAAAAGATAAAAACAACTAAGATACTCAATGTCAACGTCAGAAACTTGATTGGAATTTTCGAAAATCAAATGGAAGCTAAGGATGTCAACTCCGCGATGGTTTGCATAGTACGAATAGGGAACAAAAAATTTCATAGGCTAGAGGACATGACATGTATGTTGAGTATGAAGATGCGTGGGAGAATAAAATACTACTTGGAATATAAAAAACTTGGACATATAAAAAAACACCAATTATTGATTGGTAGCAAACAAACAAATCGAATTCTCTGCTTATTTTAGCCATCAAATATTGTTCTCCCATGGACCAAAAATATTAATTTGAGATGTAAAATCCAGGTCCTAGAGGCCCTACTCTAATACTATGTTGAATTCTATGACCTTTTTATATTATGATTTAAGTTAAGTAGAGAAAGAGGAAAGAAGAAGGAAGAAGAGAAGAATTGTTGGAAAATAAGGCCCAAACCCATACGACCAAGGAAAGCCCACATATAAAAGTGTATTAGAAGATGGGCCCAAGCCCATAAGACAAAGGAAGACCCATGGATCCAAGAAAAATAGAAGACGGGATCAAGACCCACAAATCAAGGAAAAGGCCTATAGGCCCACATACAGTGATGGCAAGATGGTAAATAAAGGGTCATCTCATAGAGATGGCATTGAAGTAATTATGTTAAAGTTTAAGGGTTAAAACCCTAAACCCTAAGTTCAGAGGTATTATTGTAATATTATAATTTTATAAATCTATAAATAGAGCTTCAGGGGGAGGGTTAAGAATAATCAATTCCAAAACCCTTTTTCCTCCTGTTTTCTCCCAATGGGTTTTTTTCTCTTTTTCTCCATGAGATAAATTCATAGAATCCTGAAAATCAACATGGTATCAGAGTTTTGATTTTCAGGATTCATATCTATGGATTTTGGATTAAAAAACCCATATTTTCTTTGTTCTACTGGTGCTTAATTTTTTTTCTCATCATCTTGCTGTTAGTTTTTTATTGATTCTTTGATTTGTTTTTTCCCGTCATCTTATTAGTTTTGATTGGTTCTTTAATTAGTTTTTTTTTACAAGACCTCCTTTGTGTCTCGGTTTCCTTCCATTGGAATCTCACCACCAGAGCTGCTCTGCTCTTTGTGATGTCTGGTTTCATTACGGTTCCTTCTTTCTGGATCACCCTGCACCGTCGGATAGGAAACAGAGATTGGCATCTTGTCAATTTTTTGCCACGCTGTCAGAGAATGCAAGTGGCCACTATTTGTGCTACCATAGAACAGAGAAGATTCTTCCCTTCCAGTAGTGCTCGTCTTCCCCGGCATTGCTGCCCTTCAGCGAGTCCCGTCTCTGTTTATCAGGAGTTTATCATTGATCGAAAAGTCTCTTTCGCTGTTGTTTCGAAGTTCAGTCATCCTCCTGATTTCTGCTGCTTATTTATTTTTCACTGCTGCCTCTCTGAGATTGTATCTCCCGAATTAGTTTATTTCCTCTCTGAGATTGTATCTCCCGAATTAGTTTATTTCTGGAAGTGCTCATGCTGTTGTTGCGTTAAACAAGATCTCTATTTCTATTTCCGAAAATTCCTCTACTGATAGATCTTTCGTCCACTGCTTCTCCGTGATCTCAAGTCGTGTTGCCATTTCGGAAGAAGAGATATACGTTGCCTTTTCGGGAGCTGTTATCGTCTTTGTCGGCTAGTCTATTCCGAAAAGTGTCCCATTGTTTTTCTGCTCTTTTTAGAAGCCAGGATCAACGTTCTTTCCATTTTTCTTTTACCTTTAGAGAATCCAAAATCCAAATTTTTTTTATGAACAAAACAACGATCTGTTCAGCCCCGAAGTGAGGAAGAAGAGGACTGCAAATTTCATGTTTCCTAAGTTAGGAAACATGATTTATTAAAGTTGGGCCGAGTCAACTCAGTGTGCCCGAGTCAAGCCAGCGACCGAGTTCCCAGCCGACCGAGTCAACCAACTCGACCGAGTCAACTCAGGTCCTGGTCAACCTGACTCAGGCCACTTATTTTCTACCTCAATATACATCTCATATAAATGACATTGATGTATTATGTTAAAGTTCCTGCGTTAAAACCCTAAACCCTAAGTTCAGGGGTATTATTGTAATATTTTAGTTTCATAAATCTATAAATAGATCTTCAAAGGGAAGGTTAGGAATAATCAATTTCATAACCCTTCTTCCTCATGCTTTCTCCCAATGAGTTTCTTTCCCTTTTTCTCCATGAGCTAAATTAATGGAGTCCTGAAAATCAATAAGAATGAAGAAGATGAAGAAGCAAGAGAGAAGGCTTAGGAAGTTGGGGTTCACAAGAGAAGAGTTAAGTGAACGAGAAAGACAGAGAGAGCTCCCTCTTAGGGCATACACGAGATCCTCTTAATGTTCCCATTTATAATAAAACTTTTAAATATAATTGTTGGAAGATGGGCCCTAACCCACACAACCAAGGAAGGCCCACATATCCAAGTGTGTTGGAAGATGGGCCCAAACCCATAAGACCAAGAAAGACCCACACATCCAAGAGATGTGGAAGATGGACCCAAGCCCACATATCAAGGAGAAGACCCACAAGCCCATACAATGATGGCAGGATGGTAAATAAAGAATAATCTAATAGAGATGGCACATATGTAATTAGTTTAAGTTTTAGGGGTATTATTGTAATAATGTAGTTTAATTAATGTATAAATTGAGCTTAGGGAAGGGTTAGGATGATCAAGTCCATAACCTCTTCTTCCTCTGGTGTTCTTCTAATGGGAATCTTTCTCTTTTTCTCCACGAACTAAATCTGTGGAGTCCTAAAAATCAACATGGTATTAGACCAAGGAAGTCCCACATATTTATGCAGATCAATCTAGACGATATTTTTGAGTTAAGTTGTTGTTTAATCCTCTCTCTACAAGATCGAGCTATTTTCTGAAAGTTTCTTTCAAAATGTGGTTGTAATTGTCGTCCAAAGTTGTTGTCTCTCTGCTGGTCTGGCTGCCATCAACAACACGATATTTGCCATTATTTTGAATCTCTCACGAGGCGCCGATAGCAGATTATCATCGTTAATTGATCTCAGTGTTTTGTTTTTGTAAGATCCTTAGTTGTTCTCTGGCAAGTTGCATTCTGAAGAGCTCTGGTTTTCCGCTCTGTTCAGCACCGAGAGGAGGAAGAAGTCACTGTTGCCAAATTAGATGTTTCCTAAGTTACTTATTTGATCCAGTGCCAGGCGGGGCCTATTCTGCACAATCTGGACCGGGTTGAGTTAACCCAGTGGGCAGGCGCCAAGACTCATTTTGTCCGCTCATCCAGCGGGTCAGACCAACTCAGACCGAGTCAACCCGGTCTGGGTCAACTCAGTTAGTCAACTCAAACATGGCCCACTTATTTTTTGCCTCGGTATATGTGTCCAAGTTTTATACATATTTATGCCGCGACTTGGTACTTTTCTCTGGTTGGATTATTATTTTGAAATATTGACAGCTTATTCCTTGGTCAGTATATTATTTGGTACAAATACTTGCATTGGATTATTTCATGGGTCATTTTACAAGGATTATTTTGTTTCGTGTTATATGAGCCAAGGCCCATTTCATCTGTTGTTATTGTATCTCTTTGGACGAGACATTATTATTGAAGAAGAAGTGGCCTCAGTATCAATGGACCCACTACCCCCTTTAATTGGCATTTATTACTCCTACCACTTGAGAGTCGATATTTAGGGTTTAGACACTATGATGGAGGAGTTTTATTACACTTTTGAGCATTGTGTATAAACCCACTACCTACAGAAGATAGGAGTGTGCCCTACATCCAACATGGAATAAGACTGGAGTATGGAGTAATGTCATATGGCTTGGACTGATTTTACTCTCACTTATCTTATGTCAGCTGAGCCTAATGGAAGTGACCACCAATGTGAGGGGGAGTCTTGGCAGATGGGAGGATTGCCATTTTATACAAAAATATTTTATACACCATTTGCAGCAAGGTGGGAGTTCATGATGTTCTCTCACCCCCAGCTTGAGGGGGAGTATAGGAAGATGGGCTCAAGCCCATAGGACCAAAGAAGGCCCACATATCCAAGTGTGTTGGAAGATGGGCCCAAGCCCATAAGACCAAGGAAGACCCACACCTCCAAGAGATGTGGAAGATGGGCCCTAAGTCCACATATCAACGAGAAGGCCCACAGGCCCATACAATGATGGCAAAAAGGTAAAAAAAGAGTAATCTAATAGAGATGGCACATATGTAATTAGTTTAAGTTTCAGGGGTATTATTGTAATAATATAGTTTGATTAATCTATAAATTGAGCTTCAGGAGAAGGGTTAGGAACATCAAGTCCATAACCTCTTCTTCCTTTGGTTTTCTCCCAATGGGTGCCTTTCTCTTTTTCTCCATGAGCTAAATCCATGGAGTCCTGAAAATCAACAATAATTACAATTTTTCCCTAGCCTATCAATGAAATAAATATGAACTCAATAATTTAGACTAATTACAAGACTACTTTTAGCAGACCATGTATATTTGTAACATAATATTTTTTTGTCTACAAAGACTAATAACACCCTTAGTAACACACTTTTAAGCTACACATTTTGTTACCATCAAAATAATGGAGACCAATATGATTTTAGTTCTTGGCTTAACAGTTTGGTTGTCCCTAAATTGTAATTTTTCTTTTTTCTTTTGTAATGTAAATGTATTAGAGTAGAAAAGATCAAATAAATAGATTAAATTGCTAATTTAATGATTTTACAATGTAAGGAATCTATGCTATTTGTATTGTAATGTCAACTTGTTGAGACGTAGACTTGTACATCCCTTGTAAAGCAAGAATTCGTTACAATCATTAGACTCACTTATATGAGCTTATTGAAAGTTTTTAATCTCTTTGTATGCCTAAGCTAGTTCACATAGTAGTTGCAAGTCTTGGTAAGGGCAATTATTATAGTTTGACCATTGATGTCTTTTAATTGTAGATGTTGTTTGGCTTATATAGTAAATTGAACTCTAAGGTGAAAACACCTTGGGAGTGGTGTAACAACC
Source organism: Aristolochia californica (assembly GCF_029961685.1). Classification (NCBI taxonomy): domain Eukaryota; kingdom Viridiplantae; phylum Streptophyta; class Magnoliopsida; order Piperales; family Aristolochiaceae; genus Aristolochia; species Aristolochia californica. The sequence continues at coordinate 33,094,490 of NW_027181881.1, read as the reverse complement.
TAAGTTTGACTTCTGAACCACTATAAATTCGTTATGTGGTCATCGTGCATGGATATCTATAGAGCTTGATTTTAATTGTTGAATCATTTGTAATAGAATTGCCTTTTTATAAGTAAATCCCAAAACCCGTCCACCCCCCCCCCCCCCCCCAAAAAAAAAAAAAATTAGTTTACTATTGTGGATCTTAATATTTTTTAGAAGATGGGCTCAAGGCCACAAGTCCAAGGTAGGGAAGCCCACATGTCTAAGTGATGGCATATGGGTAATATAGGATGTTTCTCGTAAAGATGGCATGAAGGTGTGAATACTTGTCCTTTCTATGTCTCTTCTTTTATAAAGTTGTAACCCTAAGGGCATTGTAGAAGTTATATATAAAGGCATTGGTTACAGCATTGAAGCTCTCTCCTCCTTTCTCCAAAATTCGTCCAGCCTCCCTCCTTCCCTTGGTCGGCGCACCTCTCCTTCCTCCTAGCTCTCTCCCTTTTGTAGTTGATCCCTTTTTCCTCTCTTCTCCTTCCTCTTCTTCTTCTCGATTGATCTTAGTCCTCTACATGGGATCCTAAATTCTACATGGTATCAGAACAAGGAGCTTAGGATCCCCCTTGATGAAGTATACAAGAAAATATTTATGAAGATCTATACAAGAACTTAATCATGAAAGGAGTCTAACCATGGAGATAAGTCAATTCTAGTCATTATTTACATATTCTCCTTCTATAAGTTGAGGTCTTGATTTCTGATTTACATCAAGACAAAATGATCTTCATACGAGAAGTTATGAAGATTAAGCTCTTGTGATGTTATAATCTTGATCGTCTAGTAGCTAAATTGCAATCTTGATTAAGATTGGTTGTTGCTATTGTTTCATCAAGATTGATGTCTTGATGAAAATGATTTGCCATTTGGTTACCTACATGTAACTTGGATCAATTTTCTATGAGTTGTAATTCCAGCACATGTTGATATAAGTTCTCTCACACTTGATTCTATTCATGGGGTCTTTTTATTTTGCTGGATAATCGTCATAAGGTTCAAATTCTAGCGTCAACTTGTCTCTATTATTCTGCTGCCCCTTCTACGTCCTTGAACTCCAACACTTGTTTCTTTCAAGTTGGATTGTTCTCATGAGTTAAGGAGTTATAAACTTGTTACTAAGGATCTCAAAAGAAGATTGTGATTCTTAAGTGTTTGACCACAGTTTTTTTGAGTTTGGATTAAGGCATAAGGGTTCAAATCTATCCTCTTTTTTAAAGAATATAAGAAGAATTGATTGATGTTGAGGACTCAATAGCTAACCGAGTCATCCAAAGGAGGCACATTGAGTCACTGAGTTAATTTCTTTATTTCCATATTGTTTTAAATTCGTTTTTAAGCATTATTTTAAGTTAAATTGTGGCAGGGGCAAAATTGTAAATTTAAACCATAAAACTATGTTGGCATCAACCCTGCTTAGAGGGGGAGGAAAATAAGAAAAGGAAAGTCTTGAATTAGGTTAAATAAGGTTTCGAGTTCTCCTTTACGAGCTCTAGGGTTTGGAGGTCTCCTTGACGAGCTCTAGCTCCAGGTTCCCTCTTGAATCTGAGTTTCTTTCTTCTCTCTTTGATTTTATGTTTTACCTTGCCCTTTATAGAAAACAAGGAGGGTTTCTTCCTCTTTTCCGAGATCAACAAGAGGCGTTTTTAGCCTCTAATCATTTCACAGCAGCAAGAGTGGATCTCTCTCTCTTTTCCAAGCAAAGGTAGAGGCTTTCCAACCCCTATACGGAGAGCAGCAAAGGCCAGAGGTTCTTCAACCTCTAAGCCAGCAAGCAGCAAGGTTAGGAACTCCCAACCTCCAATCCGTGGACTGTCCAAGTTAGAGGTTTTTCAGCCCCTAATCTGGATAGTAGTAGGAAGGGTCCTAACCCCTCTCAACCGTGAGCATAAAGGGGTCACTCCCCTCTAATCCGAGCAGCATCAAGGGCTTCCCAACCCCTTTACGGAGAACAGTAGCCTAGCTACAAAAAGAAGGCTCTTTTCCTCCTAACCGAGAGCAGAAGGTCTCTTACAACACTGGATTTACCAATGTGGTATCAAAGCAAGGTAACATGGGGGATACATCCAGCAATGAAGAACTGAGAAGCATAATCCAAGAAGTGCAGGATGCACAAGAAGAACAATGAGAGCAGCTACGACAACTTCCTGGCAATTAACTTGTAACTACAACAACTCTCTAGCATGATGTCTAATATCATGGAAGAGAGACACACTACCCAAAACCCAAGGGGGAGAAATAATTTCCACAGCCGAAGGAAGGAGCAGTTTGTTGGGCGCACCGCAGGGTGGAGGCACAATACCCAGGTATACAAAATTGGATTTTTCTACATTTATTAGGTTAGTCAATCCCTTAATTTGGTTGCATAGATGTGAGAATTTTTTTTCAAATCAAGGGACTGATGAGTTTGACAAGGTGGGACTAGTCGCCTTCCACAAGCTAGATGAGGTACAACTATTGTTTCATCAAGTGGAACTAGAAAGATTAGTGCTGGATTGAGAGGAATTCAAAGAGTTATGCACAATTAGATTTAGCCCTCCAGCCCACAGCAACCCCTTGGGAGATTTGGTGTTGTTGAGACAAACGGTGTTGATTGAACTGTATAAAAAATAGTTCCAAGAAATATTGGCTCGAGCTGGCTGAGTGGCGCGAGTCAACCAACAGGTCAACTTATTTACAACAGGCCTCAATGAATCTCTGAGGTTAGAGATGGAACTTCACTCACCTTCAGATTTGGCTCGTGCAATGGAACAAAGGCAACAACTTCAACATCAAAGACCAGTTTGGCAAGGGGACCAGAATACTTCCATGCATTGGAAAGGGAGGCGAAATACTTCCCCTCAGGTGGCACATCCAGCATTACCTCTGCCCAAAAATAATCTGATAACTACTCCAGCAGCTTATACACAACCTAGTAATCCACCAGCTCAGTATATTAGAAAATTAACAAGTTTTATGATGGCGGAATGGAGGTCCTAGAATCTGTGCTACAACTGTGATGAACCATATAGGGCAGGCCACCAATGTAAACGCATGTTCAGGCTAGAAGTAGAGGAAATCGAAGAAATAGACTACAGTGATGGTCCTATTGAGGAGGACCCACCAAAAATCTCTTTGAATGCCATTACTAGGCAGAAATCTGCCAAAACTATGCAAGTCAGAGTTCAAGTTTAACAGCTACTCAGCATCTTCAACTGCAGATCCATCTACACCCAATAGCCACGGTTTCAGTGGCCAATGGGGAGAAAGTCCCTTTCTATGGGATCAACAAAGCGGTAAAATTCTCAATTGGTAAGACTTTATTTGAATCGGAATTTTTGTCATACCCTTGGCAGGATTTGATATGGTATTAAGCATTAAATGGTTACAAACATGGGAACTGATATTGTGGGACTTCTCTGTTTTAACTATGAGTTTTACAATGGGCGGACGCCAAGTGCAATTATAGGGCAGTCAAGTGAACAAGCCCCACAACCTTAATACCACCACACATAGAACCAACTAGACAGCACTATGGAAAAACTCCTCGACAAATTGTCGGACCTCTTCCACGAGCCTTCAGGATTGCCTCCCTTGAGGCACTGTGTTATGCACACAATAATATTATTATTTTAATTATTTTTCTTTAATTTACTTTATTTTATTTCAGTTTTAGGCCACATGGGTATTTTTGGAATATTTTATTTATAGGGGTATATTTAGAATATTTTATTTATAGGGGTATTTTTGTAATATTTTATATTAAACCCTAATAGGTTGAACCATATTTAAGGGGTAAGAGTAATGAGAAAGATAAGAATTGAGAATTAGGTTAAATCTAGTGTAAACTGTCTTAGAGTTCTCCTCAACGAGCTCTAGGGTTTTCAAGCTTCGTTTTGGTTTGATCTTTGTTCTCCATCTCTCCCTACAATTCCACCATGTCTTTCTACAATTCCCCATGGCCGAACCGAAAAGTCAACAACGAATCCTTGTGTCAGATCTAGGACTGTAACAACTGGTATCACAACAAGAACACATTAATATCAGAGCAGGGTTCCACGACAGAGATCAGCGAAAGTGAATTACTGGAGTGGTTGGAGTAGATTCTCAGAGGTCAGGAGAGAGTTCAGGAGAGCTTCAATAGAAGGATGGACAGCTTAATAATTGGTCTTAGGACCGGAAGGAACACAAATCCGGAACAAAGAGGAGAGGACCTCGATGCCGCCGTAGGAACCAAGATCAAGCCAAAAGGAAGCTTAAAAACCCTAGAGCTCGTTGAGGAGAACTCTAAGCCTGTTTACACTAGATTTAACCTAATTCTCAATGCTTGTCTTTCTCATTCCTCTTACCCCTTAAATAGGGTTCACCCTATTAGGGTTTAATATAAAATATAACAAAAATACCCCTGTAAATAAAATACTCTAAAAATACCCCTATAAATAAAATATTCCAAAAATACCCCTATGGCCTAAAACTGAAATAAAATAAAGTAAATTAAAGAAAAATAATTAAAATAATAATTTTATTATGTGCAGAACACATTGTGACTATGGAATCTGTTTAAAACCAAGTTCCGATGTGGTGGTGGTTAGGCCGTACCGGTATCCACACCTCTAGAAGGATGAAATCGAACGGCAATGCAAGTCTATGCTGCAATTGTTTGTGAAGAAACATGATAGCACATGGAGATTTTGTGTCGATTATAGGGAATTAAATTCCCAAATTGTGAAGGATAAATTTCCTATACCGATCGTGGAGGAGCTCTTGGATGAATTACATGGTTCATTGGTCTTCACCAAATTGGACTTGTGCTCAGGATATCATCAGATTCGTATGCACTCATCCGATATTGAGAAGACTACCTTCCACACACATCACAACCATTTTGAATTTGTGGTCATGTCGTTTGGGTTATAAAATGCCCCATCCATTTTTTAGACGTTGATGAATGAGATATTCCGCAACTATCCATTTTTCTAGAAGCCGTATTGATCTGCTCCGTAAATTCGGTTAGAGCTTGATTAGCTACCTGGATTGATTTTCTCTATTCGTCATGATCTCTAGTTTTTCGGCGCCATGGGAAGAAGACACTGTTGGAAATTTTAATTTTCCTAAGTTAGGAAAAAATTAATGTGGCGCCAATTCAGCGCCTGACGCAACCTGAAGGTAGTTACTGGTTTTGTTCCTGACCGAGTCAACTCGGATCAACTCAAACCGAGTCAACCCAGTCTGGGTCAAATCAGTGAGTCAACTCAGCCATGGCCACTTATATTTTTTGCCTCGTTATTCATGTCTGGATCCCGAGTTCTATGCTGATTCCTCCCACAACTCGGCTATATTGGTCTATTATTTGACTCGGTTCAATTCGGTTCTCGGTCTTCGGCTGAATTATTATCTTGGATTATTATTCGGATTTGGTGCAACTTCCTTATTTACTGATGGACTCGTTGCAGACTATTTCATGTGTCCTTATTATTTGTAAGGACCTCTATTATTTACCGATTATCCGGTACTATACAACTGTACATATGGTGCATGCTATCTGGGCATTGGCCCATTTCTGCTGCTGCTATTGTGTCTCTTTGATTGAGACATTATTTCTGAAGAATAACTCCTCGATTGCTTGCCTTGGTTCATTATTTGCTGACTGTCATTGGCATTGGTTCGTTTGATGCAAATTTTGAATTTCTTAGAAAAATAAATCACATGGTGGCCCTAGCATTGTATATTCCTCTTTACTCATTACCCATTTCCCTTTGGCAGTCTTTCTCCTACCATCCTTTATTTAACTCTCACTTACCCTTATTGGCCAACCTTTTTAAAGCATTGCTTTGATTGTCCCTTTTATTCATACGGGTGTTTTAAGTCCATTGAGTCTTTTTATTGGTACCCGTGGGTCTTTTATCTCCATCTTGTGAATGACAGGCATTACCCACTTTAGTGATTATCATCTCCATATTCATTTGAAATCCTTCGAGTTTGGTTTTGACTTATGTTTTATCACCCATTTTTACTTTTTGAGAGTTTGTGTCCAATTTCGTACTTATCCTTGGGACACCGTGATGGAGGAGATTATTATTACATTTATGTTATTTGGTTCAAGCTGGGATCACTGCCATTACCTCCCAGCTTGAGGGGGCGTGTTGGAATATATGATGTAATTAGGGTGGCACTAATGTAATTAGTTTATGTTTTCTGTCTCTTCTTCACTCTTATTAGGGTGAAGGGTATACTTGTAATATTGGTAGTTATGATATCTATAAATATACCTTATGGGGGATGGTTTGGATTAAGTCCATACCTCTTTTTCCTCTTGTGTTCTCTTAATGATACCTCTCCCTTTTTCTCCATGAACTAAATCCATGGAGTCCTTAAAATCAACATGTGGCTACGCCTCCAACCATACATACAGCACTCCATTGCAGGACACTAGTGCCATAAACTCTCACCAAAGTACTTTGGCCCTTTCCCCATTATTCGGCATGTGGGACTAGTGGTTTATCAGCTACAACTCCCAGCCACGGCCAAGCTGCATGATGTGTTTCATGTATCCCTACTGAAACCCTGTCAGGGCTCACCACCCTAAACCCTGACCACTCCGTTCCTTCCTCAATTGGACAACGAATGGGTCATCCTTACCCCAGCCATGGTGTTACAAGCCAAATTGGTTAATGACCAATGGGAGATTCTTATCCATTGGACAGCCACTGAACACGCCACAACTACATGGGAACAGTTTGACAACTTCAAACAGGTCTACCCAGCTTATGAGCTTGAGGACAAGCTCTTTCTCAAAGGGGAGGAGGGGGTGGAGGGGGGGAGGGGTGTGCTGATGTTGAGGACTCAATAGCTAACCGAGTCATCCAAAGGAGGCGCACTGAGTTAATTGCTTTCTTTCCATATTTTTTTAAATTCGTTTTTATGCATTATTTTAAGTTAAATTGTCGTAGGGGCATAATTGTAAAGTTTAAACCCTAAAACTGTGTTTGCGTCAACCCTACTTAGAGGGGGAAGAAAATAAGAAAAGGAAAGTCTTGAATTAGGTTAAACAGGATTTGGAGTTCTTCTTGATGAGCTCTAGGGTTCTGAGGTCTCCTTTACGAGCTCTAGGTCCAGGTTCCCTATTGAATCTGAGTTTCTTTCTTCTCTCTTTGATTTTCTGTTTTACCTTGCCCTTCTCCGAAAACAATGAGGGTTTCTTCCTCTTTTGTGAGATCAACAACAGGCTTTTTTAGCATCTAATCCATGCACAACAGCAAGAGGTTATCTCTCTCTCTTTTTCGAGAAAAGGTAGAGGCTTTCCAGCCCCTATACTGAGAGCAGCAAAGGTCATAGGTTCTTCAGCCTCTAAACCAACAATCAACAAGGTTAGGAACTCCTAACCTCCAATCCGTGGATTGTCCAAGTTAGAGGCTTTTCAGTCCCTAATTCGAAAAGTGTTAATCACCTAGCTAATACTACCCAAAAGACTGGCTTGTTAGGAGAAGAAGGCAATAGGTACTTAACCCCAGGACCATAACATCACACCCCACCTTCGCGAGCCGACATCCACGGTGGCTTAACACTTAGCAACAGGGGACGGGTCAGGATCCCATAATCCCTTACGCCCACCGCATTCAGGTCACACGACACCTGCGCCGGGGAACTCCCCTTGGGGATTCGAACTCACGACGTGGGAGCCTGCTCTGATACCAAATGTTAAGCACTTATCCAATACTACCCAAAAACCGGCCTGTTAGGAGCAGAAGGCATACGAACTTAACCTCAGGATCATAACAAACAGTAGCAAGAAGGGTCCTAACCCCTCTCAGTCGTGAGCAGCAAGAGGCCATTCCCTTCTAATCAGAGCAGTAGCAAGGGCTTCCCAACCCCCTTATCGAGAACAGCAGCCTAGCTGCAAAAAGGAGGCTCTTTGCCTCCCAACCGAGAGCAGCAGCTCTCATACAACTCTAGATTTACCAATCCCACGCCGAGTTACTCGATCCGTGACAAGGGACCATAAAAATTGATTTGTGGATGATGTCTCCACTTGACATAAGCACAAATTCTTTGATGATTTAGTGCCTATTCTTGTGGCAAAAATTCTATATCTCTTTTTGTAAGTGCCTGATTTGGTCGGAGGATCTCCAAGTTGCATTAGTGGATTTTTTTTATAGAAGCCCGTTACAATTGATCTTGGTGTGATTTAAGAATTTTATTTCCTTCATCATGGAGATTGGACATAAAAGTAGTAAGAGTGACATACACAAAATTACTACTATGAGGGGCCTCTTCAATTATCTTAGCTGGTCACAATCGGTACGATAGGTTTTCATTACTCATGATCTTCTTGGTCACTTAAACAAACCCTCTCCTCCAATTGATGAAGTAGATGTAGCCTACCTCAAGTATGTTAAAAATGATAATCTAGTTATTAGTTGGTTCATAAATAGCATGGAAGAACAGGTATCCAACAATGTGGTTCACTTGGAAATAGCCAAGGATATTTGGGACACATGTGCTAAGTTATTCTCTGGCACAATCTCCTTGCAAAAATTATTAGATGTCTTACAAAATATGTAGAATAATAATCAAGGGGATAATATTCATGAGTTCTTGACCCGGTTTCGGGAACTTCTTCAAGAATGGAATATCACTCAACCGTACTCAACAGATATTGTGTTTCAAGAAAGCCAACGGGAGGCCTTGGCAACAGCCATTTGCTTGACAAATATCAAGTCATATCTTGAGGTTGCTAAGACCCAACTCCTTAGCTCATCCTCACTTCCATCCTTTGATGAAATCAGTGCTACGTTGCTACAGATCCTAGGCCCATCTTCTACTACTAGCTCCCTTATTGATGCTCCATTGGCTATGTACTTCTGTAATAGGTATACATCATCCTCCAACCACGGAGGCGGCAGACATTTTAGAGGGGGTCAGACAAGAGGTGGTAAAATAGGTCCTACCTATTCACGCATTTATCCTCGCATATGCACCTATTGTGGTGGTCAGAACCACCTTGTGAAAACTATTGGAAGCTTCATGACAAGCCTAATTGGGCCACGGCTACCCCAACCTCCGTTAATGTTGATAAATGGGAAGAAAAGGTTGACTCCCAATCTGGAAAAATAACTTTTACTATTGAATATTAGGCCATGTTTTTAGAAGATGAAGTCCCTTATGCAGTCTTCCCTTCCATCGGTACCTACCGCTGCTACCACCATTGCTTCAAGTATGTTTTCTTCCACTTCCTCTTCCTCCTCTTGGATCATAGACTTTGGGGCCTCCGAACACTTGTCAGGTAACAAACACATGCTTCATTCCTTATCTCCATGTTTTCCCCATAAATTTTTTACTATTGCTAATGGTATCCAAACCAAAGTACTTGGCAAGGGTTCCTCATCTATAACATCTTCTATCCCTCTTCAAGATGCCTTATTTGTCCCTCAATTTCCTTTAAATTTGCTTTCGGTTAGCCAAATCACAAAAAAAATTGAATTGCTCTGTCACCTTCTCACCCTCTTCTTGTACATTTTAGGATCTAACTACGAAATGGGTGATTGGTGGCAGCTATGAAAAAGGGGGATTGTACTACTTCAACCTTCCTCCATTAGCTGCCTTATCATTCACTACATCTGAGGCACAACTTTGGCAAAACCGGCTTGGCCATCTTTCTACACCTTCCCTTCGTCATTTACTTCCTTAGTTAAAATCCTTTCTACTTTCAATTGTGAGGTTTGTCAATTAAGTGAACATCATAGGAGTACATATTTGTTGGAAGATAGGCCCAAGCCCACACGACCAAGGAAGGCCCACAAGATTGGCCCAAGCACATAAGAAGTAGGACCCACCATGATTACAACGAGTTGTCATCCTTATCACATAAGTTGGAAGATCAAGAAGGACTCACAAAGGCATCTTTATCTTCTGGTCACGTCCCAGAAGAATTCTAGTTTGCGTTATGTTTGTCTTTTACCTATATTGAGTTATTTAACTATGCTAGGACTTATCTTTAAGTGTTAGAGGTTGGGTGTAATTGGGACTTTAAAGAATGATCTAAAATACTTACTATCTTTAAAACTTTTCGTGCTAGGGTGTTAACTCAATTTGGCAAAAAAATTCAAATCCTTAGATTTGATAATGGTAAGGAATACTTGTCTAGTGAGTTCCAATCATTTTGTGAGGGTAATGGGCTTATCCATCAAACATCATGTGAATATACCCCTCAACAGAATGGTGTTGCTGAAAGAATGAATCGTCATCTTCTTGAAGTTGCTCAGGGCCTCCTCTACTCCATAAAGGTACCTTACTTTTATTAGCCTCATGCTATACTTACGACCTATTTTCTTATCAATAGGTTACCTTCATCTGTTCTTAGTCATAAAACTCCTTACTCTGTATTATTTCCTGGTGAAGACCCATTTTCTCTTCCCCCTCAAGGTTTTTAGATGTACATGCTTTGTCCATGTCACGTCTCCAAAAAAGAATAAACTTGTTCCTCGTTCTATGAAGTGTATTTTCTTGAGGTACTCTCACACCCAAAAAGGGTATGTCTGTTACAATCCTATCCTTCGCAGGATGTTTGTATCTCGGAATGTGACCTTCTTTGAGGACACCTCATTCTACTCCTCGAATGATGCTCTTCTAGGTTTGTCATTTCCTCCTTTCACTCCTTGTCCACTTGTGCCCTTCAATGTCGATATTACTCAACCCCCTAATGCACCGGCCGACACCTCACCTGTGGAGTTTTCTGATCCACCTGAGGTAAGTCCATCCCCTCCTATCTTTGGTCCAGAATTTGATACTCAGACTATTTTTTTAAGAAAGGAACGGCATTCATGTACTACTTCTCACTCTATATCCAACTTTTATGTCTCACCATCGTTTGTCTTCCGCTTGCTCTCAGTTCCTTGCTTTTCTTTCTTCTACTTCAATTCCGCAATCCTATCATGCGGCCCTACTGCATCCAAGATGGAAGCAGCTATGGATGAGGAAATGCATGCCTTATAAGAGAATCAAACCAAGCACTTAGCACCGCTCCCAAAAGGGAAAAAACCAGTTTATTGTAAATGGGCTTTTTTGGTTAAACATAACCCGGATGGGTTCGTTGCTCATCTTAAAACTCAACTCATTGCTAAAGGATATACTCAGTGTTATGGGGTGGATTATGAAGAGACCTTTTCTTTTGTTGCCAAGTTAAAATCGGTACCTATTGTTGAGGACTCAATAGGTAATCAAGTCATCCAAAGGAGGTGCCACTGACTCCCTGAGTTAATTGCTTTTAGTTTCATATTTTATATTGGTTTTACTTTATATTTTTCATTAATTGTATAAGTCATGATGTTGTAGGGGCAAAAATGTAATTTTTAAACCCCCAAAACTCTATTGACGTCAACCCTACTTAGAGGGAAGAGGAATGAAGGAAAAGACAAGTTTGATTTTAGGTTAAACAAGGTTAAGAGTTCTCCTTGACGAGCTCTAGGGTTTGGAATTCTCCTTGACAAAGTCTAGGTCTAGGTTTCCTCTTGAATCTGATTTCTCTCCTACCCTTTTTTATCTCTCTTGTTCTCTAAACCCTTACCGAGAAAAAAGAGGTTCCTAATCTTCTTTTCCGTGAACAGAAAGAGGTTTCTCAACCTCTCTTTCCATGAATAGCAAGAGGTTTCTCAACCTCTCTTCCGTAAGCAGCAAGGGAACCATTAATCTCTTTTCGGAATTCAATAAGAGGTTCCTATACCTCTTACCGAGAGGAGCAGCACCTACCAGTGCTGAATTCGTTCTTCAAATTCTGGATTCACCAATCCCACATCGAGTTACTAGATCTATGTCATGGGACCATAACAACATGGTATCAGAGCAAGGTAACACTGGGTATCCCAGCAATGGTGAGTTAAAAGAGTTGATGATCAGAGGGTAGAATGTGCAAGCAGCGACATAGGCAGAGAATGAGAGAAGGTTTGTTGTAATCATGCAGAAGTTGGAACAAATCTAAAATATAAATCTCAAGATCTATAGACTCTTTGGTATGATGCAAAATATTACAGCTGGAAGGAACTCAACCCCAGAAAAAAGAGGAGAGGACAACTCGCACAGCAGAGGGAGGGGCCAGTTTGCAGGGCGCACTGGTTTCCCTGAGCAAACTGGATATTTCAACAAGGGTGGAGGCACCGTACCCAGGTATACAAATTTGATTTTCTACTTTTAATGGGTCAGACGACCCCTTGATTTGGTTACATAGGTGCGGAAAAAAATTTCTCCATCAAAGAACAACATAAATGGATAAGGTGGGATTGGCTGCCTTCCACATGCTCGATGAAGCACAACTTTCGTTTCATCAAGTCGAGCAGGACAGATTGGGGTTAGATTGGGAAGTGTTCAAAGAATTATGCACTATACGGTTCGACCTCCAGCACACAGTAACCTGTTGGGGGATTTGGTGTTGTTATGACATATGGGGCCAATGGAACTATATCAAAAACAGTTCCAAGAAAAATTGTCCCGAGCCAGCCGGATGGTTCGCGTAGACCAGCAGGTCAATTTATTTACTGGTAGCCTTAATGAGTCCTTAAGGTTAGAGGTGGAGCTCCACGCACCTGCTGATTTGGCTCGGGCACTGGAAACAAGACAAAGAGTACAAAATCAGAGGACAACTTGGCAAGGGGATCAGAACACTTCCACTACTTGGCAAGGGAGGTGCAACAATTCACCTCAGATAACTATTCCAGCAGTGCAACTGGCCAGAAATAATCAAATTACTACTCTTGCAGCAGATACACGCCCCAGCAACCCACCAGCCCACTATACCTAAAAATTAACAAGTTTGGAGATGGTTGACTTCAGGGCAAAGAACTTGTGATGAACCATACAGGGTAGGCCATCAGTGTAAATGGTTGTTCAGGCTAGAAGTCAATGACGTAACAAAACCATAATAGAGTGATGATACTACAGAGGAGGATGCACCAAAAATCTCTCTGAACACCATTACCGACCAGAAATCAGCCAAAACTATGCAAGTCTGGGCTAGGGTGATGGACCAGGAACTTGTCAGCCTCGTGGATACATGAAGTACACAAAATTTTCTCAATTAAACAACTGCACAACACCTTCAACGGCAGATCCTTCCCCACCCAACAGCCACAGTTTTGGTTGTCTATGGGAGAGAAAGTTCCTAGCTATGGCATCAGCAAAGCAGTACAATTTTCAATCGGTACAACTTTCGTTCATATAGATTTTTTTGTCATACCTTTAGCTGGGTTCGATATGGTATAGGATATTAAATGGTTGCAAACCTTGGGCCTCATTTTATGGGACTTCTTTTCTTTAACTATGAGTTTTGCAATAAGCAGATACCAAGTGTTGTTACAGGGCAATCAAGTTGACAAGCCACATTACATTTATACACTCCACAAACAGGACCATCTGGACAGCACTTTAGACAAACTCATAGAATAATTCTTGGACTTGTTCCAAGAGCCTTCAGGAATGCCTCCTTTGAGGCATTGTGACCATTGGATCTATTTAAAATCTGGCTCAGATGAGGTGGTGGTCAGACCATACCGGTATCCACACCTCCAGAAAGATGAAATAGAAATACAGTACAAAGCAATGCTGCAACAGAGCCTTATTTGCAACAGTCATTCCCCATTTTCTTCACCAGTCCTCCTCTTAAAGAAACATGATGGTACATCGAGATTTTGTGTCGATTATAGGGATTTGAATGCCTAAACTGTAAAGATAAGTTCCATATTTATGTGGTGGAGGAGCTCCTAGAAGAATTACATGGTTCATGGGTATTCACCAAATTGGACTTGCATTACGGATATCATTAGCTTCGTATGCACCCAGCCGACATCGAGAAAACTGCCTTCTGCACTCATCACGTCCATTTTGAATTTTTTGTCATGTCATTTGGGTTATCAAATGCCCCATCCACTTTTCAGGCGTTAATGAACGAGGTATTCCGAAACTATCTCCACAAATTTGTACATGTTTTTTTATGATATACTCATTTACAGCAAGTTCGACGATCAGCATTTAGATGATTTACGGTTAGTATTTCAATTGTTACACATGCACCAGTTATATTTAAATAAATCTAAATGCTTTTTTACGAAGTCACATGTAGCCTATTTCGGCCATATTATTTCTCATGAAGGGGTCGCAGTTGATTCCAAGAAGATTCAAGCCATTTTCGATTGGCCACAACCTACGAATAACTCCGCTTGGAGAGGGTTTTTGGGATTAGCTGGATACTACAAAAAGTTCATAAAAAATTATGGGCCATTAGCAGCACCATTGACAAGCCTCCTCAAGAAAAAAAAAATTATTTGGAATGACCAGGCCACACAATCTTTCACAGATCTCAAAATAGCTCTTGCATCCGCACCAGTTCTGCAACACCCAAAGTCTAAGGAATTATTTGTGGTCGAGTGCGACGTGTCCGGTGGGGGCATTGGGGCCGTCCTACAGCAGCACTTCTGTTATGGTCCTGGGGTTAAGTACCTATGTCTTCCGCTCCTAACAGGCTGGTCTTTTGGGTAGTATTGGTTAGGTACGTTATATTTGGTATCAGAGCGGGTTCCACGTCGCGAGTTCGAATCACCGAAGGGAGTTCCCCGGCACGGGTGATCACAAACCCCGGACACAGCGGCCGTAAGGGATTATGGGATCCCGACCTGGCTCCCGTCGCTAAGTGTTAAGCCGTCATGGATGTTGGCTAACAAAGGTGAGGTGTACTGCTATGGTCCTAGGGTTAAGTACCTATGTCTTCGCTCCTAACAGGCCGGTCTTTTGGGTTGTATTGGTTAGGTGTTTAACAATTTCCATCCTATTGCATATTTCTACAAGCAATTGGCAGCATGGCATCACAAATTGGCAGCATATGAACGCGAATTCATAGGTTTGGCCAAGGTTGTCCAACACTAACAACCTTACTTAAGGGGTCGTGCATTTCTCATTCGCACTGATCATTAAAGTCTTAAATATTTGCTTGAGCAGCACCTCACTAATTCTCCCCAAAAACACTGGATTAATAAATTGATGGGGTTCAACTTTTTAGTGGAGTACTGCGTCGGGCGGTTAAACAAGGCGGCAGATGCCTTGTCATGACGTTTGGAGAATCAGCAACTCATTTATGCCATCAGCCAACCTCGTTTTCTTCTCTTAGACTTGATTAAGGAGAAAAATACCAGCAATCAGGTCCTCCAAGAGTTGCACACAAAAATTAAAGAGGGGGCAATGGACTCTAGGTGGTCAATTCAGGATTCTCTTATTTGCTATAAATTGCGCTTATATATACCACACACTTTCGAGTTGGTTTCAGCAATCCTCTCTGCCTACCATGACAACACTCATGAAGGCATCCAAAAAACCTTGAATCGCATTCGAGCAGATTTCTATTCGTAGGCCATGAAGACAACCATTGCAGGATATGTCACAGCATGCCCAGTTTGTCTACACAACAAGGCTGAACACTTGAGTCCAGCAGGTCTTCTTCAACCTCTCGCACTCCCTACCGAAGTCTGGGCCGATATTTCTACGGACTTCATTGATGGTCTTCCCTAGACATCTGTAAATTGGTATTATTTGTGGTGGTCGATAGGTTCTCCAAGTATGCACATTTTATTCCTATGGCACACCCATATACAGCATCTTGAGTGGCACAGACCTTCCTAGAGCATATTGTTTGCTTGCATGGCATTCCAAAATCTATTATTAGTGATCGGGACGCGGTCTTTACCAACACTTTTTGGTAAGAGGTCCATTTAACTTTTCTACGAAAATTTTAAAATATTTCTTGTAATTTTCTAATATGTCACTAATAGTAATAGGATTTTATTTAAAGTTTTTTTTGGAAATATGTATCATGGGAAAAATATTTCTATTTTTTCCTAGAATATAAGTTTCAACTAGGGGCACTAAGGAGGTCATAGTAAATTTATAGCCAGATTCAAAAATTACAAAAAAAGCTAAACAACATTTGGAGTAAAAAAGATTAATATTGGTGTGTTTTAATCCATTATTGAAATTCAATCATGAACCTCCTCTATCATTATTTTTTTAAAATGTATGCATAATTTTATATATAATTTATTTGACATATATTTTATATAGAGTATTAAATGTAGGTTAAGCTCAAACTTGGTAGAGCTCAAGCTTGAACTCGGTTAAAATTATCAGGCTCGAGTTTGATTACAATTTTAGGTCCGAGGCTAGAGTCGGCTTAAGCTCGAGTTCAAAATATTTAAATCAAACTCGGCTTGAACAAGGTTCGGACTCAGCTGGATTCGATGCCATCTTATGCCCAATTTTAAGTAGAAGTCATTCCCAATTTTATGTAAAATGTATGCATAATTTTATATACACTTTATTTGACAAATATTTTTTGAAAAGTTTTAAATGTATGTTGGAGCTCGATGCGGCTCGAACTCGGTTAAAATTATTAGGCTCGAGCTCGATAACAATTTTAAGCTCGAGCCTAGGCTCGGCTCAAGCTTGAGTTCAAAATATTTAAATCAAGCTCAACTCGAACATAGGCAGGTTCGGGCTCGGCTCGGCTCGATGCCACCCTACGTTCAACCACCTGGTTATGTGGTTGAGGGGGAGTCTGTATGCTGGTTGCCAAAGTCCTTATATGGGCTCAAATAGTCCCCTCAGGCCTGGTTTGAAAATTTTAACCAAGCACTACTACGGTTTGGTTTACGAAGTTGCACGGTGCATCATTCGGTATACTTTAAAGATACCTCAAAAGGAAAAATATTATTGGTTGTATATGTTGATGACATTCTCTTAACCGGCGATGATGCACATAGCATACAAGAGGTAAAAAATATGATATGTCAGGAATTCAAACCTAAAGATCTGGGACTGGTTAATTATTTTTTGGGCATAGAAGTTCTTCAATCCAAACATGGGATAATATTGTCTCAACTGAAGTATGTTTTAGACCTCCTCAAAGAAACAGGAATGAAGGAGTGCCAACCAGTTGACACACCTATGGATACGAATGTAAAATTATGTGCAATGACAGGAGAAGATATTGATATTGGTAAATATAAAAGACTTGTGGGAAAACTAATCTACCTCACAGTAACTAGACCAGACATATCATATATGTAAGCGTGGTGAGTCAGTACATGCATAAACCACAACTTACCCACTAGCAGGCCATGCAGAGAATATCACAATACTTAAAATGAGCTCTGGGAAGAGGATTACTTTATAAAAAAACATGGCCACTTTAACATAGAAGATTTCTCGAACACAGATTGGGCTGGATCACCTGATGATTGGAAGTCTATGTCTCGATATTGCACTCTTGTTGGAGGGAACTTGGTTACATGGATAAGTAAGAAGCAAAATGTGGTTGCAAGATCTAGCACCGAAGCATAATACAGAGTTGTGGCCCACACTAGAACTCCTATGGATCAGGACCCTTCTTAGCGAATTAGGATTTTATAATGGAGGTCCCATGAATCTACACTATGATAACAAATTAGTCGTTCATATTACTTCAAACCTAGTCTTCCATGAAAGGACTAGACACATTGAGGTGGATTTCCACTTTATATGGGAAAAATTTCAAGCAGGTATAATCTCCCTCAAACAAGTTTCATCACAAGAGAAAGTAACAGATATCCTCACCAAACCAGTTACATCTAAAATCCTATCCTTTATATGTTGCAAACTGGGTATCTATGATGTTTTTCTCTTCCAACTTGTGGGGGAGTGTTAGACGATGGGCTCAAGCCACAAATCCAAGGCCAGGAAGCCCTCACGTCTAAGTGATGGCATATGGGTAATAGAGGATGTTTCTCAAAACGAGCCGGCTTGGTGCCGGCTCGGTTCGATTCGGTATCTCTCGAGCTCGAGCCGAGCTCCAGTTCAGGAATCGGCTCGTTTAAATTAACGAGCCGAGCTCGAATGAATCCAAGTTCGACTCGACAACTCGCGAGCCAGCTCGTTAATGAGCTGACTCGAGAGCAGGAGTGGGGGAGCGGCAGTGGCAGTGAGAGCAAGAGTGAGGGGAGGAAACATTCTTCCTCCCCTCATCACCGTTGAGCCCTCCCGTCCGCTGTTGTCGCCGTCTCTGTCGTCGAAAGTTTTATTTCTTCCTCCCCTCGCCTTTGCTTCTGTTTACATCATTGCCACTTCCGTCACCGTTGCATCCATTGTCGCCGTCATCCCCGACGACACCGGCATCGTAACCCCCTTCCTCCGCATCGTCCACGACAGAATACCTAAGTTTAGGGGAGAAATAATTTCTTCCCCCCCCCCCCCTCCTCCCCGCGTGCGAAGATGATTTTGTACGTGCGATTACACACGTGCAAGATCATAAAGTGAAAAAAAAAATTCCTTAAACTCTCCGTCCTCATGGCTCTTGAAGAAATTGAAATATATTTTAATAGAAATAAGTTTCTAGGGACTATTAGTGTCTCAAGTTTTTTGTAAATATTTTTCTAATTGTAAATTCTTATTAAAAAATCTTATAATTTTCTAAGTAAGATTTTCCTCTCAAGATGGGCTAGAAAATCGTATAGAAATTTTTTGAATAAGTATTTGACAATTTATGCTGTAATACTTTTAGCATGATGAAATTTTTATTGCAATTTTGTGTTTGACATTTTATTTGATTAAAAATTTATCGATAAGTATAGTAATATATTAGATTGATTATTAATTTTTATTTATTTCCCTAGAAGAGGCAATAAGAGGTCCATTTAACTTTCCTAAGAAAATTTGAAAATATTTCTTGTAATTTTCTAATAAGTCACTAATAGTAATAGGATTTTATTTAAAGTTGTTTTTGGAAATATGTATCATAAGAAAAACATTTCTAGTTTTTCTTAGAATATAAGTTTCAACCAGGGGCACTAAGGAGGCCATAGTAAATTTAAGCCAAATTCAAAAACTACAAAACAAGCTAAACAACATTTAGAGGAAAAACGATTAATATTGGTGTGTTTTAATCCATTATTGAAATTCAATCCTGAACCTCCTCTATCATTATTTTTTTAAAATGCATGCATAATTTTTTATATAATTTATTTGACATATATTTTATATAGAGTCTTAAATGTAGGTTAAGCTCGAACTCAGGTAGAGCTCGAGCTTGAACTCAATTAAAATTAGCAGGCTCGAGTTCAATTACAATTTTAAGTTTGAGGCTAGGGTCGGCTCGAGCTCAAGTTCAAAATATTTAAATCAAGCTCGACTTGAACAAGGTTCGGACTCAACTGGATTCGATGCCACCTTTATGCCCAATTTTAAGTAGAAGTCATTCCCAATTTTACTTAAAATGTATGCATAATTTTATATACAATTTATTTGACATATATTTTTTGAAAACTTTTATATGTATGCTGGAGCTCGACTCAACTCGAACTCGGTTAAAACTATTAGGCTCGAGTTTGATAACAATTTTAGGCTCGAGCCTAGGCTCTGCTCCAACTCGAGTTTGAAATATTTAAATCAAGTTCGGCTCGAACATAGGCAGGTTCCGGCTCGGCTCAGCTCGATGCCACCCCTAGGTTCAATCACCTGGTTATGTGGTTGAGGGGGAGCCTGAATGCCAGTTGCAAAAATCCTTATATGGGCTAAAACAGTCCCCTCAAGCCTGGTTTGAAAATTTTAGCCAAGCTCTACTACGGTTTGGCCGACGTTGCACGGTAGATCATTTAGTATACTTTAAAGATACCTCAAAAGGAAAAATATTATTGGTTGTATATGTTGATGACATTATCTTAACCGGCAATGATGCACATAACATACAAGAGGTAAAAAATATGATATGTCAGGAATTCAAACCTAAAGATCTGGGACTGGTTAATTATTTTTTGGGCATAAAAGTTCTTCAATACAAATATGGGATAATATCGTCTCAACAGAAGTATGTTTTAGACCTCCTCAAAGAAACAGGAATGAAGGAGTGTCGACCAGTTGACACACCTATAAATACGAATGTGCAATGACTGGAAAAGATATTGATATTGGTAAATATCAAAAACTTGTGGGAAAATTGATCTACCTCACGGTAACAAGACTAGACATATCATATATGTAAGCGCGGTGAGTCAGTACATGCATAAACCACAACTTACCCACTACCAGGCCATGGAGAAAATATTACAATACTTAAAATGAGCTCCGGGAAGAGGATTACTTTATAAAAAAACATGGCCACTTCAACATAGAAGGTTTCTCAGACCCAGATTGGGCTGGATCACCTGATGATTGGAAGTCTATGACTCGATATTGCACTCTTGTTGGAGGGAACTTGGTTACATGGAGAAGTAAGAAGCAAAATGTGGTTGCAAGATCTAGCATCGAAGCATAATACAGAGTTGTGGCCCACACAGTTAGTGAACTCCTATGGATCAGGAGCCTTCTTAACAAATTAGGATTTTATAAAGGAGGTCCCATGAATCTACACTATGATAATCAAGTAGCCGTTCATATTACTTCAAATCCAGTCTTCCATGAAAGGACTAGACACATTGAGGTGGATTGCCATTTTGTATAGGAAAAATTTCAAGCAGGTATAATCTCCCTCAAACATGTTTCATCACAAGAACAAGTAGCAGATATCCTCACTAAACCAGTTACATCTTAAATCCTATCTTTTATATGATGTTTTTCTCCTCCAACTTGTGGGGGAGTGTTAGATGATGGGATCAAGCCCACAAGTCCAAGACAAGGAAGCCCACACGTCTACGTGATGGCATATGGGTAATATAGGATGTTTCTCATAAAGATGGCATGAAGGTGTAAATACATGTCCTTTTTATGCCTCTTCTTTTATAAAGAGGTAGTCCTAATGCCATTGTAAAAGTTATAAATAAAGGCATTGGCTAAGTAAGAGGTAGAGCATTGAAGCTCTCTCCTTCTTTCTCCCAAATTAATCCAGCCTCCCTCCTTCCCTTGGTCGGCACACCTCTCCTTCCTCCTAGTCCAAGCTCTCTCCCTTTTGTAGTTGATCCCTTCTTCCTCTCTTCTCCTTCCTCTTCTTCTTCTTTGTTGATCTAAGTCCTCTACATGGGATCCTAAATTCTAAAATATTCTCAATATTAAGAAATTGAATCATCGAATTCTAAAAGGGATGTCTTGTTCACAAGTGAAACTCAATGAAAACTAGATTAAAATTTAAAAAATACCTTTATTTCCTTGTGTTGCTAAATATATCAATAAGTAACAAACAAATTTTGAAGACACAAAAGTTGCATGGAAGCTTGGAATCCCTTTCCAACTTTCTAAACCACATAGTTAAAACAACATGGTTTGCTTGATTGTTTTGTTCTATACATAGCTTCTATGTTAAAGTTTGTTCAAACAAATATTTTTCTTGAACATTTTGTTCTAGGATTTGTTTTAACAAATTGTTTTATTAGAGCATTTTAGACTTTTGTAACAGAACTTGATTGAACATGGAAACGTTTTTCTCCTAGGGCTTCTTGCTCCCTAAATTTGTTGGTTGCACACTTCTCTTCAAGGGTTTCAAGATACAAAAATTTGTTCAAAAAATTTATTTTGTTTGATGTTGAAATTTAGGATTCCATGATGTATAATCACAATAGAAGAGGATTAAATGGTGAGAAGAAGAAGAAGAAGAAGAGTTGTGGATAGAAGGTTTTAGGAGAAGAAAAGGAAGAGTGAAAAATTTGGAGAAGGAGAAATGGGTTGGAGAATTAGGGTAATGGACTTCTCCAAACCCTCCCCCCTTAAGTTGTATTTATAGATATCAAAAATACTTATATTATAAGAATACCCTGCACTCTAGTAAGAGTGAATAAGAGACAAAAATCATAAACTAATTACACCAGAGCCATCTTGATGAGATGACTCTTTAGTTACCATCATGCCACCATTGTGTAGGCCTGTGGGCCTTCTCCTTGGTTTATGGGTTTGAACACATATTCCACACACTCTGATGTGTGAGCCTTCCTTAATCGTGTGGGCTTGGGCCCATCTTCCAACACTCCCCCTCAAGCTGGGGGTGAGAGAACATCATAAACACCTTGCTTGCTGCAAATGGTTTATAATATCTACCTGTATAAATGGCAATTCACCATGTCTCCTAACACTCCCCCTCAAGTTGGTGGTCTCTTTTTTCCAAGAGATCCAGCTAGCATAATATAAAAGAGAGTAAAATCACTTCTAGACATAAGACATCGCTCCATACTCCAGTCTAATGGTCATAGTCTAAAATATTTTTCGCTTAATTTCATAGGCAGAAAAGTAGCCCTACTGTGGGGCACAGAGTCTACCCATTTTCTCAGGGTAGCTAAAAAAAAACACCTCTTGGGTGAATAATAGACTTGATTTACACTGGATATTGGGTACAATCTTATCCTCTGTAGGTAGTGGGTCTATAAGCATTGCTCAGAAGTGTAGTAATAAACTTCTTCATCACAATGTCCCTCCACAGGGCACCAAGTCTCAGATGGTATGAGTAAAAAGACCAAATAAAGGGGTTAAAGAGTAATCACTGGAAGATAATATTATGGGGCCACCATGTGCTTTATTCTTCATAAAAATAACCAATGTTGACAACAATTAGCAACCGAGAAGTCATTCTTCAATAATAGTGTCTCAATCAGAGAGACACGTTAGCAGTAGCTGAAATGGGCATGGACCCAAATAACACATACCAAATAGGCATTTATATAGTTGTGGATAACCAGTAGGTAGTAAATGTCTTTAAGAACAATAAGGACACATAAGATAATCTACAGCAAGTCCATCCTTGAGTAAGAAAGCTATGCACCAAGTAATAAGTTGAGGATAATTCAAAGTAATAATCAAGCCGGAGTCAAGCAGATAGCAAATAACAAATAGTAGCTTTGACAGTGATTATGTGTATCAAGCCGAGTAATAGACTGCCAATAATAAGTGTTGTTTGATAATCAATAAATTAAACAATCTCCAATGTACTCATCCTTCATACTTCTACTTCTATTCTCCCCCTCAAGTTGGGAGATAATGTCAATGATCCCAACTTGAAGTCAAAAAATATTTTGCAAGTTCAAGTGTTAATCTACCTCTTGTATGATCAAGTAAAAGAAAGCTAATATCAACAACTTCACTAACTCAAACATTGTAAACCAAGTAACTCAAGCCAATCCAAATATTTCAATCGTTTCTTGCCTCAAAACTTTAGGCAAGGAAACAAAATCAAATTGTTTGTAATCTTTCAAAATACCAACAAAATCTCACAAAATTCTTGGTTGGAAAAATGTTTTAAATAAGGTAGTTTCCTCCTTCAATTTTTGCCAGCTTAGCAATCAAAGAAGACACCTTTCCTTGCCTTTTTTTTCCTTGAAATCTTCAGGCAAGGCAATCTTTGATAAATAAATCAAGGAAAGTTTCTAAAAATAATACGATCTTCTTAAGATTCTTTCCAGATATTGTAAGTTAATAAACAAAACTTTCCAAGGGTAGATCATGAGATACTTTCCTGATATTTTTAATAAATAACAACAACTCAAAAAGTTAAGCAATAGATTCAACTTAAATCTGGATCTCCGTATACAAAAGTATACCAGCATGACCTTTGATTCTTCCAATGTGAATATATCCTTAAATATAGATCAGGTTGACATAAAAAATTTACCTTATGAAACTAGACTTAAATAAATTTCAAAAAAGTATAACTATTCTTCATGAAATATACTTCATTTGATATAAATAATCTGATAGATTTTAGAGACTGTTATCGAGCCGAATTGATGACACTTTCTTCTTTGCCCTGAATGACCATCGACTCTTCCGAGATTGATATCTCCATATAAAAAATTAAGAATTGGAATTGGTTGAATAGGTAAGACAAATGAGTTACATATATTTCTTTTGATATGTATCTATCCATATAAAGTCTCATTTTTTATGGCATAAGTTGCTCGAAAGTTGAAGCTTTCTGCCACTGCACAAAATTTTTCTACTACTTTAGCTTTGATGCTTCATATGTCAATTTCTCTTTGTAGAAAAATCTGATTTCAACAATTCTTTTTTAGATGAAAACTATACTCAAATATTTTCCCAACTGTATATATTTTATATACGAAACATGTTGGAAGATAAGATCAAGCCCAAACAACCAAGGAAGGCCCACATATATAAGATTATTATAAGATGAGCCACATGACCAAGGAAGGCCCACAATATGGGCCCATGCCCATAAGAAGTAGGACCCATAATGATTACCAAGAGCTGGCATCCTTATCACATCAGTTGGAAGATCAAGAAGGACTCACAAAAGTATCTTTATCTTAGGGTCACGACCAAGAAGAGTTTTAGTTTAAGTTATATTTGTCTTTTATCAATATTGAGTTACCTAATTATGTTAGGACTTACCTTAAGTGTTAGAGTTTGGGTGTAATTGGGACAAGAGTAGTTTTATTGTAATTGGACTTTACTACCTTCCTCTATTATAAATAAAGGTACTTGTACTCTGATTACAACAAGTTGTTGATGTCAATGAAGTATTTCACTTTTCCATAAATTCAACAAAACAAAATACTACAAGAGAGTGAAATATCCAATGAAATGAAGAAATTTGAAAAATAAGACTTAAGGAAAAACGAGAAACTCATTTTTTTTCTTTTTTTCTTCTTCCTCCCTTTTTTGTTCATATTTTTCTCCATCTTCTTCTACTTTTACATCTCCGATCATTTCCTACTCTAATACCACATTGAAACTTAGGATTTCATGATGTATAATCACAGTAGAAGAGGATTAAGAGGTGAAAAGAAAAAGAAAGTTGTGGAGAGAAGGTTTTAGGAGGATGAGAGAAAGAGTGATGAATTTAGAGAAAAGAGGAGGAAGAGGCTGGAAAATTAGGGTAATGGACTTCTCCAAACCCTCCCCCTTAAGTTGTATTTATAAATATCAAAAGTAATAATATTACAAAAATACCCTTCCCCCTAGTAAGAGTGAATAAGAGATGTAAATCATAAAGTAATTGCATCAATGCCATCTTGATGGGATAAATCTTTATTTACCATCATGCCACCACTATGTGGGCCTGTGGGCCTGTGGGCCTTCGCCTTGGTCTATGGGCTTGAGCCCATCTTCCACACACTCTGACGTGTGGGCCTTCCTTGGTCATGTGGGCTTGGGCCCATCTTCTTGTTAAGTTTTGGAGCCTAATCAATGCCCTATGCTGAGTCAATACACCGATCAACCATTGAGGTAAGGGTTTAGGGTTTAGGGTTGGAAGGGTGGTAGGAAGCCCCTGTCCCTGACCACGATATATTAATTGTTGTTTCATTAAGGGCAGTTTGGAAATTTTACTCTTATAAAGCGGTTGTCCTAATTTTCTCTTTATAATTGAGGGGTGCCACTATTAGGGTTTTATCATTGATCATCACCGAGAAGGAGTTGGAGTTGCAGCCCGAGAGTGGTTAGAGAAAACAGTTGTAATTGTGTGCAATTTTTTTTGTAAACTATTTCATCTTTATAGTGGATTACTGCAGCAGCCAAAGACAGGACGTAGTCTCACCTTGAGGCGAACCTGTATAAATCTTGTTGTTTGTTTTCGTGCTTGTTTTTCCTTTCTTCCAAAATTATTATTATCGCTCTCGTTAGTTTGGAATTAGGGTATCTAATTTCTAACACTTCCAACACTTGACCATCTTTTCTCCAGTGCATTTGTTTGTTAAAAAATATGTCTGAACCATAAATAATGTAGAACTTTTTAAATCTTTAAACTATATATCCAAAATTCTTCCAAGGCACACAATTAGTATGAAAACCATAAATATTGTAGCACTTGTTTATTCTTTAAACTATCTATCCAAAATTCTTCCAAGGCACACAATTATTCTGAAAAATGTTTGATGAAAATATTTGTTATCATCAAAACCATATTCGATGAGAATCTTGAGACCAACACCTTTATCCACATTTGTTACACTTTTTAGTCTTTACAAAATAATTTTATTATCGGTAATTCACGTATTCACATCACACAATGATAAACCACATGGTATAGAACATTTATTGCTTTTAGATTTTACTACTTTTTTCTTCATTTTTTATATATTTTAGATCAACCAAGATATAATGAAATGGCAATTTATTGGTTTCTCCATTAATAAAAATTATTTAAATTCAATAAATGATACAATTTATATTTTGAATAATTAAAATAAAAAATTCAAATTATAATCATGTGAACTAAGCATTGTTTATTTACTCTTGAAATTTATAATATCAAGAAAATATAAAAAATATTTGGAAATGTATTTAATCATTCAAATTTTTAAAGTTTAGGATTAAAAACCTGAAATAAGCAAAAATAATATTATTTAAATATTTAATATAGAAGAGAAATAAATACAAATGAAATATTTAGATATAAAACTATCAATAATATTAAAATTAAAGTACATGTAACTAATTTTATATTACATAATATATTGTGTGTACATGTGTGTATTGTATAAAGTCAAAATTTACATTAGCCAAGTCATCCAAGGAAATGTTTTTAAATTGGCCAATCAAATCTTGAGTTCTAAGTTTCCAACTATGGTTTAGTGTATAGTTTTTAATTTACTGGATATTAGAAATAAAAAATATAATTTCAACCATATTTTCAGCATTCCATTTCATTACATATGATTTGTTAAGTTTCAGTCATTACGAAGACTATGTTATGTGTATATTTTAATTCATCTCATATTAAAACATAAAAGAGAGCTTCAAAGGTGTTTTATTTCGAATTATAAAATTATACTATTTGTTTTAATATTAAAATTAACTTTCTTAAAAGGTTCTTAATGGGTTTCCATGAAGAACCCAACAAACATATTAGGCTTAATATAAGCTCATTAGCCCTTATAAGCTGGGGTGGGTTTACCAATGGATTTCCATCCATTAAGACCCAAATAGGCTTATTGGGGTCGGATGTGGGTACCATTGAAAACTCAATAAGAATAATGAGTTCTTAGTGGGAATTACCAAGTCTTTAAGAAAGTTATTTTTAACATATAGTTTCAACTTCGTATGTAATAAATATTTTATCATAATATCGACTTTTAAATTTTTTTTAGTTTAGATCTAAAACACAATGTTACAGATCTCATCATAAAATTCAATATCGTAAATCAAATTATGATATTACCCTTTAAGTTATGCTTTATATTTATATTATCATGGTATTATACTACTATCATTATTACATAAATCGATATGTAAAAAATAACTTAAATAACATAAACCTATTGATTAGATAGCATGAATAAATTCTTTTTATTTTTCATATAAATATTATGTTAATAAATTCCTTATTAATATTATTAATAAATGACTTTATAAAATAACTTTTTATACTTTTCTTTTATTTGTGTAAGAAGGGGAGGGGCTTGCTTGTTTATGTGTATGTATGTGTGTGCATGAGGGTGTCAATTTCGTGTATGTGTATGTGTTAATGTGTCAACATGAGTGTGAGTGTGAGTGTGAGAGTGTATGTGTGCAAGCATATGGGCTCACACGTGTATGTGTGAGTGTGAGTGAGTATTCATATATATGTCCATACATGTGTATTTGTGTGTGAGATTTTCTATAAACTCAAAGTACAACATTGTGTCTGTAATTTTCTATTTAAAAACTTTACCTCACTAAATTGTTAACCTCTTGGGATCAATTATGACTCAACTAAGCCCAATTACTCAACTTTGCTTAATTTGGTTGACTGATATCATATAAAGAGTGTTACATGGATACATGTTTCTTAATGGGTTGAGTTTATTTTTCCACTATGGATCAGCTTTGGACCCATCTACATCCCTACTTATAATTATAATACCCAAACTCCAACCAATAGCAAGTGGTATTCATTATTGGTTGAATGGATTATCCATTCAATTGTTAGATTTGGGTAATGTATAAATGGGTTCAATCTTTTAAGGATTTAAATCAACAATAAAACTGCTTTTATTTTTTAAGAACACTAATTTTAAAATCGACTACATGAAAATGGATTTTTGCCAGCAAAATTTTTTATTGGCAAAAGTCCAAATTTCACTAATAGAAGTTCTCCCAGAGAAAAATTCACTAGCATAAGACATTGACAAGTTTTCGCAGGTAAAACTTCTGCCAGCAAATTTTTAAATTCGTTGGCAAAAATCAAAATCTTTGTCAACTAATTTTAAAGTTTGTACACCTCTGCTAGCAAAAAGTCTATTTATATGCCCATGAATATTGAAATTTTGCAAGAAAATTGTAATTAATATTTAAAAAAATTAATTATATATTTTTGGGAAATGGTTAATTTTTAAATTAAATTTAATAATAACATAAAATTAATTAATTAAAGTATAAAATCTGATCAAATATATAAGTTTACCCTTTGCCAGAAAATTTTGAAACTCGCTTGCAAAGGGGTAAAACCCTCTACCAGCAAATCTCCACATTCAGTGGTAAAATTAATTTTTATATTTTATAATTGCATTTTTTAAAAATTGATTATATTTAATTACATTTAATAATATTATAAAAATAATCAAATAAATACAATTACAACTCGAATAATGTTCCATTTGCTACAAGTGACTTTTCGATGCATTAAGTATTCTCCTCATATTGATGTTATAAAACTAGGATTGGACCAATCAATGGAATCAGTTTTAGGGCAAAAAATATATAATATTTAAAGATATGTAACTTAATTTTAAAAAAAAAAAACTATAATATCAGTATGATGTCACACCGATTTTACCAGAGTTTTCAACTGGACCTACTCATTGTCGTTTTTACCAAAATGAAACATTAAAAGGAAATGTCATAAGCTGATGCATTTCGGACCTTCCATATATACATTAAATTGTTGTCTTGTCACTTAAACATCGGGTAGCAGTCTGCAAAATGTCAATGGAAGCAATAAATTTGGATGCATTAATGAATTTGAGGAGGTTTGTCCGTGTCTTGTGTTCTCACTGAAACTGGAACGGTTTTTATCTCCCCTTTACCTGACTTTACCTAGCCACAACATGTCATTTGACTCATTATTATACTTCGACTTTTAAGAATTTTAACTTTTTTTAAAGGGTTTTATAAGTTTAAGAATTATGACCAGTCTGGTTTCTGCTTCTGCCATGAGAGATTTCTTAAATCGTGTGAGTGGTAGAAAGATAAGTTACAGGAGTTGAGTTGGTATAGCTAGAAAAGTGGATAAAATGTAAAAAGAAATAGCATTTACATGGATATCTTTGAAATTATGTGCAAAGAATGAGAGAACAAAATTTAAGTAGTGGAGCTCCTCATCGATCTTCTTCGTGTCAAAAATCCTTGTTTTTTTTTTTTTTATGTACTGAGTTATGAGCGCGCGGTCAAGCTCCCTTGCTCCTCTCCTTGGCCCCATTTTGGTACACCCTAGCGTAGTCCTTCTTGCGAAGGTTAGAGTCCGAAAAGCTGAACTTGGTGAGGGTTTTAGGGGACCTGGGCGATCGCAGATGATCAGGCCGGCGATGCTGGTAATGGCTGCCCTTCTCTCGAGGCAAAGAAGATTTCTTGGCTTCATCTTCTTTAAAAACGTTGGGTTTCTTGATTTGTTCGTCTTTAACAGCTTCGTTGGGCGCAGTATAGATGAAGTGGGTGATGGGTATGTCATCGGTGACGGTCAAAAGGGACTCGAGAGTTTCAACGACGGCGCTCATGAGAGGTCGAGATTTCGGGTTGTGACGAAGGCATTGGTATGCCAATTGGGCAGCCTTTTGAATTCCTTTGGGGGAGTATTGCCCCTCCAATTTGGGGTCGATTATCCTGGTGAGCTTCCGAGGGTCGTTCAGACTCGACCGAGCCCAATCCACCAGGTTCTGCTCTCTGCTTGGCCGCGTCTTGTCCATGGATCGTCTTCCCGTAAGGATCTCCAGTAGCACCACGCCGAAGCTGTACACATCGCTCTTCGCTGTTAAATGGCCTGAAATTTGGGCATCCGATCACCAGTTTTAGTTTTAAATCAATTAAACCAAGACTCCATTAACAAGCAACAGATGGCTACAGATGCCCCATCGGTTTAATTAATTACCAGTCATGACGTATTCTGGTGCGGCATAACCCTGTGTTCCCATCACTCGTGTGGATACGTGAGTATCGTCTCCTTCAGGGCCGTCTTTAGCTAACCCAAAATCGGAAAGCTTAGCTTCATAATCCTGCAAATTCAAAAAACGGAAACTGTTCAATTGGTTTGCGATCTGGAATATTGTAAGATGCAGGCTTAGATCAGTTTCCCCGTATTTTTCTACCCAGATTTAACTTGAAGAGAAAGGTATTACGTTTCTGGTAAGAAGTGATGAGAATTTGACTTTCTTGTATATGTGCTAAACAAAACAAAACGAACGTGTGGAGTTTAGGTATCGGGAGTTTGTTGAAGACGAGAAGAAGATTACCGAGTCCAGCAAGATGTTGGAAGCCTTGAAATCGCGGTAGATGACGGGCTTTTCTGCTTCGTGAAGAAATTGAAGACCCTTAGCGGCACCAACCGCGATTTTCAATCTCGTCAACCATGGCAAAGAACCTGAGAACCCTGCGTACATAAACGATTATCAGCTACCCGCATTCGATATTGAAATCAACGCGCAAGTTCAAGGAATATTTTCTTCTTTAAAAAACTACTACTGGTAATAGTAATAATAATAATAGTAACAATACCAACAATGGTGGATCAGTCTATTCAAATCAAAACTTAGTTTAGTGCTGGTCTACCTAATTCGAAGAAGAAATTAACTGAGTTCAATTTAGACTAAAAACCCAACTTCCTATTTGACTCGTTCTTTCTTCATTTTCTTTCTCTGTTTTGGGTGGACTTCTATCGGAAAAGATAGATCTGGTTCTGATTCATTCACCCATTTATTGTCTTTCTGAAAAATGAGCCGTCGCCGACTCTCTCAAGTTCTACCAAGTAAACTAGAGAAATTCGGAGATGTAAAAGATGTCAACCAATCGGCATTCGTTCACTCGCTGCAAATTAACGGTTCTATAGCAATAAATATTGGAGAGAACTGTGAAAGAGATGAGGAAGGCTTACTCTTGAAAAGATGATTCTCTAAGCTGCCTCTGGGCATGAATTCATAGACAAGAAGCCGGTGCTCGTCCTCGTAGCAATAACCGATCAACTTCACCAGATGGGGATGCCGCAACTGCCCCAGAAAAATAACCTCCGCCTGCAAGAAGGCAGCAGAATCGGAACCACATTTCAATGATAACAAGCATTTCTAGAAGAAATTATACAAATTTAGCTAATCTGTAATCGTAAACATGAATGCTCACCAACCACTCCTTATGGCCCTGTGCACCTTCCAAGTCCAAGAGCTTGACCGCGACGGGCTGGGTTTTCAGTCCAGGTCTCAGCTTGTCGTCGACCTTCCCCTTGTGAACGGGTCCAAACCCTCCTTCCCCGAGAAAATTACTAGAAGAGAAGCTCTGGGTGATCACCCTGAGCTCCGCCAGCGTGAAGACATAGAGATTGGAGCCTACGAGAGAGATGGATAAGTCCTCGGGGGAGAGCGGGGAGACCGGATTACTGATGTCGGAGAAAGACAACCTCTGAAAGGAGGTCTGTTTGGTGACCAGCTTCTTGGGCTCCACCGATGAGGGGTTCTTGGGAATATTGAGACAGTCAGGTAAGAGCGACCTCCATGCAATCTTGCAGACCATGTTGATGGAAGTCCGTCTGCTAATCTGCAGATAGAAATGGAGAATCTGAGGTAGGACAACCCAATATTCGGCTTGCCAGGAATATGCGATGGAGTTACCAAGTGATCTGAATTAAGGAGAAGAGAGCAGATTGATAGGGGCGTGTTTTGTTTCTGTGACGAGTTGAAGAGAGGAAGGAAAAAAAATAAGAAGCCCGTCGAGAGAAGACGAGTATGTAAAGATAAAATGGGGAGGAGAAATGGAGGAAACATATATAAGGGCGATCGTGGCCGAGATTGTCAATAATGCAGCGTCACCAACTACACCCGACACAAAAGAATTTCTTCATCCCTCCTACTCTGTCTTAAAATATAAACGAAATTAGATTTTAAAATAATGCTTGACCTAAGAGTAAAAAAAAATAACATTAATCGTCTTCTTTTTCATGTCCTTATGAACTGTTCAAGATGGAGATTAAAGCTCACGAGTCTGAAAAGAAACTGTGGTAGTTCGGTAAAATGAAGTGACGTCTGTTGTCCATTTGACTTTCGCAATGACGCAGCCTTGGAAGTCTATTTCTGGAAGAAGAAGAAGAGGGAAAATATCCCAGTGGCAGCAACCTTCCCAGAAATAATGGAGGGAGGGCAAGATGAAGGGGAGAAACCAACACAGGTCTGTGAAGTCATCTTCTTTGGAGAAGACGAAAACAAACCGTTAATCATAAATGCATGCACGGAAATCTTCTTTCGACTCCAAAAGAGACTCCGGCAATCCTGTTTCTGTTTTTTTATTTTAGAAAGATCGAAATCATAACCGATCTGTATCTATTATGAGCCTAAATGCATCCCCATACAACAAGGTTTTAGCCATTAATCCAGGTGGACTTTTCGTCTTCTTTTATATTCATATATAAAAAGGAATTACAATCAACTCTGCACAGCTCCCATCTTTGATTCATGCAGCCATTAGAGAGAAGCACCTGGATTCATTTATGCTTCCATCGATCACATCGCCCTTGGATTATATAGCTTTGCTTATCTGAAAGATGATAAACGTAATTGGGGTGCAGTTCTTGCGTGTTTAGTAATGATAAAATTGCAGGCAGGGTAGGATTGCAGAAATGACTCCGTCGTGGAAGATGATTTATGGAGAAGGCACCACGTCGTAGATCGTCAGCAATGATTCTTTACAAGTTCATCCGAGAGGACCCATCTTTAGAGGATCGGATAATGCCAAACATGTATTGTTAGAGCCAAGAGGTGATGTAGGAGAATTAAATAAAGCAAGCTTCTAGAGAACAACGACAGTTCTCAGAACAGGTTGTGCTTCTTAACAAAACAAAAAACAAAATAGTCTGAGAAAATCTAATCTAAAGTCATTTGCAGAAACAAAAGGAGGAAGGGGACAGCTCAATCTGTGGGTCAGATATGGAGACAAAGTCAAGAAGGGAGGAGGCAAACTTAAGGATGACCGCGTCAACGCGTTTCACAGGAACCTTTCTCTTCTCACTCCGGCCGACCACCTCACAAACTGCAGACTGCTGGTGCCGGAATCTTGATCTGGGAGGTAAAACTTGCCACTTGTGCAGTAGGTAAAGTGTGACAAACGTGAACTGGTAATACCCATCGGATGTCGTTGGCAAGAAAACTCATGAAATCCAATGTACATTTCTTGGCGTTCAGACTGTTATTTGTGTCAATGATTTGAAAAAAAATTCAGTATTATTTAAAATTTTAACATATTAAAATCATGGTGACTGGACATGGGGGGCAAGTCGGTCATGATTTGACCATAATATGGGAGAAGTCGTTTTGTTATCCATTTTACTTGCAGGTTAGATAAAATAAAAAAATTCTTATTAATTAGAAACCTTAATTTCTTTCATCTTTGGGTTTTTCACTTTGCATCGCCGGCCTTCCCCGTGGGCACACCATCACACTAACTCAGGTAACTGGATTTACCACCCTGACGATGATGATGATTCATGATGGCATGGTGACTGAACCAGTTTTCAGAAGAAAAACACAAAAGGGGGTTAGACGTCGCTGAGTCATGGCTTCTTCAGGACCGCTACTCCCAGATTCTCAATATCATCGGCTGATAGGCGATGTGATCGTGGATTCCTGAGAATCTGCACTATCGCCTCTCTTTCCTTCCTCCTTATTTTCCTGTCCATCCATCTTTTTTTCTCAGATGAAGCGTATATTTTTTCATCTGTTTTGAGCATAGAGCGGATGCCTGATTCCCTTTGATACTTCTTCTCGTGACTACTTTCCTAATTCCCACCTCATCAAAACGCCCCAAAGTCTTCCTAAACTAACCCTCAACCACCGAACCTTCTTTCCGTTGGGAAAATACCAAATATGGCCGCTTGCGAGATACAGGATAGTCTTAGTTTTACATTTTCTTATCCCTGTCCTGTTTCTAAACATCCAGAAGCAGACTTAATAATACGTAAATAAGTCTTATAGAGCAAAGTTATGAAGTTAGGCGCGACGCCGAACCATTCACCTAACCACTGTAGTCGACCCTCCACGCCTTTAATCAAACCCTTTCTTTTCCAGGTGGGGGGCGAATCACCTAATCTACTGGTCATCTCATGGGATTCAAGCTTGACAAATACCCACCCTGATCTAGTGGAACTGGACTAAAGCTTGAGTCACGAGATAAGCTTGTTTCTCAGTTAACTGTCTACGTGGAAATAGCTGTTAAGCAGCCTTTAGAGAGAGATGTATAGAATCATGTTAAGTAGCTATCTTCACCAATTTGGAGTGCCGCTTATTCCTTGCCAAACGAGGCGATAACGTCATCCCTATAGTTGCAAATTTTAACCAATGGCGAGCGGCTCCGAGTTGAGAGAGTTCGTTGAGTAACAAATCCATCCGTAGACTAGGCAAAGATTGCCAGATTCCATCGCAATCACTTGGTGTCCAAGGCTCGGACTTGTTCATCTATAGAGATCCAACTTTGATTTTTCCCCAGTCAACGCAGTTGTGACCCAATCCTTATAATTTTCTTCGGACATTGCTGGCGTTTCCAGTACGTGTGGAAGAACGAAATTCCAGATTTCGGGTCCACGGAATTGTGGAGAAACGATGGATTCCTGTGCACACTAAAAATTTTATATTCAAATACCAACCCCAGCCCCAAGGAAACTGTCCTTTGCAAGGGAATAGGGAACGGAACGAAACGAAACTGAACTCGTTCAACACGCATCAGATTTGGCAGCCAGCCAGCCAGCTGTCTTCTACCATTTACTCATACACCGCTTAATATTACGACGGGTTTTTCCACCTAATTCCACCATCCCACTTGCACAAAATTCTCTCTACGAAACGTAGACACTCAATAGGGTTTTATGATCTTGACATTTTCAACCAAAGAAAAAATTTTGGTTTTTCAAGCGAATGCAGAATAAACACCAAGGAAACTAATTGCCGCACCCCCAAGATACCACATTTTAGGCACTCTTGTTATAAACATCTATTAACCACAGCGAATAGCTCATGTGCCCAATTTTGATGGAGCGCTCAGAGAGGAAGGTTTTGCAGGATCACGTCCACTAAGTTATAAAAAGGAGGAAAGAAGTCTCAACGTACAGGGCCAGGAGTCGGACTCAATAACAATCCCCACAACGTATCCAGGGTGAGAGGTGCTATGCCAGTGTGTGTGAGAGTCCCTAGTATTCTATCGACCATAGTACATTGTCCTACTTCCTGAAACAAAAAAAAAACAAAAAAACGGAAGCAAGACCCATGATGAATTCCACTTCCTCTAGTCCACAATAGAGCTCAAGCTGTTCAGTAAATGAATGCCCTAATTCACAAAACTTCCTAAAATTGATTAATCACGAGGATTGCCTCCCTAATTCAACCAGGACCAGATTGGAGAGGCAATAATTTACTAAGCATAATACCAAGGCACGAGGTTTGCCTCTCTTGCCTATAAAGAAATAAATCAATTCATCAACCAACAGAAAAACCCAGACCCGTCTATCCAACCCCAGAAATAAACAAACACTCAAAACTCTCTATTCTGCAATTTCAAATTTATACTCCACTGTGCACTCCCCCTTGTAACAAGGTCTAATAAAATCATAGCCGAAAATTTACACCTCGTTTAGAACACAGAAATTCAGTATATACATCGAGAAGCATTTCATATGCTCCATAAAATATCAAAGAATAAAAATACCTCATCTCAAGCAACTTGCAGATGTTATATACAGCAGAAGAGCACCCTGCGTAGATTACACGCTAAACTAAATAACGAATCATTTTTTACCATCCATCACTATCACTTTTAAAAAATAAAAATAACTAATAAATGGTTGCAAAATATTAAAAGAATCTCGAACTACCTGTTTCAATTAAAAACAAGGAGCCATTCCCGAGAAATCCAGAAGCCAGAGCACTTCAAAGTCTTGTAATTGCTCTTTGCTAAAAGCTAATGAGTTGAACTCGAATGCTATCTGAGTAAGAGGTTCCCATTCTGTTGACATCTTAGATTCTCAATGAGAGACTGATAAAATGATTTCAGAGCCTTGATATCACTACCCTGGACACATCAAAAGGAAATTCCTAGTTCAGCACAAGCAATGTGACAACTGAAGCAGTAATTACGAAAATACAATTATCAGCTAATAACACGAAAATACCTGCAACTTTTGACAGTACTGCTGTGCTAAATCTTGTGGGCAATGTGCAGCAGGGAAACCTTTAGAAACGAAATGCATGAGAAAATTGTTGCCAAACTTTTCGTACATTACTTTCTGAGCCATCACAATCTCTCCAAATAAAACAAGCTGCACAATTGAATATAGACAACATCAGCAAATAATTGAACCCACAGTAGCAGCAGTTATAGTTCCTACTAGGCAAAATCACGGTCCGAGCAAAATTCTATAGTAAAAACAAGAACTGGCAATTAAACAAAAAAATGTGCATCATACCACACCATTATATTTCTTAAGCTTCAAAAACGAATTACTACTTACCAGTACATTATGCATATCTAGAGCACTCTATTCAAAAACGAATTACTACTTACCAGTACATTGTGCATATCTAGAGCACTCTATTAGAAATCCTATGTCTGTCAACTTGCAAAAAGACAAATTCATGGGCGCATAAAAGTTTGAGCAAAATAAGCATTCTCAACCAAGTTAAATCCAAGTATCTTTACCAGGATTTACATTAAATTGTCTGATTCAAATGAACATCTTAGACGACTCATGAGTTGTGAACACAAAACAGCAAGGTTACTAAGATCATCAAGCAATAATTTCTATCCCACTAAAATATATGAACATCCATCTCAACATTTTCCTTCTCTTACAACCTACTTCTTCTGGAGATATTTCATCACTGTACTCAATGTTCAACTTCATAGACCAGCTTCCCTAACAAACAATCTTGTCGAACACGTGCAAGAGAAAAGGGGTAGTGAACCAGAGATTCTTCTGTAATTTGACTCCAATGTGTGGAGATCAGAATCAGATTCGAACGCTTCTTTTGCCCAAATAGCATACTGATACTTAAGTGATTCCAATGGCACAACCACTAGAAAACCATTTTAAACATGACAAGCATACACTGCTTCACTCACCCTCTTGTGAAGAAACATATCTTGAACATGTTTTATATAAAATACAAAACAGCAAGCACAAAAACTCAAGGTGGTGGAGACTGCAAATAATCAGTTAGTAGCTTTCTACCTTAGAAAAAATAAATAAAGTTGTTAAGGAATAGTCCCACATGGATTAGTGAGTACAAAGATCTTGAATTTATTAACTGGGAAAGAGTTTTCCTAAGTTGGCTAGTCATTTTGGGATAGACCTTCAACCCAACTTAAATTGGGCATCAGAGCAGGTACTCATATATGGGGCTACACCTAAACTATCCACTTGTAGAGCCACAAAAGAGGGCATGCACCTAAACTATCCACTTGTAGAGCCACAAAAGAGGGTCTACACCTAAAATTATCTACTTGTAGAGCCACAAAAGAAGGCCTACACCTAAATTATCCACTTGTAGAGCCACAAAATAGGGCCTACATGCGAGGGGTAGTGTTAAGGAATAGTCCCACATGGATTAGTGGGTACAAAGGTCTTGAGTTTATTAGTTAGGAAAGAGGTTTCCTAAGTTGGCTAGTCATTTTGGGATGGGACACGGACCCAACTTAACAAAAGTCATATTGTACTCCTATCTACGAATTTAGCAATGATATATCATCACTTACATAAGTAAAAGTATATTTTTTGCCCAAACAAATGTTCTTTTGATTGCCTGTAACAAATATTTTACAATAAAAAATTCAAAAGCAGTTTATAGGTGTGGAACTTGCCGTGTTTGCATCCCGAAACTCAAATGATTTATCAAGTACACTATACAGACAACAGTTGGTTGCAAATGTCTCAATGATGAAGGTCTGGAAACCGGGCACCTGACCAAACATTGACAAGAATATCGGTAAAAAAAGCTAGAAACATGAAAGGTGTGTTTATCTTTCAAATGGTATAAAAAAGAAATACATAACAGAACTAGGATAGTATCTGCTTACTTTCTCTTCACCATTAGATATGTTACACCAATCTTTGATAAGTCTAACAAATATTTGTACACATGCCTGCAGAATTATTCACTAGTAAGAAGGTAAAACACTGCCAGAAATTAATAATAGAAATACAGCAGTTGCAATTGTTATCGATACCTTCCGTACAAGTATATCCTTATGGTTGCAGGAAGTGTACAAGAGTAGCTGCATTATTGAATCCAAATAGCCACTGCATTTAGGAGCAAGAAACACAGAGGACAGATCATGTGTAGCCATTACATGGAGAAACGTATACAATGTCTTCTGTAGCTCTTGCAGTTCACGGATTTCCTGCCAAGAATGTGCAAATAAGATGAAGAAGAAGAAGAGACTTTTCATGCAGTTCACATTTTGCAACTTTTTCTTTAGACAAAAATAAGCCCTTATTTTCTTAGAAGAATAAAATCCATTAACATACCTCAGTATTGCTCCCAGGACCTGAAGGCAATGCATCTCTTGGTAGAATGTCAAATGTTCTGCTAGCAATGGCAGGAAAGATCTCTTCAAGTATATCACGAACCGATGTACTGAATTTGCATATCAGTTGATTTATCAGTACTAGAAAGCCCACCATTTCCTTTGGCTGAATTCATAGATATCGAATCAAAACAGAAGAAAAAGTCAGAAACACAAGCTTGTTTCTCATAAATAATGGGAATGCAAGAAATATTATTTAATGTAGCAAACCATCAAACTCAAAACTTCATCATCTAGAATAACAAACTCATTATAAGCTACAATATAGCTTTACAGGGTTCAATAGGTTCGTCAAATGTATATGCTTAAATCAGAAGTGAAGTTTCATAAGACTTTTGAATCAGAATAAGGTTCCTTTCATACCAACAATTGCTAGACCTAGGATTTAAAATGCTGATATCAAATGAATTTCCTCTTTCTCTGCATCCAATACCCCTAAAAAGAAGGATATGCTCATATCGATCATCTTTCCTTATTACATTCTGCAACAATTTTGTATGAAAAAGAATAAAGACCAGCAACCTCTGGTAACAACAAACTGGCATTATAATGAAGCACCCAAGAGTGGGCTCACTGAATGATGAATCATCACTTTTTTTTTTGAAATAGGGCTGAGTTATATTATAAAGCTGCAAATAGCATAATTACAAGGTGGGGAGACCGTCTCATACAATGAGAGTTTGCAGGGAGGTTCCAAGTTTAGCTAATCTATCAGCCAAGGAATTGGCTGATCTAGGAATATGATTCCAAGTACAAGAAATGGTTTCAAAACACTAATCTATCAGCCGAGGAATATATCATAACTTTCAAAACAGAAAAGATGAATCTTGGTTTGAATGATGTTTAAAGAAAATAATAATCTATGTAAAAAAAGAAATACCAACTTTACATACAATTAAGTATGTCACTAAGTTACATGTGAACAACCATCTTCCAACCAGACTTGGTAACAACAACATCAACATCATCATCATCAACAACCATCTTCCAACCAGACGTGGTAACTAACTATATTAAAAATGGCTGTAATCCCTTTCCTCCATATTAAATTATATCTTCAAAATATAGCATTAGTTTTGCCTCTCTAAGTTCCTCCTCATTTTTTCCTTCCAAGTTGTTGAGTGGCGCAATACAAAAAGGCAAAGCTGTCACTCGACTTTGGTGGTTCAGTCAAGTCACTAAAAGTCAGTTTATTTCCTGCATGTGTAAGGGCTTTAATGTCTTTTAGCCCTTTATCTTGTACTTAAAGAGGAGAGGAGTGGAATTATTTGCCCTAATCCAGAGTAATGGAACTGCTGCAGATTATCTATTCTGGCTTCTCTTCTTGTTCTCACTTCTCTCTCTAATACCTCTAGTTTTTCAAATCACCAGGGTGTCAGAGCACCAGTAGGCTGAATAGGTGTTCTTTAACCTTTCTTCCCTCTTAT
Source organism: Aristolochia californica (assembly GCF_029961685.1). Classification (NCBI taxonomy): domain Eukaryota; kingdom Viridiplantae; phylum Streptophyta; class Magnoliopsida; order Piperales; family Aristolochiaceae; genus Aristolochia; species Aristolochia californica. The sequence continues at coordinate 33,054,369 of NW_027181881.1, read as the reverse complement.
TTTCTTCTTCTTCTTTATTTTCCATTTCTAAATTCATCTGGGACAGAAATATCCATAGATCATTATAGCAGACCTCAAAAGTTCTATTTTTTCCTATTCTATCACTCTCAGGTGATGGATTGCTGCCTATCGCCCACCTGTGGATGATATCTTCTTCTGTCTGCCTTGTCTATAAAGTACTTCTGAGTGCAACAGGGTTCATACTGCCAGGTTCAGTCAGTGCAGTACTCTTGTGGCTGTGTTCTGCTGCTTCTGGATTCAGTGAAGGTGTTTTCTAATTAAGCTGAGTGAAGTTTGTTCTTCTACTGCCTGTTTTTTTACCTGCAGCATGTCCAGGGGAGAGTTTTGTAGCAACTCTAAGTTGCATCTTCTTGGTGTGCTTCTGGTACTGTTACCTAAGGCTAATGGTTTGTGTTTGTTTCAAAATTGCTATTTTCTGCCTGCCTACCTTCTCTATGATCTATAACTATTCTTGGAAAGGTATTTTCTTCCTAAAGCACTCTCTTTTTTCTCCTCCCAAATGTCTTCCTTGTATTCGGGGAATTGAATGAGAACCCGACATCCACCTTCGACTGAAATAGAAGTGTCATCGACCTACAAAACTCGATAAGGTCTGGGATCTGAAACCGTCTTTAGGCCGAGGTGGGCAATGGTGCAAGATGATACAACATTGATGCAACTGCCGCTATCAATGATGAACTTGCAGCCTTTATCTCCATACTTGACGTAGGTGTGAAAGATAGTAGTCTGACGCTAGTCATCAGACTCCTTGGTTGAGTCAACACACATCGGACAACATTTACCATGTTGTTGAATGTGAGCGGGCCTAAATCCTCGATACGTATGACACTGAATCCTCGAATTGAATTTTGACAATTCTTTTCCTGCTCCATTTTTCTCGGTCTTCCTATGGGCATTATTTATCCTCGATAAGAAGGGCTCGAGTGCTACAATTAGACGCAATGTGCCTAAATCCTCGACACTTATGACACTGAATCCTCGAATTGAATTTTGACAATTTTTTCCTGCCCCTAATGGAGGGGTGTCCAGATTGCAACTCAGTTTCTAAGGGGGAGCTCGAGTGCTACAACTGGATGCGATATGCCCAAATCCTTGACATTTATGACACTGAATCCTCGAATTGAATTTTGACAATTCTTTTCCTGCCCCTAATGGAGGCGTATCCAGATTGCAACTCAGCTTCTAAGGGGGGGTTCTTAAAATTGACTTTTGTGAGACTTGAGGACTAATGATGGAAGACCTAAAAGGCATTGTACGGGTGTCTGACTCTCATGTGGGTGTGAACTTGGAGACTAACTCGTAATTATGTGCAATTGCATAAACATCCTCCATGCTGGTGACACCCCGAAGCATCAGCTCTCGTTTAAGGTCATCATTTAGGCCCTTTCAAAACCTGCTTAAAGTGATGACCTCGTCTTCCATAACAGAAAACCGCATTTGGAACTCATCAAATTGAGCAAGGTACTCGGCAACTGATTTATTCACCTACCTAAGATTGTGCCACTTATCTAGAAGAGTACTTCTATAGGAAGGGGAAAAGTATTTTGTCTAGAGCTTGAGTTTTATTTCCTCCCAGTAAGTAATAGGTAGGGGTGGCATCGAGCCGAGCCGAGCCCGAACCTGCTTATGTTTGAGCCAAGCTTGATTTAAATATTTCGAACTCGAGCTCGAGCCTAAAATTGTGATCGAGCTCGAGCCCAATAATTTTAACCGAGCTCGAGCTTCAACATTCATTTAAAACTTTTCAAAAAATACATGTCTCGAGTTCGAGCTCCAACATACATTTAAAACTTTTCAAAAAATACATGTCAAATAAATTATATATAAATTTATGCATACATTTTACATAAAATTGGGCATACATTTTACATAAAATTAGGCATGACCACTACTTAAAATTGGGTATGACCTCTACTTAAAATTGGGCATAAGGGTGGCATCAAATCCAGCTGAGTCCGAACCTTCCTATGTGCAAGCCGAGCTTGATTTAAATATTTCGAACTCGAGCTTGAGCCTAATAATTTTAACCGAGTTCAAGTTCGAGCTCGAGCTCGAGCTTGAGCTCTAGCCGAGTTCGATCTTAACCTACATTTAATACTCAAGATAAAATATATATCAAATAAATTATATATAAAATTATGCATACATTTTAAAAAAAGAATGATAAGGAGGTTTAGGATTGAATCTCGATATTGGATTAGAACGCACCAATATTAATCTTTTTTACCCCAAATGTTGTCTAGCTTATTTTGTAATTTTTGAATCTGGCCATAAATTTACTATGACCTCCTTAGTGCCCCTGGTTGAAAATTTATATTCTAGGAAAAACTAAAAATGTTTTCCTACGTTACATATTTCCAAATAGTCTTTTAAATAAAATCCTATTACTATTAGTGACTTACTAGAAAATTACAAGAAATGTTTTAAAATTTTCTTAGGAAAGTTAAATGGACCTCTTATTGCCTCTTCTAGGAAAATAAATAAAAATTAATAATCAATCTAATATATTACCATACTTATTGATAAATTTTTAATCAAATAAAATGTCAAACACAAAATTGCTATGAAAATTGCCTCATGCTAAAAGTATTACAACATCAACTGTCAAATACTTATTCAAAAATTTTGCCCATTTTGGCAGGAAAATCTTACTTAGAAAATTATATGATTTTTTTATAAGAATTTTCAATTAGAAAAATGTTTCCAAAAAACATGATGCACTAATAGTCCCTAGAAATGTATTTCTACTAAAAATGTATTTTCAACATTTTTGAAAAAACCACTACTAGTCTCTCGAAATGTATTTCTACTAAAATATCTTTTCAATTTCTTCAAGAGCCACGAGGAAGGGACAATCGGAGTTTAAGAAAGAGTTTTTTTTTAACTTGTTTATGATCTCGCACTAGCGAAATCGTCTTCGCGCGAGCTGGGGGGGGGGGGAGGAAGAATTCCCCTGTTACGGTCCCGGGTCATGGATCGAGTAACACAGCGTGGGAGTTGTGAATCCAGCACTGGTACTGAGTTGCAGGATAGGGTTAAAGGTCCCTTCTTTGGGTACTCTTCCACCAGTGATCAGTCTCCCTTTTTATGATCTCATTCTAGTGCTAAAGTATAGCTAGAATGGAAGTAATTCAGGAGGAGAAAGAATGGAGAAATACCTGTTTTGCTCACGTTAATCAGGGTTTCAACCCTGATTTGATGCAGCTCGTTCTAGGACTTGAAGACCTAGCTTGATGGGGCAGCCTTGGCTCACGTTGATGGCTGTCCTTGCTCTATTTTTGTGATGAATTCCCAGCAAGAAGAGTTGCTCTAATCCCTCACGTGAAAGAACCAGAATTACTCCTCTTTTGCTGCTCGTCAAGAGGGGATTGAACCCAACTTCTTGTTGACGCTGGTGATGAGAGAAGATCCTCTCTTTGGGCTCGGAAAAGGGGTAGGAAGCCCCTTTTCTTAGTATGCATGATGAGGGATGAATTTGGGTGAAGATGGATGGCAATGGAGGGTGAAGGATAGGTTGGATTTTTGGAGTAAACCCTAAACTCGAGATCAAGAGGTGATCTCAACCTGTTTAGACTAGGTTATTCTAAAATCTCAAAGCTTACCTATTTCATTCATACATGTCCCTTAAATAGGGAGTTTTAGGGTTAGGGTTACAATAATTCCCCATAATGCCCTTACATATAAAGTAATTAGAAATAACTCCTACTTAAAACAATATAAGAAATAAATCCTACTCAAAGAAATATAAGAATTAAATCCTATTGAGTGAGTTGTTGTTGTCTTCTTCGTTGTGTGACTCGGTGTGCTATTGAGTCCACAACATCCCCCCCCCCCCCCCCCCCCCCCCTCCCTCGCTCTTCTGCTCCCGAGTCCCCGACTCTCGAGCCCGTTAACGAGCCGGCTTGCGAGCTTTCGAACCGAATCATGACTCGATCGAGTTTGGCTCATTAACACAAACGAGCTTTATCTGGATCTCGAACTTCGAGATCCAGGTATACCTAATCGAACCAAGCCAAGCTCGAGCCGCTCGCGAACCGGCTCGGTTCAAGACCACCCCTAGTAATAGGGCTCGCGTCCTCTCACGATATCCCTTTCAACATTTTCCTAAAAAAGTTGAGCAGTGCTTGTCAATTTCATTTTTGCGACCCTAAATTTTCTATTCTCAGATAGGTCGTACCACTCGAAAAATCGGTCCATCTCAAGAACCCATGTAGAGAATACTTCGGGGTCTAAGCGACCATCGAATGTAGGGGGCCTCAACCTTTATGTGTTTCAGCATTTTGTCTTTAGACTCCTCATGGTGGGGATTATAGGGTGTGTGGTTCCTAAGAGGAGAAAATATATGCGGGTGTGGGCTTTGATAGGTTGGGCTCTAAAATTAACACTAAGGATTGACACACAAGAGCTAAAATCACTCGAATGGGTTTTTTTACACGGGTTTCGTGGTCAAATTCGGCTCAAGTGGGCCCTAATAATGAAGAAGCTAACTACCAACACAACAAATAATTGATGCTATTTAAGACAAACAATGAAATACCAAGAAGTAAGAACGGCATCACCTCATAAACCAACCTGGAACTGGTCAAGTCGACATACATAAAATTGGCAATGAGCTGGAACTGAAAACAGCAAGCAGGTAGTCTTCGAATGCGAGGTGTTTTTTTTTGGGGGAACCTTTTTTTGAGCTCCTGACTGCCAATATGCGCAGACTCCCTCTTTAGAGCTCCCGGTTAATCAGAAAGGTAATGAATAATCGAAGTCGACACAGAGAAGGGAAAAAAGAGGGGAATCACAAGCAATGTCAACTGACAAAAGCAGTGGTGAGTGTCTTCTACGGCGACAATGATGCTTGAGGGTGGCTGAGTAAGAGTTGTAGCGAGATGGAAACTGGAGGGCGTCGACTGGGCTCGGGTTGCACCAGCGGCCGATCATACGGCAAAAGACAGGTCGTCAATGGGTTGTCTAAAACCCAATGATAGGAGGGGAAACAAGAGGATGAGAGGTGGTTGTAGTCTGACAGTGGACATCGGCTATGCAGACGATGACCGACGGCTGCAAAGCAGAAGTAGACGACGGCCAACAATTGCCGATGTTTGAAATGACAGCGAGGCCTGACTGTGGGTGGCAGCGGTCAAGAAGTTCTGCGCAGACGGCTGCAAAGTGGATGTAGACGATGACCGATGGCTGCAAAGCAGAAGTAGACGACAGCCAACAACTGCCTGTGTTTGAAATGACAACGAGGCCTGACTGTGGATGGCAGCGGTGCTGCAACCGTTCGGAGGAAGATTCCAGCGATGGCCTTTGTTTGGTGTGGTCTGTGGTACTCAGCGCTTTGGTTGTACTGAAGGACGTCTGACAGTATCGAAGGCTACTCAAGGGTGTGAACCTTCGCTCTGATAACCAAATTTGACACAGAACAAGTGCCGTGTATGGTTGCAGTGAAGGAGAACAAAAAAATAAAGGAAGGAGAAGGAAGAAGAAAAATAACAGGGAGAAAGAAAATTTTCAATTCATTCAATAATCCTCAATTGCACACATAATGGATTTAAATAGCAACCCAAAACCCCGAACAATTCAAAATGACCAAAATACCCCTAATAGTAAAAATGCCCCTAAAAAAATAAAACAATTACTTCTAAGGACAATACAAAATAAATATAATAACAATTAATCCATCCTAAACACCTCACTCCCCAACCACAATGTGGTGGGTCTTGTCGTAGTCCCGCATCTCTGAGTATAGACTCGTGTAATCGGTGGCACACAAGGGATGTTCCCATCAAAAGGTTTGAGTTTCGTTCACATAGACAGCTAGATGTGGTAGGCTATTCTGATGCTGAATGTGTTGGCTCTAAATGGATAGGAAGTATAAAACTGATTATTGTACATTTGTAGGGGGCAACTTAGTGACTTTGAAAAGCAAGAAGCAAAATGTTGTAGATCACTATAGTGCTTAAGTAGAGTATATGGCAATGACCCATATTGCCTATGAATTGATGTGGATTAATGACTTTTCACTAAATTTGTGTTTGCCATTTATAGGCGCATAGAAATGTTTTGTGACAAGAAGGCAGCCACTTTATTGCCAGCAATCCAAATATAGAAGTTGATGTCACTTTATAAGAGATGTTTTGTTGTCACAAAAGATTGCTAGAACTTATGCGAAATAATCGGAGGAATTGGGAGATGTCTTCACTAAGCCTTTATCGAGGAAAGAGTTTGCTATCTCATGTATGAAGCTAGGCTTACTCGAAATATATACTCCAGCTTATAGGAGAGTGTTGAATAACAAGTATAAAAAAAGGCAAGGCCGCAATTTTATGTTTCTTTACGGAGTTCTTTATTATATGTAAGCATAGTTTAGTCAAGTCACTTAAAGTCATTTTATTTCCTGCATATGTGTAACGTATTTTATGTCTTTTAGCCCTTTATCTTGTACTTAAGGAGAAGAGGGGTGGAACTATTTGCCCTAATCCCAATTAATGAAACTGCTGTGAATTATGCATTCTGATCTCTATTCTTGTTTTCTGTTCTTCTCTCTCTAATACCTGTTAAATTTTCAAATCATCACAAGTTAATCATCGCCTGTCTTTGTTTTTGTCTGCCCCTAGCTGAGACTTATAAACCTTTCCAATGTATGCCCGCATCCAGCATGTCCATGCCATCTCAATTGTCTCGTCTTTCCATCTAATATGTCCTTCAGTACTTCTCACTGGCCTATCTCTACTTTCATTTTTATACCATCTTCAGAACCATAAAGCATAGTTGGTCTAACAGTTGGAAGTCTACTTGTGCCTCCACCACACTAGATTTTTGCCTCCACTTCAACCACCTTGTGAAAAATTGTGATCCAAGCCTAAGTCTACATGTAATAGGCCTAGCTAATCAAAGGAGGCATCAAAGTGTCATCTGGGATAAACCTTATAACAGATTCACATTCTACTGAAGCTGCTCACTAAAGCAAAGTAATTAATTTTAGAGAGGTTGACTCTCTTTCCAACATAGTATCTAAGATCTGCCTACATAATTTTTTTTCCATCAGAACATCAAATTGCTACTTGGGTTAAACAAGAACGACAATCTTTTTGCTGAAATAGTATTTTACATTTATTCCTCCAAAAAGATTCTGAAAAAAAATATATATTTAGAAGCTTTATTAAGAAGGCACACTAAATTAAAGCAAGCTAAGAAGCTCAATATATACCTAGTCATAAATTTGCAAGAAAATTATCTTGACCATGAGATGAAACATATGTGGGAACTTGCTATTATGATTTCATCACCAAGAAGTTCCAACTCTATTTCATCATTAGGAAAATCAGGATTCATGAGTTATCTGAATGTTAAACCTAAAGAAGATGATCAATTTCATTTTTCCCAAGTAAATGAAAGTTGGCATATTAATGGATTGAGATGGGGCACAAGCTTGCAGAGCTTGCTCAAGTCTCCCAATCAACAGCTAGGATTGGAGAATTGTTACAGGGCTTGCTCAAGCATTATTTGACTGCAGTGCCAGGGCACCACGAGGAACAAGAATGGAAAGATTGATCAAGCATACTTTGCTGCCTGCATTAATAGGACTTTACAGAAGCAGGCAGTCATGCCCTTATTATAGCCAAAGAGCACACCTCTTACTCTCCCCCCTCAATTGTGGATTTATATCAACCTTTGACCATCTACTGGCACCCTACAAAATGCCAATCACACAAAGATTCCTGGGTATTCTCCTGGATTTTCCCCCCATTATGGCATTTTCCTCTCTTTTCAAAGGCTTGCATTTTCGATTGTCCATAGCAAAGTTTCTTTCTCACGAATCAAATGATAGTATAATAATAATAATAATAATTCATGGATCTCCAAGAATAAAAATATATATTGAAAAGCAGTTCAAAAATATATATAAACTGGAAACACACAAATGCTGGTCTATTGATTCTTTTTAACAATATTTCAAAATTAAACAAAAAGAAAAAATGAAACTCTCTAGTGCTGAATGAGTGCATTGTTCTCAGCAGACAACATGGAAACCATCAAAACAATAACAGCAAGTGTTCCAACAGCACTACTTTCGTGTTTAAATTTTCATAAAATCTGCAAAATCTAGAATAAGTAAATGTTTTATTTTTGAATGATACTAAAGTAAATCAATTGAACTACATCTAAGCATCAAATCTCACATTTATAATCTTAATAGTCCCTATAGCTGTTTAATTGATCTACATCTAATTAAGAGAAAAGAAAATTTTGAAACAAAATACAAAAGGTTGGTTCACCAACCTCATTCTTTCATAAAGCTTCCTAATTTGTGCTCTATCCAAAATAATGAAGTATGATCAAACAGAAACTATATTTGAGTACTGTATTACAGATAATGAAGACAATAGAGGAGAAGCAAGAATTACGGAACACCTACTTCTGCTTTTTTTACATAGAGACTATTTTCGGATCGTTAAGATCGAGCCCAATTCCATCCCAAGACTAACCAGTTAGGAGGCTTATTGCTAAACATTTTAGTAACAACTTCTCTTAACATTTATCTATGTGGAACTATTCCCATTAACACTATCCCTCACGTCCACGCTTATATATACAGATAACAGGCCTAAGACGTCGACAACATCAATGAAGTAAATCCACTAGAGCAGAAACTGGGCACAAGTTTAGGCAGATGTCTTACTTCATACCATGTTTAGATTCAATCTGGTTCAATTCAAAAATAACTAGCCACTTAGGAGACCGATTGTTCAACCTTATAAACTAACAAGTTTTTTTAACATTTATCTATGTGGAACTATTCCCACAATCATAAATAAATGGGAAAAAACGGAGTTCAAAACCATTGCTAGTTTCTAACAATAGAAGAACAACAATAAAGTGGAGTGACAAAATCTGACATTAGAAAAAAAAATCACATCCATGAGATTAAAGATGCATAAGGGAACAAGCCAATATATATATTATAGGACAGAAGTTAATTTACCTCACTTTCTACAAGCAACTGCTCCAATGCCTTAGGAAGGTAAGGAAACACAGACACTCCTAAAGTGTCAACCATGCGGTGCAAAAATGATGTCACCTGCATTTGCCAAAGGTATATAATTATGGTAATAGGTAGTGCAGCCTACTCAACAAAAGGAAAAAAAAGTGAAAAACTATCCATTTACCTTATTTCGCAGAGGTTCAACCTTGGGAAAAACCACAAGAATTTGCAGTAGAACATCCAGTGTCTGTTTAACAAAATGAATCCATTTAAGAACTTTTATAACAGTAGATACAAACTGCTAAAATGTTGCAACAGATTCTCAACACACTTCAAAATTCAGTTCAAAGGGGATGCCAAACAGGAATATAAAAAAAACTAAAACATTTTAAGCTGAAAGCAGACCACCTTGACAGTGTTCAACGATGATAACCTCAATTGCCAAGAATAGTTATAGCTAACGCATATGGACTTTTTTATTTGAAAGGAACTGATACACATGAACTTAAAAAAACTATTCAAATTTAAAGTTACATTCAATATTTTCATAATACATACATATATCTAGAATAAATGCTGTTCTGAGAGAAAAGGTGTGGCACAATCATACCTGCTTGAACATGACACCAATTGCAGGACGTGTAGCAGTGACAAGCCGCTCACTGAAACCCTGAATCCCAGTGAAAAAGACAAAATTGCAAACTTCATATTCTTAAAGTGCAAGTCAAGAGTAACATCAGAATACATCAAATGACCAGTCTTAGAACTCAACAATTAATAGGCCAACAATTAGGAGAGGGGGGAGAGGGAATACAGCTCCCTGGATGTCATATTTTCAAATATGGCCTCTTAAATGTGTATTTCCAAATATAACCATATTACTAAAAATTTTGACTTGGATAATTGCCTCCCCCCCCCCCCCCATCCCAATCCCTTTACAAAAGGATAGGAAAGGCCCTTGCCCCTTCCTCACCACCCTCTAAGAGTGTCTCTAGCGGGAGAGACGAGTGGAAGGGGGAGAGCTAGGCAGGGAAGTACAGAAAGGGTCCCCCTCCCCCTCTCCACCGAAAGAGAGAGGAGGGCCCAGCTCCCAAGAGGAAACCTTCATATCGAAAGGCCAAGAGAAACCAATTTCAAACCTTCCAATCTCTTAGAGATAAAAAAAAAAATCAAGAAGTAAAATCAATTCCATTGAATAGAAAGATTGGAACCTTGCTTAATGCATTTATTGCCATGATTATTTGCTGGATATTTGCAATTCTTGAGTTAGAGTCCTCGGAACTCTGACCTTTGGCTTCAGAAAGCAGCAATTCAACCTGAATAAAGCAAACAACTTAAACTAGGTCAATCACCAATTACTGAACAGCATCTAGTCAATAGTTCAAAGAAAATCCCACATAAACCAAAAATTTACAAAACAGAGATTTCTTTCTTGATTGAAATCACTTGAAATCAGCAGGCTATAATTATTCATTGTATGCAAGGAAAACGATAATTTACACCCTAACCTGTCGACACAGAGGAATAAGCAATGCTGATAGGTACTCCGACTGTTTTTCAGGGGGCACGTCCTCCATCCCTATCAGTAACCCGATTGCCTAAAAAATGCAAAGTAAATAATCCATAACCCAAATGTGATGGTTCAACAAGATAAACAAACAGCGAAAAAAGTAAACCAATATGAAAAATTAAAACTGTGATGTAACTAGTATAAATGCTGAGATAGTGCAGAATAGAGGAAGATTTATATGACTGACACCAACATAGCTGAGATAAGGCTTCAGAAAACATCAAGAGGAATCAAGCTGAATGAAACTGCAGACACAATCATTAAATGGGAATATACCTCAAATGTATGAGTGCCATCTTCAGATCCTAAGTATTTAGGCTCCTTCCAATCTACACTGGTGAATCTGGCAATTGTATCTTGCAAACTCTGACAGACATAAGAAGCAAACTTGAAAAATATGAAAAAATTAAACATACAGGCTACATGCACATGATCAAAGCAAAATGCTCTGAGTACCTGCAGAATCATCTCAATAAAAGGAACAAGCTTTGCTTTCATCAATTTTATGACTCTCATGAAGAGATAGCTAGCCCTTCGGCTCACATTGAGATTTGGGTGATGTATACCTCTTTCATCTAGAAATGCTGCCAGCACAAGAGGTATATACTGAGTATTCTCTTGCACAAATTTCATATATCGGGCTATTGTCTCCAAGTAGATAAGTGCCACCAATCGATGTGAATGGCAAGAAAAGCGAGCAGACAAGAGCATTGGAACCAATTCTCTCAAAACCCCACCACCATTTTTCATTCCTTCTTCACTTAGGGACTCCCCAAAAGCATAGAGAAGTGAAAGAGCAGCCTCTACATCTTCGACATTACTTTCTGGAGACCCAAGTGCACTAGCTAATGAATTTCGGATAAACATCTGGGTGACATCTGGGGCAACCCGACCCACAGTACGAAGCAATACAAAGAAATCCTTACGATATTCAGCCATCCGATCTTCCTCTTCCATGCCAATTTTATCAGGTAAATTAAGATTCTGAGTGTACATTGGATCAAACAAAATGCGTGTGCGAACCACCTCCAACATCTGGCTCACATGCATGATTTGTTTCTCCCTCAAAGGAGAAAAAGTCTTCATAGTAGAAACATAGCATGAAAAAAATTGGACAACATTGAATGTAATGTCCACTTCACAGTTCTGCATAACATAAAAGACAGAAGGAAGCACTTCCTCCAAGAGGTCCAATGAAAGCCCTTTTACATCCTCAGAATCCAAACGCCTGGAACACTCCAGAGCCTCCATTGCATAGCCCGTAATTAACGCTCCCAATTTTGAAACTAACTCTGAATCACTATCACCAACTACCAATCTAAATACCCGACTAATCTGAAGGCTTCGGAGAAGTGATAGCTTGGAAGCCGAATCCATCCGCTTAGAAATAACAGATAAAACACAACTCGCTGCAGCTCCTCTTAGCTGTTCTGAGCTTCCATCAACTAAAATAAGCTCAAAAAACAAAGGGATAAAAGCATCATTTGCAACTAATCCAATGTCAATCCAAGTAATATACCTCCGCATTGTATCTAACACCAATGTAGCCAGGTCTGGATCAGATTCCCTATATAAACTAACAATGTCATACCACGCCCGGACAATCTGAGGAATACACTGTTGTCTCATAGAGTCCTTAACCCGTGTGGCAATAGAGATTTCATCTGAATTTCTAGGGTAGTCTAGGCTGATAAGCTCATCGTCTAAAGCAGTCAAAACCCTACAGAACATGTCAATCACAAGTGGACTACAGCCGAGATGCTGGAGGAAACCAAGAAACACAGACGACCAAATAAGAGGATACTCAAAGTAGATTAGCGTGACAACCACTTGAGCTAATTTGTTTTTTATGAAGGTTGGTCCTTCCAAAACCCTAGCAGAACTTTTACCATCAGGAACATCATGGCAAGCGATCGAGAAGATAGATTTCCGGATATAGGATACTTCTTCAGGGTTTATTGAAGAGTAGTGGAGACGAAGGACTTCATGGACAGTCTGTATGCACCAGAACTGAACTTGTACAAATTTAGTGTGCGAGAGGCGTTCTATACAAACAAGGGCTATTGAATTAGAATTTTTTGCTTGGTGGCAATACGAGATGGCCCGGGATTTTAAGAGAGGATCGACAGTGCCGGATTCATCAAAGCTGATAAGTATAGCTTTCTCAAGGTCATCCATGATGGCAGATGAACACTGAAAATAAGCTCAAAACCCTCACAGGAACAGGACTAAAACCCTAAACGAACAACAGCAAGCAGTACGAAACTGAAGAATCAATGAGAAGAAAGTTCCAACTTGAGATTTATTTAAGAAATTTACTTCGGCAAGGACTCGAATAAAGTGCAGAAAAAATTAATGAATAAACACCAAAAACAAAAACCGCAGAGATGGAAAGAGTGGCCGAATACGGGTAGTAATAGCGAAAGAATGCTGCGTGAGATCGACGGAAACTTACCTCGATCGATTAAGAAGAGGTTCGGTAAAATGATCTTTATTTTAGGGTTCGAGGATTGATTTGAATATACAGAGGAAACAATTCTATAACTTAAATTTGGTTTGGGTTTTTGCTTTTCTTCTCTCTTTCGGGAGAGCACAGATTGGTCGAGGCGAAAGACCGCAGTTTAAAGGATTATGTGGGGAGAGGTGGTGAAGCTAATGAGAAGAATTTATAGGGAGAAAAAAATTACGCATCTCACCCTACTTCGGCGTGTTTGAAGGTAAACTATGAACTTAAAGAGGAGGAACTCCAAAGGGGGGGGGGGGACGGGTTAGTCCAAAATGAATTACTCCCGTATTACGATGTTAAACCCGCTAAACCCTAAACCTTATTATTCAGTTCATTCGATTAGGCCCTTAGTCCTAAATGATTTTCTTTTCATTTGAATTATGTCAAGTAATGTACTTAGGCAAAAACGGGGGAATTAGGTTTTATACCTATTTTGTGAATCATCCATCTCCCCCGCACGTCCCACATTTCGCTTCTCTCCCAAAAAATTCTCCCCCGACCTTCCTCCCCTGAATTGTTTTTGCCTCTATCTTCTCTCTCTCGACCTCCGTTGCAGAGCCTCTCCGCCTCCCGGCCTTTCTTCTCCCTCTTAACATATCGTCGGAGCGCCACCTCTGTCACCGTTGCCCACTGGCCTGCCATAGTCTCCCGCCATTATCGACGTTGTGAGGAAGACGACACACGCCGTGAGGAAGACGAAGTGGTTTAATTTTTCTTAAATTAGGAAAACTTAAACTAGCATCATAAAAATAATAATCCATATTTTTATTTATAAAATAAATGTTTTTATTTATTCAATATATTCAGTTTATAATTATTGTATTAAATTAGTAATTTAATAGTCATAATTAAAATATTATTAAAATAAATATTTGATAAATATTTTTGGTTTAATTATCCCATTGCTATAATTAATTAAACCAATGGTTTTAAATTTTGTGACAATATATTATTAATTAATAATACTTAAAAATATATATTATGTTATTGATAAAATTATATATATATATATATTTATTTATTATATTAATTTTTATTACTGTATTAAATTAGTGGTTTTAATGTTAAAATATATCTCATGTTATATTAAAAATAATTTATTTCTTTATTATATTCGCTTATGTTATTTTTTACTTTTATTTAATTTTTTATAATTTATTCTAATCACACATAATTATTATATTAATTTATAATAAACTATAATCATTAAGTAAAATAATATAGTCTTTCATTAATTAGTTTATTAATATATTTTAATACTACACATTAAATCACTTATAAGTGTAGTAACCATATTTATTTTCGTTAATTAGCTGTTTAGGCATATGTTCTATTTAAGTATATTACAAAAAATTACTCATTCTCTTGTTTATATCATATTTTTCATTTTAGGGCACTAACACTGGAATTTGTTTTCTAGTGCACTTGAACTCGTCTATACTAACACCCAAGGATGGGTTGAAGTTGAATCAATTCATTTAAGATGAATTGAAATCTTCACTTGATTTTAAGTTTATTGTGGACTAACCCCCCCCCCCCCCCCCCCCCCCAATGCATATCGGATGTTATGCGCGAAATATCGTCCAATAGGCGCTTTAGTAACATGGGAAAAACATTGCAGGATATTAAAAGGGGCATTTGGAGCCTTTGGAAATTCACTTCACCTAGAGAGCTCAAATATTTATAGTAGTTTTATAACTCTAACGCATAGTGATAGAGCCAAAAGATTGGAAAGGAGGGGGCAATGTATAATGTGATAAGTAGGAAATTGATATAAGTATTGAAATAAAAGGGACAATTATGAACAAAGGGGCCAAAAATATACTTGTTTCCACGACTCCAAAACTGTTTTTTACTAATTTCAAGTGGGGCTAATACACTCTCAAAGTGTCTCTACACTTTGGAGTTCAATCCACTATGTAACAAGTTAAACAACGTTGGCCTAGTGGTTTCTTAAGAGGGGGTAAATTGAGATATTGTAATTTAAAATTTAGTGCTCAAATAAAAATTAAAGCAAAAATTAGATAAAAATGCACAGACCACATGATTTGAACACAGTTTTTTTTTTATCGATGTTCCTCTATTAGTATTCACCCCTAATAACTTTTGCTTGAAAAATTCCACTAATAAACTTTATTAACTAAAAAGATTACACAAAGAGATTTCGGCTTTCTTTTAAGCCACGTGTAATGCTCAATACACTGTTTTTAAAAATCTCCCTTGATATTGTACAGAAAGATTCTAACTTTAGCTAGTCTTCCTATCTACATTCCAACTTCTAGATGAACCTATAAAAGAAAGAATGAAAATACAAAAATAAAAGAAAAACATACTTTTTAGATAAGGGATAATCAACCTACTCCTAGCGAGAATCAAATGTCCAAATATTTTAGCACAATAAAGAGTGTTGAGGAGCTTGAATTAACTAGGATTGTGCGGTTTTGAGAGGGATGATGAAGAATTGCTAAAAATAGAGTTTCTCCCTCAAAAGTGGGTTTGGAAAGTGATTTCAAGTAGATGGCTATTGAATGCTTTGAAAATTGCAAGTTAATACTCAATCAATTGTCTAAAGTATGTTTGTTGTGGTATTTATAAGAATCTCTGTCAAATCTATACTCGATCAATCAAGTGTAACGACTATATTATTTGGAGTCCTTAGGCATAAGATCAATCACATAATCGATCAATGCAATTTCAAGCCTTCATAAAAATAAGTTGATAGATCAATCACGCAATGAAGCTCTAACTATACAAAACTAAGTATGATCAATCAATATAAGAGGTCTGATTGATCATGCTTTATGTCCATTAAAGGCATACTTCTGTTTGATCGATCAATACTATAGGTATGATCAATTATGCCTTATAGTTTTCAATGCTTGGACTAGGTATGATTGATCAATCCACTGGGATAATCAATCATGTTTTATATCTCAATCGGGCATAACCTGGGTGATCGATCATGCTTTATATTGTTTGCCAATTTGCACTCTGGATGATCGAGCATTACCAGTAGTATGATTTATCATGCCAATTGCTAGTTTTCTGAACTAGATTTCTAAGCGTGATAAAATGGATCATAATGGTTTCCACCAAGTTAAAAACATTAATATGCATCGGAAAAAAAAATGTTTTAAAAAGCATTTATCCTAAAGCTCTAAAAACACTTGTTTTACCTCGAATTGAAGCCTTGTTGGTTGTTCTCTTACATGAGGGTTGATCCAAAACGAAAAGTCATTTGGTGCAAAACATGCAAAACGACTATCTTAGCCGTTTGATCATGAGATACCCTTTTCTTTTCGCACCAAATGGTTTTTCGTATTGGATTAGTTGTGCTCTTACATAGCTAAAGTTCTTGAATTTATGTACTCGAATCTAGTCTTCAACTCTTTTTTCTTCATGTAGGTGCTTTCTTCAAGATGACTTGACATGTCTTTGAACTTGAGGTCTTGAGATGCATTTATCGGTTCATTTGCATAGACTTTGAATTTTTTGTCTTTTGAAGGAAAACCATATGAAATGCTAAATTTGCAATTATCAATACTATGAAGTTTTATTATCATCAAACTAAAGATGGGAGTGAACTATAGGTCAACAATCTTCACCTTTTTATGATGATAAAATCTAACATATAAAAAACTAAAATAACATGATTCATATGCATTGGAGCTTCAAAACTATCAAATAATTGAATTTCAAGTTAGAATTAGCTCCCCTGAAATTAATGTATAAAAGATTCACAAATTTTAACATTCTTTCTCCTCCTGTTTGCCATAATCCAAAAAGATATGCAACTGAAGTATGTAAATTTGCTCAAAGAGTGGTTCGAGGCCTTTCATTCATAAATAAATGTTTCATACAAAATTTTGATTTGATTACAACATGAGATACATGTATGGCAAAAAGTCAACTCTAGGTCAACCTAAAGGTAGGAAGGCTGATCTTAACACTGAGGAGGGGCTACAGGCTACATCATGTCGATTATATTGTGTGGAAGTGATAGAAGCTCGAGTTGTTTCTCCTTGAATCTTCTAGCTAGCCTTGATTTCTGCCATAGAAGTCTTCAAGCCAATCAAGTCATCCTCAAGCCTCTAAAATCGGTCAAATCCAGAGGAGGAGGAGGCATAATATTATGGTCCTGGGTTAAGTACCTATGTCTTCCGCTCCTAACAGGCTGGTCTTTTGGGTAGTATTGGCTAGGTTCTTAACATTTGGTATCAGAGCGGGCTCCCACGTCGCAAGTTTGAGTCCTGGGATGCGCAAAGGCTAGATTAAAATACTGGTAGGTCCTTGTGATAAGCCCTGGGTCGGGCCAGTGTCATTGCGCAGGCGCAAAGGTTGGATTAAAATACCGGTAGGTCGCGTCTAGGTATTATCACGGTCGGGCCAGTGTTGTTGCGCCGTCGTCAGCCCGCGAAGGAGGGGTGTGATGTTGTGGTCCTAGGTTAAGTACCTATGTCTTCCGCTCCTAATTGGCCGATCTTTTGGGTAGTATTGGCTAGGTGCTTAACACATAGGTTCTCTTTGTCTTCACAAAGTAGAATTCCTATGCTTGAGACCAATCAGGGCTCAGTTGATCTTCAGAGGTTTATTTAGTAGTAGGGGTCTTCCCAATGTTGACCTTGGAGACCCATTGGCCATGTAGCTTGGCAAAATGGAATTTATCAACCTTGACTTCACCGATAGACATCTTCTTTGTAAGTCCACACATTCTTCACTGATGAGATCAATGATGTAGCATTGGAGGACGATGGTGATCTGTTGGCCATATGGTAAACCATTGTGCCTTGCATTGTTTGTGACATCCATCATCTGAAGCGCTGTGTAGTAATCGAAACCTAGCCCAACCTATAGCGTCACACTCCCTAACTAGAAATTCTATGGTGGTAAACCTCAAGAAGGTGCCCTTCCTCGGATTGAGGATATGGGTCACAATATCCATTTAAAGCCGAAGCTCCATACTTAAGTCATTTATCTTAACCTTGTATGGGCTTTGGTTGATTTTGGAGTTAGGGTTTCCAATAATTTGAATGATTGGAAATAAAGTTTAAATCCAATTTCTACTGTGGTTGATCAACAGGTCGAATTGGATTGATCGCTTTATCATTTTAAGTTGATCAATCATGCCAATGCATTGATTGATCATGCCATTTAAATTGATTTTGTGATTCCACTTCACTCTCATGGCATGAATCATATGGGATGTCATTTTTAGTTCAATGTTTATCTAGCTATTTAGATGTAGAATGGTGTACATGTCCAGATCTCCTCATAACTTAGAGAAACAGTCAAGTCCTAGTGGCTTTGTGAAAATATACGCTAATCAATTTTCATGGGGAAATAGATTCTATTCTAATTATTTTGGTTTGAACCAGCTCTCAGATAAAGTGATGCCTAATCTCAATGTGTGTTGAACGAGAGTGGTGAACTGGGTTCTTACTTAGGCTTATGACACTCATGTTGTCATAAATGGATTGGAATCTCATTTTTCTCCAAACCATAATCTTCTAGTTGTTGTCTCATTCATATAAGTTATACACAACAACTTCCAGTAACTATGTACCCAACCTTAGTGGTAGATAATGCGACTCAATGTTGCTTCTTGGAAAACCAAGAAACAATCATATTTCTAAGTTATTGGCAACTACCACTTATAATCTTTCTACAATTTTGCATCCGACAAAATCAACATTAGTGTAACCAACTAGATCAATGATGGAGGAGCTGGAGTACCAAAATCCAAGGTTGGAGTTCCAAGTAGATATTGGAAAATTCTTTTCACAGCCACTAATTGAGATTCTCTAGGATTGAATTGAAACCTAGTACATACGCATACCAAAAATACAATATCCAATCTATTGGCCGATAAATAGAGTAAGGAACCTATCATACCTATATAATTTTTTATTGACCCTATCTGAGTTGTCTAAATCAAGCTTTTGAGGATGAATGCATGGGTGTGCTAATCAATTTTAGATTTTCAAGTTCAAATCCTTTTAGCAATCTAATGGTGTACTTGGATTGATTTATGAAAGTTCTCTTCTCGATTTGCATAACTTGAAGTCCAAGGAAGAATGTGAGTTCACTCATTAAACTCATTTCAAATTTATTCTTCGTCACATTTACATTTGCGAATTCTTGACATAGTGAGGGGTTTTTGAAACTAAAAATGAGATTTGGACTATTGATTTCAAGATTCCATACTATTAAGATCTTCAACTAGAGTGTTGGAGAGAAGAAGGAAGGAAGAGAAAAGAAGAAGAGACGAGGAGAACGATAGAGAGAGAGAGAGAGAGAGAGAGAGAGAGAGAGAGAGAGAGAGAGAGAGAGAGAGAGAGAGAGAGAGAGAGAGAGGATAGAAGTGAATTAGGGTTTTGGAAGATATCCAAACCCTCTCCCTTAACCTTTGTTTATTGTTGAATTTAGGATCCCTTTTCCAATATTCCGAGCAAGAGAAAGAAGAAAAAAAAGAAGAAAAAGGGAAGAAGAGCTCTCAGGTAGAGAGAAGAAAAAAAGAAAAGAGAAAAAGAGGTATGCACCAAGCAAAGAGAGAGAGAGAGAGAGAGAGAGAGAGAGAGAGAGAGAGAGATTAACTCAAGAAGGAGATGTGTAACTTGATTAATTCTGAATTACAACACCTCTATTTATAGTAGCGGAAGAGATAGAGTCCTTATACAATTAGCCTTTCAATCTCCTAATTACATTCTAACTCTAACTTTCTAAGATACGTCTATTCAAAACAATCTACTAGAAGACTAATATGAGTTGAACTAGAACTCTTTCTTCAATCACGTGAATATAAGGGAGGAGGCCAGCTCGTGGCCTTATCCTTGTGGGTTCCTCATGATCTTCCAACTTATCTTGATAAGGTTGCTAGCTCGTGGGATATTTGTGGGTCCTACTTGATCTTCAAGTCTTCTAACTCATTTCATCTTGTGCTTCTTAACTCCTTAACTCGTGCTAGCTTGGGTGAGGACTCTTCTTGGTGTCCCACGTCCTCATGGTGGATCCCACCAGTTCGAGCACCATGGTGGGTCCCACATTATAACATTTATAGATATCAAGAGTACATAAGTTACATGTATACCCTTCACCCTAGAGAGATTGAAGAAGAAACAAAGAACATAAGATATTTATAATAATGCCACCTAAGCTTGTCTATGTCTTTCAACACTCCTCTTTTGTTATGCAGGTAATAACATTAAATGTTATGCATGCAATAACATTATTATTTTAATTTTTTCTTTAATTTACTTTATTTTATTTCAGTTTAAGGTTATAGGGGTATTTTAGGAATATTTTATTTATAGGGGTATTTTTTTAATATTTTATTTATAGGGGTATTTTTAGAATATTTTATTGTAAACCCTAACTAGGTGAACCCTATTTAAAGGGTAAGAGTAATGAGAAATACATACATTGAATATTGAAGTTAAGTAAGCTTAGAGTAAACAGGTCGGATTCTCCCTTTGAGATCCTGGTCGAACTTCCTTCAAAGCTCAATCATCCCATTCCTATTCATCATCATCGTCTTCCTCACGTGTCAGATACGGGACCGTAACAACTAGTATCAGAGCAGGAACATGATGCCCATCGAAGACCCATATTTGGCGATGCATAGACAAGTCTGTGAAATGGCTAAAGATGGTGACACACCAGAAAGTATACAGATGTGGCGTGCTGGCTGGGTGCAATATTGGCTGACGACGAAGTACAAAGAGGCATTCCTTGGAGAAGATATCTCCGACGGAGTGAAATTATGGCGAATGAAGAGGTATAGAGAAGCATCCCGTGGAAAAACTGTCTCTAACGGGAAAAAGGGTAACGCCGAGGCTTCGGCTTCGTTCCGTCTACCGGCCGAGACTCCTGCAGAGGATTTGGGGGAAACCTCAAATCCAGATTCACCCCAAACACCTCAGCACCACCATCCACCCTCACCTCCACCAGCGCCAACCACCAGCGTCGATTCCGTGACGGCAACCTCCAAAATTGGGGACTCAACATGTCCCAAATCGGAAGGATATCACGAAATCCCTTCAGCGACACCCACGGAAGACCGTTGCCAGGTCCCTCCTCAAGTCCGAAAGCTTGCCCTTTCGGAAGAGATTTCCGAAATCCTGAAATCGAACCTCCCCTGCTCACGACAAACCACACTCCGTTCCGAACGGGAGAGGGAAAATTTCCAAGAGGTGAAGCCTCCAAGGGCTGTTGTTCACCGTCGGAGCAGCAGGAGACTCCCTTGGCGAAATTTTCGCACTGTGCGGTGCCGTGAGGACGACATACGACTATCGCCCGCCTTAGTCGGTGCCGTGAGGGAAGGAGCCGAGGTTCCTACAATGTCCGATAGCCGCTCTGTTCGGGATTGACATGAGGATGAGGAAGATTTCCGATTTCCCCAGAAGACCCGATGGCGAAATTTCCCTCGAAGGAGGAAGATGACTCCCGATTCAAATTTTCCTAAGCTAGGAAAATTTGATCAGCACAGGAAGCTAAGTCACGCGCGGGACCGGGTCAACCCAGGCCAACTCGGACCGGGTCAACTCAAGAAAAAAAAAATCTTTTGCGGGCTTGAAGCTCTCCGATACGGCTATTGACACTTGCGCAGACACTGCTTCTGAGCTTGAGGACAAGCTCGTCTTCCAGGGGGGTGTAATGTTATGCACGCAGTAACATTATTATTTTAGTTGTTTTCTTTAATTTACTTTATTTTATTTCAATTTTAGGTTATAGGGGTATTTTAGGAATATTTTATTTATAGGGGTATTTTTAGAATATTTTATTATAAACCCTAACCGGGTGAACCCTATTTAAGGGGTAAGAGTAATGAGAAACACATGCATTGAGTATTGAAGTTAATTTAGAGTATGCTTAGAGTAAACAAGTCGGATTCTCCTTTTGAGATCCAGGTCGAGCTTCCTTCAAAACTCAATAATCCCATTCCTATTCATCGTCATCGTCTTCCTCACGTGTCATATCTTGGACCGTAACAACAATGTTATGCACATAATAACATTAAATATTATGCACGCAATAACATTATTATTTTAGTTGTTTTCTTTAATTTACTTTATTTTATTTCGGTTTTAGGTTACAGGGGTATTTTAGGAATATTTTATTTATAGGGGTATTTTTTTAATATTTTATTTATAGGGGTATTTTTAGAATATTTTATTGTAAACCCTAACCGGGTGAACCCTATTTAAGGGGTAAGAGTAATGAGAAACACAGACATTGAGTATTGAAATTAATTTAGAGTAAACAAGTCGGATTCTCCCTTTGAGATCCAGGTCAAGCTTCCTTCAAAGCTCAATCATCCCATTCCTATTCATCGTCATCGTCTTCCTCACGTTTCAGATTCGGGACCGTAACAACAATGTTATGCATGCCATAACATTATTATTTTAGATGTTTTCTTTAATTTACTTTATTTTATTTCAGTTTTAGGTTACATGGGTATTTTAGGAATATTTTATTTATAGGGGTATTTTTTTAATATTTTATTTATAGGGGTATTTTTAGAATATTTTATTGTAAACCCTAACCGAGTGAACCCTATTTAAGGGGTAAGAGTAATGAGAAACACATGCATTGAGTATTGAAGTTAATTTAGAGTAAGCTTAGAGTAAACAAGTCGGATTCTCCCTTTGAGATCCAGGTCGAACTTCCTTCAAAGTTCAATCATCCCATTCCTATTCATCGTCATCGTCTTCCTCATGTGTCAGATCCGGGACCGTAATAACAATGTTATGCACGCAATAACATTAAATGTTATGCATGCAATAACATTATTATTTTAGCTGTTTTCTTTAATTTACTTTATTTTATTTCAGTTTTAGGTTACAGGGGTATTTTATGAATATTTTCTTTATAGGGGTATTTTTAAAATATTTTATTATAAACCCTAACAGGTGAACCTATTTAAGGGGTAAGAGTAATGAGAAACACATGCATCGAGTATTGAAGTTAATTTAGAGTAAGCTTAGAGTAAACAGGTCAAATTCTCCCTGTGAGATCTAGGTCGAGCTTCCTTCAAAGCTCAATCATCCCATTCCTATTCATCATCATCGTCTTCCTCACATGTTAGATATGGGACCATAACAACTGGTATCAGAGCATGAACATGATGCCCATCAAAGACCCATATTTGGCGATGCATAGACAAGTCCGTGAAATGGCTTGAGGCTCTCTGATACCGCGGTTGACACTTGCGCAGATACTGCTTCCGAGTTTGAGGACAAGCTCGTCTTCCAGGGGGGGTGTAATGTTATGCATGCAATAACATTAAATGTTATGCATGCAATAACATTATTATTTTAGTTGTTTTATTTAATTTACTTTATTTTATTTCAGTTTTAGGTTACAGGGTATTTTAGGAATATTTTATTTATAGGGGTATTTTTTTAATATTTTATTTATAGGGGTATTTTTAGAATATTTTATTGTAAACCCTAACCGGGTGAACCCTATTTTAGGGATAAGAGTAATGAGAAACAGAGACATTGAGTATTGAAGTAAATTTAGAGTAAGCTTAGAGTAAACAGGTCGGATTCTCCCTTTGAGATCCAGGTTGAGCTTCCTTCAAAGCTCAATCATCCCATTCCTATTCATCGCCATCGTCTTCCTCACGTGTCAGATCCAGGACCGTAACACCTTCAAGCTGGTGGTGAAAAAACATTGTACATCCCCAACTTGGTACATGAATTGGAGAGAATTTTAGAGTTGACTGACTTTGTGAACATATCAACAAGTTGTCTGAGTTGAGACATATTTTAGGCTTATGATTCCTACTTTCAACTTTTCTCTCACAAAGTGATAGTTCACCTTGATATGTGTAGTTCTCTCATGAAACACTGGAGGTAATGTGGATTGCTGCTTGATTATCACAAAGGAGTTCCATAGGGCTTTCTTTGTGGAATCCCAATTCAACTAGAAGAGATGTAATCCATAGAAGATCACTTACCGCATGTGCCAAGACTCTGTATCTTACTACTACACTGGACCTTACATTCACATTTTGTTTTTTATTCCATGTAATAAGGCTGCCTCTAACTAGAGTAATTTGCTATCATCTGGTGATCTAGGCCAATCCGCATCGACAAAACTTTCAATATTTAGATGACTATGACACTTATATAAGAACCCTTGTCCTTTATGCCTTTTAAAGTACTTGAGAATCTTCTCCAATGGTTGACAATGAGATATCTAAGGTTTATGCATATACTGACTGACCACCTTGGCTGCAAAAGAAATATATAGTCTACTCACAATGAGATAGATAAGCTTGCCAACTAGCCTCTGGTACTTGCCAAAATCAACTTCTCCCGAGCTAGAACATAGTTTTGTATTTGTCTCCATATGGTTGTCAGCAGGGTGACATCCCATCATTCCTGTTTCTTCAAGCAAGTCAAGAACATATTTTCTCTGTGATAAGATAATATCATGTTTGGACTGAAGAACTT
Organism: Aristolochia californica; assembly: GCF_029961685.1. Classification (NCBI taxonomy): domain Eukaryota; kingdom Viridiplantae; phylum Streptophyta; class Magnoliopsida; order Piperales; family Aristolochiaceae; genus Aristolochia; species Aristolochia californica. The sequence continues at coordinate 33,029,833 of NW_027181881.1, read as the reverse complement.
CAATACTGAGAAAGCACTTAAGGAGTCTCATGTCTTTTGTCTTGAATTTATTGCATATCTTGTTTTTTACTTGATTGATACTATCGATATCATTACCCGTCAAAATAATATCATCCACGTATACAACAAGCAGTACGACTCCTTTCTCAATATGCTTGACAAATAAAGATTGGACCATAGAGCACCTTGTGAACCTGTTATGCACGCAATAACATTGCTAAGTTATTAGAGTCTAGTTAATTGTTTTTCTTTACTTTACTTTATTTTATTTCAGTTAAAGAATTAATAGGCCACAAAGGTATTTTTGTAATATTTTATTTTGAACCTCGTAAGGGTGAAGCCTATTTAAGGGGTAAGAGTAATGAGAAAAAGGAAAGTATTGATTTAGAGTAAACAAGGGTTTTGAGTTCTCCTCAACGAGCTTAGGGGTGTGCATTTTCCTCAAAGAACCTAGGGTTTTCAAGCTTCCCTTAGGCTTGATTTTTTGTCTTTCTCTTCTTCCTCCCTACGAATCGTTGTGTCAGATCTGGGATCATAACAACTGGTATCAGAATGGGAAAACAATGAGCGATTCTCCGTCCCAAAAAAAATGGATTGCCATGCGCTATCTATTGGAAGAAATACGTGCAAGGTGTTTAGCATGGGAAGAAGCCTTGCATGATGGAATGCGTGAATCTTCCATTAAAATTTTTGCAATTGAGAGGCATCTCGCTGTTGTAGAAAAGAAGGTCATACCACCTAAAATCTTCGAGCAAGAAAAAATCACAGAACACAAAGCAGCTGACACTGTCTCGGACGGGAAGAAGGGCCATGGGCCAAAAAAGTTAAAAAAATTCTGAGCAGCACAACCCTCATCGGTAAGTACTGAGTTGGGAAATCTTCGTCGGCAGAAATTGGCACCCCAAAATCGCTACCCCGAGAAGCCCAAGAAGTTTTTCCTCAAATCTTCAGACAACCACTGGGGTCCATCATTCCGGTTTCCGGCAAGGCGAGGAAAAATGGGAGAAAGGGCGATGAGAGAAAGGGGAACCTTTGTGGAAAACAATGCGTCGACACTAGGAAGAGAAATGAGGACCTGTGCTAGTCGAAAAGACAAAATTTGGGGGTAAGTTTATGAAATGCCCTCGATTTGTATGTCAAAACGATTCTTCCATAGGGTTGATGGGGCTCAAATGGCCTGAGCAGCAACAACACTGTTCGAATTTTTGGGCTGGGGGTTTTCTGTTCCGTGAAGCAGAGGAATAGAGCCAATTTTATGGAAGAGGAATAGAGCCAATTTTATGGAATTTTGATTTTTGGGTCTAAAATGCAAGATGAGAATTTTTTGGGGATTCCGGGAATAGTAGAAAACATTATATGGGTGATGTTTTATTTTTCTATTGATGAGAACAACAACAGTGTGACTATTCATTGTCATGGATCTAGCATAAAGAGTCAATCTTAAAACATTGTGCTTAATTTTTTGGCTCCAATGTATGCTGCTCGACCATTGTTTGTAAAAATTCTTCAACCAGGTGAGAGTTATGGAAATGAGGTGGTAACCAAGGTTGGAAAATCTGGAGAGACTATTGGGTTGAACAGTTTGACGAATTTTCGACTTGCTGCTGCTATTGCAGTGCAGAAAGGGGCACAATAGCAACAAATAAAAACTGAAAAAATGGATTTACCACATTACAAGACAAAGGATGGAGTCTATTGTGACCCTGCAAAAAGTGGGAGAATTGTCTCACCAACTTTAATGTGGGTTGAGGCTTTGGATCTCATACTTGAAGGATTTGTCAAATCAAAGCTGGACTTCGGGAAAATAGTAATTGTCTCTGGCAGTGGCCAGCTGCATGGAAGTGTTTATTGAAAGAAAGGAAGTTCAACTACATTGAGTTCTTTAAACCCAGAAAATCCTCTTTTAACACAGTTGAGTGATGCTTTTTTCCACCAAAGAGTCACCTATATGGATGAATAGTAGTACCACTTCACAGTGCCGAGAGAAGGAGAAAACTGTTGGGGGTGCGTTAGCATTGTCTCAACTTACTGGGTCTCGTATGAAAGATTCACAGGTCCATAAATCAGGAAGATATTTGAGAAGCAGTCAGATGTATATAATGCAATAGAAAGAATTTCTCTCGTTAGTTCCATCATGGCATCTCTTCTTATTGGAGGTTATGCTAGTATTGATGAAACTGATGGAGTTGGGAGTTGGAATGAACCTGATGGATCTCAGACAACGAATTTGGTCTCAGCAGGTTTTGAAGGCTACTGCACCAGGATTAGAAGAAAAACTTGGATAGCCTGCACCAACACATGGAATATGCAGAGTTCCACCTATTGTTCCAGCACTTGACCTTCCAAGGGATTTCAAATTCTGTTCCCAACCTGTTGGCAATGGGGCTTGTGTGCAAAAGTTAAACACACAAAGTTCAACAACCCATTATGTGGATATGGAATTGGATTTTTGTAATGAGAATTAATCTGCATTTTTAAGATTATACAGGGATGACAATGTCTTACTAAAAGCTATTGTTTATATATTATGTATGCAACATGCTGGCCAATGAGATGAACTTGCACGGGCTCCAACGAATGAAACCTAGGACTGCAGGGTGGTTGTTCCCAGTATAGCAAGGTATGCACCTAACATGGCACATGAAGAGGCTAATGTGTTCTTCCACCAAATGATGTTTGTTGTGCCAGTGCAGAACATAGTGCTGCTAGATAGCCAACGAAATAGTGCTGCTATGCCGTGCATCAAATAGTGTTGAAAACAGTGGCAGTGCACAAAACAGTGCTACAACACATTTTTCAACATGATATACCAGTTCTGCTATTCGGGGGTGCTGCTGCTGTTGTGGTAAAGAAAGGTGCAAAACTTCAGAAAATGCAAACTAAGAGAAAGGATTTTGATGCAGCAGGTGCACTTCTGTTATTTGGACAAACTGACTTTATTTCATCGGTGGCAAAAATGGGTGCTGCCCGTGGACCATTCGATGCTACCAACCAGGATAATGAGGCAATGTCATTGGATGTATATGAAACGTATGGGAAGGATCCAATCAAATTTTTTTTTTGTTGCTTCTGTTGTAGTGCAGATGTTGGCATGCTCAAAAGGATACATGACGAGTGAGCTAATGATGACTTTTCAATTTGCTGCTGGTGTGGCAGTGTAGAATGGGGCACCATAGCAGAAAATAAACATTGATAGACAGGATGCAGATGAGCAGAACTTCTGAAGTTCAGTGGCTTCTTCATTGTCTTCAACGAAAGGAGCTATTGGTCCTCACCTTGGGGTAACTGGGGCAGTTGTAGCAATCTTTGTTGTCCTTTTGACAACAATGAACATGCCATACATGGTAAGAAATGCCCACTTCCATGCTGCTGCTACAACAATTCACTAGAGAGCACTACTTGCTCTTCAGGAGTCCTCTCAACAGAATTACAACAACGTTGCTACTACCAACACAGGCCTACACCATATTGGTCTATAGATGGAGACAAGACTTCAATAGTAGAAGTATGTTGCTGCTTGTGAGAACATCATTAGGTATGGAAGCTTTGTGCCAGATTTTATTACGTTTAGCCTCATGAATGTGAATGGACACCATTTGCCCAATACAATGCATCTCTACACTCCAATGCCATTATTACATGTCACTACTGATATGGATACATCTACCATCCTCCTAAATGCCTATTGTATGGTTGGGAGTGTAGTGAGAGCACCACTCAATTATGAGGAAGTCGGATTAGTTAAGGCTTGCATATTACATCACTGGATTTGTCAAGCCATAACAACATAGTATGCACAGTCAAATGAAGGACCACTAGATGGACTTGGGCAGCCAATAGTAATTAGGAATCAACTCTAGCTGATTACTGCTATTACCAGGACATGTTGCATTTGACCAATGAGGCAGCTGTGGGGGCAAATCACACAAGGGTTGTTAATGTAGAAGCAGAAGTTGCCAGAATGGAGCAGGTGATAGTTCAAATTGTGGTTGGGTTGCTTAACCATATTGAGTTGTGCTACAGCTAGTGATGCTGGCAGTGTTGGAGTACCACAAAAAAAAAAAAATTGCTTCTCGGGTGGAATGCCCCAGTTTTGTCGTCCAGAGGGCTGACAAAGATACCGCGGATGCTTCTTGGGAACATGTGGAGACATTCAGCAAGTAGTCCCTACTTTCGAGCTTGAGGACAAGCTCTTTCTCCATGGGGGGGGGGGGGGGGGGGGGGGGGGGGGGGGGGGGTGTAATGTCAATAACATTTCTAAGTTATTTAAAGTCTAATTAGTTGTTTTTCTTTACTTTAATTTATTTTATTTTAGTTAAAAAAATTATTAGGCCATAGGGCCATTTTTGTAGTATTTTATTTTGAACCTTGTAAGGATGAACCCTATTTAAGGGGTAAGAGTAATGAGACAAAGGCAAGTATTGATTTAGAGTAAACAAGGGTTTTGAGTTCTCCTCAATGAGCTCAGGGGTGTGCGTTCTCCTCAAAGAACCTAGGGTTTTCGAGCTTCCCTTTGGCTTATTTTTGTCTTTCTCTTCTTCCTACCTGCGAATCGCTGTGTTAGATCCGAGATCATAACAGAACCCAAATCAAATCATTGCTTGACTAAACTTGTCAAAACAAGCCCACGGGGAATGCTTCTGACCATATAATGATATTTTAAGGAGGCACACCAACTCCCCCTCAACTTCATATCCAAATGGTTGTTGTATATAAATTTCCTCCTTAATATCGCCATTGAGGAAAGCATTCTTTATGTCTAGTTATAAGACAGGTCATCAAGAATTAGCAATGAGAGATAATAGGAGAGGCCCTCAGTTGAGCTTGGCGATTGGGGAAAACGTTTCTTCATAATCGATCCTATAACATTGGGTATAGCCTTTAGCCACAAGGCGGGCCACCATGGCATCCAAATTTTTTTTACAGTGAAAACCCATTTGTAGCCCACCAGCTTTTTGTTATGGTCCCGGACCATTAATCGTGTGACTCGGCGAAGGGAGAGGTTGTTTAGAGGATTGAAATCTACACCAGGATGTCCTGATTTACTTGGGCGACCTATGATGGTTAGAAGGCTATGGAAAACAGAATTGAAAGAGAATAAGAAGATTAGGCTCGTCAAGGGAGGCCTGTACCCTTGGGTTCATCAAGGAGAACGCCGATCCTGAATTTGGTTGAATTTTTGCTTGTCTTTCCATTCCTTCCGTGTGCCCTTTTAGAGGCGTACATCACAAGATAGTTTAATTGCAAGAATTACAAGAATGCCATCATGACTCAATTATTCTTAACGCTATACTTAAACAAAGTAAAATAAACCTACTGATTTATTAACTCCACCGCTTAACTCATCCGCGTCGTCTCTGGATGACTCGTCCCGCTATCGAGTCCACAACACTTTTAATTTTTTTTCTTTAATTTACTTTATTTTATTTCAGTTAAAGAATTAATAGGCCATATTGGCATTTTTGGAATATTTCATTTATAGGGGTATTTTTGTAATATTTTACATTAAACCTTGTAAGGGTGAACCCTATTTAAGGAGTAAGAGTAATGAGAAAGGCAAACATTGATTTAGAGTAAACAAGGTTTTGATTTCTCCTCAACGAGCTCAGGGGTGTGTGTTCTCCTTAATGAACCAAGGGTTTTCAAGCTTCCCTTTGGCTTGTTCTTCGACTTTCTCTTCTTCCTCCCTACGAATCCATGTGTCAGATCCAGGACCATAACAACTGGTATCAGAGCGGGAACACAATGAGCTATTCCATGTCCCAAGAAAAATGGATTGCCATGCGTGATCAATTGGAAGAAATACGTGCATCATGTAGAGCATTTGACGAAAGATGTCATGCATCTTCCATTAATTTTTCTGTAAGGGAGCAATTCACTGCCACAGAAAAGGTCATACGACCTGAAATCTCCGAGCAAGACATATGCACAGAAGGAAAGGCAGCAGACGCTGTGTCGGACGGGAAGACATGCCACGGGCCAAAAAAATTAAAAAAATCATCCTGTTTACCAATCGAAGTCATATGGACGATTTGGGTGCGACCTCAGATCCAAAACCGGGAACCATGAGAATCTCCGAGAAGGACCTTGGAAATCCGAAATTGGAGGGGTATTCTACCAAAACCTCGTCGGTAATGGCTGATTTGGGTTCGACCTCAAAAATCCCTTCTCACAGCCAGCAGAATGTCTCCCAAAACAGAAGACAGAAAAATTCTGATCTGACTCTGTCTCGACGAATTAGTTCGGTTGTCCCTCCTCTTTCTCAGAAAATCTACAAGCAACGAAGCCCCAAAGGGCTTCTATGGGCCACCGAAAAAAGAGGAGGTGCTGATGGAAACAAATCTGGTGGGCTTGAGCTTCCAGATTCTCTCTCTCAGTCTCAATCTCACTCTCGGCGGGCTAGTGGGGAACCAACTTCAATGCATTTGGGGGTAAGCTTCTGAAACCCCATCGAATTTTAGGTCAAATTGTTTGCTCCATGGGGTTGATGGGGCTCCAAGGGCTTGAGCAGCAACAATACTGCTCGAAAATTGGGGACGGAGGTTCTCTGTTCCGTGAAGCAGAGAAACAATGCACAATTGATGGAATTCTGGCTTGTATGTATGAATTCCGAGATGGAATTTTTTTGGGGATGCCGCGATTGATAGAATTTTTTTTTTGGATGTTATTTTATTTTTCTACTACTGAGAACAACAACAATGAGCCTCTTCAAATTTCTTTTGCACACATGGATGAAGGACGTGTTTCATATTCTTCGTTGTCTAACCTTGTTAAACCGACTAAAAACATTCACTATGAAGAAGATTACCCTCCTTCTGTGTGGACTGCCTCTAGAGGAAAGGGTTCTTATGCCTCAGGGCCCATGCCTTTCAAACAAAAGTTTAGTTATCAATTGCCTTTGAATTTAGATCATGTCGATGGAGGAAATGAGTCGAGCGAGAATTCTCAGATTTCTACTCAACAATTTAAGAGGCCTCCTGAAGTGAACTTGAGAAATGTGTTGAGTGGTATATATGCTATCATAACAGGTAGTTATAAGGGCCCTACTCTCATAGGAGATTCACGAGATAGTAAGTCAAATTTGTCATTTCTTGGTTCTGAAAAGAATGGAGATAGAATTTTTTTGGGTGTGTTGGGAATGGTCTTGTCGATGAATGATTTTTTTGTAGCTGGGTTGCACAGTATAACTCAATTTCCAATTTTTGTTGTTGTGGAATTCTTGGGTTGGATAGGAGAGCCATTTTCCATTTTTAAATTTGCTACTGCTGTGGCAATGCAGAAATGGACTCAACTAAAAAAAAAATGCCAAACCAATTATTGATGTGACAGGGGGATCGATCTTAAAAGGGTAGAGGTTGCTGGCTTTAAATTTATTTGCTCAACAGAGATACTCAGAGGCTGAAGTTTTTATTGATGCAACTTTCAATGAAACTGCCAAGTGGGACTAGGGTCCACTGCTAAGAATGAAGGCAAAGTTCAAACTTGGCGCAATATGCTTGGAGAAAGCCAAAGCAGTGAAGCAATATTCTGCTACTACACTGCATATTGTAGGTCTTATGCATGCATCACGTGGGCAACCCGGAAGTTCTATAGTGGCTTATTCCGATGTAGCCTACAAGATCGATGTGGAAATGCTCAAAAAAACTAAGACAAGTGAAGTGCAGTATTTGGTGCTTGATGAAGCAGACCAAATACTTGCTGCTGCTATGGCAGTAAGCATGGTGGACACAGATTGGCCAGGCATGGCCAGAAACCTCAGTCTTCTGGTTCTATTTGTTTGGTTGATTGTTTGTAAGGCTGCGATCTTCCAATCGGTGTCAAATGAGCACAAATATGCTACTTTGAAGCTATTTGCTCCGATTGATGGATCATTTGGAAGCCTAGAGGAAACTTATGAAGTGATGAGGACACTTCAAGTTCTTTGTGTAGGGAACAATGCTGATATAAGCCCAGGAACATGCCCTATTGTTGCCGAGACCCTTGTCTCGTCATCTTTTAGGACACATGACTACTTCAATCGCATGTTGAATTGGAATGTTGAAGACAAAATTTTAGAGGCAATCACTTCAACGCTTCACGCAGTTCTGAAGGACGCATCTTTACTCTTTGACTTCTACCACTCTATTGGTAGTTTGCTTCTTATTAAGGATCAAGGCAGCCAAGCCAAGGTGCTTCTTGAGGATGCAAGTGGCTATTTTCATTCAATCAAGTGCTTATGGCTAAACCAAAGTGATGGAAAAGGGAAGTATGATTCCAGTGGTGCTGAATCTAGTGCTTATGCATCAGGGTTGGTAGTTGAACCACATGCAGGAACTCTTACATTACAGATGCTGAAGTTGATCAATCTGTGATTGGCATAGTGAATTTTTTCTGCTCATGGTCTAGATTTGAAATGTCAAAGGTGAGTCCCCTTCTTAGCCCTATTAATGAGATGGAAGATTGTTATGGACTCCATATCAGGACGAGTCATCCAGATGACGCGGGTGAGTTGGTGACTCAGTGGAACAGCAAGCACCGCAGGAATATGTGTCTATTTTATTTTATAAGTCAATAGCATGTATATGTCTATTTTAATTCCTAAGTCGTTAGTATGTAAGCCAATGGCAGAACTGTAAAAACACTCTTGGGCCCTTAGCGTTAATGGCTTTAAGGAAGCTCACGAAATGAAATGGACAAGAATGATTTTACCCTAGACAAAATCGGTGTTCTCCTCCAAGGAACCCAAGGTTTAGGTCTCCCTTTTGACGAGCCTGATTATCCCTCTCCCTTGATACTCCATTCAGCCCTCTATCTTCACCTTCTCTCGTTCTCCACTCAGAATTCAAAAACATAGGTAGACCAGGAAGACCCAGGCGTCCTGGGCCTTAACTGCAAGAAGAGCTCCCCTCCCATCGAATCACTCGATCCATGGTCAGAGACTATGACAAAGATATATTGCAACATGATAGAAATGAATATGAAAGGGCCTTCAGTCTCGGTTGTACTCCTTTACTGGCCTCATTGACCTCTTGCATGGTAAATAATGGTGCTAGATTGCTTCTGCCACTAACTAAATCCAATAATGCGGTAGTTATTGTTTTTGACAATGAAGTGGTTGAAAGTGACTTTAGAAAATTGGCTCAATCCCTTAATCAAGGAGCATTTGCATGTTCTCCCACACTGCCCTTAACAACACTGAGCATATCAAATGCAGCAGGAGCTAATTTCCCACTACACCTGCCAATACCCCAGGTGGAAAGTGGTTTGAGCAATGAGGTCCTACAAGCCCCCGTTGCAGCATGAATTCATGATTCCATCAGTCGTTTATGGTTTTCTATATCGCCTTCAACATTTTTTCAAGTTAACACTCTAGATGCAGAGAAGTTGTACTCTCTAGATGGTGATTGGGCTGATCTTGGTCCAAATACATTGTTTTTTTATTTGTGTTACAGTATTGGAACCATTGGCCTTAGTTTGGCACATCGTGTTGGCATCTGTTGTGGACTCAATAGCACACCAAGTCACCCAGAGGAGGAGACAATGACTCACCAAGTCAACTAGTTTAACTTTCATTATTTATATTGCTTTCAGTTTAAGTTTGCATTAATTATGTAATGAGCTTGGATGTAGGGGTATAATTGGTATGTCTAGCCCTAAACATTTATGACGTCAAATACCCTATTTAAGGGGTAAGGAAATAGGAGAAACCAAGTCTGGAATTAGGTTAAACAGGATTGGGAGTTCTCCTTGACGAGCTCCAGTGTTGGGAGGTCCCCTTGTCGAGCTCCAAGGGTTGTTCTTGACGTGATCTTGCATAGTTTTCATTGTGAATTAGGTGGGCATCTAGACTACTCGTGATAGGAAGGAGGAAGGGAGTTAATCACTCTTTTTCGAGCTGAAGAAGGACCCTGTCTCTTTCACGGCATAACAGAAAGGGAGAAGGTTTTGCATTAACCCTACCAGGGAAGAGGAGGAGTTTGGATTGTGTTAGGTTCTTCCCGAGCCATGGATCGAGTCACCCTTCTTTCCTCTCTTCCCTTCATATTGAATCTTGACGCTGAAAGAGGATTCTTGTTTCATGAACGTGGAATGGTGGGATTCAGAATGGAATGATTGAGCTTTGAAGGAAGCTCAACTTGGACCTCAGAGGGAGAATCCGACCTAGACCTCTGAGGGAGAATCTGACCTATTTAATTCTAATTTTCTCAATACTTACTTTCTTTCACCTTGACGTCCCCCAAAAAAGGGTTGAGGATGGAAATACAAATTAAACCCATGGGTCAATTGGTTCATGCCATATTACATCTAAACCAAACCAAACCAAATGGAATTACATTAAAAATAAATTGACATAATTTGATTCCTTTGCCTATGGATAACTCGTGATGCTATGAAGTCTATAACATATTGGTGGATTGTCTTGCACTTCAAGGAGGTAATTTTGAACTCTTTTTCGGAGTTTAGAAGGGTTAGGGAACTTTTTCTGTTACATACATGATCAATAGTTGCATGGTAGAGAAACCCTACCTCTTGACGTGAACCTCAAATAGGGGTTCATTCGCTAGGTTTCAAACAGTCCCATTAATTCTTTGGTTGCATCTAGAATTAAGAAAAGGGAGCTCCTTTTCAAGAAATACGATCATAACAAGGGAAAAGACAGTCCTTTATTCATTACAGTGATCAGAAACCCTCTTAACGTGCTGGAACCCCAACTACCTCACCGAGTTACTAGATCCATGGATAGGGATCATAACAACTTGGTATCAGAGCAGGGTAACCCGGTGGAGATCAGCAACAATGAATTAAAGGAGTTGCTGCTCAGAGGTCAGACAGAGAATGATAGAAAATTGGCTCAATTCATGGAGAAAATTAATCTCGATATGGAGAGATTGAATGGAAGGATGGATAGCCTAACAACTGGGCTAACGATTGGAAGGAATACAATTCCGGGACAAAGAGGAGAGGACCACTCACTTAACAGGGGGGGGGGGGATGAGTTTTCTGGGCGCACTAGCTTTCTTGGCCAACAAGGACTCTTCAACCAGGGGGAGGCACCGTACCCTGGTATACTAAACTTGATTTCCCTACTTTTAATGTCAGAAGATCCTTTGATTTGGTTGTATGGGTGCGAAAAGTTTTTTAACCATCAAAGAACAGTAGCTTATGATAGAGTGCAGTTGGCTGCTTTCCACTTACTGGGGGAAGCACAACTCTGGTATCAGCAGGTTGAGGCGGATAAATTATTGGTAGAATGGGATGAGTTTATGGAATTATGTACTCTCCGTTTTGGTCCTCTAGCTTACAGCAACCCTTTGGGGGATTTGGTTCTGTTACACCAAACTGGCTCAGTGGAGCTCTATCAAAAACAGTTCCAGGAAAAACTAGCAAGAGCAAGTAGTATGGTATGGGTGGATATGCAGGTAGCCTTATTTACAGTAGGCCTTACTGAGTCGATACGGCTAGAGGTGGAGCTCTATGCACCTGTTGACTTAGCCAGAGCTATGAATATTGCCCGAGCATTAAAACTTTGACAGAAAGTCCAGCACAGACGACCTCCATGGCCAGGGGAACGTGGCACTTCCTCAAGCGGTTCAGTCAGTAGCACCTCCTCCGAGACACACTCTGAGTAATACTATGACAAGGGATACGAGATCTAGTAATCCTCCACCTCAGTATATAAAAAAAATTGACTAGTGATGAGATGGCGGAATGGAGGTCTAAAAATCTGTGTTACAACTGTGCTGAATAGTATCGTGCAGGTCATCAGTGCAGAAGGTTGTTTTGGCTTGAAGTGGATGAAGTCAATGATCCAGATGCTACAGAAGAGATGATAGAGGAAGAACCACCAGAAATATCCTTGCATGCCATTACTGGGCAGAAATCGCCCAAAACTATGCAAGTCAGAGCCCAGGTCTTCGACCGGGAACTCGTGGGACTAGTGGATTTGGGAAGTACCCACAATTTTCTTAGCTTAACTACGATTCAACACCTGCAATTATAGATTCTTCCACATCCGATAGCCACAGTCTCAGTGGCCAATGGGGAGAAGGTTCCTAGCTACGGGATCAGCAAGGCAGTAAATTTTTTTATGGGCACTTCTTTATTTCATGCTGAATTTTTTGTCACTCCTCTGGCCAGTTTTGATATGGTGTTGGGAATTTGTTGAATTTATGGAAAAGTGAAATACTTCATTGACATCAATAACTTGTTGTAATCAGATTACATGAACCTCTATTTAAAATAGAGGAAGGTAGTAGAGTCTAATTACAGTAACACTACCCTTGTTCCAATTACACCCAAACTCTAACACTTAAAGATAAGTCCTAACATAATTAAATAACTCAATATAGATAAAAGACAAACATAACTCAAACTAAAATTCTAATTGGTCGTGACCCTAAGATAAAGATACTTTTATGAGTCCTTGATCTTCCAACTGATGTGCTAATGATTCCAGCTCATGGTAATCATTGTGGGTCCTACTTCTCATGGGCTTGGCCCATATTGTGGGCCTTCCTTGGTTGTGTGGCCCATCTTATAATAATCTTATATTTTTGGGCCTTCCTTGATCATTTGGGCTTGATCTTATCTTCCAACACTCCCCCTCAAGCTGGGGGCTGAGAGAACAACATGAACTCCCAGCTTGCTGCAAATGATGTATAAAATATTTTTGTATAAAATGGCACATCTTCCAATATGCTTTCATCTTCCATCATTCCCCCCTCACGCTATTGTGTCCTTCCATGAGGCCCTGTGGCATTATAAGTGAGAGTAAAAATCACTCCTAGCCGGTAAGCCATTGCTTCATACTCCAGTCTTAATGCTGGATGTAGGGCACACACTCCACTGCTATCGGTAGTGTGTCTCTCAGCATTGCTTTGAAGTGTCCACCACTGTGTCCCTCTACAGGACAACGACTCTCTAGTGGTAGGAGACATAAAATCCATTACATGGGGGTGGTGGTGGGGGGGGGGGGGGGGGGGGGGGGATAACGTAGATGCAATCATAAGCTCCTCCATCATGGACTTCCAACCACAAATAATTTTGATCTTTTTGACGGGGATGAAGTTCCTCCGTCATGGATTTCCAACCACAAATAATTTTGATCTTTTTGATGGGGATGAAGTTCCTCCGTCATGGACTCCCAACTACAAAAAATTTTGATCTTTTTGATGGGGTAAAATAAATGATGACATGAGGCCACCTCTTATTCAATAATAATGTCCCCAAAGAGACATAATAGCTGCAACTGAATATAACACGACCATCTTCTAAGACATATAACACGAACCAAATAGTAAACTTTGTCAAAGAACCCATGAAATAATCCAATATAAAAATTTCTTCTTTGATGCACAAGCTACATCTTTTGTGCTCCCCCTTTCTTGAATATTTTGGTCACATAAACTTATCCACAACATAAGGAATAAAATACCTTTTTCTTGTTCTTCTTCTACTTCTCCCCTTCAAGCTGGGAGGTAATGGTAATGATCCCAACTTGAACCAAATATCATAGATGTAGCAATAAACCCAAATAACAGAGATTTATAAATAAGCCCTGAAACCAGGGAGAAGTGAGATATTTTCTTGATCAACTCAAAAAGTGACGCAAAACAATTGGCATAAATTTGGTTTTTTCAATACAACAGAATACCGACATGACCTTTGATTCTTCCAAATCGAATATATCTTTCAATAAAGATTATATTGACATGAAATTTTTTCCTTCTAAAAGTAGACTTAAATAAATTTCATACAAGTTTAACATCTCTTCATAAAATAAAATTATCAGAAGATAAATAATCTGATAGGGTTCGGTCTCTGTCATCTGGCCAAACTAAGTTCCGTTTCTCTTGTTTTTCTAGAACGACCATTGACTCTTCCAAGGTCAATATCTCCTTATAAAAAAATCATACCGAGAATTGGTTGAATATTTCAGAAAATAGACTTACATACCTTTATCTTTATATATAATTATCTATATAAAGTCTCTTTCTTGATAGCTTAAAATACCTCGGAATTTGAAGCTTTCTGCTGCAGCTCGAACCTCTTTTTCAATCTGACCTTTTCTGCTTCAAATATAGATTTCTCTTTGTAGATAACTCAGATAAAATATTGGTCGAATAGGTAAAAGAATAGACTTATAGATATTTCTTTATATATATATTTCTTTATATATATATTTCTCTATATAAAGTCTAGCTCTTGATAGCAAAACATACCTCGGAATCAAAAGATATCTGCTGCTGCTCGAACCTTTTTACAATATGCTCTTCTCTTATTCAAATATCGACATCTCTCTATAGATAACTTAGATTGGAACAAATAGGTTTTATTTGGAAAGTAGACCCAAATATCTTTCCGTCAATATATAATTTGGAATATAAAAATCTCCGTATATAGGTAAAAAATGCAATCCATACTACGGGTGAAGGGACTGAAAAAATAACTACGAACCTAGACTTAGGGTTTAGGGTTTAGAGAAAAGGATCATATTACTTCCGTGAGTTTGACCAAGTCAACTCACAGAACCTGCTCTGATACCATGTTGAATTTATGGAAAGGTGAAATACTTCATTGACATCAATAACTTGTTGTAATCAGAGTATATGAACCTCTATTTACAATAGAGGAAGGTAGTAGAGTCCAATTACAATAAAACTACCCTTGTCCCAATTACACCCTAACTCTGACACTTAAAGATAAGTCCTAATATAATTAAATAACTCACTATAGATAAAATACAAACATAACTCAAACTAAAACTCTTCTTGGTCGTGACCCTATGATAAAGATACGTTTATGAGTCCTTCTTGATCTTCCAACTGATGTGATAATGATTCCAGCTCATGGTAATCATTGTGGGTCCTACTTATTATGGGCTTGGGCCCATATTGTGGGCCTTCCTTGGTCGTGTGGCCCATCTTATAATAATCTTACATATGTGGGCCTTCCTTGGTCTTTTGGGCTTGATCTTATCTTCCAATAGAATTAAATGGTTACAAACATTGGGACCCATTCTGTGGGACTTCTCTGCTTTAACAATGAGTTTTGTATTGCACGGTTGCCAAGTACTCCTATAGGGTAGCCAATTGGACAAACAACATCACATTCATTCTATGATAGTTCAGGACACTCTGGACAACACTCTTGATACTCTTATTGATGAGTTCTTTGATCTCTTCTGTGAGCCTTCAGGGCTCCCTCCATTGAGGCACTGTGATCACCGGATCTGTTTGAAACTAGGGTCGGATGTGGTGGTTGTTCGACCGTATCGGTATCCTCACCTCCAGAAAGATGAGATCGAGAGACAGTGCCAAGTAATGTTACAACATGGCCTTATTCACAGCAGCAGGTCCCCGTTCTCTTCTCCCATTTTGCTCGTGAAGAAACATGATGGTACATGATGCTTTTGTATCTATTATTGGGAAATAAACGTGCAAACAGTGAAGGATAAGTTCCCGATTTTGGTAGTGGAGGAGCTCCTAGATGAGTTACATGGGTCGTGGGTCTTTACCAAATTGGACTTACGTTCTGGATATTGTTGAATTTATGGAAAAAAGAAATACTTCATTGACATCAATAACTTATTGTAATCAGAGTACACGAACCTCTATTTATAATAGAGGAAGGTAGTAGAGTCAAATTACAATAAAACTACCCTTGTCCCAATTACACCTAAACTCTAACACTTTAAGATAAGTCCTAGCATAATTAAATAACTCAATATTGATAAAAGACAAACATAACTAAAACATAAACTCTTCTTGGTTGTGACCCTAAGATAAAGATACTTTTGTGAGTCCTTCTTGATCTTCCAACTGATGTGATAAGGATGCTAGCTTAGGGTAATCATTGTGGGTCCTACTTCTTATGGGCTTGGTCCCATCTTGTAGGTCTTCCTTGGTCGTGTGACCCATCTTATAAAAATCTTAGATATGTGGGTCTTCCTTGGTCGTGTGGGCTTGAGCTTATCTTCCAACACTCCCCCTTAAGATGGGGGTGAGAGAACAACATGAACTCCCAGCTTGCTGCAAATGATGTGTAGAATAATTTTGTATAAAATGGCACATCTTCCAATATGCCTTCATCTTCCAACATTCCCCCTCACGCTATTGTGTCCTTCCATGAGGCCCTGCGGTATTATATAAGTGAGAGTAAAAATCACTTCTAGCTGGTAAGCCATTGCTTCATACTCTAGTCCTAATGCTGGATGTAGGGCACACTCCGTCATCTATTGTTAGTGTGTCTATCGGCATTGCTCTGAAGTGTCCACCACCGTGTCCCTCTACAGGACAACGACTCTCAAGTGGTAGGAGACATAAAAGCCATTACAGGGGGGGAGGGGGGGGGGGGGGGGGGGGGGGGGATAAATAGATGTAATAGTAAGTCCTCTGTCACGGACTTCCAACCACAAATAATTTTGATCTTTTTGACGGGGATGAAGTTCCTCCATCATTGACTTCCAACCACAAATAATTTTGATCTTTTTGACGGGGATGAAGTTCCTCCGTCATGGACTCCCAACCACAAATAATTTTGATCTTTTTAATGGGGTAAAATAAATGATGACATGAGGCCACCTCTTCTTCAATAATAATGTCCCCAAAGAGACATAATAGCTGCAGTTGAATATAACACGACCATCTTCCAACACATATAACATGAACCAAAATAATAAACCTTGTAGAAGGACCCATGAAATAATCATAAACCTATATAAATATTTTTTCTTAGATGGACAAGCTTCATCTTTTGTGCTCCCCCTTTCTTGAATATTTTGCTCACATAAACTTATCCACAACATAAGGAATAAATACTTGTTTCTTGTACTACTTATACTTCTCCCCCTCAAGTTAGGAAGCAATGGCAGTGATCCTAGTTTGAACCAAATATCATAGATCTAGCAATAGGCTTAAATAACAGAGATGTATAAATAAGCCCTCAAACTAGGGAGAAGTGAGATATTTTCTGATATATCAACTCAAATAGTGACACAAAACATTCAGCTTAAATTCCGATTTTCAATGTAACAGAATACCTGCATGACCTTTGATTCTTCCAATTTGAATATATCTTTTAATATAGATCAGATTGACAAGAAATTTTTTCCTTATGAAAGTAGACTTAAATACCTTTTATCCAAGTATAACTTAACTTCATAATATATAATTTTTAGGAGGTAAATAATCTGATATATTTTGGTCTCTGTCATCTGGCTGAACTAAATACTGTTTCTCCTGTGTTTCCAGAATGACCATTGATTCTTCAAAGATCAATATATCCTTATAAAAAGATCATAATGAGTATTTATTGAATATGTAAGAAAATAGACTTACATATCTTTCTTTTGATATATAATTATCCATATAAAATCTCTTTCTTGATATCATAAAATACCTCAGAATTTGAACCTTTCTGCTGCTGCTAGAACCTCTTTTCCAATTTGACCTTTGCTGATTCAAATATCGATTTATCTTTGTAGATAACTCAGATAAAAAATTGGTTGAATAGGTGAAAGAATATACTTATACATATTTCTTTGAATATATATTTCTCCATATAAAATTTAGTTCTTGATAACAAAAAAAACCTCAGAATCGGAAGATTGCTGCTGCTGCTCGAACCTTTTTGCAATCTGACCCTTTCTCATTCAAATATCGATATCTCTCTGTAGATAACTCCGATTGGAACAAATAGGTTTTCTTTGGAAAGTAGACTCAAATATATTTTCTTAAATATATAATTTTAAATATAAAAAACTATGTATAGATTTAAAATATTCAAAGCAAACTACATTTGTTGGGATTGAAAACAATAACTACGAACCTAGACTTAGGGTTTAGAGAAAAGGATCACATTACCTCCGTGAGTTGACCAAGTCAAATCATAGAACCTGCTCTGATACCATGTTGAATTTATGGAAAAGAGAAATAATTCATTGACATCAATAACTTGTTGTAATCTGAGTACATGAACCTCTATTTATAATAGAGGAAGGTAGTAGAGTTCAATTACAATAAAACTACCCTTGTCCCAATTAAACCAAAACTCTAACACTTAAAGATAAGTCCTAGCATAATTAAATAACTCAATATTGATAAAAGACAAACATAACTCAAACTAAAACTTTTCTTGGTCGTGACCCTAAGATAAAGATACTTTTGTGAGTCCTTCTTGATCTTCCAACTGATGTGATAAAGATGCCAACTTAGGGTAATCATTGTGGGTCCTACTTCTTATGGGCTTGGTCCCATCTTGTGGGCCTTCCTTGGTCATGTGGGCTTGAGCTTCTCTTCCAACAGATATCATCAGCATCATATGCGCCCCTCAAACATTGAGAAGACAGCATTCCGCTCACATCACAGTCATTTCGAATTTGTGGTCATGCCATTCGGGTTATCAAATGCACCCTCCACTTTTCAGGCACTGATGAATGAGGTATGTAGCCCTTACCTTCGAAAATTCGTCCTTGTTTATTTTGATGATATACTCATATATAACACATCCAGAGAAGAACATTTAGCACATTTGAGGGTTGTGTTTGAATTATTATGAGCACATCAGCTCTATTTGAAGAAATCAAACTGTTCCTTTGTGGCATCTCTTGTTGCTTACCTTGGCCACATTATATCACATGAGGGGATCACTGTGGATCCCGAGAAGATTCAGGTCATTCGAGAGTGGCCACAACCTCAGTCTTGCTCAGCTTTGCGCAAAATCTTGGGTTTAGCAAGTTATTACCAAAAATTTATTCAGAATTATGGTCCTTTGGTAGCGCCTTTGAAAAACCTCCTCAAGAAGAATTCCTTTCATTGGAATGAGGAGGCCACACAGGCCTTTGAGGTGCTCAAAGGTGCACTCGCATCTACACTTGTTTTATAGCTTCCAAATTTTGATGACATATTTGTGGTGGAGTGCGTCACTTCCGGTGGGGACATTGGGGCCATCTTATAGCAGCACTCACACCCCATTGCTTATTTTAGTCGGTAGTTGGTAGCTCGCTATCACAAATTGGCTGCGTATGAACGGGAGTTAATTGGGTTGGCCAAGGCAGTCCAACACTGGAGGCCTTACCTATGGGTTCGTGCTTTTCTCATCCGTACTGATCATTGTAGTCTCAAGTTCTTACTTGAGCAGTGCCTCATGACTTCACCATAGCAGCATTGGATTAGTAAGTTGATGGGCTTTGATTTCTTGGTTGAGTACCGTGTGGGGAGATTAACCAAAGCAGCAGATGCTTTGTCCAGGCGTTTTGAAAACCAGTAGCTCATCTTTGCTGTCAGCCAGCCCTGTTTCCTCATCCTAGACATGGTGCACGATGCACATGTCACTCTACTGGAACAATAGGTACTGCACAGAACGATTACAGATGGGAAGATGGATTCTAAGTGGTCCATACTGGATTCACTCATTTGTTATAAATGGTGGATTTACCTTCCACCATGTTGGATTTGATTCCAGCCATTCTCTTGGCTTATCATGATTCTACACATGAGGGTCTCCAGACAATGTTGCAGCATATTCGGGCCGATTTTTATTGGCAGGCTATGAAGACTTCCATTGCCACATATGTCTCAGCTTGCAGGTTTGTAAATGTAACAAAACCAAGCATTTGAGTCCAGCGGGTCTTTTACAGCCTCTCGCCTTCCCCACTCAGGTATGGGCCGATATTTCGATGGACTTTGTTGAGGGTCTTCCACTTTCAGTCGGGAAATCAGTTTTATTAGTGGTGGTTGATTGGTTCTCCAAGTATGTCCATTTCATTCCGATAGTTCATCCATACACGGCAGCTCGGGTGGCACAAACTTTCCTTGAGCATATTGTCCGATTACATGGCATCCTAGAATCTATTGTCAGTGATAGGGATGCGGTATTCACAAGCACTTTCTGGAGGGAACCTTTTCGTTTGAGTGGCACAAAATTGAAGTTTTCCTCCGCATATCATCCTCAGATAGATGGCCAAATCGAGATAGTAAATTGCACCATCGAAATGTATCTACGGTGCTTTGTTGGAGATCGACCGAAGCAATGGGTTCAGTGACTACCATGGGCTGAATACTGTTACAATACTTCGTTCCACTCATCTTTCTAATCCTCTCCTTTCAGGGTTCTTTATGGGAGGGATCCTCCATGACTTCTCTCTTATACTAGAGTCTCCACCCGCGTGGATGCCATTGAGGCGCTCATGGCTCGATATCAGGTGTTACAAACTATTACAGATCGTCTACAATGGGCTCAGGATCACATGACGAGTGCCTACAACAAGGGACACCATGATGTCTCTTACGAGGTAGGGGACTATGTTTGGTTATGCCTATGACCGTACAGGCAGCAGTCCATTGCGGGGCCGTCGTGCCATAAGCTCCCCCCCAAGTTCTTTGGGCCTTTCACCATTATTCGGTGCGAGGGGCAGGTGGCCTATCAACTACAACTACCAGCCACGACAAAGTTGCATGATATGTTTCATGTCTCACTGCTGAAATGATATGCCCCATTTCCATGGATCAACCACCAGACGATCTCTTCCTGGTTCTAGATCAGAAGACGTGAGGATAACCAAGCTTTTGAAGGAAGCTTGCACCTTAGGCGGGATGAAGAAGGTGAAGGGACGTGGATGGACGAGGCCTCGTGAGGAAGAAGATGAAGAGACGCGAGCTTTCAAAGGAGCTCCACCCTTAGGCCTCGTGAGAGAGAGAACCTGATCTCATTTGCAACTATGATCAATGCTTCCCTCATTACTCAGCCCGACCTCCCTATAAAGGGGATTAGGGAACGCCTACCAGAGAAGACCCAACCCAAGGGCACAAGTTTGAAGGAAATTACAATAAAACCCTCGTAATAACATAAATTGGGAATTGCATAAATTAAACCATGCATCTACTGATTACTCTTGATGCTATGGAGTCCATAACATCACTCCCCTCTTGGAGAAAGAGCTTGTCCCCAAGCTCGTAAGTGGGGATAGACAGCACGGAAGGCTAGAACGGTTCTCATGAGGCTTCAGCAGTGTCAGCCTCTGTCCACTGGACAAAAATCTTCCACACACCAGATATACGATGAGCCTGTGACACAAAAGTAGGAGATGGCAGCATACGACGACAACAGTTCCCCCAAGAATGGTTGTAGGGTCCGACACCCCATCCCCTGCAAGAAGAGGGTCTGAGCAGGAGATGGCCTGAGTAGATTGGGTTGCAAGAACCTGAGTTTTACTGGTCAAAAGTTGTAGGCATGGAGGAACAATCTCATCAGTTGTAAGGCTGTCACAGATATCTTGCCTTGTGCGGAATAGATTAGCCGAGACAGAAGCTGCATGGTCTTGAGTTTCTTGAGGTGGAGACAATGACTCACTGAGTCAACTAGTTTAACTTTCATTATTTATATTGCTTTCTATTTAATTTTTCATTAATTATGTAATGAGCTTGGACGTAGGGGTATAATTGGTATGTCTAGCCCTAAACACTTATGATGTCAAATACCCTATTTAAGGGGTAAGGAAATAGGAGAAAGCAAGTCTGGCATTAGGTTAAACAGGATTGGGAGTTCTCCTTGACGAGCTCCAGGGTTGGGAGGTCCCCTTGACGAGCTCCAAGGGTTGTTCTTGACGTAATCTTGCATGGTTTTCATTGTGAATTAGGTGGGTATCTAGACTACTCGTGATAGGAAGGAGGAAGGGAGTTAATCACTCTTTTCTGAGCTGAAGAAGGACCCTATCTCTTTCACAGCATAATAGAAAGGGAGAGGGTTTTGCGTTAACCTATTATGCACACAATAACATTATTATTTTAGTTGTTTTTCTTTAATTTACTTTATTTGATTTCAGTTTTAGGCCATAGGGATATTTTTGGAATATTTTATTTATAGGGGTATTTTTTTAATAATTTATCTTTAACCCTAACCGGGTGAACCCTATTTAAGGGGTAAGAGTATGAGAAGGACAAACATTGAAGCATTGAGAATTAGGTTAAATCTAGTGTAAACAGGCTTGGAGCTCTCTTCAACGAGCTCTAGGTTTTTTAAGCTTCCCTTTGGCTTGATCTTCGTTTTCGTTCTCCATGTTTCCCTACAATTCATCCATGTTATTCTACAATTCCCCATGGCCAAACCAGAACATCAACATTGAATCCTTGTGTCAGATCTAGGACCGTAACAACTGGTATCAGAGCAGGAACACGATGAGAGAAGAAGATGAAATAATGGCGATGCACAGTCAAATCAGAGAAATGGCTGCTGTAGGCATTGGAGTGGAATGAATATAGAAATGCTGTGCAGTCTGGGTGAAGTATTTTTTTATCAACAGAGCAATGAGAGGCAGTCGCTCAAGAAAAAGCTCTCTCGGACAGACAGAACGACCAATGGCCGGCAAAATAAAAAATTTCATCTTCTTTACCGGCCGAAGTCCCTCTAGAAGAAGCGGGCGTTGTTTTAGACGAGCAAAAAGGCATCGATTTTGGCCTAAACATTTCCGAAATCGCATCACCGAAATCACAGTCAATTTCGGCTCAACATTTTCTCAATCAGCTGGCGGGACCTCCGTTTTTGGGATCTCTGAAGGGTATTATGCCTCCTCCTCAAGCAATCCTCATCTCATTGCTGCAGTAGATAAAATCGGTGCTGGAGACGCTCTCTCAGACTAACAGAATACGCAAGAACTCGAAGAGTTCTCTGTATCTCTGGTGGCGGCGACATCCGATGGTGGGGATTCAGAAATTCCAAAACCGGAAGGGTATTCAGCACACCCTTCGTCAGAAAATCAGGAATGGGAAAAGCTCCCCACACTCTCGCAATCAGACGAAAAATCAGAGGGGAACAGGAGATTCCATTGGCGCCGTAGGCGAAATTCCGCAAGGGGTCTCTGTTCTGGGGGGGTTGAGAAATATAAATTCACACATTTTTGAGAGCCCTCTGTCTCGGCAACTCTCCCAGCGGCGAAGCCCCAACGGGTTTCTCTTCGCCACTGGAGGAGCAAGAGATTCCGTCGGTGCCATAGGCAAAATTTCCGCATGGGGTCTTTGTTCTGGGGGGCTGTGTTGTGGACTCAATAGCACACCGAGTCACAAAACGAAGGAGGCAACAAAAACTCACTCAATAGGATTTATTTCTTATATTACTTTGAGTAGGATTTATTTCTTATATTGTTTTAAGTAGGAGTTATTTCTAATTACTTTTATATGTAGGGGCATTATGGGGAATTATTGTAACCCTAACCCTAAAACTCCATGACGTGATCTATTTAAGGGAAAAAATGAATGAAATAGGGAAGCTTTGAGATTTTAGAATAACCTAGTGTAAACAGGCTGAGATCACCTCTTGATCTCGAGTTTAGGGTTTACTCCAAAAATCCAACCTATCCTTCACCCACCATCCTCATCCAAATTCGTCTATCTTCTGTTAGGATCCTCACAAGCCATAGATCTTGTCACCCTCCTCTCTTCTCTTCCTTCCATTGCTTGCTTGACGTTGAGGTATATTGATGGTGTGCTGAAGAAGAATTGCTGAAAGGAATTGGGGGAAAAATGGGAGAGAGTTTGAAGGAGCTCTCGACCTGTTTAGCTAATTTACTCTAGGCTAAAGTAGACTCAATTGCTACCTTTCATTAACCTAGCCATCCCATTAAAAAGGGTTGAGGACGCCAACTACAATTCCGACCCCTTGGGTCAATGGTTTAAAGCAATTAAATTCTAAACCAACCCAAACCAAAATCAATTACATGAAAATTGAAAATCACATTAATTAATTCCTACACCTGCTGGTAACTCGTGATGCTATAGAGTCCATAACATCACCCCCTCTTGGAGAAAGAGCTTATCCTCAAGCTCGAAGGAAGGATAGAGAAGTCGAAATGCTGATAACGGCTCCCATGTTGTGTCACTGGGTTCTGCATCGGCCCACTGGACGAGAATTTCCCAATCGCCTTGAATGTGGCGTGCTTTCAATACCTGAACTGGAGTAGAAAGAACTCTGCCCTCATGGAGTGGTGGCAGAGGAGTGTGCAGTAGGGGCAAGTCACCTTGGAATGGCTTCAGTTAGGATACGTGAAATACATTATGTATCTTTGCCTTGGTTGGTAGCTACATGCGGTAGGCCACGGGGCCAATTTGGTCCAATACCTAAAATGGACCATAATATTTTGGAGAAAGCTTGTGGCGCTTGGAGACAGTTAGGGATAGCTGGCAGTAGTGTTGAAGCTTTAACCACACATAGTCTCCTGGGGAATAAGATACCGCCGGTGCTTCTTATCATAATAGAGCTTCATAGAGTGCTGGGCCTCCTGGAGATGACCACGTACCTTAGTGATCATAGCGTCTCTTTCAGCTAATGCTTGGTCCAAAGTGACGACTTTGCATGCCCCTGGTTCATATGGTAACAGACGAGGTGGATCTCTACCATAAACTACCTTGAAAGGAGTAGTTCTCAATGCGGTATGGTAAGAGGTGTTATAGCAAAAATCTGCCCAGGAAAGCCACTTCACCCACCGTTTAGGTGAGTCCCCCACAAAATAACGAAGATACATTTCAATCATGCGATTGACAACCTTGGTTTGTTCATCAGTTTGTGGAGATATGCAGACGAAAATGCCAATTGGGTGCCCTGTAATTTGAATAATTCCTTCCAAAAGATAGTGGTAAAAATTGCATCCCTATCACTAATAATGGATGTGGGAATTCCGTGTAATCGGACAATGTGGTCCATAAATAACTGAGCGACCTGAGCAGCAGTATATGGATGCGCCAAAGCAATGAAGTGACCATATTTTGAAAAATGATCAACCACAATGAATATCACTGATTTACCGGAGGAAGTGGGAAGGCCATCAATGAAGTCCATTGAAATGTCGGACCAGATTTGAGATGGTAGTTGTAAAGGTTGTAGTAGGCCAGAAAGACTTAAAGATTCGGCCTTGTTTCATTGACAAACCTGACAAACAGCTACATAATCAGCAATTGTGCTCTTCATGCCTTCCAATAAAATTCCCGACTGATTTGGAAATATGTTTTCTGTCGACCCTCATGTGTGCCATCTTGGATAGAAGACAGGATGGTGGGAATAAGTGGGGACGTATAATGCATAAAAATCTTGTTTTTGTAGAGTATAAGACGATCAAGAATCATCCAATGAGGAGCTGCTGTCCCCTGCTGAATATCCTGATATAATGAAATGAGTTCTGGATATTGATGTGTTTCCTCACGAATAGAATCCAACAAAAGTGAACGTGGGTTGCTGATAGCATACACGTGTGGGTCTGGAATGTCCTGACGTGACAAAGCATCAACCCCCAAGTTCGAACTACCTGACTTATATTGAATAGTAAAATTGAAGCCATGAGTTTAGTTAACCAATGCTGCAGTGGTGATGTGGTGAGGCGTTGTTCAAGAAGATACTTGAGGCTGCAATGATCTGTACGAATGAGAAATGGTCATCCCCATAGGTAAGGTCACCAATGTTGGACAACCTTGGCTAACCCAATCAGTTCCCTCTCATATGCAACTAATTTGTGGTGGTGTTGTCCCAACTGACGGCTGAAATAAGCAATGGGGTGTCCTAATTGTTGTAACACTTCCCCTATACCTCCCCTTGATGCATCACATTCCACCACAAAGTCTTCATCAAAATCTGGTAATTGTAGTACAGGCGCTGAGGCTAAGGCCTCCTTTAACAGCTGAAAGGCCTGATCCACTGAAGAAGATCAGTTGAATGCATGTTTTTTGAGAAGGTTGTTGAGTGGTGCTGCTATCTGACCATAAGATTGGATAAATTTTCTGTAATATCCCACTAGGCCCAAAAATCCCCTTAATGCTGCGATGGAGGTGGGAGGCGGCCAATCTGTTACTGCTTGTATCTTGCTTTGGTCAACTTTCACGCCCACAACTGATATGACGTGGCCCAAATATGCCACTTCGGAGGTGCCCATAGAACATTTGGATTTATTCAAGACCAAATGATGAGAGCATAGAATGATAAATACCTACTGGAGGTGTTGGAGATGTTCGACCCAATTTTTGCTATAGACCAGGATGTCATAAAAAAAATACTAACACATAGTTGCGCAAAAGTGAGGAAAATACCTCATTCATGAGGGCCTGAAAGGTGGAGGGTGCATTGGAGAGACCGAAGGGCATGACGAGGAACTCGAAATGACCGTGGTGCGTGCAAAACGCAGTCTTCTCCACATCTTCCGGGTGAACTTTAATCTGATGATAGCCTGATTTCAAATCTAACTTGGTAAAAATTGTAGCACCATGTAACTCATCCAGCAACTCGTCCACCATTGGAATGGGGAACTTGTCTTTAATTATCTTCAAATTGAGTTGCCTATAGCTGACACAAAACCTCCATGATTTATCCTTTTTGCGTACCAGTAAAATAGGTGAGGAGAAGGTCCATGAGTTGCCTTTTTGCCTGGGCTGGATCACTCCCTAAGCGAGCATATTCATGCACTGTCTTTCTATTTCATCTTTCTGTATATGTGGGTAACAATAAGGGCGCACCACTACTGGATCGATTCCCAACTTTAAACGAATACGGTGATCACATTGAGCACTGTTGGTAGACCCGTAGGGTCATTAAATAAATCCGCAAATGCTGTAAGTAAAGGAGCTAACTGACAATCACCAGTGTTCTGAAGCTGTAAAGTGGGAAGTGCGTTAGGTACCTGTGCCACAATACCCTGTAATGTATCTGGCCTTGTGGTGCTGTAAATGTCATAGTCTGAGCCTGATAGTCCTACAATATAGGCCCTAATAACTGAAGCCATTAGACCCCGAGCACCAAATCAAATCCTGCCAAAGGAATGACTAGTAAGTCCACCTGAAATGAATGTCCCTCAATGGTAAAAGGTGTGTTTTCACATAACCCCACACTGGAAATTTTAGCCCCATTGGCCACTGAAACCGACTTTGCTATTGAATTTCCAATCCCAATTGTTTCGCTGCGGGCTCACTGATAAAATTATGTGTGCTGCCAGAATCAACTAAAGCAAGTAGCATGAGGTGGTGTAATTTGGCCTTTACCTGCATGGTATTAGAACTATGCAGGACCTGCATGGCATGGAGGGAGAGTTCTGGTTCTTGCTGTTCCTCTTCAACAAATTCATTTTCAGGAAGCTCTTCGGAACCTTCTTCCTAGAGTTCAATACTGAATAAATGTTTACGAGTATGTCCTGGAAGGAATTGTTCATCACAATTAAAACATAGGCACTTGGCCTTTCTAGCCTCCATTTCCTGTTTAGTCAAAAACTTACGTGGAAGAATGTGGGGGGGCACACTTGTAGACTGGTCTGCTCGGTTAGGGGCAGAGGAGCCAAAATGTGGGCCAGGTGCTGTACCCTGTATTCTATTGTTCCAAAATGGTTTTCGGCCTAAAGATTTTTTTAGAACTTTTTGTTTGTGTTCCACAGCTCTGGCATAATTCATGGCTGAGTCCAAATTTGTCGGACCAAGTAATTCCACTTCCAATCTCACCGCCTTAGTCAATTCAGCATAAAAATCTGAACATGTAGGTGAGGAGGAACAAATTCACTGGCTCGGGTACAATTCTAAGGTGCCCGTCTGTAGTTAATCAATTCACCCACTGGGTTGCTACTAGCTGGAGGTCCAAACCTCATCTGGCAAGCATGTTTAAAGTGTATCCAATCCTGAGTGGAATGGATATTGCAATAGTGATGGAACCACATGAGCGCTTCATCGAGCAGGTGGTAGGCGACCAGTGTAACCTTGTCCATATCCACTGTTTGTTGATGATAAAAAAATTGTTCACATTTCGTGAACCACAGTAAAGGATCTTTAGAGCCGTCATATGTAGGAAAGTTGAGTTTAAATTACCTGGGAACCGTAGTTGGTCCTTGTACGAGATTAGCCATGGGAAAAGGTTGTTGGCGCAGTGGTGGGGGTGGTGGTGGCGTGAAGTGTGGGTGATGTACTGGCTGGTGGTGGCGTTGGCGATTAAATTGCAGCAAGTTGGCGGATGCTTGTCTGGAGAGAGGATTCCAGTGTGTGCAATGTATTGTGGATGTTAGTAATTTCAGTACCTTGAAGAGTGGATCGTTGTTGAAGTTTTAAAAGCACTTGACATATATCCTCTGGAGAAGAGGAGTTTGCCGAGGGTGGACCTGTCTGATACCACGTTGTTAGGATCCTCACGAGCCATGGATCTTGTCACCCTCCTCTCTTCTCTTCCTTCCATTGCTTGCTTGACGTTGAGGTATATTGATGGTGTGCTGAACAAGAATTTTGGAAAGGAATTGGGGGAAAAACGGCAGAGAGCTTGAAGGAGCTCTCGACCTGTTCAACTAATTTACTCTAGGCTGAAGTAGATTCAATTGCTACCTTTCATTAACCTAGTCGTCCCCTTAAATAGGGTTGAGGACGCCCACTACAATTCCGACCCCTTGGATCAATGGTTCAAACCAATTAAATTCTAAACCAACCCAAACCAAAATCAATTACATGAAAATTGAAAATCACATTAATTAATTCCTACGCTTGCTGGTAACTCGTGATGCTATAGAGTCCATAACATCTTCATCCTTCATCATCCCTAATAGGAAGAGGTGCATCCTGCCCCTTTTCTGAGCCCAAAAAGAGGGTCTTCCCTCCTTCTCAGCGTCAACAATCAACAAGGGTTCTAACCCTCTTGAAGAGCAGAAAAAGGAAGGATTTTTGGGTCTTCCACGTGAAGATCTGGTGCATCCCTTCCTAGCTTGGAAGCAGCATTGAAACCTAGCATTAACGTCTACCAAGGTGAGCCAAGGGCTACACATAAGCTAGGACTTCAATCCTAGCACGAGCAGCAACCAAATCAGGATTGAAACCCTGATTTACGTGAGCAAGAAAAGGTACTTCTTCCATTATCTCTCCGCCTGAATTATTTCCATTCAGCACTAGAGTGGGTTCATAAAAAGGGAGACTGATCAAGGGTGGAAGATTAGCCAAAGAAGGGATCTTTAACCCTCCTTACCGAGTCCAACAACTTAGTACCAGTGCTGGATTCACAAATCCCACGCCGTGTTACTCGATCCATGACCCGGGACTATAACAACTTGGTATCAGAGCAGGGTAACATGGTGGATACTCTCAACAATGAAGAAATCCAAATCAGGAAACAAAATATAGAAGATAGCCTTGAAACTGCACAACCAATGTTGGGGAAGGTTTGTGGTTTGGAAGAAGAGATGAGCCGAGTCATCAACATGCTAGCGAAGTTGAGGGCAGAGAGACATCAGAGTCCAGAGGTGAGAGAGGTTACTCAACCATATCATAGAAGAGAGGAGCAGTGGCCTGGGCGCACTGCTGTCCAAGGACCCCAACATGGAGGCATAGTTCCAAGGTTCACCAAGTTAGAGTTTCCCTCTTTCATTGGTTCAGTTGATCCCTTAATTTGGTTGCATGGATGTGAATTTTTTTTTTTGAACCAAGGGACTACTGAATGGGATAAGGTGCAACTAGCCTCTTTCCATATGACAGATGAAGCAATATTATGGGTTACTCAAGTAGAGAAAGAGAGACAGGGGATGACTTGGGGAGAATTTAAAAATCTATGCACGGTTAGATTTGGCCCTCCCACCAACAGCAACCCCCTGGGGGAGTTAGTCCTATTGCAACAAATTGGTTCAGTAGAACAATATCAAAAACTACTCTAGGAAAAGTTGGCTCGTGCTGGTGAGAGGGTATTGGTTGACCAATAGGTCTCCCTATTCACAACGGGTCTCAATGAGTATCTACGGCTAAAGGTAGAACTCCTTATGCCTACGGATTTAGCTGCAATGAATTTGGCCCGAGCAATGGAACAATGACAACAGTTGCAGCAATGTAAGACAGGTTGGTCAGGTGAGAGGAACACTTCCTCCACGTGGCAAGGGCGCCACTATACTTCATCTCAGGGAGCATCTCCAGCAGCCCCATCCAGACACACTCCGACTACGACTCGGGTAGCCGATCCCAACCCTGATAATCCCCTACCGAACTTTATAAAAAAATTAACGAGTGCGGAGTTGGCAGAAAGGCGGTCCAAAAATTTATGTTATAACTGCTATGAGCAGTATCGGGTAGGGCACCAATGTAAACGATTTTTTTGGCTCGAGGTGGAGGATTAAGAGGATCCAGAGGAGCCAGAGGATATTATCGAGGAGGAACCACCAGAGATATCCTTGCATGCTATTACTGGGCAGAAATTGCCTAATACAATGCAAGTCCGAGAGCATGTCATCGACCGAGAACTGGTGGGACTAGTCGACTCAGGGAGTACACACAATTTTTTGAGTTTGACAGTTGTACTGCATCTCCAGCTCCAGATACACACTCATTCGACAACCATCATCTCAGTGGCCAATGGCAAGAAGGTCCCTAGCTATGGGATTAGTAAGGCAGTAACTTTTTTCATTGGCTCTACTTCGTTTAATGCTAAATTTTTTGTTATTCCCCTAGTGGGATTTGATATGGTATTAGGCATTAAATGGTTACAAACATTGGGGCCCATTATGTGGGACTTTTCGGCTTTAACCATGAGCTTTGATTTGGCCGGGAGTCGGGTGCTCTTACAGAGCTGTCAGGTGGACAGGGCCCACCACATGCACACTTTGCAGACACAACAACCTGACAGTTCTAGTGATGGTCTGGTTGAGGAGTTATGTCACCTCTTCCAGGAGCCATCGGGTTTGCCTCCCCTGAGGCACTGTGACCACAGGATCTATCTGAAACCAGGATCTGAGGTAGTGGTCGTGCAACCATTCTGTTACCCACACCTTCAGAAGGACAAGATCGAGCGTCAGTGCCAGGAGATGTTGAAATAGGGTCTTATTCGTCCCAGTCACTCCCCGTTCTCTTCACCCGTCTTACTTGTGAAGAAAAATGATGGGACATGGATGTTCTGCATGGATTATCGGGAGTTGAACGTGCAGACAGTAAAGCCAAGTTTCCAATTCCGGTAGTGGATGAGCTCCTGGATGAGTTACATGGGTCGTGGTTATTCACTAAAGTCAACCTCTGTTCAGGATACCATCAGGTTCGGATGCACCATAGGTCCATGGCCACTTTGAGTTCATCGTCATACCGTACGGGTTATCCAATGCACTTTCCACTTTTCAAGCTTTGATGAACGAGGTATTTAGCCCCTATCATCGAAAATTTGTTCTTGTGTTTTTCGATGATATTCTTATATGTAGCAAGTCGGTTGAGGAGCACTTGGCATACTTGAGGATTGTTTTCGACTTGTTACGAGCACATCAGCTCTATTTGAAACATTCCAAGTGTTCTTTTGCTACTTCACATGTGGGGTATCTAGGAAAAATTATCTCACGAGGTTACGGTTAGGGTCCTGGGTTATGTACCTATGTCTTCCACTCCTAACAGGTCGGTCTTTTGGGTAGTATTGGCTAGGTGCTTAATAGGCTGAGAAACAAAAATTCACACGTTTCTGAGAGCCCTTTATCTCAGAAACTCTCCAGGCGGTGAAGCCCCAATGGGCTGCGATTCTCCACCAAAAAAGCAGGTGACTCCGTCGGTGCCGTGAGAGAGGCAGGAGATGACCGTCACCCACCTTCGTCAGTGCCGTGAGGAAAGGATCCGCTGTCACAACCGACGACCGCAATGTTCGGGAGCTGCATAAGGAAGAAGACGGGTTCCGATTAAATTTTCCTAAGTTAGGAAAATTTAATCAGCGTCAGCGCAGTAAGCTGAGTCTCCCGCTGGACTGGGCAGACCGAACCGAGTCAACCCAAGCCAACTCGGACTGGGTCAACTTGGGTAAAAAAAAAAAAAATCTTTCTCTGGGTGGATGCTCTTAGATACCGCAGTTGACACTTGCGAAGGGATGGCGCCATTGACATGGGCTCGCAGACCTCCTTCGAGCTTGAGGACAAACTCGTTCTTCCTAGGGGAGTGTAATGTCATGTACGCAATAACATTATTATTTTAGTTATTTTTATTTAATTTACTATATTTGATTTCAATTTTAGGCCATAGGGATATTTTTGGAATATTTTATTTATAAGGGTATTTTTGAAATATTTTATTTATAGGGGTATTTTTTTAATAATTTATCTTAAACCCTAACCGGGTGAACCCTATTTAAGGGGTAAGAATAATGAGAAGGACAAGCATTGAAGCATTGAGAATTAGGTTAAATCTAGTGTAGATAGGCTTAGAGCTCTCCTCAACGAGCTCTAGGGTTTTCAAGCTTCCCTTTGGATTGATCTTCGTTTTCGTTCTCCATGTTTCCTTACAATTCCTCCATGTTATTCTACAATTCCCCATGGCCAAACCAGAATGTCAACAACGAATCCTTGCGTCAGATCCGGGACCGTAACATAACTCTACCAGGGAAGAGGAGGAGTTCGGAGTGGTGGATTGGCTTACACTTCAAGGAGGTAATTTTGAACTCTTTTTCGGAGTGTAGAAGGGTTAGGGAACTATTTATTTTACATACGTGATCAGTAGCTGCATGGTAGAGAAACCCTACCTCTTGACGTGAACCTCAAATAGGGGTTCGGTCACTGGGTCTCAAACAGTCCCATTAATTCTTTGGTTGCTTCTAGAATTAAGAAAAGGGAACCCCTTTTCAAGCAACATGATCACAACAAGGAAAAAGACAGTCCTTTATTCATTACAGTGATCAGAAACCCTCTTAAGGCGTTGGATCCCCAACTACCTCGCCGAGTTACTAGATCTATGGCTAGGGATCATAACAGTATGATAGTTGGCATTGAAATGAATGCATTCACAGTGTTAGATACTCAAAGGAAAGCAGAGATCAATGGCATAAAATAATGAATGTTTCTCTATGCCAAGGCAGAAGATGTAATGAGTTTTCTACTCAAAGAATATCTAGCTGCACCACTGTAGGAAGAGAGTGAAAAAATAGCGGAGATATATATATAATGTGTGTTGTTGAGTCTTCTAAATCCCTGGGGGCTGGTCAGGATGTGTTGCTGCCATGCTGGAAAAGTGTGGGCAGTGCAACCTTGCCAATGGGGAGTCACCGTGAGGGTCAGTTGCACACCAGTCCAGGACTAATGGAGGGTAGAGATGCTACTTGAGGAGATGTGGCGACGTTCGACATGCAACCCTACATTCAACCTTGAGGAAAAAAAATTGCTACTAGGGTGGAATGCTCCAGTTTTAGGCATCCAGAAGGCGGACACTGCTACCGCGGATGCTACTTGGGAACAGGTGGAGACGTCGGCATATAGACCCTACCTTCGAGCTTGAGGACAAGCTCTATCTCCCAAGGGGGGTGTAATTTTATGCACACAATAATATTATTATTTTAATTATTTTTATTTAATTTAATTTATTTTATTTCAGTTAAAGAATTAATAGGCCACAAGGGCATTTTTGGAATATTTCATTTATAGGGTATTTTTGTAATATTTTACCTTAAACCTCTTAAGGGTGAATCCTATTTAAGGGGTAAGAGTAATGAGAAAGGCAAGCATTGATTTGGAGTAAACAGGGTTTTGAGTTCTCCTCAATGAGCTCAGGGGTGTGCATTCTCCTTAACGAACCTAGGGTTTTCAAGCTTCCCTTTGGCTTGATCTTCGTCTTTCTCTTCTTCCTCCCTATGAATCCATGTGTCAGATCTGGGACCATAACAAGGGGGGAGGAGGAAGTATTTTGAACAAATCAGGTATAACAAAAAACTCTCAAAAGAAGAGAACAATTTATCACCAGGAAAGAGATGAAAATATGGTGTCTGGTTGCCAAAAACTAAAGAAGGTAGCCTGTTAATAAGATAACAGGCTATGAGGATGACATGGGACCAGTAGAAATGAAGTACATGCATATGATGGAGGAGAGCATGAGCAACCTCAAGAAGGTGTCTATTTTTTGTTTCAGCTACACCATTTTGTTGTGGTGTGTAGACACAAGAGGTACGGAGATTGATGCCTTTGTCTTGGCAAAAATATTGGAAGTCTGTAGACAAATATTCTCTTGAATTATTTGAGTTATTACAATGTGGGAACCACCATGGTGCTCAAGCTGGTGGGATCCACCATAAGGACGTGGGACACCAAGAAGAGTCCTCACCCAAGCTAGCACGAGTTAAGGAGTTAAGAAGCACAAGCTGAATTGAGTTAGAAGACTTGTAGATCAAGTGGGTCCCATAAATATCTCATGAGCTGGCAACCTTATCAAGATAAGTTGGAAGATCATGAGGGATCCACAAGGATAAGGCCACAAGCAGGCCTCCTCCCTTATATTCACATGATTGAGGAAGGAGGTCTAGTTCAACTCATATTAGTCTTCTAGTAGATTGTTTTGAATAGACTTATCTTAGAGAGTTAGAGATGGAATGTAATTAGGAGATTGAGAGGGTAATTGTATAAGGACTCTATCTCTTCCTCTACTATAAATAGAGGTGTTATAATTCTGAATTAATCAAGTTACACATCTCCTTCTTGGGTTAATCTCTCTCCCTCTCTTTGCTTGACGACACCTTCTTTTTTCTTCTCCCTACCCGAGAGCCCTTCTTCCCTTTTCTTATTTTTCTTACTTCTTTCTCTTGCTCAAAATTATGGAAAAGGGATCCTAAATTTAACATGGTATCAGAGCATCAAATTTAGGATCTCTTGTCAAAGGAATGCTCTAAAGAAGTGATGATCAACACCACTCAAAGAAGGTTCTTTTGTGAAGGAAGATCACAATCCGTGAGATAAGTGCTTAAAATTTTTTCTTCTTCATGTTACTGGTTTCCGAATTTAGAAGATGATTTAAAGATGAGTATGTGAATGCTTTCATCTTATTATATTATGGATATGCATGCCCCTCTATATAGAAGAAGTTATCAAAACAGTTTTGTTGGTAAAAACATATTTTAACCGAGACCAGTCCTTGATTAGATTGTTGGAATTTTTTCCCATGGGAACAAGAGTCCCCTGATATAGAAGATTGTTATTGAGTCTCTTATGAGTGGTATTAGAGGAAAAAAAATCAGAATGATAATTTAGCATCAATGTTAAAATTCTCCATACATCAAGTTGTTTGAAGAATACTACTTGGTGTTATTATTAGAATATTTTTTGAAGAAGGCCCTATCATGGCTGAAGAGAATATGAATATCAAAAGTGATATACTGCGAATTACCACCATACCCTTATGTGGAGTATCAAATTTTATGAGTTGGTCCACATCGGTTCGGAGGTTCCTTATAACAAAAGACCTACTTGGTCACCTCACCACCCTAGGACTACCTATTGATGAAGATGATATTTTTTATAAAAAATGGTTGAAAAATGATACTTTGGTGATTAATTGGCTAACCAATACTATGGAAGAACATGTCTCCAATAATATCATTCATCTTGGCATTGTTAAACAAATTTTGGAGACATGTGCTAAACTGTACTCTTCCCCAGATACTCAACTTAGACCATATGACATTCTCCAATGAATGTTGAATACTAAACAAGGAGAAAATATCCATGAGTACTTGGCCCACTTTAGAGGCTTTCTTCAAGAGTGGAAGTTAACTCAACCTTCAACCACAAATATTACTATCCAAGACAAGCAGAAGGAAGCCTTAATTACTGCTATTTGCCTTGCAAATGTTAAACCCCATCTTGAGATTGCCAAGAGTCAACTACTAAGTTCTTCTGCGGTCCCCAAGTTTGATGATGTATGTGCAACACTACTTCGTATTCTAGACACTTCTTCTTCCTCTATTGAAGTATCATCTGCTATGTATTCCGATCATAGAGGGTCATCATTTGACTGCGGTCGAGGCCGAGGCAGAGGAAGAAGTGGAAGGACTGGTGCTGGTAGAGCAGATGGGAAAGAGTGTGATCATTGTAAAAAAATTGGCCACACTATAGATCAATGCTATTACAAGGATTCCAAGGCATGCAGTTACTGTGGACAATATGGCCATTATCAAGAGATATGCTATAAAGCCAGTGGATAGTTAGAATTGACAAGGGCTAATCAAGCCTTTGTCAGTGATACAAAAGAAGAACAACCCATAAAATCAGCAGCACATAAATTTTTTACTGATGAAGAGTATGAGCTATTTCAGAAAATGAAGACAATGTTGGGTTCCTCTCCTAGTTCCTCCACAACTACTGCTTCCACTACCACTTCAGGTATGCTATCTGCCTCATCTTCATCCTGGATAATTGACTCAGAAGCCTCTGAGCATCATACTGTTAGGATCGTCACGAGCCATGGATCTTGTCACCCTCCTCTCTTCTCTTCCTTCCATTGCCTTGCTTGACGTTGAGATAGAATGATGGAATGATGAAGATTGAATTTCGGAAAGGAATTGGGGAAAAATGGGGGAGAGCTTGAAGGAGCTCTTGACCTGTTTATCTAATTTACTCTAGCTAAAGTAGACTCAATTGCTACTTTCTCATTACCCTAGCCGTCCCCTTAAATAGGATTGAGGATGCCCAAATCACTATAGACCCCTTGGGTCAATGGTTCAAACCAATAAGTGCTAAACCAACCCAAACCAAAGACAAACCCAAACTAAAAAAAATTACATGGAAATTGAAAAACACATTAATTAATTCCTACGCCTATTGGTAACTCGTGATGCTATAGAGTTCATAACATCACCCCCCTCCTGGAGAAAGAGCTTGTCCTCAAGCTGGAAGGAAGGATATAGGAGTCGAAATGATGCTAACGGCTCCCATGTGGTGTCACTGGGGTCGGCATCTGCCCACTGGACGAGAATTTCCCAATCACCCTGAATGTGGCGTGCTTTTAAAATCTGAACTGGAATAGAAAGGACTCTGCCCTCATGTAGCGGCGGTAGTGGAGTGTGCAGTAGGGGTGAGTCACCCTGGAAGGGCTTGAATTGGGAGATGTGAAATACATTATGGATCTTTGCTTCCGGTGGTAGCTGCAAGCAGTATGCCACGGGCCCAATTTTGTCCAACACCTGAAATGGACCATAATATTTTGGAGACAGCTTATGGCGCTTGGATGCAGTCAGGGACAGCTGGCGGTAGTGTTGAAGCTTTAACCACACATAGTCTCCAGGGAAATAAGATACCTCTCGATGCTTCTTATCATAATAGAGTTTCATAGAGTGCTGGGCCTCCTGGAGATGAGTACATACCTCATTGAGCATAGCTTCTCTTTCAGCTAACGCTTGGTCCAAAGTGACAACTTTGGATGCCCCAGGTTCATATGGTAATAGACGAGGTGGATCTCTGCCATAAACTACCTTGAAAGGAGTAGTTCCCAGTGCTATGTGTAAGGTGTGTTATAGCAAAATTCTGCCCATGAAAGCCATTTCACCCACCGTCTAGGTGCGTCCCCCACAAAACAACGAAGATACATTTCAATCGTGCGATTGACGACCTTTGTTTGTCCGTCCGTTTGTGGATGATATGCAGACGAAAATGCCAATTGGGTGCCTTGTAATTTGAATAATTTCTTCCAAAAGATACTAGTAAAAATGACATCCCTATCACTGATAATGGATGTGGGAATTCCGTATAATCGGACAATGTTGTCCATAAATAATTGAGCGACCTGAGCAGTAGTATATGGATGCACCAAAGCAATGAAGTGACCATATTTTGAAAATCGATCAACGACGACGAATATCACAGATTTACCTGATGAAACGGGAAGGCCAGCAATGAAGTCCAATGAAATGTCGGACCAAATTTGAGACGGTAGTTGCAGAGGTTGCAGTTGGCCGGCAGGACTTAAAGATTTGGCCATGTTGCGTTGACAAATCTGACAAGCAGCTACATAATCAGCAATTGTGCTCTTCATGCCCTTCCAATAAAAGTCTGGACTGATTCGGAAATATGTTTTCTGTCGACCCTCATGTGTGCTATCATGGATAGAGGACAGTATGGTGTGAAGAAGTGGAGACGTATGATGCATAAAAATCCTGTTTTTGTAGAGTATGAGACGATCCTGAATCGTCCAATGAGGTGCTGCTGTCCCCTGTTGAATATCTTGATATAATGACATGAGATCCGGATATTGGTGTACTTCCTCACGAATAGAATCTAGCACAAGTGAACGTGGGTGACTGATAGCATAAACTTGTGTGGCTGAAATATCCCGACATGATAAAGCATCAGCCCCCAAATTCGAACTACCTGGCTTATAGTGAACCGTAAATCGAAGCCCATGAGTCTAGTCAACCAATGCTGATGTGGGGATGTGGTGAGGCGCTGTTCAAGAAGATACTTGAGGTTGCAATGATATGTACGAATGAGAAATTGTCGTCCCCAGATATAAGGTTGCTAATGTTGGACAACCTTGGCTAACCCAATCAATTCCCTCTCATATGCAGCTAACTTATGGTGGTGTTGTCCCAACTGATGGCTGAAATAAGCAATGGGGTGTCAAAATTTTTGTAACACTACCCCTATACCTCCCCTGGATGCATCACATTCCACCACAAAGTCTCCCTCAAAATCTGGTAATTGTAGGACTGGCGCTGAGGCTAAGGCCTCCTTTAACAGCTGAAAGGCCTGATCCGCTGAAGAAGACCAGTGGAAGGCATGTTTTTTGAGAAGGTTGTTGAGTGGTGCTGCTATCTGGCCATAAGATTGGATAAATTTTATGTAATATCCTGCTAGGCCCAAAAATCCCCTTAATGCTGTGATGGAGGTGGAAATCGGCCAATCTGTTACTGCTTGTATCTTGCTCTGGTCAACTTTCACGCCCACAGCTGATATGACGTGGCCCAAATATGCCACCTCAGATGTACCCATAGAACATTTGGATTTATTCAAAACCAAATGATGAGAGCATAGAATGGTAAATACCTGATGAAGGTGTTGGAGATGTTCTCCCGAATTTTTGCTGTAGACCAGAATGTCATAAAAAAAAACTAACACAGTTGCACAGAAGCGATGAAAATACCTCATTCATGAGGGCCTGAAAAGTGGAGGGTGCATTGGAGAGACCGAAGGGCATGACGAGGAACTCGAAATGACCGTGATGTGTGCGGAACGCAGTCTTCACTACATCAGCCGGATGAACTCTTTTTTGATGATAGCCCGATTTCAAATCTAACTTGGTAAAAATTGTAGCCCCATGTAACTCATCCACGACTGGAATGGGGAACTAGTCTTCAATTGTCTGCAAGTTGAGTTTCCTATAGTCAACACAAAACCTCCATCATTTTTACGTACTAGTAACATTGGTGAGGGAAAAGGAGATCAACTGGGCTGGATCACTCCCTGAGTGAGCATATGCATGCACTATCGTTCTATTTCATCTTTTTGTATATGCGGGTAATGATAAGGCTGCGCCACTACTGGATCAGTTCCCAACTTTAAATGAATGCGGTGATCGCAGTGACGCACTGGTGGTAGACCCGTAGGGTCATTAAATAAATCCGCAAATGCTGTAAGTAAAGGAGCTAACTGACCATCACCATTGTTCTGATACCACGTTGTTAGGATCCTCACGAGCCATGGATCTTGTCACCCTCCTCTCTTCTCTTCCTTCCATTGCCTTGCTTGACATTGAGATAGAATGATGGAATGATGAAGATTGAATTTCGGAAAGGAATGGGGGAAAAATGGGAGAGAGCTTGAAGGAGCTCTCGACCTGTTTATCTAATTTACTCTAGCTAAAGTAGACTCAATTGCCCCTTTCTCATTACCCTAGCTGTCCCCTTAAATAGGGTTGAGGACGCCCAAAAAACTATAGACCCCTTGGGTCAATGGTTCAAACCAATAAGTGCTAAACCAACCCAAACCAAAGACAAACCCAAACCAAAAACAATTACATGGAAATTAAAAAACACATTAATTAATTCCTACGCCTGTTGGTAACTCGTGATGCTATAGAGTCCATAACACGTACAGGTAACAAAAATTTATTACATTCTCTATCTCCAAGTCTTTCACTCAAGTTCATTACCATACCCGACGGTTCTCAAACCAAAGTCCAAGGGAAAGGTTCACTTCGGTTACACCATCACTTTCGCTCACTGATATTCTTTTCGTTCCTACTTTCCCTTTGAATCTATTATCTGTTTGTCAGCTAACAAAATATTTTAATTGCTTTGTTACCTTCTCACCCACTTCATGTGTGTTTCAGGATCTTATAACGAAGCAGGTGATTGGTGGAGGCCATGAACAAAGGGGGCTTTAGTACTTGGACGTGCCAAAAATGAATATGGTTTCCACTACTGAAAATGAGACACGATTATGGCACAATCGGTTGGGGCATCCATCTGCACATTCTCTTCATTATATGTTTCCTTCTCATAAAGTAAGGTCAGAATTTCTTTGTGAGGTTTGTCTATTGAGTAAACATCAAATGAGTACATACTCTCCTCATCTACAAGTCAAAAGTGTTACTCCATTTTTTTTAATTCATACTAATGTTTGGGGGCCCTTGAGTGTCTCCAACATTTCTCAAGAAATTTTTTTTTATTACATTTATTGATGATTTCACTCGCACAACTTGGTTGTTTATATTTTAAGGAGCGTTCTGAGATACCATCTATTTTTAAGTCATTTCAAGCTATGGTATTCACACAATTTGGTAAAAAAATAAATATTTTCTGGTCTGATAATGTCAAAGAATATGTTTCCAAAGACCTTGACTCTTTTTGTCAAGAAAATGGCATTATCCATCAAACATCATGTGTCTACACTCTTCAACAAAATGGTGTAGCCGAACGGAAAAATCGTCATATTCTTGAGGTAGCTCGAGGTTTATTATATGCCATGAATGTTCCATACTTTAATTGGCCTCATGTAGTTCTTACAAATTGCTTTCTTATAAATTGTCTACCATCTTCCGTTCTTGGTAATTAATCTCCTTACTCTAAATTATTACCTAATGATGATCCATTTTCACTACCTTTGAAAGTCTTCGGATGTCAATGTTTTGTTCATAATTCATTTCCTAGACACAGAAAACTTGATCCTAAATCTATCAAGTGTATGTTCTTGGGATACTCTCGCACACAAAAGGGTTATGTTTGTTATAGTCCCACTCTTCAATGTTTATTTGTGTTCAGGGATGTAACATTTTTTGAAGACTCATCATTTTATTCTGA
The DNA here is from genome assembly GCF_029961685.1 of Aristolochia californica. Classification (NCBI taxonomy): domain Eukaryota; kingdom Viridiplantae; phylum Streptophyta; class Magnoliopsida; order Piperales; family Aristolochiaceae; genus Aristolochia; species Aristolochia californica. The sequence goes on along the minus strand of NW_027181881.1, from coordinate 32,988,868 downwards.
TAATGTTCCTCCTGGTTTGTCCTCAGTACCAGGTTCTCCTCGACCAGTTGTGCCTCGTGATACAGAGATTATTCAACCCCCTGAGCAAGTGGCCGACACCACACCTACGGGGTTAACAGATCCAACAAAGGTAAGTCCTTCATCACCAATTATTTTTGGCTCTCAATATGATACTCGTCCTATTGCTATAAGGAAAGAACCTAGATCATGCCCTAGTCCTACTTCTCAGCCCATTTCAAAATTTGTCTCATCATTACCTCTCACCTTTATGATGTCAGTTTCTTTCTTCTATTTTGTCCATATTTGTTCCACAGTCCTATCAGGAGGCTCTACAACATCCACGGGGGAAGGCAGCAATGGATGAAGAAATGAAGGCACTTAATGACAATCATACATGGTCACTGGTTCCTCTTCCCACAGATAAAAAACGTGTTGGTTGCAAGTGGGTTTATACTGTCAAACATAATCCGGATGGGTCAATTGCACGACTGAAAGCTAGACATGTTGCCAAAGGTTATAAAGAAACCTTCTTTCCAGTGAAAAAATGATTATGAAGAAACCTTCTTTCCAGTGGAAAAAATGATTATGAAGAAACCTTCTTTCCAGTGGAAAAAATGAACTTGGTACGTATATTATTATCTTTGGCAGCCAATTCCTCATGGCCGATATATCAACTCGATGTGAAAAATGCATTTCTTAATGGTGATATGAAAGAAGAAATTTATATGCAACAACCACCTGGATAAGTGGTTGAGGGAGAGTCAGTATGCCGCCTAAAAAAATCTTTATATGGTCTAAAGTAGTCCGCTTGGGCATGGTTTGAGCGGGCCGGTTTTTACAGATGCTCTGGAGATCACTTAGTGTTTATTGAAAATACATCGAGAGGTAAGGTGATTCTGGCTGTATATGTTGTTGATATTATTTTAACTGGTACTGATTCCGTGGGCATCCAGAAAACTAAGGAAAAAATATGTGTTGAATTCAAGACGAAGGATCTTGGACTACTTAAATATTTTTTGGGTATTGAAATATTACAATCCAGACATGGGATTGTGCTATCCCAAAGGAAGTATGCCCTTGATCTACTAGAGGAGACATGAATGATGGATGCAAACCAATTGACACTCGTATAGACTCAAATACAAAATTATGTGGAGGCACTGGAGAAGATTTAGATATTTGGAAATATCAAAGAATAGTGGGAAGACTTACTTACTTGTGTGTAACAAGGTCGGATATTTCATATGCAGTAAGTGTGGTAAGTCAATACATGCACAAACCACAACTTAGTGATTGGAAAACACTTGAAAGGATACTACGATATCTGAAAGGAGCTTCAGGAAGAGGGCTTCTCCATAAAAACCATGGTCACTTCAACATCGAAGGATTCTCAAATGCAGACTGAGCCGGATCCTCGGATGACCGAAAATCTACTTCAGGATTTTGTACGATGGTTGCAGGGAATTTGGTTACATGGAAAAGTTAGACTCAAATTGTAGTAGCACAGTCTAGTGCAAAAGCAAAATACAGAGCCATGGCACACACTGTTAGTGAAATCCTGTGGATAAGATCTCTTCTCACTGAATTTGGATTCTACAAAGATGCTCTAATAGATCTATACTATGATAATCCAGTAGTAATACACATTACATTGAATCCAGTCTTCCATGAAAGAACAAAGAATATTGAAGTGAATTGCCATTTTATATGAGAAAAGTTCCAAGCTGGTTTCTTATCTCTAAAGCATATATCATCACAGAGTCAAGTTGCAGATATTCTCACCAAGTCGGTCACTCACAAGATTATGTCTACCATATGCAGCAAGCTGGGCATTTATGATGTCTTCTCACCCCCAGCTTGAGGGGGAGTGTTTCAATGTGGGACCTACCATGGTGCTTGAGCTGGTGGGACCCACCATGAGGATGTGGTACACCAAGAAGAATCCTCACCCAAGCTAGCACGAGTTAAGCAGTTAAGAAATACAAGCTGAATTGAGTTAGAAGACTTGAAGATCAAGTGGGACCCACAAATATCTCACGAGCCAGCCAGCTTATCAAGATAAGCTGGAAGATCATGAGAGACCCACAAGGATAAGGACACGAGCTGGCCTCCTCCCTTATATTCACATGATTGAAAAAAGAGTTCTAGTTCAACTCATATTAATCTTCTAGTGGATTGTTTTGAATAGACTTATCTTAAAGAGTTAGAGTTGGAATGTAATTAGGAGATTGAAAGACTAATTGTATAAGGACTCTATCTCTTCCTCTACTATAAATAGAGGTGTTGTAATTTAGAATTAATCAAGTTACTAATCTCCTTCTTGAGTTAATCTCTCTCCCTCTCTTTGCTTGGCACCACCTCTCTTTTCTCTTTTCTTTTTTCTTCTCTCTACCAGAGAGCTCTTCTTCCTTTTTATTCTTGTTTATTTCTTCTTTCTCTTGCTCGGAATTATGTAAAAGGGATCCTAAATTCAACATGAGTGAAAAATCTTGAAGGTAGTGAGGAACTGGGTACAAAAAGACTTAAATAGAGGTAAGACTTTTGATCTCTCTTTAATAAGAACAACCATGTAGTCCAAGAGAAATCATCTACAAAGGTAACGTAATAGTTTGACTGGAAAACATTTGAGATGTTCATAGGGCCCCATATATCAGTATGAACTAAAGAAAATGCGGCAACACTTTTGGTTTCACCGCGAGAAGAATAAGTACTTCGCTGGCATTTACTCACTTGACATTTCATAGTTGAGATTGGAAATGGACTGTAATGTGGGAGTAATCTGTTTGAGCGTCTAAAGGGATGGATGTCCTGGCCTATTGTGCTATTGAAAAGCCATATGCTGAGCATTGGTGGTGGATGTTAGTTTTGTTGAATCAAGATAGTAAAGCTCTCATCTTTCACGACCTCTACCGATAACTTGCCTTGTCTTCAGACCCAGAAGAACACAAGAAGTGGGAGAAAAAGTAGTGGAATAGTTGAACTTTTCATGAATTGGCTAAAAGATAAGAGGTTTAATGGAAACTGAAGCACACATTGGAAATCCTTTAAATGAAGTGTAGGTGTAGGAAATATGGACCCCACTTCACTTACCTTGGTTTGGGATCCATCAGCTATAGAAACAAATTTGTTTGGTAAGCAAGGAGTTATAGAATTTAGGAGGGTGCCATTACCTGTCAAGTGCTCAGAGGCCTTAGAGTCAATGATTCAAGATAGAAAATTTGCTGAAACCATACCTGTTATAGAGGTAGCAGCAATAGGAGAAATCTAGTTGGAGGTGGCTTGGCTGTTTGTATAAGCCACTAGACGCTTTATTTTTTGAAGTAATGCGAGTTCTTTGGCAGAGAGAGTCTTATGGCCTCTAATGTTTTTAAGAGCCTGACTTGGTTCCTTGGCTCAGCTTAACTTAGATCTTAACCCAGCTGAAAATAATTGAACTTGTGCACCCTTGCTTCCTCTTATTACTCTATTTTGGAAATCACCAAAGGACCATGCCTACATCAGTGCTTCAAGAGAGTTCATAGATTAAAGAGTGAGCTTGAGGTCAAGAGTTAGAGCTAAAATCCAAGTGAGTTTTGTCACCAGTTATATCAAGGGGATCAATGAGGACACCACCGTCTATGACTAATACCAGGTATTGGAATACACAATGTAGGATTCTTAAGGGATTTTTTTCACCAAAGATCCATGGCAGATGATAGTAGTAAAGGATAACAAAAAATAATAATATGAGTTCAGAGTTATAGACGAGCAACATATTAGGGTTTTATCATCACAGAGAAGGACTTTGAGCTAAAACCGAAGAGAGATTAGATAAAAACACCTGTAAGTGTGTGAGATGTCTGTTTGTATACTATTTCATTTTTATAGTGGATTACTACAACGATGAAAAATAGGATGTAGTATCATGTTGAGGTGAACCAGTGTAAATCTTGTTGTATTTTTGTGCATGCTTTTTCTTTCTTCCATGAGTATTATTATTGCTCTCGCTAGTTTGGAATGCCCACAAGATGGACCCAAGCCCATAAGAAGTAGGACCCACCATGATTACCACGAGCTAGCATCCTTATCACATAAGTTGGAAGATCAAGAAGGACTCACAAAGGCATCTTTATCTTATGGTCACGTCCTAGAAGAGTTCTAGTTTGAGTTATATTTATCTTTTATCTATATTGAGTTATTTAATTATGATATGACTTATCTTTAAGTGTTAAAGTTTGGGTGTAATTGGGACAAATTTCGTTTTATTGTAAGTGGACTCTACTACCTTCCTCTATTATAAGTAGATGTTCATGTACTCTGATTATAATAAGTTAATGAAGTCAATGAAGTATTTGTCTTTTCCATAAATTCAACATGGTATCAGAGCAGGTTCTATGAGTTGACGTGGTCAACCCACAGAGGTAATGTGATCCTTTTCTCTAAACCCTAAACCCTAAGTCTAGGTTCGTAGTTTTTTTCTCAGTCCCTACACCTGTAGTTTGCTTTGCAATTTTCTTCTCTATACTGAGCTTTTAATATCACAAATCATATATTTACAGAAAAATATTTCAGTCTACTTTCCAAGGAAAAATGAGTTTTTCCAATTGGATTTATCTACAAAGAGAAATATATATTTGAAGCAGCAAAGGTCAGATTGCAAAAGAGGTTCAAGCAGCAGTAGAAAGCTTTAGCTTCCGAGGTATTTTGTGCTATAAAGAACGAGACTTTATATGAATAATTATATATATATTGAAAGATATGTAAGTTTTTTTCTTACCTATTCAGCCAATTCTAGATCTGAATTTTTTATAAGGAGATATTGATCTTGGAAGAGTCAATGATCATGCTGAAAAGAAAAGGAAACAATACTTAGTTCGGCCAGAGGACAGAGACCAAAATATATCAGATTATTTCTCTTCTTATAATTATATTTTATGAAGTCAAGTTATACTTTTATGTAAGATATTTAAGTCTAGTTTCATACGAAGAAAATTTTATGTCAATCTGATCTATATTTAAAGATATATTCGCATTGGAAGAATCAAAGGTCATGCAGGTATTCTGTTGCATTGAAAAATCCGAATTTAAACCCATTGTTTTGCATCACTTTTTGAGTTGATATATCAGGAAATTATCTCACTTATCCCTGGTTTGAGGACTTATTTATACATCTATGTTATTTGGACTTATTGCTACATCTATGATATTTGGTTCAAGCTGGGACCACTGCCATTACCTCCCAGCTAGATGGGGAGAAGTAAGAGAAGTACAAGGAAAAACTATTTTATTCCATATGTTGTGGATAAGTTTTATGTGACCAAAATATTCAATAAATGGGGAGCACAAAAGATGAAGTTGATGCATCTAAGAAAAATATTTATATCGGATTATGATTATTTCATGGTTCCTTCTACAAGGTGTATTATTTTGGTTCGTGTTATATGTGTTGGAAGATTGTCGTGTTACATTACAACTGCTGCTATTATGTCTCTTTGGATGAGACATTATTATTCAAGAAGAGATGGCCTCAGTACCTTTTCTCATCCCATAATTTATTTGACTCTAAAAAATATTACTGTTGGGACACCATGAGAGTCGGTGCCCGAAGTTGGAAACCATGATAAATTTAACTCTAAAAAATATCATGGTTGGGATATCATGAGAGTCGGTGTCCGGATTGGGACACAATTATAAATAAACCCATTACCCCCCTATAGTGGCTTTTATTACTCCTACCACTTGAGAGTCGTTGTCTTGTGGAGGGACACGGTGGTGGACATTTCAGAGCAATGCCGATAGACACACTACCTACAAAAGATGGAGTATGCCCTACATCTAGCATTAGGACTGGAGTTTGGAGCAGTGTCTTATCGGCTAGGAGTGATTTTTTCTCTCACTTATATTATGCCAGCAGAATCTCATGGAAGTACGCAATAGCGTGAGGGGGAGTGTTGGAAGATGCAGGCATATTGGAAGATGTGCTATTTTATACAAAAAGATTCTATACATCATTTGCAGCTAGCTGGGAGTTAATGTTGTTCTCTCACCCCCAGCTTGAGGGGGAGTGTTGGAAGATCGGGCCCAAGCCTACATGACCAAGGAAGACCCACATATCTAAGAGTATTATAAGATGGGCCACACGACCAAGGAAGGCCAACAAGATGGGTCCAAGCCCATAAGAAATAGGACCCACAATGATTACCAGGAGTTGGCATCCTTATCACATAAGTTGGAAGATCAAGGACTCACAAAAGGCATCTTTATCTTATGGTCACTGTTACAATGTGGGACCCACCATTGTGCTCGAGCTGGTGGGACCCACCACAATGCTCGAGTTGGTGGGACCCACCATGAGGACATGGAACACCAAGAAGAGTCCGAGAGGACGTGTAACACCAAGAAGAGTCCTCACCCAAGCAAACACGAGTTAAGGAATCAGGAAGCATAATCAGAATTGAGTTAGAAGACTTGAAGCTCAAGTGGACCCACAAATATCTCACGAGCTGTCAACCTTTTCAAGATGAGCTGGAGGATCACGAAGGACCCACAAGGGTAAGGCTACGAGTTGACCTTCTCCCCTATAGTCACGTGAAGAAAGCAAGAGTTCTAGTTCAACTTATATTATGCTTCTAGTAGTTTGTTTTAAATAGACTTATCTTAGAGAGTTAGAGTTGGAATGTAATTAGGATTGAAAGGCTAATTGTATAAAGACTCTACCTCATTTTCTACTATAAATAGAGGTGTTGTAATTTGGAATTAATGAAGTTACACATCTCATTCTCGAGTTACTCTCGCTCTCTCTCCCTTTGTTTGGCGCAACCTCTCTTTGCTCTTTTATTTTTTCTTCTCTCTACTTGAGAGCTCTTCTTCCCTTTTCTCTTTTTTCTTTCTTCTTTCTCTTGTTCGGAATTATGGAAAAGGGATCCTATATTCAACAGTCACGTCCTAGAAGAGTTCTAGTTTGAGTTATGTTTGTCTTTTATCTTTATTGAGTTATTTAATTATGCTAGGACTTATCTTTAAGTGTTAGAGTTTGGGTGTAATTGGGACAAAGGTAGTTTTATTGTAATTGGACTCTACTACCTTCCTCTATTATAAATAGAGGTTCATGTACTCAAATTATAACAACTTAATGAAGTCAATGAAGTATTTCTCTTTTCCATAAATTCAAAAAATAACTGGAATCCTGAAATCACAACTCTGATACCATGTTGATTTTAGGATTCCATACTTTTAAGATCTTTAATTAGAATGTTGGAGAGAAGATGGAAGGAGGAGAAGAGAAAAAGAGAAGAGGAGAAAAACTGAGAAAGAAAGAGAAAGAGAGAGACACGTAGAGGTGAGAAGAGAATTAAGGATTTGGAAGATGTACATACCCTTCCCCTTAACCTTTATTTATAGATGTCAAGAGTACATAAATTAAAAGTATACCCTTCACCCTAAAGAGAGTCAAGAAGAGACAAAGAACATAAGATATTTACAATATTACCACCTAAGCTTGTCTATGTCTTTCAACATGGACAATGATCAAATTTGATCATGGTTCTTGGCAAATAAAATCTTATCTAACATTGGCTCTTTTATAACCATTTTTCTATAAGAATTTACTGAATATTTTATACTACGCCCTAGGAGCTTGCTTTAACCTATATAAAGCTTTATGCAATTTGCCATAACTCTATGAGTTTTTCTACTTGCTCCAATTCCACCTTGAGGGTCACCAATTATTTGTTCCAAGGAGTGATCAACCATGAACCTAAATTTCTTTGATTCCATTGGAGACTCTTGTTGGTTATTTGTGTCATTTGGGTTCTCATCAATATTTTGGTATTGTGGTTGAGATTGTGGATGAGTCAAAGGGTTTTTCCTCTTTGTCATAAATAAATTGGAGTTGGGATTGGATTTGATTAATTAGATTAATAAAACTCAACTTGCACCGGCTTCCTAACTCTCAAAAATGTCTTGATGTACATTCTATATGATTTGTTATGAGATGAATAACCTAGAAATATTCTTATCTAGAGTTAAACTTCCCTAATTTTTCCTTTGGTTCTTTGAGTACAAATACTTTTCATCCAAAGGTTCTAAAATATTATGAGTTTTATTAGGAAGGGTGCCCTTGTAAAACTCATAAGGAGTTTTATTGAAAATGGGTCTAATACTAAAACTTGGTTTACGATGTGGCTATTGACCGAGCGTTGAATCCCTTCTTGATTTTGATTATAACAAAACTTAATTGAGCTAACACATGTAATTCTAGTTTTTCAGATTCAAGACACACCAAATTCAAAGGTCTAAGAATTGGTGTTATGGACTCCATAACATCAAGAGTGGCGAACCGGAGAAGAGAAGAGATGGAGTAAACTTGTATTTCAGTACCTTAGGGGTTTAATTGTAATTTGAAGTTCAATAAGGGTCTAATTGTAATTATAGAACCTTTGATGTTTTCCCTGATCTATTTAGGGCGTCAAGTGATTGAATGGAAGCAAGCATTAATCAATTAGTCTAAATGACATCAGGTACTCTCTCTAAAGAGGCCTAAGGTTGGATCTCCTTCAAAGGCTCACGTTCCTTCATCATTGGGCATTCCAAGACCCCCAAATCCTTCCCTTCTTCGTCATTCAATATGGAAGCTAGAGGAGATCGCCGGGTGACTCGATCCATGGCTAGAGAGCCTAACATCGTGGTATCAGATAGGACCACCCTTGGTGATTCCTCTTCCCTTGCAGAAATTCAAAATTTTGTGGAAGAGAACCATGCTGATCTACAATCTCAAATCAATGGCCTGGAGGGCAAATTCTAGATGTTGATGTCCCGAATGGAGGAGGGCTGTACCCAACTTTCCGTCCAGATGGCATCTTCCTCACATACAACAGATCATTTCAACCCTCATCCACCGCTGCCACCTCCTCCCCTGCGCCAAACACCTCCACCTCGTGGGGGGCATCAATCCATCACCCCCTACCGTGCCAAGGTACACAAAGATTGATTTTCCAATGTTATGATGGGTCCTCCGACCCTTTAATGTGGTTACACAGGTGTGATCATTTCTTTTCCAATCAAGAAACTCTGCCGAGGGCAAGGTTACTTTAGCTGCCTTCCACAAGCTCGATGAAGCGCTTATTGGGAATTTTCCAAAGATAATTGCATGCTACGGTTTGGTCCTCCGCTTCGCAGCAACCTAGTTGGGGATTTGGTCAATCTAAAATAGCTTGGAACTATAGAACAATATCAGAAATTGTTCCAAGAAAAACTTGCTTGTGCAAGTCATTTAGTGCGGCCTGAACTTTATGTCAATTTGTTCACGGCTGGACTGGTAGAACCCCTTCGCCTAGAAGTGGAATTGGAAGCCCCCTGTTATGGACTCCATAGCATCACGAGCAATCCATAGGCATCTGAATTAAATTATGTCAATTTACTTTTCATGTAATTTCAATTCGGTTTGGTTTACTTTATTTGGTTTGGTTTACTTTGGGTTGGTTCAGTGTAATGTGGCATGAACCATTTGACCTATGGGTCATCTTTGTATTTTTCGTCCTCAACCCTATTTAGGGGGACGTGAAAGAAAAGAGAGGCAAGTATTGAGAAAATTATATTTTACAGGCCAGATTCTCCCTCAGAGGTCTAGGTCGGATTTCTCCCTTTGAGGTCCAAGGTTGAGCTTCCTCCAAAGCTCCTTCATTCTAATTGAGTTCCACCATTACTCGTTCAAGAAACAAGAATTCTCTTCCAACGTCAAGATCATCCATGGAGGGAAGAGAGGAAAGAAGGGTGACTCGATCCATGGCAAGGGAAGAACCTAACATCTTGGTATCAGAGCTAGCGCTGCGTCCCGACTTCGAATCCCGACGCCCCCAAGGCGGATACGGGTGGTCACGCACTTGGACTAACCCGGGTTCAACCTGGCTCCGGTTGCTCTATTGTGGTAGCCTCTGCGATCGCCGGCTCAGGGAAGGGCGGGGTACTGTTAAGGTCCTGGGTTAAGTACCTATGCCTTCCGCTCCTAACAGGCCGGTCTTTTGGGTAGTATTGGCTAGGTGCTTAACATTTGGTATCAGACAGGTCCACCCTTGGGGATTCCTCTTCCCCTGACGATTTGAGACAGTTTGTGGAAGATACTAGGCAGTGGACAGATAACCAGGCTCATGCCCTGGAAGAGGTGCGTCAAACAACCTCTGATTTGCATGAGGCAATAAAATCTATGGATGCTGCCATCCAAGCTCTCCTCCGGTGACAAGAGGACCATGATACACGAGCCCAACCACCAGCTGCCTACTCTCCACCGGACCACCACCTCCCCCACAACCACCAATGCGTCAACACCATCCCCATCTGGGGCCTGCCATTCAAGGACCAAACACTGTGCCCAGGTAATTAAAACTTGACTTTCCTATGTATGATGGGTCTAAGGACCCTTTGATTTGGTTAGCCAAGTGTGATCAGTTCTTTTATCATCAAAAAACACCTGCGGATGAGAAAGTGTATTTGGCCACCTACCACATGCTCGATGAAGCGCTTCTATGGTACCACCAATTCCAAAATGACCAAGTGGTTCAGGATTGGGCAACTTTTAGATAGTCTTGCGTGATGAGATTTGGTCCTCCAGCTAGTAGCAATCCATTGGGAGAATTAATCAATTACAAACAAACTGGAACACTAGAGGTGTACCGAAAGACCTTCCAAGAAAGGTTAGCCCAAGCAAACCAGTTTGTTAGCCACACACAGTATGTTCATATTTTTACTGCTGGTTTGACAGAAGCTCTGTGTTTAGAAGTTGAATTACATGCTCCTACAGATTTAGACCATGCTATGAATTTAGCCAGGGCAATTGAGCACAAGCAGCGTGTTCTAAAGGAGTCACTGGTCAGAAAACCAGCTTGGGCAGGGAGGCACAATGCCTCTGCACCAAACCCTTCCTATGGACCTTTAAGATTTAGTGACAGTGCAGCCCCACGCCCAGACATCTCTAATTCGGCTCCACCTGCTCCTTACTTCAAAAAATTTACTAGACAGGAAATGGACTAGAGAAAGGCCAAGGACCTCTGTTTTAACTGTGATGAACAGTATGTCATTGGACACTACTGCAAATGATTATTCAGTATATGTGTGTGGGAGGATGGAGAAGAAATACCACCAGAGGAGGAAATTGTGGAAATTGACCAAGAAGGTCCAGAGATTTCCCTTCATGCTATGACTGGTCTACGCAGTGCAAGCACAATGCAGGTTAAAGCCCAATTACATCATTTATAGTTATTGGCTTTAGTTGACTCGGGTAGTACACATAATTTCATCAGTCAGTCGGGGGCAGAACAACTTGGGTTAGTAGTACAGCAACAGACTGGTCTTTCTGTATCAGTAGCCAATGGGGCTAAAATTACTAGTGTAGGCATATCACCAACCACACACTTTGATATTGAGGGATATGAATTTTTGCAGATTTTCTGGTGATTCCACTATCAGGATTCGATTTGGTGCTAGGAATTAAATGGCTACAATTGTTGGGACCAATACTATGGGATTTCCAAGCTTTGACCATGTCTTTTATAGAGGACCAACATCAGATTATATTGCATGGCACACAAGCACCACTCACCTGTGCACTACAGGTTGCCCAGGTACAGTCCACAAACACATGTAAGTTATCTCACTTACTTACAGAATTTGAATATATCTTTCAAGACCCTACTGCCTTACCGCTCCTTAGGCACTGTGATCACCGTATCCGTTTGAAAACGGGTACCGAGCCGGTAGTGGTGCGCCCGTATCGTTACCCTCACTTATAGAAGGATGAGATTGAAAGGCAGTGCCAGCAGATGTTAGCACAGTGTATTATTCAGCCCAGCAGGTCTCCTTTTTCTTCACCGGTATTACTAGTCTGCAAGCATGATAAGTCATGGAGGTTCTGTGTGGATTACCGACACCTTAATGCCCATATGATTAAAGATAAATTTCCTATTCCAATGGTGGACGAGCTGTTAGACGAGCTACATGGAGCTACTATTTTTACTAAACTCGATTTGAAATCTGGCTATCATCAAATCCGTGTTCATCCATCAGATGTGGAGAAAACAGCGTTCCGCACGCATCACGGCCATTTTGAATTCCTCGTAATGCCATTTGGTCTGTCAAATGCGCCTTCCACCTTCCAGGCCCTCATGAATGAGGTATTTTCCTCTCTCTTCAGAAAATATGTATTGGTATTTTTCGACGATATTTTGGTCTATAGCAACAGCTGGGAAGAACAACTTCAGCACCTTCACTAGGTATTTTCTCTTATACGTTCACATCATTTGGTTTTAAATCGGTCAAAATGTTCTATGGGCACATCAGAAGTGGCATATTTGGGCCACATTATTTCAGCATCGGGGGTGAAGGTAGACCAGAGTAAGATACAAGCGGTCACAGATTGGCCTATTCCTACATCTATTTAAGAGGATTTTTGGGCCTAGCTGGATATTATAGAAAATTTATTCGTAGCTATGGCCAGCTTGCAGCTCCACTCAACAATCTCCTCAAGAAAAATGCTTTTACCTGGTCAGAGACAGCAGCTCATTCCTTTCACCAATTGAAAGACGCCTTATTATCAGCCCCAGTTTTGCAGCTCCCCAACTTCGAGGAGTCCTTTGTAGTGGAATGTGATGCTTTGGGGGGCGGTATTGGCGCAGTGTTGCACCAACAGGGCCACCCGGTTGCTTATTTTAGCCGTCAATTGGGCCAACACCACCACAAGTTGGCAGCTTATGAGAGGGAATTGATCGGATTGGCGAAAGCTATACAACATTGGCGCCCTTATCTATGGGGACGTTCTTTTTTGATTCGCACTGATCATTGCAGCCTCATGTATCTTCTTGAGTAGAGTCTCACTACTTCACCACAACAGCATTGGTTAAGTAAGCTTATGGGGTTTGACTTTTCTGTCGAGTATAAACCGGGAAGTTTGAATGTAGGGGCTGATGCCTTATCTCGCCGGGACGTTCCAGAGCCGCAATTAAACGCCATTAGTCAGCCCAGAGCTCTCTTGTTGGATTCTATACGGAAAGAGGCACAACAGTACCCAGATATTATCTCCTTATGCCAGGACATCCAGTAGGGGACAGCGGCACCACATTGGAGGGTTTAGGACAATCTCGTCCTCTACAAAAACAGAATTTTTCTACACCACACATCCCCTCTGATTACCAGCATTTTAGCCTCCTTCCATGACAGTACACATGAGGGCCGATAGAAAACATATTTTCGGATCAGTAGGGAATTTTATTGGAGGGGCATGAAGCGCATTATAGCTGATTATGTGGCGGCTTGTCAGACTTGTCAACGGAATAAAACTGAAACATTAAGTCCAGCGGGGTTGCTCCAACCACTTCAGCTTCTGTCACAGGTTTGGTCTGATATTTCTATGGACTTCGTAGATGGACTTCCCTCTTCTTCGGGTAAATCTATTATCCTTGTAGTGGTGGATCATTTCTCTAAATATGGGCATTTCATTCCTCTGGCACATCCTTACACTACAACTCAGGTCGCTCAACTTTTTATGGATAACATTGTCCGATTACATGGGATGCCTAATTCAATTACCAGTGATAGGGATGCAATCTTTACAAGTACCTTCTGGAAAGAACTCTTCAAGTTACAGGGCACAACGTTAGCCTTTTCTTCAGCCTACCATCCACAGACTGATGGTCAGACAGAGGTCGTCAACAGAACCATTGAAATGTATCTCCGATGTTTCGTGGGGGACTCACCTAAGAGGTGGGTTAAGTGGCTCGCCTGGGCTGAGTTCTATTACATCACCTCCTACCACAGCGCACTCGGCACAACCCCATTCAAGGTGGTATATGGTAGAGAACCTCCCCGTCTTTTAGCCTATGAACCAAGGGCCTCTAAATTCGCCACTTTGGACCAAGCCTTAGCTGAAAGAGACATATTCATCACTGAGGTGCGCACTCATCTACAGGAGGCACAACATTCTATGAAAAATATTATGACAAGAAGCACCGGGAAGTCTTCTTTTCTCCTAGAGATTATGTTTGGTTGCGTCTCCAACACTACAGGCAGCTGTCGTTGACAACCTCCAAATGTCACAAGCTCTCTCCAAAATATTATGGTCCCTTTCAGGTGATGGACCGCATTGGGACAGTGGCCAACAAATTGCAGCTTCCGCCAGAGGCCAGAATTCACAACGTCTTTCATGTCTCACAATTAAAGGCCTTCCAAGGTGATTTGCCTTTGCTGCACACCCTGCTGCCCCCACTCCATGAGGGACGTGTACTTTCTACCCCGACACAGGTATTACAAACTCACCGTATTCAGGGTGATTGGGAGATCTTAGTGCAATGGGAAGATGCTGACCCTAGTGACACGACATGGGAGCCATTAGCGGCGTTTCACACCCTCTACCTATACTTTGAGCTTGAGGACAAGCTCTTTCTCCAGGGGGGTGATGTTATGGACTCCACAGCATTACGAGTTATCCATAGGCATAGGAATTAAATTATGTCAATTTACTTTTCATGTAATTTCAATTCGGTTTGGTTTACTTTATTTGGTTTACTTTGGGTTGTTTTAGTGTAATGTGGCGTGAACCACTTGACCTATGGGTCATCTTTGTACTTTCGTCCTCAACCCTATTTAGGGGACGTGAAGGAAAAGAGAGGCAAGTATTGAGAAAATTATATTTTACAGGTCAGATTCTCCCTCAGAGGTCTAGGTTGGATTTCTCCCTTTGAGGTCCAAGGTTGAGCTTCCTCCAAAGCTCCTTCGTTCTAATTGAGTTCCACCATTACTCGTTCAAGAAACAAGAATTTTCTTCCAACGTCAAGATCATCCATGGAGGGAAGAGAGGAAAGAAGGGTGACTCGATCCATGGCAAGGGAAGAACCTAACACCCCCACCTCCCTAGCCCACGCCATGAATTTGGCCAGAGCATTGGACACCAAACAGCGCCTCTTCCGAGAGTCATTAACCAAACGTCCCCCTTGGCCACCTCGCCCACAGCCCCATGGTTCTTTTTCCACTAACCCAAGTCCTCAACCCCACAACCCCTCTCCAACACCACCACCAGCCTTTACACCACTACCGGGATTTATCAAACGTCTCACAAAAGCAGAAATTGATAAGAGAAGGGCTTAGGGCCTATGTTTCAATTGTGATGAAAAATTCGTCAATGGCCATCAATGCAAAAGTCTCTTTTGGGTAGAAATAGAAGACCCCACAGAGGATGACTTTCAGGAGGATGTGGACCAAACCGAGGAGGAGGAACCAGAAATCTCCCTCCATGCAATGACAGGCCTGCACAACACAAATACCATGCAGGTCCATGCCACCATGAACCATCATATTCTGCTAGCACTCGTGGACTCAGGCAACACACATAATTTTATAAGTAGCCAGGCAGCACAACAGTTAGGGTTATCACTACAACAAAAATCAAGAATATCAGTCTCAGTGGCTAACGGTGACAAGGTGACTACTGTGGGTTTTGCTTCAGCAGTGCCCTTTACTATTGAGGGTCACTCCTTTGTAGCGGATTTTTTGGTCATACTGCTGGCTGGTTTTGACCTCGTATTGAGCATTAAATGGCTACAGTGATTAGGTCCGATCTTATGGGATTTCCAATCCCTTACCATGAGTTTTAAGCAGGACAGCCATCCGATCACCCTCTAGGGCACTAGCGCCCAGCGGCCATGCAGCCTCCAAACACTTTCTGTGGGGCCTTCAAAGGGGGATAACCTAGCTTCATTGTTGGTCGAATATGCGGATTTATTTCAGAAACCTGCAGACCTTCCGCCTATACGAGCTTGTGATCACAAAATTCGTTTGAAGATGGGCACAAAACTAGTGGTAGTGCGTCCCTACCGCTATCCCCATGTGCAAAAAGATGAGATAGAAAGGCAATGTCAACAGGGTATTATTCAGCCTAGTCATTCTCCTTTTTCGTCCCCGGTATTGGTGGTAAAAAAATCAGATAAATCTTGGCGCTGTTGTGTGGATTACCGTGAACTCAATGCTCGTACCATCAAAGATAAATTTCCAATTCCGGTGGTAGATGAATTATTGGATGAGCTACATGGCTCTCAATTATTTACAAAGTTGGACTTGAAATCTGGCTACCATCAGATTCGGGTTTATTTGGAGGATGTCGAAAAAACTGCCTTCCGCACCCACCATGGTCACTACGAGTTCCTGGTGATGCCATTTGGGCTATCCAATGCCCCGTCCACCTTTCAAGCGCTTATGAACCAAGTATTTTGCCCTTTCTTACGGAAGCATGTCTTAGTTTTTTTTGACGATATACTGGTCTATAGCAAAACTTGGGAAGCACATTTACACCAATTGAGACAGGTTTTCACAATTCTCCGAGCACACCATTTATTTCTCAATCGATCCAAATGTGACTTTGCCATTTCCGAGGTAGCTTATTTGGGGCATGTGATCTCTGCCTCTGGGGTGAAACTAGACTTCAGCAAGATACAGGCGGTTATGGATTGGCCCACACCTCACTCCGTTACAGCTTTGAAAGGGCTCCTTGGTCTCTTGGGGTATTATAGAAAATTTATCAAAGAATATGGTCACCTGGCAGCACCATTGCACAATTTACTGAAGAAGCATGCCTTTCAGTGGTCTCAGTGGGAGGACTCCTCGTTTAACAACTTAAAACAGGCATTAGCGTCAGCACTAGTTCTCCGATTGCCAAACTTTGCCAAAAATTTCATCATAGAATGCGATGCATCCGGGGGAGGGATATGTGCTGTCTTGCAGCAACAGGGACACCCCATTGCCTACTTCAGCCGCCATCTCACTCCTCACCATGTCAAGTTAGCCACTTACGAAAGGGAACTCATCGGTTTGGCCAAAGCCGTGTAGCATTGGAGGCCGTATCTGTGCGGCAGACCTTTTGTGATCCGGACAGACCACTGTAGCCTCAAATACTAATTGGAGCAGCGCCTTACTACATCCTCACAACAACATTGGCTCAACAAATTAATGGGATTCGATTTTCAGGTGGAATACAAACCGGGTTATCTCAACCGGGCAGCAGACACCTTGTCATGCAGAGAACTGGGGGATTCACACCTACACGCACTGAGCCACCCCAGGTCCCTTTTGCTGGACACAATCCGTCAGGATACTAGCTATCATCTGGATCTCCTTGAATTACAAGCTCAAATTGAAAACCATTCCAAGGACAATAACAAGACACTACTGGACAGTCTCATTCTATATAATGGACGCATATATCTTCATCCTTCGTCGGTACTCCTTCCTGCCATTATTGCCTCCTTTCATGATAGTACACATGAGGACCAGCAGAAGACATACTTCTACCTCAGTCGGGAGTTTTATTGGAGGGGTATGAAGTGGGTCATTGCTGATTATGTTGCAGCGTGCCAGGTCTGTCAGAGGAATAAGTCTGAATCCTTACAACCCGCTGGCTTGCTCCAGCCACTTCAACTTCCTTCACAGGTATGGGCAGATATCTCAATGGATTTTATCGACGGTTTTCCTCCTTCTGCAGGGAAATTTGTTATTCTTGTTGTGGTAGACCGGTTCTTGAAATATGCCCACTTTATGGCCCTCAGCCATCCGTATACAGCAACACAAGTCGCTCAGCTCTTCATGGATAATATTGTCCGCCTCCATGGAATTCTGGAGACCATCACCAGCGATCGTGATGCTATCTTCACCAGTAAATTCTGGGGGGAACTATTTAAGTCCCACGGCTCCAAGTTAACCTTTTCTTCAGCATACCACCCTCAGACAGACGGCCAGACAGAGGTGGTTAACAGCACATTGGAGATGTATTTGCTGTGCTTTGTGGGGGACACGCCCCGACAGTGGGTTCGTTGGTTAACATAGGCAGAGTATTGTTATAATACCTCATACCACACCGCACTGGGTACTACCCCTTTTTGAATCGTTTATGGACGCGAACCTCCACACCTACTTTCTTATGAACTAGGGTCGTCTCGAGTAGCAGCATTGGACCAAGCATTAGTCGACAGAGATGCAACGATTGCTCAGGTCCGCTTTCAGTTACAATGTTCACAAGCCACAATGAAGCATACTTATGACAAAGGACATCGTCCCCTTTCCTTTGCACCCGGAGAATTTGTTTGGCTCAAACTTCAACCATACCACCAACTCTCTCTTGCAGCCATCAAACGCCATAAGCTCTCTCCAAAATTTTATGGGCCATTCCAGGTCCTGCACTGTATTGGCATTGTGGCGTATCATTTGAAACTATCACTAGACGCCAAGCTACATGACGTCTTCCACATCTCCCTTCTCAAGCCATTCAAGGAAGACGCACCATTGCTGCATACCCCTCTGCCTCCGATCAAAGATGGCAGGTCCATGCCCACTCCCACACAGATCCTTGAAGCAAGGCGAGTTAACAATGCTTGGGAAGTGCTCGTTCAGTGGACTGATGAGGAATTGGTGGAAGCCTCTTGAGAGACACTCGAGTCCTTCCAGACTCTATTCCCCACTTTCGAACTTGAGGACAAACTCTTTCTTTAGGAGGGGGGGGGGTGATGTTATGGACTCCATAGCATCAAGAGCGGCGAACCGGAGAAGAGAAGAGATGGAGTAAACTTGTATTTCAGTACCTTAGGGGTTTAATTGTAATTTGAAGTTCAATAAGGGTCTAATTGTAATTATAGAACCTTTGATGTTTTCCCTAATCTATTTAGGATGTCAAGTGATTGAATGGAAGCAAGCATTAATCAATTAGTCTAAATGAGATCAGGTACTCTCTCTAAAGAGGCCTAAGGTTGGAGCTCCTTCAAAGGCTCACGTTCCTTCATCATTGGACGTTCCAAGACCCCCAAATCCTTCCCTTCTTCGTCATTCAATCTGGAAGCTAGAGGAGATCGTCGGGTGACTCGATCCATGGCTAGAGAGCCAAACAATTGATTTGACACAAGCATCTCAAAGGTCTCAAGCTCCATGAAGTGTTAAAGCACTCTTGAAGAAGTAAGAACCCTCAGAAGAAGGAGAAAAAAATGAAGAGTAGAGTTTATGAGTCCTTGAGAAATGTCAAAAGTCAGTCTATGTAAGTGAGCAACCCAATTCTTCCTAAACTTGAGGTACAATGCAAGTTTTGGAGCTTTAGGACATATTTTTCATTCAAACATGCTTTTACAAATGCAAACACACATTTCATACATGTTAGAATCACTTAGGATCACAACTTCCCATGCTTCAAAATCCCACATAGCGAACTGGCACTAAAATGATTGATCAACATCTGTCAATGATTGATCAATCAGAAGTACACAAGTAGAAGTATAAAGCATGATCTATCAACCAAGGTCGATTGATCGATCATCCAGAACATGGCCAAACTATGCTATAAAGCATGATCAATCAACCCAATTGGATTGATCTATTAATATTGTCCAGGCAAAGCAAATTCATGATTATTGATTGATCAACATTAGTGATCTTAAAAAATTTCCAATAAAAGACATAAAGCATGATTGATCATAAAAAAATTATTGATCGATTGTATTTGTTATGCACTGCTAATGGAAATTCCAATTGATCATTCATACAATGTACATTGACCGATCAACTTAAAATGTTAGAACTAATGGGAAGACATTGATCCATTATACCATAGATCAATAAATAACATTTTGATAGAAAAATAGCCATTGCACACGATTGATTGATCAACCATTTTTACACTGATCGATCAATATAAACTCAACCTTTTGCAAACGGGCAAAAAATGACTAGTTTGGTTTGGGGAACTTATAAAACCCCAACAAACCTCTCATTGAGATGTTAATGAGCTTTTATTGGCATACCTACTTGCATTTACTCTTTGTCCTTTGAAAATCCTTCCAAGGTGCATTTTTGAGAAAGAGAGAGCCTAACCTTGCAAAATTCTTGCGCTCCTTTCTCATTCCACCTCCTTGCATATATACTAGTCAAGCTTGTACCATCTACATTGTGCATCAACGGTTGGAAGCTTGGAACTCTCAAAGGAGGAGGGTATCTCTCCAATTACAAGGGTGTTAGTTTTCACCTTTCTTTGTAAATTTCAATTTCTGATAGGTTCATCTAGAACCTTGATAAATCTAGATAGAAAGGGCTTGCTAGAGCTAGAATCTAGCTAGTAACTTGGGGAGAGTATAATGTAAATTGTTATTTGAACATATGCGTGGCTTAAAAGAGAGCCAAAATCTCTTTTGTGTAATTACAGCTAATAGATCTATTATTAGTGTAAACACAGGTTCTTGGACGATGAACACCAATAGGGGAATGTCAACAACAAAAATATTTAGTGTTAAATTTGTGGTGTGTAATTTTTTTCGTATTTAATTTTCACATTTACTTGATTTAATTCTTCCACGCCTTATGTTTTTAAACTTGTAATTCTCAATTCACCTCTCTCTTAAGAAGTTACATGGCTTAACAATTGGTACCAGAGTAGGCCAAAATTTGATTTGTGTCAAAATCCACTTGATTTTGAATTTGATTAAGATGATATCTTAAGATAAATTGCTCATTCTTGAAAGACAACCCGCGAAGTGTCCCCCTCTATTTAATGGTGTGCACTATGGGTATTGGAAGGTAAGAATAAAATTCTTCCTCCAATCTATGAATTGGGACATTTGATACGCGAAAAATAATGGCCCATTTGAGGCACAAAAACTTGAGAATGAAATTTTTATCACAAAGGACTTTCATGAGTTTGCTAAGGAAGATACAGAGCAACTCAAGACAAGCTCCAAGGCCATCAACTTGTTGTTGTGTCTTTGGTCTGAATGAGTTGAATCGGGTCTCCACATGTAAGCCCACAAAGGAAATATGAGATAAATTAGATGTCACACATGAAGGGATCTCAACATGTAAGACACAAAAGAAATATGAAATAAATTAGAGGTCACACATGAAGGGATCACTTGAGTCAAGGACTCTAGGATTAATTTATTGATTGTCCAATACGACAAATTTAATATGAAACTAGGCAAATCAATAGTTGAGATAAATTGTAGCTTCACTCATATCATAAATGGGTTGAACGTTCTAAGAGAGGAGATTTCCCTCCATAGGCAAAATGACAAGCTTCTCAAAGCACTTCCAAAATCATGGGGTATGAGGAAGACTACCATTCGTGAGAATGCTAATTTTAGAACAATGAGCTCAAAAGAGCTTCTAGGAATTTTCCTAACTTATGACATGGAACCTCAAGAAGTAGAGGAAGAGCAACCTAAAAGAAAAAAACACATATTCTTAAGGCTAAAACTAGAGCGGAAAATGTCTCTAGTAAAGAGAGCTTTGATGAGGTGAGCTTCATCACTAGACATCTTCAAAGGAAGTATAGAAAGAAGAAAAGTTTTAGAAAAGTCCAATTTAGTCAAAATGAATTATCTTTTAAGAGAATTTATGTTTTTTTTGAGTGTGGTAAATAGGGCATAGAAGAAACAAATGACCAAACTTAGAAGGAAGAACCCCATCCTCAAGTAAATATCCAAAGAAAAAGAAGAAGAAAGTCTTGATATCGACTTGAGATGCTATAGAAGAAGAGTCCAACCATTCCACTGAAGAAGAGACTGATATAGGACTGAGGATAAATACTGGTGGATATAACAATAAATGCTCATTAACTTCTCAATGTGAGGTTTGGTGGGGTATTTTTAAGGTCTCCAAGCCAAAGTAGCCATTTTTTACCCATTTGCAAAAAGTTGAGTTTACATTGATTGATCAGTGTAAAGTGGATGATTAATCAACCATATGTAATGGCTATTTTTTTGGGTCAAAATATGACTTATTGATCGATGGTATGATTGATCAATATTTTCTTATTGGGTCTGGTATTTTAAGTTGATCGATCAAGGTGCATGGTATGATTGACCAGTCATAATTCCCCCTGGTTATGCATTGTCTGATCAATGACCTTGCTGTTTGATCATGCTTTATGTCCATGATTGGCAAAATTTTGTATGATCGATCAATCAACATGAATTTTCTTTGTCTAGACAATTTTAATCGATCAATCTAAATAGGTTGATCAATCATGCTTTATGGCAGCGATTGGCCATGTTATATATGATCAATAATTCGACCTTGGTTGATGGATCATGTTTTATATTTTTAGCATGTGCATTTATGGTTGATCGATCATTACAGTGCCAATTCATCATGTGGATTTTTAAATCATTGGAATTAATGATCCTAAGGGATTGTAACATGTATGAAATGTATGTATGCATTTGTAAAGCATGTTTGAATGCAAAATATGTTTCAAGGCTCCAAATTTGCATTGTACCTCAAGTTTTAGAAGAAGTGGACTGCTCTCTTATATAGAGTGAGCTTTTGATGTTTCTCAGTGATTCCTATGTATGTATGCATTTGTAAATGCCTGTTTGCATTGTACCTCAAGTTTTAGAAGAAGTGGATTGCTCTCTTACATAGAGTTCTAACCGGTTCCTAAAACTCTAGTCTTTAATTTTTCTTCATCTTTTGAGGGTGCTTCTTCAAGAGTTCTTTGTCATTTTGTGGAGCTTGAGGTCTTTGAGAAGCTTGTACAAATTCAATGCTTTAGACCTTGAAATTGATGTCTCTTGAAGGAAAAATATCTGAAATACTATATTTTCAATTGTCAGCTCAACTATGTTTTGTTATCTTAAATATCAAGAAGGGAGTCAACGCTCAGTCAACAATGTTAAGAGTGCATTCCTAAATGGGTACATTCAAGAGGAAGTCTATGTTGAACAACCAAAAGGATTTGAAGACATGAGCAAGCTTGACCATGTATACAAACTAAATAAAGCATTATATGGGTTAAAGCAAGCTCTTAGAGCGTGGTATGAAAGATTAAGTGAATTCTTAGAGAAGAACTGTTATAAGAAATATAACATAGATAAGACTCTATTTAATAAGAACCATGATCAAATTTTGATTATTGTTTAAATTTATGTGGATGATATCATATTTGGTTCTACAAACCCTTCTCAATGTCAAGAATTTTTTAGTGTAATGAAGAATGAGTTTGAAATGAGTTTTGTTGAAGAGCAAATATGGAAGATTCTTACATGACTCTCACAATAAGAAATCTTACAAAGCCAAAATTACTATGGAAAGAGGTCTCACAAAATAGTTTTAGTTTAAAGGTGTTTTAGTTATGTTACTCTTCTATTTATGTTGAGTTATTTAATTAAGCTAGAACTTATCTTTAAGTGTAAGAGTTTGGGTTTAATTGGGACAAGGGTAGTTTAATTTTAATTGGACTCTACTACTTTTCTCAATTATAAATAGGCGTTCATGTACTTTGATTACAACAAGTCAATGAAGTTTTTCTCTTTTCCATAAATTCAACATGGTATCAAAGTAAGTTCTATGAGTTGACTCAGTCAACCCACAAAGATAATTGTTATCATTTTTTGATCTATTATCTCTAGCAGTTTAGGTTCATAGCTATTTTTTTCTCTTTTCAGCGTTTATACCCGTTGTTTACTTTGCTTTTTCACCTCTATACTGAGCTTTACATATTGAAAATTATATATTGATGGAAAGATATTCGAGTCTAATTTCCAATACAAAATGAATTTTTGGAAATCAGAGTTTTCTAAAAAAATCTATATTTTAAGCAGCAGAGGTCAGACTACAAGAGAGGTTCGAGCAATAGTAGAATACTTCAAATTTTGAGCTATTTTATGCTATCAAGAACAAGACTTTTTATGTTGAATTACATATGAAAAGAAAGATCTGTAAGTCTATTTCCTTACCTATGCAACCAATTCTCGATCTGAATTTTTTATTTGGAGATATTAATCCAGGAAGAGTTAATGGTTATGCTGGCAAAAGGAAAAATAGTACTTAGTTCAGCCAGATTATAGAGACTGAAACATATCAGATTATTTATTTCAAAAAAAGTATATTTTATGAAGTTAAATTATACTTGAATGAAATATATTTAAGTATAGTTTAATAAGGAGAAAATTTCATGTCAATCTGATCTATATTTAAGGATATACTCGCATTGGAAGAACCGAAGATCATGCTGGTATTCTGTTGCATTGAAAAATCCGAATTTAAGCCAAATTTTTTGCGTCGCTTTTTGAGTTGCTGTTGTTGATAAAAAAATATCAGGAAAATATCACACTAACCTATTTTTTGTTGATTTCCTTTCTCCTAATATCCTTATTTGGCTCTCGTTTACCCCCTTTTACCAACATTTTGGTGTGTTGCTTATGTTGATCATTTTTATATATATGGGTGTTTTTATGTCCACTGAGACTCTTTATTGGTACCATTGGGTTTTTTATTGTTGTCTTGTGAATGATAGGCATTACCCACTTTAGTGATTATTTTTACTTTTTTTGTTTGAAATCCTTTGATGTTGGTTTCGACTTATGTTTTATCTTTTTACCTTTTGAGAGCTTTTGTCTAGTTTCATACTTATCCTTGGGACACCATGATGGAGGATATTATTACTAAATCTATGTTTTTTATTTCAAGTTGAGATCACTACCATTACCTCCCAGCTTGAGGGGGAGAAATAGAAGAAGAAGTACAAGAAAGAGGTATTCCGTATGTTGTGGTAATTTTCGTGTGACCAAAATATTCAAGAAAGGGGGAGCACAAAAGACGAAGTGTTTACATCTATGAAGAATTTTTTTTCAAATAAAATTGAAGACCAAAAATCCTTTTCATTACAAGCTGAAGTTATAAACTCCAGCTTGAGGGGGAGAGTTGAAGAGAATATATAAAAGAGTCTTATATGACTCTTACAATAAGAAGTCTTATAGAGCCAAAATTATTATAGAAATAGGTCTCACAAAAGAGTTTCAGTTTAAAGGTATTTTAGTTATGTTTGCCTTCTATTTATGTTGAGTTATTTAATTAAGCTAGGAATTATCTTTAAGTGTTAGAGTTTGGGTGTAATTGGGAGAAGGGTAGTTTAATTGTAATTGGACTCCACTACTTTCCTCAATTTAAAATAGGGGTTCATGTACTCTGATTACAACAAGTTGTTCAGCACCTAGCCAATACTACCCAAAAGACCGGCCTGTTAGGAGTGGAAGACATAAGTACTTAACCCAGGACCATAATGTTATGGTCTCGGATATGACACAAGGATTCGTTGGGAGGATCTTGGATCTGCCACGGGTTATGGGTCTGCCATGCATTAATGTAGGGATACTAGAAAGACATGGGGAAGATGAAGATCAATGGAGGATGAGAGAATACGTGGGTTTTTGAGGAAAACCCTAACCTTGAGATCAAGAAGTGATCTCAAGCCTGTTTATGCTAGATTTAACCTAATTATCAATACTTCAATGCTTGTATTTCTCATTACTTACACCCCTTAAATAGGGTTCACCCTGTTAGGGTTTAAGATAAAATATTACAAAATTACCCCTATAAATAAAATATTCCAAAAATACCCCTGTGGCCTAAAACTGAAATAAATAAAGTAAATTAAAGAAAAAAACTAAAATAATAATGTTATTGCATGCATAACTTTACACCCCCTAGAAGAACGAGCTTGTCCTCAAGCTCGAAAGTAGTGTCTATCTGTCGACGCCTCCACGTGTGCCCGAGAGAATCCCTTGCCGCCATAGGCATTTCTGTCCCCTTCTAGTGCAAGAGGGAACCCGGGCAGAGGAATGCACCAAGTGCTCTAGCTGAAAATAAACTCAATATTCCAATACCACAACCAACATCCAAAACTATGGCATGGCTCATGAGAGAAGGACTATTCAAAATAGCTGCCCTATAAAAATCTGTCCTCACTTTGTCACTGATCAACACTCTGCGAATTCCAAAAGAACAGTACACACCAAAATACTTCTCGTGTACATTTTGGATTGCTCTAGCATCAACATTTGCAAAAGAAACCATAAAACTTTGTTTTCCAAATTTGACAACAATGGAGTGTTGAAGTGCAGCACTGCTCTCGTTTCCCAAGAAGGACATCTCTGAGTCACAGTTCACACTTGTTGCTGCTTTAAGTCCACTGAAATTCCTCAAATAGTTGGTTGAGCAGTACCTCATTTTTGCAGTCGCCACTGAGGCACTTCGAATAGCAGACACATGCAATACTGTAATGGCAGCCACCAGTGGACCCTTCATCCTACTGTGCAACCCAGCCACAAAAAAACCATACATCAAGTCACACACTACGAAAATTGTCTGTACAGGTTCTTTCACGTCTTCAAGTCCACAAAGAACATTTCGACCAGCAGATTCCACTATGGCCATTAAGGTGTTGGCTGGAGGTTGAACATGGTGGTTTATGCAGACATCGTATCCCTTAAGAAAAGCATGTCGTCTTGCTTTTGCTCTGAAAACTGCATCCTCTACCCCAGACCTGTACTTATGCTCAAAATCTTCATGTTGTAGGACAAACAATGACTCACCAACAAATCTCCCCTCCCGGAAGCTTGTTTTCAACCAGTTAGGTGAGACTATCCAAGCACCAGTACACAAGGCAGTGCATAAAGTTATAGTTCTGCTTACTTTTCATATGATAACATGGGTGCAAGAACCTCCATTAGAGGTAATAGAGCCCCCTAGGTCCTCAACTACCTTTGGCAGTGGTGCTTGCTGCACATCATCAGCGATATTCATTAACATGACTACTGGATAGTCAAAGGAAGATCTTTCCTCATTACCAACAACTTTAAAAGAAGTCTCTATATTTCCCTCACCATGAGCTACCATAAAAGTAATCTGCTGCGAACTTCCATGACTTACATTTGATATTGATTTATCCATCACCATATCCAAAGAGTTCTGGACAGAGTTAGTATCATATTTACATTCACTTTCATCAGCAAGACCCCACTATAAATCTTTCTCACAGTTGATATGATGGCCACCTTTAACTTTGCTTGACTTGAATGAGGACAATGAGTATTCCCAAACTGTCCTCTCCTCATTGGGCACCCCCATCTGTGCTGCAATCCCAGCAAGTGTGCTTGGTTGATCTCCTTTTGTATCACAGATCATACCCCTTATCCTCGTATCAGCAGCCTCTGCAAGAGAGACCGGTGTCCCACTATCTTTATGGCTATCAAGAGTCGTCTGGCAAAATTTCTGGGCCTCATCAAACTGAAGTGTGTGGACAAGGGCAGCATTGACATCACGACAAGTCTCCCCCACCCTGGATCTGTTTCTCCCAATACTTGCTGTTGGATTTCCAGGCCCAGCTTATAACACTGTATGGAATTGGCAAGTTGGCCGTCCATTGCATGAGTATCACCCAATTGCATATGGTCAGCAAATTTGGCAAGAGCATGCTCCTGACTGACATGCAAGTTGGGATTTTCAATTGAGTGCCCAAGATAGGGGATAGCCTGATTGGACTATCCCAAGCTGCAGTATAGTGCTGCTATCACATGCAAACACAACACCATCTCTAATCTTGATTTCCCAGCAGCACATATTTCAAAAGAGTTTGCTGCCCAAAGAGCAAAATTCAGCGCCTTCCGGGGATTACACGCATAGTGACTGTGCGCATCAACAACAAAATACAACCCCCCAAAAAAATTTTTCTATGAATCCCGACATCCCCAAAAAAATTCCATGTCAAAATTCATACACCACAACCGTAATTCCCTCAATCTGGTACTGTTTCTCTGGTCACGAAACAGAGAACGTCGAGGCAAAAAATTTGAAGCCGAAGCAGCCATGGAAACCAGAAAATTAAACCCCACATCTGTAATTTGAAGATTCACATCCACAAAAAAACAATGCCTCTAAAAAAAAAACATTTCCGAGACACATACGCGCCCCCCCCCCCCCCCCCCCCCCCCCCCCAATTTGGTATGCTCTAGTCTGCCGAGTGGAGTGAGAGTGGGAGGTGGTGGCCGGAAGTCACATCCCATCGGACATGTTTCCGACGGTGTCGACGGAGCCTCCTCTGTGTTCGGTGGTGAAGGGCAGCCCTTTGGGGCTTCGCTGGTTGGGGGTTGCCCCTATCGACGGTGAAAAACAGACCTTATGCCGGTCGCGATAATGGATTTGAGGAGGTCGAACCCAAATCAGCCTTGACCGATGAGATTGTGGCCACATACCCCTCTGATTTCAGATTTCTAGGGTCCTTCTTGGAGATTTTTGAAGCCCCCATACTCAGATTTGGGGTCGCACCAGTATTGCCCACCACCGACGACCTTTTGGCAGAAAACCCTTCCGATTTCCCAACTCTTCATCGTTGTAGTTCAGCTTTGGATTTCCTTGTGAGGAAATCTTGAATTTTTTTGGAGGCTGGCCTTTCCGCCTGTGCAAATTTGAGGTTGCCCCCGCAGGGAATTTGGCTGGTAAACAGGACAAAATTTTTGATTCTTCTGGCCCGTGGTTTGTTTCCCCGTCCGAGACTTCTACTGCTTTCCCCGTCTCTGCTTACGCTCTGCTCTTTAGATTTCCAGGATCCGGAAATCAATTTTGACGGGACCGCTGCTGGAGTTTCCTGCTCGGAGATTTCAGGTCGCGTGACCTTTTCTGCAGAAGCCAGAAAGACCGGCCATTGGTCGTTCTGTCTGTCCAAGATAGCTTCTCGAGCGACTGCCTCTCGTTGCTCCGTTGTAAAAAAATACTTCACCCTGGATGCATGCCATTTCTGTATTCTTTCTGCTCCAATGCCTACTACAGTCATTTCTCTGATTTGTTTGTGCATCGCCATCACTTCGTCTTCTTGGCTCATCGTGTTCCAGCTTTGATACCAGTTGTTACGGTCCCGAATCTGACACAAGGATTCGTTGGGAGGATCTTGAATCTGCCATGAGTTATGGGTCTGCCATGTATTACTGTAGGGATAGTAGAAAGACATAGGGAAGATGAAGATCAATGGAGGATGAGAGAATACGTGGGTTTTTGAGGAAAACCCTAACCTTGAGATCAAGAAGGTGATCTCAAAACTGTTTACGCTAGATTTAACCTAATTCTCAATACTTCAATGCTGGTCTTTCTCATTACTCATACCCCTTAAATAGGGTTCACCCTGTTAGGGTTTAAGATAAAATATTACAAAAATACCCCTGTGGCTTAAAACAGAAATAAATAAAGTAAATTAAAGAAAACAACTAAAATAATAATGTTATTATGTGCATAACACATAACATCATACCCCACCTTTGCGAGCCGACGACCACAACGGCACAACGACACTGGCCCGACCGCGATAATACCTAGACACGACCTACCAGTATTTTAATCTAGCCTTTGCGCCTATGCAACGACATTGGCCCTACCCAGGGCTTATCACAAGGACCTACCAGTATTTTAATCTAGCCTTTGCACGTCCCGGGACTTGAACTCGCGACGTGGGAGCCCGCTCTGATACCAAATGTTAAGCACCTAGCCAATACTACCCAAAAGACCGACCTGTTAAGAGCGGAAGACATATGTACTTAACCTAGGACCATAACACAAGTCAATAAAGTTTTTCTCTTTTCCATAAATTCAACAAGTTTAATGGGTGAACTCACATTCTTCCTTGGACTTCAAGTAATGCAAACTAAAATGAAACTTTAATAAATCAATCCAAATACACTAAAGGATTGCTTCAGAGATTCAACATTGAGTTCATCCTTGAAACTTGATTCGGATAACTCAAGTAGGGCAATTGATAAAAAATATATAAAAGCATAATAAGATCCCTACTTTACCTATTACTTAGTAGACCAAACATAATTTTCTCGGTATGCCTATGTGCTAGATTTCAATTTGACCCTAGAGAATCTCACTTAGTGGCTGTGAAAAGAATTCTCTATTATCAACTTGGAACACCCAACTCAGGTCTTTGGTACTAAAACTCATCAACCATTGATCTCGTAGGTTGGATGCAAAATTGATAGAAAGAGTACGAGTGGTAGCTACAAACTACTTGGAAATATGCTTGTCTTTTGGTTTTCCAAGACACAATATTAAACCGCCTTATCTACTACCTAGGGTGAATACATAGTTTAGAACCTCCATGTTAAGGTATAAAAAAAAGGTCATGAAGATCTCATATAAGTTACTCATGAAGGAAGGAATCCAGCCAAGAAGAACTATGTTAGTTTTGATTATTATTTACACATTTTCTTTGCTATATGCAGAGTCTTTGATCTCTGGATTACATCAAGAAAAGATTGCTTTCATATGAGAAGTTGTGAAAGTTAATTTTTGGTGTTAAAAAGATGGTATAATTTTTGTTTCTTGTAGCTAAATTACAAGTTTGATCAAGATTTATTATTTAAGAACAGGCTATTTATGTGATGGGAATGATTTGAGCTTCAGCTGATATTTGCATGAGACTTGGCTCGATTTCCTAATGTTCAAGATCCTTTCTTTGGTGACTTGGATTCAAGACAACTTTTTTATAATCAGATTAGTCTACAAAGCATAAGACAAGTTCTCTCTTTGATATTTTTTGACACTCATGTTTTCCAAGTCCTAATGTTTTACTGATGCATAACCAACTTTCAAACATATCAGAATCACTTAGGACAAACTTTGATCATGCTTTGAAGCCTAGATAGAAACCTAGCTTTGGTATGATCAATCATTCAAAATCTACATTGGCTGTAAATATAAAATCTATCAATCAGGGAGATTGATTAACCAAACAAAACTTGGCTAGAATGTGATATAAAGCATGATCAATCAATCCCCATGGATTGATTGATCAATCTTGTCTAGGCATTGAAAAATTATAAAGCATAATCGATCATACAATTAGTATTGGTTGATCATACAGAAGTATTCCGATGAGGGATATTATGCATGATTGATCAAAGACCTGTCATTGATCAATCCTACTTGGTTTTGTACAACCAGGAGGATCAATGCATGATCAATCAGTCTAGGTGGACTGATCAATCAACTTAAAATGTCTAATCTGCCAGACAGGCATTGATCAATCATTGGATCGATTAGTCAACCTAAAGTTTAACAAAAGTATAGCCGTTAAACATGTTTGATCAATCATACATTTATGTTGATCATTCGTTGAGTTGTCAATATTTTGTAAATGCCAAATAATGGCTAGTTTGTGCTTGTTTTATTTTATAATTGCTTTAAATTTCAAATTAGCATATTTGCTTTAAAATTATAAAAACTCAATCCACCCACACCCCACCCCCTTAGAACCGACATGGGCTAACAATCAGATGTGAGGAATGGGAGTGAACTTTTGATTTAGCTTCTTGTTGTTCTTCCCGACTTTCCTCCTAGTTTGTTCGTGTGAGATGAGGTTTTGAGTTGTTGTTCTAGTTAAATGCATTTCTTCTCAAAACTCAATTGATCATGTTGGAAGATGGGCCCAATCCCACATGACCAAGGAGAAGGCTATTTTAAGATATGATGTAATTAGAGTGTCATTGATGTAATTAGTTTATATTTTCTGTCTCTTATTCACTCTTACTAGGGTAAAGGCTCTAATTGCGATATTGTTACTTTTAGAATCTATAAATATACATTAAGAGGGACGGTTTGGACTAACTCCATAATCCCATTTTTCCTCCTCTTTTTTGTGTTCTCTTCTTTATCCAAGATGTAATCCATGGAGTCCTAAAAATCAACATGGTATCAAAACATTGATTTTCAGGACTCATAGCTAGGAGTTTTTAGAATTCCTAACTCACTATTGCTCAGTGGAAGATAGACATGCTAATGGTATCTTGCCTTTGATTGTTCTTTGCTATCATTGCTTCCTTCCTGCTAGTGGTATCTACTTGGGATTGTCTTCTGGAAGAAATCCCTTCTGGCTCTACTCGAATTTCCCGCCACCTTCATGTTCATCTAGATAAGTTCCATATCTGGTTTATTTTTGTCTTCCATTCGACCACTGAAACCAAGGTTGGGGCACTCCAGGCCTGTGCTGAAGTTCAATGCATGAGCAACACTCTAGAGCTCCTAGTAGTTGCTTGATAATACCGGGTCAAGTTGCAAGCCTGACTCTCTTGACTCAGCCCAACTCGGCTTCACATGATATCTAATTCTTTTTTTTCTCTCTATTGTTGCATATGGGGAAGAACCGTTAACGAAAAATCAATGTCTGAAACTGATCAAAATGAGAAACAAAACATTTCTTCTCTGTCTCTCTAGCTTGGGGGTTGTCCTCCGATGCCAGTATAAATCTTGTGGAGCAGAAGTCATTTTTCAGAAGTCTCCGGGTATTTTCCTACTTGTTCTTGCCTCTAGTGATCTTGGTGAAAGTTGTTGGCATTACCTCTGATGGCAATTGTCTACCAATTCACTCTTTGACCAACCATGTTCTACTTCATCCAACCCACCTCATACAACTTGGAACGTCACGACTTGAACAATTGTTCTCTTGAAACGTTGCTTCTGACCAGGCTTACTACTGTCAATCCTGACATCTTCCTGGCTGACGTGCTATGTTAATCTAAAAGTGGAAGTTTCTGTTCACTACTTCCCTTCAATTTTAGAAGTAGTGGTCCAACTTCTATCAAGGAGTAACTTCCATTTCAGAAGTTATGCTCCACTTCTATTCGGAGTTATAACTCCCTCCCATTCGCAGTTATAGGAAGCCGATAAGCTTGATGGAAGCTTGGTCGATATAAAAAATGTTTGGTCCTCAATCTTGGTCACTGATTCTCTTTTAGTAATACACCATCGTATGTGAGTGATCAGAGAGCTGAAGTGTCGAACACAAACAAAGAACATGATGCCGGTAATTTATAAACGGAATCTGATTGCATGGAGGGAGGTATGATTATGGGCTTCCATTTGCATTTTATACTATGAATTTCATGTAGTTAGAAATTCAAGTTTATCTTACAGTTGGTAGTAGAGCGGTACCTCTTATCTTGCGTATTGGATCCATTTGAGCGATTAATTTTTGCTCTTGCTCTCTGTTTCTGTTTGGGGAGCGTCGTTTTTATGACAAATGATATTTTTCTGGTTGGAGAGTCATCGAGAATGTCAATGTAAAACATCCTGATGACTCACGGCTGTCGAGCGCCCACGACCGATCATGCAGACCAGCGGCACTCGGCCAAAAGGTTGATAAGTGCCGCTGATCGCTCTCTGTGCGCACTCTATGGCTCACTGGGGCGACGACCAACGGTTATTGCATTGGCAAAATGCGCCAGAGCCGACGCCAACGATCATTCCGAAAGGTTCATCAGCGTCGACGTCGTTAAGGGTTGTCAATTATAGGAGGTTTCTGCGTATAGCTGGAGGTTGAAGACGACATCCAACATGTAGAATCATGGTTAATTAAAACCATAATGTATTTTGGTAAATACTAGGCACGTTGGTTCGGGCTGAGTCGTATGTGACTTGTCGTTCCAACTTAGCAACTCTCAGGGCGGGGCGACTTGGTGTAAAAAAAATTGTGGTTCGGGTCGTCCCGGACGGGTTGAGTTGGTTTGCCCGTTCCAACTTGCTAAACTGAGCTGCCCGAGAGAGGACCATGCCGACTCGGTTGTCAAAATTTGTTTTTGTGCTAGTGGGGATTTGAACTCTGGCGGTGAAACTAAATTCGCCACCCGTGACCATTAAGCCACTGGTCTTTGTGTGTCTAATAGGTTATACATTTATTTTCTGTAATTGTTTTTTATGCATTTTTGACATATACTTAAATGCATGAAATTAAAGTTATGCATATTATTATAGTTTTTAATTATGCGTATATTTTGAGAATATTTTTTGCATCATGATAACATGTCAGTGTAAGTGAAAATTATGCAATTCATACTATTCTCACGTTAATTTCGCATTTATGCGATTTAATGTCTAGTGATCCATATAATTTTTTATTAATTAGAGAGTAGCCACAACATCTTTAATTTAATAAAAATTATATATTATGATTAGGATCACTTAAATAATATTTGACATTAATTGTAACCAATTTTACTGAATATAATAAATTTTATCCCATAGGAAATTTTATTGTATTTGAGTTTATTAGTTAGGATAAAATATCAAGTTATTCATAATTTACCCATATAAATTATGAATTCATACATAATTTGATAGTTTTATTATAAAGTTTAATCATAAAGAAAATTTAGACATTAATTATAATTAATTATACTTAATATATAAATTTTATCCCACAAGAATTTTTATTATATTTGAATTTATTAATTAGGATAAAATATCAAATTATTTATAATTTACCAACAGGAATTCTGAATTCATAAATAATTTGATAGTTTTATCATAAAGTTTACTCATAAAGAATATTGAATATGCTTGAATTAAAAACATTTAGCCCACAAGGAATATTTTTTTATGTCAATAGATTCAATTTTAAAGCATGATTTACATTGGTAAAGTTTGATATTTTATTTAGGCCTCAGTTTTAACATAAGCATGTAATTTGTAAATTTATGCAGTTGTACAACCTACAAATTTCTCTGATATTCGTTTTGATATCCCTGAACTTAAGGGAGATAACTATAAGGTCTGGAAAGAGAGAATTCTTCTTCATTTAGGATGGATGGACATAGACTATGCTATTCGGAAAGATGAACCACCAACAATTAATAATACCAGCATTGTAGCTGAAATCATGCTTTATGAATGATGGGAGCGATCTAATCGCCACAACTTGATGTTCATAAAGACTAAGGTGGGGGGGGGGGGGGGGGGGGGGGGTTAGTGCACAATGTAAGTGCAGAGGGAAATGAAATACAATGAAAAGTACTTTCCCTGGGGAAAGTGAGAGGGAATGTAAAGTATTTGTTTGTGTTAGTGTGCATAATGGAAAGTGCGGTGTAAAGTACTTGTTTGTGTTAGTGTGCATAATGGAAAGTGTTGTATAAAGTACTTGTTTGTGTTAGTGTGCGTAATGGAAAGTGTGGTGTAAAGTGCATATAGATTATTTATAAATAAAATATTTTGATATATCTGATTATCAGAAAATTAAATTAATATTAGTTAATAAATAAAATATATTAAATATAATAATTAAAAAATGCTTACTTTTATATTATTAAAATTGTAATCAAATTTTAATTTTTTAATATCTAAATATAAAATAATTATACAAATACCGTACTACATAGCGTACTACACAAATATCGTAATAATAAAAATAAAAATAATACAAATATAACTCAATCACGTTTTTAATATAAAAAATTATATCTGTTCATACAAAAGTACAACATAAAAAATATTTAGTGGCATTAAAACATAATAATCAATAATTTTGTGACATCTGAATTGCTAAAACATCTCGATAATATGATGTTCTTCTAGATTGTACTGTAAACTCCCTCTGAGTACGTGCGACAAAAATTAATTATTAAAAATAAATAAAAAATAAAAAAATAAAAAATAACATAAGTGAATATAATAAATAAATAAATTATTTTTTAATAACATAAGATATGTTTTAACATTAAAAACCACTAATTTAATATAATAATAAATATATATTTATCAATAACATAATATATTTTTATGTATTATTAATTAATAATATATTGTCACAAAATTTAAAACCATTGGTTTAATAAATTATAGCAATGGGATAATTAAACCAAAACAATTTATCAAATATTTATTTTAAAAATATTTTAATTATGACTATTAAATCACT
The DNA here is from genome assembly GCF_029961685.1 of Aristolochia californica. Taxonomy (NCBI): domain Eukaryota; kingdom Viridiplantae; phylum Streptophyta; class Magnoliopsida; order Piperales; family Aristolochiaceae; genus Aristolochia; species Aristolochia californica. The sequence goes on along the minus strand of NW_027181881.1, from coordinate 32,953,365 downwards.
AATTTAATATAGTAATTATAAATAAAAATATTAAATAAATAAAAAATATAAATTATTATTTTTACGATTCTTTAATTTTTCCTAACTTAGGAAAAACTTAAACCAACATCTTCCTGTGTGCGTCGTCTTCCTCAGCGGGCAGGAGACTACGGCGACGGGCCAACGGGCAACGGCGACGGAGGCAGTGGGCCAGTGGGCAACGGCGACAGAGGCGGCGCTCCAACGGTACACCGAGAGGGAGAAGAGAGGGAGGCCGGGAGGCTCTACTGCAGAGGGTCGGCCTTCCGTTCTCTGCGACGAGGTCGAGAGGGAGAGGAGAGGGAGGCCGAGAGAGAAGAGAAGCCGAAGGTCGCGAGAGAGAAATTTTTTTTCTTCGAAACCTCGTTTGACAGAGGTTCCTCCCCGATCCTCCCCGACAACGAGATGTATTTGAACGATAGTAAGTGAAATCCGAGCACGACCCCTCGGATTAGAGAAATTTTTTTTCTTCGAAACCTCGTTTGACAGAGGTTCCTCCCCGATCCTCCCCGACAACGAGATGTATTTGAACGATAGTAAGTGAAATCCGAGCACGACCCCTCGGATTTCACTTACCATCGTTTTATGCCTGAAACGGGGGAAAGCAAAATACAACCGTATTTCACTTTCCCCTGTCACTTACTGGAAGCACTAACGGTTTTGGCCCACTTTCCCTAGCGTAAGTGAAATACACTTCACTTACGCTGCACACTAACAAGCCCTAAAATTTCTGCTGGTATTCATGGTTTTGTTGATCAACATGAAAAGGTCAAAGACTTGCTGAAAACCATTGATGAACAATTTTTTACTTTAGACAAGGCACTTGCAAGCACCCTAATCATGAAGCTCTCATCCCTCAGGCTCACCAATATGAGAGGTGTGCGCGAGCACATCATGCAAATGAGAAATATTGCAGCTCAATTGAAGAAACTCGAGGTTGAAATGTAGGATTCTTTCTTGGTATACTATATCATGAACACCCTTCCGCACCAATATGGACCCTTCAAAATCTCATATAACACACATAAGGATAAATGGTCAATTAATGAACTTTTGACCATGTGTGTTCGAGAGGAAGGGAGATTGGTGATGGAACAAGAAGAAAGTGCAATGCTGACAACGTATGGAAAGGGCAAATATCAAGCCAAATAGAAAGGGAAGGGCAAAATATTCCAAGTGTTTCTTTTGTAAAAAGATGGGAAACATGAAGAAGGAATGCGTCAAGTTTTAGAAATGGCTTGCGATCAAAAGTAATCCAATCTCATTTGTTTGTTATGAATCTAATATGGTTAATGTCAATATAACACATGATGGATTGATTCTAGATCAACAATCCACATCTCGAATTCCTTACAAGGTTTGCAAAACCTAAGGAGACCAGTGGGAAGTGAGCAAAATATCTTATCATGAAACAAGATGAGTTCACATGTGGAAGCTATAGGAACTTGTTATTTAAATTTAATTAGTGGTTTTGTTTTAAAGTTCGAAAAGACCTTTTATGTTCCAAGTTTCTCTAGAAACTTGATTTCAGTTTCAAGGATTGTACATTTTGAATATTCCTTTAATTTTTCAGACTCATCTGCCAGTTTATATTATAAGTCTGATTGTGTTGGGAATGGTACTTTGTCTGATGGTCTTTATATCATCAATTTACAAAACAATGCCACTTATGATTCAATTTACAAAACAATGCCACATAGGATTCAATGCATGTTCAAACTGGTAATAAAAGAGGTGTTATTAATGTGGATTCCTCTACATTGTGGCACCGAAGATTAGGTCATATCTCCATGGATAAAAGTTAAAAGATTAGTAAATGAAGGGGTACTTAATACTCTGGATTTTACTAATTTTGAGACTTGTGTAGACTGCATTAAAAAAAAGCAGACTAACAAGTCAAAGAAAGGTGCCGATAGGAGTTCAAACATATTAGAGATCATACATACTGATATATGTAGTCCAGACATGGACTCACATGGTCAGAAATACTTCATCTCTTTTATAGATGATTATTCACAATACATGTATCTCTACATGCTTTATAACAAGGATAAAGCATTAGATGCCTTTAAGATCTTGAAGGCTAAAGTAGAGACACAATGCGGTAAGCAAATTAAGATTGTGAGATCAGATAGAGGTGGAGAATACTTTGGTAGATACACAAAGAATGGACAAGCACCTAGGCCATTTGCAAAGTTTCTTCAAGAACATGGGATTGTTGCCGAATACACCATGCCTGGTTCACCGGACCAAAATGGTGTAGCAGAAAGAAGAAACCGAGGAGTATGCTTAGCAACTCCAATATTCCTAGATCCTTGTGGGCTGAAGCACTTAAGATGGCAGTGTATATATTAAACCGGGTTCCAACCAAGGCTGTTCCTAAAATGCCATTTGAATTATGGAAATGTTGGAAACCAATTTTGTGACATATGTGCGTTTGGGGATGCCCATCTGAAGTGAGAATTTATAATCCACAAGAGAAGAACCTGGACCCAAGGACCATTAGTGGGTATTTCATTGGATATGCTAAAAGGTCCAAAGGTTACAAAATTTATTGTCCATCTCACTGCACTAGGATTGTGGAATCAAGAAATGCAAAGTTTCTTAAAAATGACTTGATCAGTGGGATCAATCAAAATCGGAACATAGTTTCTATGAAAGATGAATCAGAATCTCAACCTTCCACCTCAAGTGATAGATTGGTTATTGTTTATAGTACCACTCAAGTACAAACTGGTGTTGAACAACCAATCATTGAATTTCCACAAGCTGCTGACGATATTCTAGTAGATTAGCTAGTTCAAGAGTTGCCAAACACTTTTGAGCAACTAGTTGAACCACATACTTCTTAGGAATATGATGGTACAACATTAAAAAGATCTATTATATCAAAGAGATCAGGAATTTTTGATGATTATGTAGTGTATCTGCAAGAATCAGAATTATGGTACAATGCCATGAAGGAAGAGATGAATTTTATGAAGAGTAACGAAGTTTGGGATCTTGTTGAGTTGCCTAATGGATTTAAATCCATTAGATGTAAATGGGTCCATAGGACAAAGACAGACTGTTATGGGCCACAGTGAACCCCTAGTCCTGGGTTAAGTACCTATGTCTTCCCAAATGGCCTCTGTGGGATCGGTATGTGACCACAAAATCCATTTGAAGGCTGGCACCGAGGTCGTGGTGGTGCGACCATATCGATACCCTCACTTGAAAAAACATGAGATTGAACGACAATGTGCTGTCATGCTAGACTAGGGCCTCACAAGACCTAGTACCTCTCCCTTCTCATCACCTGTCCTGTTGGTGAAGAAGAATGATCACATATGGCGCTTTTGTGTTGAGTACCGGGAACTAAATGCCAAGACCATTAAGGAAAAGTTTCCCATTCCGGTAGTGGATGAGTTACTAGATGAACTCCATGGGGCCAAAGTTTTCACCAAGCTCGACCTACTGACTGGCTATCATCAAGTCCGCATGCATCCTTCAGACATAGAGAAAACAGCCTTCCGCACTCACCATGGCTATTTCGAGTTCATTGTCATGCCCTTCGGCCTCTCCAATGCGCCCTCCACATTTCAGGCATTAATGAACGAGGTATTTCGCCCCTTTCTCAGAAAATGTGTCCTTGTTTTCTTTGACAATATCCTGATTTTCAGCAAGAGTTGGGTGCAACACCTCCAAGACCTGCGTCGGGTCTTCAGCCTCCTCCGGACTCACCATTTATATTTGAAGCGCCCCAAGTGTTCCTTTGGTCAGCCCCATGTGGCATATTTGGGTCATGTGATTACAACATTTGGAGTCACTATGGATCCAAAAAAAATAGAGACGATACAACAGTGTCCACCACCCCCACAATGTTGCTGCCTTACGAGGGTTTCTGGGCTGAGCGGGGTATTACAGAAAGTTCATCCAGAATTATGCACACCTCGCAGTGCCCTTATCGAACCTGCTGCGCCGTAACACCTTCCTTTGGACGGATATAACAGAGAACTCATTCAATGTGCTCAAGCAGGCTCTAGCTTCAGCACTGGTACTGTAGTTGCCAAATTTTGAAGAAGTCTTTGTGCTGGAATGTGATACCTCTGGCACCGGAATCGGTGTAGTTCTTCATCAATCCCAGTAGCTCATTGCATACTTCAGCTGTCAGCTGGCTCTCCACCATCACAAATTGCCAGCTTACGAAAGAGAGTTAATTGGGTTAGTGAAGGCCGTGCAGCACTGGAGACCATATTTGTGGGGCTGCTTTTTTCTCATCCGCACCGATCACTCCAGTCTCAAGTTCTTGTTGGACCAACACATATCCACCCCACCCCAACAACACTAGATAAGAAAGCTCATGGGATTCGATTTTACCGTGGAACACAAACCTGGTCCCTTGAACCGAGCAGTGGATGCTCTCTCTCGTCGGTCCGATGCAGCATTGCAACTCACAGCCATCAGCCAACCCACACCACTGCTGCTTGAGTCCATCCGTCAAGAGCACCAGTCCATAGCAGAATTACAACAGCTGTCTCAAAAAATTACAGTAGGCCAGATAGCGTCTCACTGGTCCATATTGGATCAGCTCATCCTGTACAAATGACGAATCTACCTCCTGCCTTCATCTTCCTTGGTGATGAAAATTTTATTAGCTTACCATGACAGCACACATGAGGGGTTGCAGAAAACCTTACAATGGGTACGCACCAATTTTTATTGGGCTGGGTTGAAGTCTCATGTTGCTGCCTGCTTGGTCTACCAGCGCAACAAGGCTGATCATTTGTCTCCGGCTGGGGTGCTTCAACCCTCGCCGTTCCCACTCAGGTCTGGTCCGACCTCTCTATGGACTTTATTGAAGGCCTTCCGAGAGCAGCGGGGAAATCTGTCCTTTTTGTTGTGGTGGATCGCCTTTCAAAGTATGCCCACTTCATGCCATGGCCCATCCGTATACAGCAGCCACAGTCGCCCAAGTTTTTTTTTGACAACATTGTCCGTCTCCATGGCATTCCCGAGTCCATCGTCAGTGATTGGGATGTGATGTTTACCAGTTACTTCTGGAAGGAACTCTTCCGATTATGCGGCACAACACTCAAATGTTAAACACCTAGCCAATACTACCCAAAAGACCGGTGTGTCAGGAGCGGAAGACATAGGTACTTAACCCAGGACTAGGGGTTCACTGTGGCCCATAACACCACATTCCCCCTTTGCAAGCTGACGACCACGACGGCGTAACGCCATAGGTCCGACCCAGGTTCCATTACCTGGTGTTTCCCCCGACCCTACCTATATTTTAATCCAGCCTTTGCGTGCGACGTAGCGACTCTGGCCCAACCGGGTTCCGTTACCTGGTGTTTTCCCGGAACCTACCAGTATTTAAATCCAGCCTCTGCGCCGTTGTCAGAAATCAAACTAGTGACCTAGCCAAAGCTCTGATACCAAATGTTAGCCAATACTACCCAAAAGACCGGTTTGTTAGGAGTGGAAGACATAGGTACTTAACCCAGGACCAGGGGTTCACTGTGGCCCATAACAAAGACTCATTGGGAAAAATTGAGAGATACAAGGTAAGACTAGTTGATAAGGGATTCACTTAGAAAGAAGGAATTGATTACACGAGACTTTTTATCCTGTATCTAAGAAAGATTCTTTGCTCATTATTTTGGCATTAGTAGCCCATTTTGACTTAGAGTTGCAACGAATGGATGTGAAAATGACATTTCTCAAAGGATTTATAGAGGAGGAAGTTTACATGAAACAACCTGAAGGATTCCCACTTGTGATGATGAGCAATGGTTTGCAAACTCAAAAAATCCATATATGGATTAAAACAAGCATCCCACCAATGGAATTTGAAATTCCATAATGTAATTTCTTCATTCGATTTTGTAGAAAACATTATGGATGGATGTATATACCAAAAGGTTAGTGGAAGTTAAAATTTGTTTTCTTGCTTTATATGTGGATGACAATTTGCTAGCAACCAATGATCAGGGTTTTCTGCATGAGGTGAAACAATTTCTCTCTAAATATTTCGATATGAAGGATATGGGTAAGGCATATTATGTCATTGGCATTAAGATTCATAGAGATAGATTTTGAGGTATTTTAGGTCTATCTCAGGAAACATGTATTAATAAAGTTTTAGAGAGATTTTGGATGAAGGATTGTTCACCAAGTGTAGTTCCCATTGTGAAGGGTGATAGGTTCAATTTGAACCAATGCCTGAAGAACGACCTTGGAAGAGAACATATGATGGACATTCCATATGCTTCTGCTGTCAGAAGCCTAATGTATGTTCAAGTCTACACAAGACCTGACATTGCATTTGGTGTAGGAATGTTGGGACGATATCAGATTGATCTAGGGTTAGACCATTGGAGAGTTGTAAAGAAAGTAATGAGGTACCTTCAAAGAACCAAAGATTACATCCTGATGTATAGACGAACGGAAAATTTAAAGTAATTGGCTACTCAGATTCTGACTTTGATTATTGTATTGATTCTCGCCAATCAACATCAGGATACATTTTCTTGTTGGCCAGTGGAGCTATATCATGGAGGAGTGTCAAACAGACTTTGACTACCACATCCACTATGGAAGCCGAGTTAGTTTCCTGTTTTGAGGCTACTTCACATGGTGTATGGCTCAAGAGTTTCATTTTTGGGCTTAGAATTGTGGATTCTATTTCTAGGCCATTGAGAGTATATTGCGACAATTCAACTGCTATTTTTATGGCCAAGAACAACAATAGTGGAAGTCAAAGTAAACACATCGACATAAAGTATTTGGCCATAAGAGAATGTGTTAAAGAAAAGAAAGTGGTCATTGAGCATGTAAGCACTGAATTAATGATAGTTGATCCTTTGACTAAGGGCATGCCACTGTTTAAATTCAAGGATCATGTCGTGAATATGGGACTTGGTTCCATTATGTAATTTTTCATTGTATGAATAATGTTATTTTAATGAAATTCTTAATTATTGTGATGTTTTTTCTCATATTTATGTGCACCTTAATTTTGAGAAAATTCATCTGTGTTGGACCAAGAATAAACATACGGTTTATTCATAAAGTATAAGAAATAAATATATTATAATACATGGAAGGTAATACTTGTCATTTGAGGACCTATCACCATGATTCATGTATTTATTACTTAAATTCAGATTATCAATAGGATTCATATTACACTAGAAGTGAGCACCAAGTGGGATAATGTTAACTGCTTCCCTTCAGTTTTGGAAGCAGTGGTCCAACTTCTATCAAGGAGTAACTTCCGTTTCGAAAGTTTTTGTCCACTTCTATCGGGAGTTATAACTCCCTCTCATCAGCAGTTACACGAAGCCAATAAGCTTGATGGAAGCTTGGGTGATATAAAAAATGTTTGGTCCCCAATCTCGGTCACTGATTCCCCTTCAGTAATACACCATCGTATGAGAGTGATTAGAAGGCGGAAGTGCCAAACACAAGCAGAGAATAGGATGCCGATTATTTATACACGAAATCTGATCGCATGGAGGGAGGTATGATTCTGGGCTTCCTTTTACATTTTATACTATGAATTTCATGTAGTTATAAATTCTTGTTTATCTTACAGTTTCGTCGTAACTGGCTTCTATTGCTGGTATCCCGAGTAGGTATCTCAGGCTGGAATTTTTCCATCTCGCAATTGATTCATATTTTCTGCTTGAAATTCGTATCCTGGTTGTATGCTGATAATCTAAGTCATATAACTATTAACGGTTTAAAGATTTATCAAGCAAGTCAACGTCTTTCCAGCTGCAGAGACAAATTTGTCTTTGTTGGAGTGATTTATTTTTGGAAATGATCCAATTAGCTCATTAATCCTTGTTTAGCCTGCGAGTCAAGGAGTGTATCTTTTTCCTTCTAAAAAATCCATTATCTCTGGAAAGTTTCATCCGAACCAGCGCAAATTACTGGTTTGTTGCTGTTTTCAAACAACTTCTTTGTTGTTTATCCTAACTGTTCGGTTTACTGGATCATATTATCTAAAAAATATTGTTATTTTCATAAGTCTCTGGCTCATCTCCTTCACTAGTGGGAATATTTTCTACAATCCCGTAACTTCTTGTAGCTCTCCGTTAATCTCCCTGCCTCGTCTTGCTGTCGTAATTCCCACTGCTTCTCTGATCTCGATTGGTTTATTTATGGAAGTGTTGGGCTGGTGCAAATTTCATATCCTGTTATCTGTATGATTATTATTGGTTTGCCAATTACAGAAACTCAACAACTCGATGATCTCTGGTTTTGTAGACCAGCGCCTCCTCCATCGGACTTAGACTCAACTCGATCTTGACTTAGTAATTGGGTTTGTATTTAGTCTGCCAAGTGGTTTTCTTGCTTTCATGCTGAAGTTCATGATATTTATCTTGGTATCCCATATGGCCCGTTTCTTTATGAGAATCACTACATATTAGCCTAACTAGGATTGACTCAGTACCAGCGAGTTAACTTGGACCGAACTCGTGGTAGTCTGACTCGGTCCACTTGCTCTCTACCTCTGTTATATCGGTCCCAATCCTAAGTTGTTGAGCTGGTTTATCCTGAGTTGGTGTGTCATGCATACTGGTTTGATCATTGCATTTTGGTACTTGACTCAGTTACTTTGGTCTAAAACCAAATCAACTATTGACTCACCTATTAACTCAGACTCATGACCCTATTATCCCGAGTTTGAGCCCATTATTACAAGTCTCATTTTCTGGTAGAGCCCGATTGGTCCCTTGACTCAGTTCTTTGAGTCGGTCCCTTAACTTCAGCTCTGATGATTAACCCTCTGCTTATTACTTGGTTCACTGCTCCCTTAATCAAGGATCTACTCATTGCAGATTAATTCAAGTGGTCTTATCATCCTTAAGGACTTTCATTATTTACTAGTTATCTGCTATTATAAAATGACATATTTGGTATGTGTTATTTGGGCATTGACCCTTTTTCATAGTTGCTATTGTGTCTCTTTGATTGAGACATTATTATTGAAGAACTCTTCGATTGCTTGCCTTGGGTTCATTATTTGCTGATTGTTGTTAGCACTGGTTCATATGATGAAGATTTGAATTACTTTGTAAAATAAAGTACACGATAGCCACAACTTCTTCACCTTGTCTTCCTTTGATTACCCATTACCTTTTCATTATTTGGCAGCCTTTCTCTAATCGTCCTTTATTTGATGCTCACTTACCCCTTCAGCCAACCCTTTTGGAGCATTACTTAGGTTGGTCCCTTTGATATACAGATTGTGGGAATATGGGCCCAAACCCACATGACCAAGGAAGGCCCTAATATCCAAGTGTGATGGAAGATGGGCCCCAAACCCCATAAGACCAATAAAGTCTGACAAATCCAAGAGTGTTGGAAGATGGGCCCAAACTGTTACGGTCCCGGATCTGATACAAGGATTCTTTGGGAGAATCTGGGATCTACCACGGATTACCGTATGGATAGTAGGGATTGTAGGGAGACATGGAGAACGAAAACAAAAGATCAAGCCAAAGGGAAGCTTGAAAACCTTAGAGCTCGTTGAGGAGAACTCTAAGCCTCTTTACGTTAGATTTAACCTAATTCTTAATACTTCAATGCTTGTGTTTCTCATTACTCCTCCCCCTTAAATAGGGTTCACCCGGTTAGGGTTTACAATAAAATATTCTAAAATACCCTATAAATAAAATATTAAAAAAATACCCCTATAAATAAAATATTCCAAAAATACCCCTATGACCTAAAACTGAAATAAAATAAAGTAAATTAAATAAAACAACTAAAATAATAATGTTATTGCGTGCATAACATTACACCACCCTTGGAAGACAGATCTTTGTGTCAGATCTAGGACTGTAACAACTGGTATCAGAGCAGGAACACAATGGGTTATTCTATATCTCAAGAAAGATGGACGGCTATGGGTAAGGAATTGGAAGAAATACGAGCACGATTAAATGCTTCCATTGAACGTTATGCAAGGGAGGAACTCATTGCAGCAGCAAAAAAGGTCACACGACCTCAAATCTCCGACCACATATTCGCACAAGAGGTAGTAGAAGCTATCTCGGATGGGGCAACAGGCCAAGGGCCGGACAAATCAAAATTTTCGTCTCATTTACCAGCCGAAGCACATGCGGAAGGTTTGGGGGCGACCCCAAACCCCTTATCACGGGAAACCAAAATTCCACAGGCGACGACAATAAAATCGGCCAGCGGAGAAGCCCCTAAGGGGTCCTGTTCACCGTCGGAGAAAGTTCTGCGGGCACCCAAATGCAACACCTTTCTGCAAGGGTCCGTCGATCTGGCATCCAGCATGGCATGGAGCACACGGGGGGAGAAAGGGCGATGGGAAAAAAGGGGCGCCAGAATGCCTCTCAAACAAGGCAACGGAAAATCCTCTAGTAGGGACACCTCGACGTCCTCTTGTGGGCCACCAGAGGAAGAGGAGGCGCCGTCGGCGCTACGGCGCCGTAGGCGAAATTTCCGCAAGGCGTCTCTATATCGGGGGGCTGAGAAATAGAGGTTCTCTTTCTCGGCAATGCTCCTAGTGGCGAAGCCCCAACGGGTTTCTCTTCGCCATCGGCGAAGCAGGAGATTTCGTCGATGCCGTAGGCTACTTTTCCGCAAGGGATCTCGGTTCCGGGGGGCTGAGCAACAACGATTCACATGTTTTCGAGAGCCCTCTGTCTCGAAAACTATCCAGGCGTGAACCCCCGACGGGCTGCGATTTGCCACCAGAAAATTAGGCGACTCCGTCGGTGCCGTGAGAGAGGAAGGAGACGATCGCTATCGTCGGGATCGGCAGGATTCCTATTTCCGATGAACCGTCGGCGAAATTTCCGCAAAAGGAAGAAGATGATGCAGATTCAAATTTTCCTAAGTTAGGAAAATTTCATCTACGCACGAAGCTGAGTCACGCGCCGGACCGGGGTTCCTAAACCGAGTCAACCCAGGTTAGCTCGGACTAGGCCAAAAAAAAAAAAAAAATACAATTTTGGGCGTCAAAAGGGGGGGTCCTAGCTATCGCAGATGCTACTTCAACACCGGTGGAGACGTCGGCATACAGACACTACTTCCGAGCTTGAGGACAAGCTCGTCTTCCAAGGGGGTGTAATTGTATGCATGCAATAACATTATTATTTTAGTTGTTTTCTTTAATTTACTTTATTTTATTTCAGTTTTAGGTCATTGGGGTATTTTTGGAATATTTTATTTATATGGGTATTTTTTAAATATTTTATTTATAGGGGTATTTTTAGAATATTTTATTGTAAATCCTAACCGGGTGAACCCTATTTAAGGGGTAAGAATAATGAGAAACACAAGCATTGAAGTATTAAGAATTAGGTTAAATCTAGCGTAACGAGGCTTAGAGTTCTCCTCAACGAGCTCTAGGGTTTTCAAGCTTCCCTTTGGCTTGATCTTTCGTTTTCGTTCTCCATGTCTCCATACAATCCCTACTATCCATACGGTAATCCGTGGCAGATCCCAAATCCTCCCAAAGAATCCTTGTGTCAGATCCGGGACCGTAACACAAACCCATAAGATATGGGACCCACCATGATCACGTGAGGTGGCATAAGAAGTCTTACACAATAAGAAGTCAAACAGAGCCACAATTATTATGGAAGTAGGTCTCATAGAGGAGTTTTAGTTTAAACGTGTTTTAGTCATGTTAGTCTTCTATTTATATTGGGTTATTTAATTATGCTAGGACTTATTTTTAAGTGTTAGAGTTTGGGTGTAATGGGACAAAGGTAGTTTTATTGTAATTGGACTCTACCACCTTCCTCTATTATAAATAGAAGTTTATGTACTCTGATTATAATAAGTCAATGAAGTATTTCTCTTTTAATTAAATTTCAACACACACACACACACACACACACACACACACGCACACACACATATGGGTGTTTTAAGTCCATTAAAACTTTTTATTGGTACCCTTGGATTTTTTATCACCGTCTTGTGAATGACAGACATTACTCCCTTTAGTGATTATTATCACTATATTTGTTTGAAATTATTTGAGGTTGGTTTCAACTCACATTTCTACCCATTGAAAGTCAGTACCCGATTTCGTACTTATCCTTGGGAAACCATGATGGAGGAGATTATTACCACATCTATGTTAATTATTTCAAGCTGGGATCATCGCCATTACCTCCCACCTTGAGGGGGAGTATTGGAAGATGCGATGCAATTAGAGTGTCATTGATTTAACTTGTTTATATTTTTGGTATCTTCTTCACTCTTACTAGGGTGGAAGGTATAATTATAATATTATTACTTTTAGCATCTATAAATATAGCTTAAGGGGGAGGGTTTGGACTAAGTCCATAACCCTATTCTTCCTCCTCTTTTCTCCCCAATGTGTGTTATCTTCTTTACCCAAGATATAATCCATGAAATCCTAAACATAACTAAAAACCTTCTCCTTGGTGGCCAAGTTAATTTCGGTAAGGTTTTTTTAAATGGTGATATTAAGGAGGAGATCTATATGCATTAGCCACCTGGTTTTGTAGTTTTTTTTTGGGGGGGGGGGGGGGGGGGGGGGGGGGGGGGGGTGCGTAAGGGGAGTTGGTATGCAAACTGAAGAAATCACTATACAACTTAAAATAGTCTCATCGAGCTTGGTTCGACAAATTTAGCCAAGCTATGTTGCGGTTTGGGTTCCATAGATACTATGTTGATCATTCTGTATTTTTCAAGAACACCTTGAAGGGAAGTGTATTATTGTCAGTTTATGTAGATGATATTGTCTTAAACTGGGAGAGATGTGAAAAGAATACAAGAAGTCAAAGCGAATATATGCAAAGAATTTATAACAAAATATCTTGGACTTATAAAATATTTTTTGGGTATTGAAGTATTCTAGTCTGTTGGTTTTAGGACTCCATTGCTAGAAGGTCTTCAAGGTTGAGAGAATGAAGAGAAGAAGAAGAAAGGAGGAGAAGAGAGAAGGAAGGAGAGAGGACGGTTGAGAAAGAGAGGAGAGCACGACTTACAGAGAGAGGGGAGGATGAATGGGGGAGAATTAGGGTTATGGAACTGATCCAAATTCTCCACCTTAAGATTTATTTATAAAGGATTGTTGATTTTTAGGACTCCATGAATTTAGCTAATGGAGAAGAAGGGAGAGAAACCCATTGGGAGAAAACTTGAGGAAGAAGAGGTTATGGACTTGATATCCTAACCCTCCCCCTGAAGTTCTATTTATAGATTAATAAAATCATTATATTACAATAATACTCCTGAACTTAGGGTTTGGTTTTTAACCCTGAAACTTTAACTTAATTACATCAATGTCATCTCTATGAGATGACCCTTTATTTACCATCTTGCCATCATTGTATGTGGGCCTATGGGCCTTCTCCTTGATTTGTGAGCCTTGAGCCCATCTTCTATATCTCTTGGTTGAATGGGTCTTCCTTGGTCTTATGGTTTTGGGCCCATCTTCTAATACATTTGGATATGTGGGCCTTCCTTGGTCGTGTAAGTTTGGGCCCTTTCTTCCAACACTCCCCCTCAGACTGGGGTTGAAAAAACAACATGAACTCCCAACTTGCTGCAAATGATGTATAAAATCATTTTTTTTGTATAAAATGATACATCTTCCAACACTCCCCTCATACTGGTGCTCTCATTCATGAGGCCCAATTGGCATAATATCAGTGAGAGTAAATCACTTCTAGCCGCTAAGACATTACTCCATACTCCATTCTTAATTCATGCTGGATGTGAGGCACACTCCATCTTCTATAGGTAGTGTGTCTGTTGGCATTGCTCTGAAGTGTCCACCTCCACCACCGTGTCCCTCCACAGGAAAACGACTCTCAAGTGGTAGAGTAATATATGACATTAATGGGGGGGGGGAGTAACATAGATGTAATAATAAGTTCGACCACCTCTTCTTCAATAATAATGTCTCATCCAAAGAGACACAATAGCAGTAGCTGAAATGGTTTGGGCTATATAACACGAACCAAAATAATCATTGTAAAATTGACCCATGAAATAATCTAATGCACATATCTGTACCAAATAATATGTTGATCAAAGAATAATCTATCAATTCTTCAAAATAATAATCCAGCCAGAGAAAAATTTACCGAGTCGTTGAGTCAAATAGTAGACCGATATATCCGAGTCGCTACAGAAATATGTATGAGCTTTGGTCTAGACACGTATACCAAGGTATAAAATAAGTGGCTCAAGTTAGGTTGACCCAAACCCGAGTTGACTCGGACCGAGTTGGTCTGGGTTGACTCGGTCTGGCTGGTGCAGGACAAGTGGTTGCTGGGTTGTTGGTTTAACCTGGTCCGGTCCGGGTTGGGCTGGAATAGGCGCTGAATTAACTCGGTGGTTTCCGGGTTGTAGCTGGTCTTCGACCCAGATTTAATGTTTCCTGTTACGAAACAAACAGGAAACATTATTTTTGCTTCTTCCCCTACGCCAAAGACTGTGGGCGGAAACGGTCCAGAAAAAAGTCGGGAAAGATAATATTCACCATGGTAATGCGATGGATTCAGTTTCCTAACTTAGGTAACAAAAATAATAATTTGGCAGCTGCTTTCTTCTTCCCCGAACAGCAGAGTGGCTGGTTCGCCGTCCAGAAAAGGCAACACGGTGGGATCAATTAGCCAGCGCCTTCATCCTCCATGAGCAAGCAGAGAGATGTTGAATATGGAAATGAAAAATTTCCAAACAGGAATTTTGTTGTTCACCAGCAAAGTGGCAGACACTTCTGGAAACAACAACGACCTTTTCGAACAGTCTAGAACAGTTGTCGACAACATAGCAAAATTTCTACGCTGGTAATCATAGAAAGCCGAGATAATCGGGAGGTTTCCAGCAGTTGGATCAGCGAGCAGTATTCTGATACTAGAGACCTTCCGAAGAAAACTTTCGCTTGGGATATTCGAATGCTTGGGATGGAAATGCAGCAGCAACTGATGAGTCTTTGTTTATGTGGCATAGAAAAATAATCTAGTGAAGAATAGCTTTTCAGCCGCAAATTGTTGTCGTCGTGATAGGATGATAATGGCAATGGCAATCAGAGGAAAGCAGGCAGCAGAACAACAACTAGACAAGTAGAATATACTCTTCTATTCACCGCCTCCATCACTGGTGCTTGAATCGCAGCTGTTACGGATGCCGCGGTACCCCTCTGTGTTATGGACTCCATAGCATCCCGGGTAATAAACAAGGATAGATATTAAATTATTGAATTTTCCTTTTTATGTATGTTGGTTTTGGTTGGGGTTGGTTTAATTGTAATTTCCGTGAACTTAGTGACCCAGGGGTCAGGTTTGTCATTCACGTCTCTAATCCTATTTATAGGGGAGAAGGGATTAATGAAGAATCAAGCATTGAATCAAGTAGAAGGTTAGAGGTTGGATTCTCCCTCCTGAGGTCCAAGTCGAGCCTACTTCAAGGCTCAATTCACTTCCACCATTCCACATTCCAAACACCGAAAACTCCTTCCCATGTCAAGAGCAAATCTGGAGGGAAGAGAAGGAAGAAGGGTGACGAGATCCATGGTTAGGAAAGATCCCAACATATTGGTATCAGACAGGTCCACCCTTGGGGATTCCTCTTCCCCAGAGGATTTGCATCAACTTATAGAGGAGCAACATCAAAGGACAGAGGCACAAATCAAGCCATTGACGATAATGGCCAACACACTACTGACCTTCAATCGGCAATGGCAGCTTTGAATGATTCCGTCCAACAAATCCTCCGGTGACTGGATGATGGTGTAGTTCGAGGGCCGCCGCCGCTCGGAAGCTACACTCCTCCGGCTGAGCACCACCATCACCACCCGCCACCAGCACTGGCGGCCCTATCTCTGGGGGCGCCCATTTCTCATACAGATCGATCATTGCAGCCTGAAGTATCTCCTTGAGCAGCGTCTTACCACCTCTCCCCAGCAGCATTGGTTGAGCAAATTGATGGGGTTCGATTTCACCGTTGAGTATAAACCGGGCAGCTTGAATGTGGGGGCAAATGCCTTGTCTCGTAGGGACATGCCAGAGCCACAATTACATGCTATCAGTCACCCCGGACTTCTTTTGTTGGACTCTATTCAGGATGAAACACAACAACATCCGGAGCTCATTGAGTTATATCATAATATTGAGCGGGGTACAACGGATAGTCATTGGACAATCTAGGATCATCTTATATTGTTCCGGAATAGGATTTATCCGCATCACACATCGCCACTCATTCATAGCATCTTGTCTACTTTTCATGATAGCACACATGAGGGCAGACAGAACACATCTTTCCGTCTCAAACGGAATTTTTATTGGAGGGGCATGAAGAGAAGTGTAACAGACTATGTGATAGCTCATCAAACTTATCAGCGGAACAAAGCCGAATCATTAAGTCCAGTAGGGTTGGTCCAACCACTTCAGTTACCTTCACCTGTATGGTCCAATATTTCTATGGATTTCTTCGATGCACTGCCGCCATCTTCAGGAAAATCAGTTATTTTTGTAGTGGTCAACCGCTTCTCAAAATATGCCCATTTTCTGCCTCTGGCGCATCCCTACACTGCAGCTCACATCACCTAGCTCTTCATGGATTATATTTTCCGATTACATGGGGTGCATATGTCCATTACTAGTGACAGAGACGCCATCTACACCAGTAATTTTTTGGAAGGAACTCTTCAAACTGCAAGGCACCAAGTTGGCTTTCTCTTCCACCTACCACCTGCAGACCAATGACCAGACAAAAGTCGTCAACAAAACTATTGAGATGTACCTACGTTGTTTTGTGGGAGACTCGCCTAAACGGTGGGTTAAGTGGCTGGCATGGGTAGAATTCTGTTATAATACCTCCTACCACAGCGCACTTGGCACAACTCCTTTCAAGGTAGTGTATGGCAGTGATCCATCCCAGATCTTATCATATGAACCCAGTTCTTCCAAGGTGGCCACTCTGGACCGGGCTCTAGAAAAAAGGGACGATATGCTCCATCAGGTGCGCACTCACCTCCAAGCCACCCAACAAGCAATGAAATACTCTTATGATAAAAGCACCGGGAAGTGGTCTTCTCTCCAAGGGATTATGTGTGGTTTCATCTCCAACACTACCAGCAACTATCCCTCATGGCTTCAAAGCGTCACAACTTATCCCCAAAATTTTATTGGCGAATGGGAGATTATAGTGTAGTGGGCTGAAACCGACCCCATCGACACTACCTGGGAGCCCCTGGCGTCCTTCTGGGCTATCTACCCCACCTACGAGCTTGAGGACAAGCTCTTTCTTTAGGAGGGGGGTGATGTTATGGACTCCATAGCATCCCGGGTAATAAATAGGCGTAGAGATTAAATTATGGAATTTTCCTTTTTATGTATGTTGGTTTTGGTTGGGGTTGGTTTGATTGTAATTTCTGTGAACTTAGTGACCCTAGGGTTAGGTTTGTCATTCACGTCCCTAATCCTATTTATAGGGGAGAAGGGCTTAAAGAAGAATCAAGGATTGAATCAAGTAGAAGGTTAGAGGTTGGATTCTCCCTCCTGAGGTCCAGGTCGAGCCTACTTCAAGGCTCAATTTGCTTTCACCATTCTATGTTCCAAACACCGAAAACTCCTTCCCACGTCAAGAGAAAATCTGGAGGGAAGAGAAGGAAGAAGGGTGACGAGATCCATGGCCAAGGAAGATCCCAACACTCTGCTTCTACTTCTCTACTACCAAGCATTCTACATTCTCCTTTTCTAAGCCGGTTACTCTGGTTTAGACGGATTGATGAGAGTGGTGGAAAAAGCATGTGGAGGTGGACTGGATGGGGACAGAGACGACGGATGAAAAATAACGAAAAGCAAGTATACTAAACTCAAGACTCCAAGGCAATATGATTTAATCAAAATAAGAAAGTAAAGAAAAAAAATAATAATGCACGAGACTAATACATAAAAGAAGAGAAAAAAATATTTTCTAACTTGGAGGAGAATGAAACCTAAAAAACCATAGTTGGAGTCTTGAAAATCAACATGGTATCAGAACTTTGATTTTCACGACTTCATGAATTTAGCTCATGGAGAAAAAGGGAGGAAGAAGAGGTTATGAATTTGATGTCCTAACCCTCCCCTTGAAGATCTATTTATAGATTAATGAAACTACTATATTACAATAATACCCTTGAACTTAGGGTTTAAGGTTTTAACCCTAGAATTTTAACTTAATTATATCAATGCCATCTCTATGAGGTGACCCTTTATTTACCATCCTGTCATCATTGTATGTGGGCCTATGGGCCTTCTCCTTGATCTTTAGGCCTTGAGCCTATCTTCTATACCTCTTGGTTGCATGGGTCTTCCTTGGTCTTATGGGGTTGGACCCATCTTCTAATACACTTGGATATGTCGGTCTTGTTTGGTCGTGTGAGCTTGGGCCCTATCTTCCAAAACTCCCCCTCAAGCTGGGGGTGAGAGAACAACATGAACTCCCAACTTACTGCAAATGATGTATAATTTTTTTATTTTATAAAATGGCACATCTTCCAATATGCCCTCATCTTCCAATAAGGATAAAAGTATAAATATTATAAGTATACCCTTTACCCTAGTAGGAGTGAGGAGGAGGAAAAAAGCACAAAATAATTATTACAATAACACCCAAGCTTGCCTATATCTTCTCCACAGGGTGTTAATAGGGCAACATCCCATCATTTGTTTTTCTTTAAGCAACTCAAGAATATATTTTCTTTGTGATAAGATAATACCATGCCTAGACGGAATAACCTCAACACTAAGAAAGTACTTAAGGGGTCCCAATTCTTTTGTTTTGACTTCATTGCATAGCTTCTGTTTGACTTGATTGATGCTATCAGTATCACTTCTTGTCAAAATAATATCATCCACGTACATAGAAAGTAGTACCACACCTTTCTCGGTACGCTTGAAAAATATAGAGTAGTCCATAGAGGACCTTTTGAACCTGAGTCGAAGCATTGCTTGACTAAACTTGTCAAACCAGGATCACAAAGATTGCTTCAAATCATATAATAGTTTTTTTTAGCCAGCATACCAACTTTCCCTTAACCATATATCTAGGTGTTTGTTGCATATAAATTTCATCCTTAATATCACCATTGAGGAAGGCATTCTTCACATCTAACTAAAAAATAGGCCAACAAGAGTTAGCAACAAGAGATAATAATAAATGTACCAAGTTGAGCTTGGCAATGGGAGAAAAAGCTTTCTCATAATCAATACCATCACACTAAATATCACCTTTAGCCACTAGTTGGGCTTTAAGACGGGCCATAGAACCATTCAGATTCTGTTTTAAAGTGAATACCCATTGACAACCCATCAACTTATTTCCAGAAGGTAGGGGAACAAGTCACTACATCTGATTCTCATAACGGGTTGTTACGGGAGTCATGGATCGTGTAACACGGCATGGGATTTGTGAATCCAGCACTGGTACTGAGTTGCTGGACTCGATATGAGGGTAAACAAAAAACCTTCCTTGCTGGTTTCTCTCTCATGTGGACAAGACTTGATGGATACAATATCTTGATTGCTAAATATATGAAATTAAGCCATCAATGTTGACAAAAATAAAGTAAGGAGAATACCTTTTTCTTCTCACTGATTTGGTTGTAGCAAGTCAAGCTATGTACACCTGGCTTGTAGCAAGCCTTGGCCCATGTGCATGAATGATTCCCTCTCTGTCCTTGCTGGCTCCAAGCTTAGGAACATCAATGAATCTCCTTACGTGAATGACCAGAAAACTCCCCCAATTGCTGCTCGTCAAGAGGATTAGACCCCTTGATGGTGGCTGACATTGATAAAGAGGGAGAACCCTCTCTTTGTCTTGGAAAAGGGACAGGAAGCTCCTCTTCTTAGTATGGATGATGAAGGATGAATTTGGGTGAATATGGATGGCAATGGGGGGTGAAGGATAGGTTGGATTTTTGGAGTAAACCCTAAACTCGAGATCAAGAGGTGATCTCAACCTGTTTAGACTAGGTTATTCTAAAATCCCAAAGCTTCCCTATTTCATTCATACCTTTCCTTTAAATAGGTCACATCAAGGAGCTTTAGGGTTAGGGTTACAATAATTCCCCATAATGCCCTTACATATAAAGTAATTAGAAATAACTCCTACTTAAAACAATATAAGAAATAAATCCTACTCAAAGAAATATAAGAATTAAATCCTATTGAGTGAGTTGTTGTTGTCTTCTTCGTTGTGTGATTCGGTGTGCTATTGAGTCCACAACATTTGCCTCCCCATGGAGAAAGAGCATGTCCTCAAGCTCAAAAGCTGGGTAGACTTGTTTGAAGATGTCCGCACGTTCCCATGTTGCAGCGTTGGGGTCAGTGTCTGTCCACTGAACGAGAATCTCCCAATGGACATTGGTCAGCCGTGCGCGTAACCTCACCATGATCAACCGGTGGTAGGAATGGAGTGGATGTAGGCTGTGCTCCGAAATGCGATTTCAAAAGAGATACATGAAACACATCGTGAATTTTGGCTGAGTCCGGTAATTTGAGTTGATAGACGACTGGTCCCACGCGTCGAAGAATGGGAAACGGCCCAAAAAATCTGGGTGAGAGCTTATGACGACTGGTCCCACGCGTCGAAGAATGGGAAACGGCCCAAAAAATCTGGGTGAGAGCTTATGACGTGGAGGTCCCGCAAGAGACTGCTGTCGGTAGGGCTGGAGCTGTAGCCACACATACGTCCCAACCTCAAAAGAGACCTCACGGTGGCCTCTGTCGTATACATCCTTCATCCGAGCGTGGGCGCGTCGTAGCCGTTCTGTGATATTCTGTAGCAGTAGATCCCTGTCTATGAGTGCCTGATTAATCGTGTCCACGTGGGTGGACCCTGGGCTGTACGAGAGAAGGCGAGGTGGATCCCGGCCATATATAACCCAAAAAGGAGTGGATTGCAATGCAGAGTGGAACGAAGTGTTGTAACAGTATTCGGCCCATGGAAGCCATTGAACCCATTGCCGCGGACGACCCCCACCAAGCAACGTAGATACATCTCGATGGTGCGGTTCACCACCTCAATCTGCCTATCTGTCTATGGATGATAGGTGGAGGAGAACTTCAATTTCGTCTCACTCAAGCGAAACAGTTCCCGCCAAAAGGTGCTCGTGAAAACTGCATCTCTGTCACTCACAATGGATTCTGGAATGCCATGTAAGCGGACTATCTGCTCTAGAAAAGTCTAAGCAACCCGTGTTGCTATATACGGATGTGCCATTGGTATAAAATGCCCGTACTTGAAGAATCTATCAACCACTAAAAAAAGTACGGATTTGCCGGCTCAGGGGTAGGCCTTCCACAAAATCCATTGAAATGTCGGCCCAAACCTGCGTAGGAAGGGCCAGAGGCTAGAGAAGACCGGCTGGAGTCAAGTGCTCGGATTTGTTGCGCTGGCATACCTGATAGTCGCCCACATAAGTTGCCATAGAGGGTTTCATGGCTTGCCAGTAAAGGTCAGCTCGAATTCTGTGCAAGGTCTTCTGGATCCCCTCGTGTGTACTGTCATGGTAGGTCGAGAGAATAGCTGGAATCAACTCGGACTCAGGTGGAAGGAAAATCCGCTGCTTGTAATAAATAAGTGAATCCTGGATGGACCACTTCACATTCATTGTCCCTTCTGAGATCTTCTGATGCAGTTCCTGCAGTGCAGGGTTAGTGGCATGTGCCTCTCGCACCAAGTCCATAATGAGAAATCTAGACTGGCTGATAGAATAGACCGATTGCTGATCTTCAAAACACTGTGACAAGGCATCTGCCGCCTTATTTAATCTCCCCACACGATACTCCATCGAGAAGTCAAACCCCAACAACTTACTGATCTAGTGCTGCTGTGGTGACGTCGTCAAATGCTGTTCTAGTAGGAATTTAAGGCTGTAGTGATCCGTGCGTATGAGAAAAGCCTGGCCCCAAAGATAAGGCCTCCAATGTTGGACCGCTTTGGCCAATCCAATCAATTCGTGCTCATAGGCTGCCAGCTTGTGATGCGGATTGCCAACTGTCTGCTAAAATACGCAATAGGATGGCCCAACTGCTGTAAAACGACCCCCATGCACACACCCAAAGCATCGCACTCTACCACGAACAATTCGTCGAAGTTGGGAAGTTGAAATACTGGCACGGATGCGAGGGCAGCTTTGAGTGCCACAAACGACGTGGTGGCCCCCTCATTCCAAATAAAGGAATTTTTCTTGAGTAAACTCGTCAATGGTGCTGCCACTGGCCCATAGTTCTGAATAAATTTGCGGTAGTAGCCCGCAAGACCCAGAAAACCCCGTAATGCAGAACACGACTGTGGTTGCGTCCACTCGTGAATAGCTCGGATCTTATCGGGATCCACCGTAACCCTCTCAAGTGAGATAATGTGTCCCAGATACCCCACATGTGAAGCCACAAAAGAACACTTGGAATATTTCAAATAGAGCTGATGTGCTCTTAACAAGTCGAAAACAATCCTCAAGTGTGCCAAGTGCTCCTCAACCAACTTGCTATATATCAAAATATCATCTAAAAATACAAGAACAAATTTTCAAAGATAGGGGCTAAATACCTCATTCATCAAAGCTTGAAAAGTGGAGGGTGCATTGGATAACCCGAACGACATGATGACGAACTCAAAGTGGCCATGGTGCGTGCGAAACGCCGTCTTCTCGATATTAGAGGGGTGCATCCGGTCCTGATGGTATCCCGAATGGACGTCGAGTTTAGTGAATAACCACGACCCTTGTAACTCATCCAGAAGCTCATCCACTACCGGAATCGGGAACTTGTCTTTTACTGTTTGCACGTTCAACTCCCAATAATCCACGCAGAACCTCCATGTCCCATCATGTTTCTTCACAAGTAAGACGGGTGAAGAGAACGGGGAGCGGCTAGGACGAATAAGACCGTGTCTCAACATCTCATGGCATTGACGCTCTATCTCGTCCTTCTGAAGGTGTGGGTAATGGTATGGTTGCACGACCACTACCTCAGAACCTGGTTTCAGACAGATCCTGTGGTCACAGTGCCTCACAGGAGGCAACCCCGAAGGCTTCTGGAAGAGGTCAGAGAACTCCTTAACCAGACCATCACTAGTACTGTCAGGCTGATCCTGTGTCTGCAAAGTGCGTATGCGGTGGGCCCTGTCCACCTGACAGCCCTGTAAGAGCACTCGACTTCCGGCCAAATCAAAGCTCATGGTTAAAGCCGAAAGGTCCCACAGAATGGGCCCCAACGTTTGTAACCATTTAATGCCTAAAACCATATCAAATCCCACCAGGGGAATAACAAAAAATTCCACATCAAATGAAGTAAATCCAATGGAAAAAGTTACCGCCTTACTAATCCCATAGCTAGGGACCTTCTCGCCATTGGCCACTGAGACGGTGGCTGTTGGATGAGTGTGTATCTGGAGCTGGAGATACTTTGCGGCTGTCAAACTCAAAAAATTGTGTGTACTCCCCAAGTCAACTAGTCCCACTAGTTCTCGGTCGATGACATGAGCTCGGACTTGCATTGTAGTAGGCGATTTCTGCCCAGTAATAGCATGCAAGGATATCTCTGGTGGTTCCTCCTCGATAATATCCTTTGGTTTCTCTGGATCCTCTGAATCCTCCACCTCGAGCCAAAACAATCGTTTACATTGGTGTCCGACCCGATACTGCTCATCGCAGTTATAACAAAAAATTTTGGACCGCCTTTCTGCCATCTCCGCACTCGTCAATTTTTTTATAAAGCTCGGTAGAGAATTACCAGGGCAGGGATCGGCTACCCGAGTCATAGTCAGAGTGTGTTTGGATGGTGTTGTTGTAGCTGCTCCTTGAGAGGAATTATAGCGGCGCACTTGCCACGTGGAGGAATTGTTCCTCTCACTCGACCAATCCGGCTTACATTGCTGCAGCTGTTGTCGTTGTTCCATGGCATGAGCTAAATCCGTGGGCCTAAAGAGTTCTACCTCTAGCCGTAAATACTCATTGAGACCTACTGGTCAACCAATACCTCTCACTAGCATGAGCCAACTTTTCCTGGAATAGTTTTTGATATTGTTCCACAGAACCCGTTTGTCGCAATAGGACTAACTCTCCAAGGGGGTTGTTGTTAGCGGGAGGCCCAAATCTAACTGTGCATAGATTTTTAAATTCTCCCCAAGTCATTCCTGATCTCTCTTTCTCGACTTGAGTAACCCATAACATGGCTTCATCTGTCATATGGAAAGAGGCTAGTTGCACCTTATCCCATTCAGTAGTCCCTTGGTTCAAAAAAAAATATTTCACATCTATGCAACCAAATTAAGGGATCCACAAAACCATTGAAAGAGGGAAACTCCAACTTGGTGTGCCTTGGGACTGTGCCTCCATGCTGAGGTCCTTGGACAACAATCCACCCAGGCCACTGCTCCCTTCTTCTGTAATATGGTTGAGCAACCTCTCTCACCTTTGGACTCTGATGTCTCTCTGGCTTCAACTCCTGTAGCATGCTGATGACTCGGCTCATCTCTTCTTCCAAACCACAAACCTTTCCCAACACTGGTTGTTGTATTTCAAGGCTATCTTCTATCTTTTGTATCCTGATTTGGATTTCTTCATTGTTGATATTATCCCCCATGTTACCCTGCTCTGATACCAAGTTGTTACGACCCGAGTCATGGATCGTGTAACACGGCGTGGGATTTGTGAATCCAGCACTGGTACTGAGTTGCTGGACTCGGTATGAGGGTAAAAAAAAAACCTTCCTTGCTGGTTTTCTCTCACGTGGACAAGACTTGATGGATACAATATCTTGATTGCTAAATATATGAAATTAAGCCATCAATGTTGACCAAAATAAAGTAAGGAAAATACCTTTTTCTTCTCACGGAAATCAGGGTTTCAAACCTGATTTGGTTGTAGCAAGTCAAGCTATGTACACCTGGCTTGTAGCAAGCCTTGGCCCATGTGCATGAATGATTACCCTCTCTTTCCTTGCTGGCTCCAAGCTTAGGAACAACAATGAATCTCCTTACGTGAATGAGCAGAAAACTCCCCCAATTGCTGCTCGTCAAGAGGGTTAGACCCCTTGATGGTGGCTGACGTTGATAAAGATGGAGAACCCTCTCTTTGGGCTTGGAAAAGGGGCAGGAAGCTCCTCTTCTTAGTATGGATGATGAAGGATGAATTTGGGTGAATATGGATGACAATGGGGGGTGAAGGATAGGTTGGATTTTTGGAGTAAACCCTAAACTCGAGATCAAGAGGTGATCTCAACCTGTTTAGACTAGGTTATTCTAAAATCTCAAAGCTTCCCTATTTCATTCATACCTTTCCTTTAAATAGGTCACGTCAAGGAGTTTTAGGGTTAAGGTTACAATAATTCCCCATAATTCCTTTACATATAAAGTAATTAGAAATAACTCCTACTTAAAACAATATAAGAAATAAATCCTACTCAAAGAAATATAAGAATTAAATCCTATTGAGTGAGTTGTTGTTGTCTTCTTCGTTGTGTGATTCGGTGTGCTATTGAGTCCACAACACGGGCTGTTGTCTCTTCATCCATTTTTGCTTTCCATCCTGGATGTTGTAGGGTCTCCTAATAAGAATGAGGAATAGCAACAAAAGAAATAGAGATAAGAAACTGACAACAAGATAGGGATAACCGATGGGTAGATAAAGAATTAGCAATAGGGTGAGAGGTAGATACTCGTGTGCATGCCCTAGGCTCTTTCCATAGAGCAATCATTCTGGTATCGAATGGAGGTCCAAAAATAGGAGTTGAAGATGGAGAACTTACCCCAGGGGGTCTGAAGACTTCATAGCTGTAGTGTTAGGCAATGCTTTAGGGGGTAGAGCAGGTACATCATCACGACCATTAGCTACTGAGTCATCAATCAACACAATAGGCTTAGAAAACTCAATTTCTATAGAAAACCAAGTGGGGCATTGGCAAAGGAATAGAAGGGTTGTTGTGCAAAGAATGTCACATCTCTAGAGAGAAATGGCTTCTTGAGAGAATGATTGTAGCACAAAAATATTATATTATTACAAAAAAACTGGAACACTAGAGGTGTACCAAAAGACCTTCCAGGAAAGGTTAGCCCGAGCAAACCAATTTGTTAGCCACACATAGTATGTTCATATTTTTACTGCTGGTTTGATAGAAGCTCTACATTTAGAAGTTGAATTACATGCTCCTACAGATTTAGACCACGCTATGAATTTAGCCAGGGCAATTGAGCACAAGCAACGTGTTCTAAAGGAGTCACTGGTCAGAAAACGAGCTTGGCCAGGGAGGCACAATGCCTCTGTGCCAAATCCTTCCTATGGACCTCTTAGAGATAGTGTAGCCCCACACCCAGACATCTCTAATTCGGCTCCACCTGCTCCTTACTTCATAAAACTTACTAGACAAGAAATGGACCAGAGAAAGGCCAAGGGCCTCTATTTTAACTGTGATGAACAGTATTCCATTGGACACCACTGCAAATGATTATTCAGTATATGTCTGTGGGAGGATGGAGAAGAAATACCACTAGAGGAGGAAATATTGGAAACTGACCAAGATGGTCCAGAGATTTCCTTCATGCTATGACTGGTATATGCAGTGCAAGCACAATGCAGGTTAAAGCCCAATTATATCATTTACAGTTACTGGCTTTAGTTGACTCGGGTAGTACACATAATTTCATCAGTCAGCAGGAGGCAGAACAACTTGGGTTAGTAGTACAGCAACAGACTGGTCTTTCTGTATCAGTAGCCAATGGGGCTAAAATTACTAGTGTAGGCATATCACCAGCCACACACTTTGATATTGAGGGATATGAATTTGTTGCAAATTTTCTGGTGATTCCACTATCAGGATTCGATTTGGTGCTAGGAATTAAATGCCTACAATTCTTGGGACCAATACTATGGGATTTCCAAGCTCTGACCATGTCTTTCATAGAGGACCAACATCAGATTATATTGCATGGCACACAAGCACCACTCACCTGCGCACTACAGGTTGCCCAGGTACAGTCCACAAACACATGTAAGTTATCTCACTTTCTTACAGAATTTGAAGATATCTTTCAAGATCCTACTGCCTTACAGCCACTTAGGCACTGTGATCACTGTATCCGTTTGAAAACGGGTACCGAGCCGGTAGTGGTGTGTCCGTATCGTTACCCTCACTTACAGAAGGATGAGATTGAAAGGCAATGCCAGCAGATGTTAGCACAGGATATTATTCAGCCCAGCAGGTCTCCTTTTTCTTCACTGGTATTACTAGTCCGCAAGCATGATAAGTCATGGAGGTTTTGTGTGGATTACCGACAACTCAATGCCCATACGATTAAAGATAAATTTCCTATTCCAGTGGTGGACGAGCTGTTAGACGAGCTACATGGAGCTACTATTTTTACTAAACTCTATTTGAAATCTGGCTATCATCAAATCCGAGTTCATCCGTCAGATGTGGAGAAAACAGCGTTCTGCATGCATCACGACCATTTTGAATTCCTCGTAATGCCATTTGGTCTGTCAAATGCGCCTTCCACCTTCTAGGCCCTCATGAATGAGGTATTTTCCTCTGTCTTGAGAAAATATGTATTGGTATTTTTCGACGATATTTTGGTCTCTAGCAACAGTTGGGAAGAACATCTTCAACACCTTCACTAGGTATTTTCTCTTATACGTTCACATCATCTGGTTTTAAATCGGTCAAAATGTTCTATGGGCACATCAAAAGTGGCATATTTGGGCCACGTTATTTCAGCATCGGGGGTGAAGGTAGACCAGAGTAAGATACAGGCGGTCACAGATTGGCCTATTCCTACATCTATTACAGCCTTAAGAGGATTTTTGGGCCTAGCTGGATATTGTAGAAAATTTATTCATAGCTATGGCCAGCTTGCAGCTCCCCAGTTTGAGGAGTCCTTTGTAGTAGAATGTGATGCTTTGAGGGGCGGTATTGGCGCAGTGTTGCACCAACAGGGCCACCCGATTGCTTATTTTAGCCGTGAACTGGGCCAACACCACCACAAGTTGGTAGCTTATGAGAGGGAATTGATTGGATTGGCGAAAGCTATACAGCATTGGCGCCCTTATCTATGGGGACGTTCTTTTTTGATTCGCACTGATCATTGCAGCCTCAAGTATCTTCTTGAGCAGCGTCTCACTACTTCACCACAACAGCATTGGTTAAGTAAGCTTATGGGGTTTGACTTTTCTGTCGAGTATAAACCGGGAAGTTTGAATGTAGGGGCTGATGCCTTATCTCGTCGGGACGTTCCAGAGCCACAATTACACGCCATTAGTCAGCCCAGAGCTCTCTTGCTGGATTCTATATGGGAAGAGGCACAACAGTACCCGAATATTATCTCCTTATGCCAAGACATCCAGTAGGGGACAATGGACCACATTGGAGGGTTCAGGACAATCTCGTCCTCTACAAAAACAGAATTTTTCTACACCACACATCCCCTCTGATTAACAACATTTTAGTCTCCTTCCATGACAGTACACATGAGGGCCAACAGAAAACATATTTCCGGATCAGTAGGGAATTTTATTGGAGGGGCATGAAGCGCAGTATAGCTGATTATGTGGCGGCTTGTCAGACTTGTCAACGGAATAAAGCTGAAACATTAAGTCCAGCGGGGTTGCTCCAACCACTTCAACTTCCGTCACAGGTCGAGTCTGATATTTCTATGGACTTCATAGATGGACTTCCCTCTTCGTCGGGTAAATCTATTATCCTTGTAGTGGTGGATCATTTCTCTAAATATGGGCATGTTAGTCTACTGACACATCCTTACACTACAACTCAGGTTGCTCAACTTTTTATGGATAACATTGTCCGATTACATGGGATGCCTAATTCAATTACCAGTGATAGGGATGCAATCTTTACAAGTACCTTCTGGAAAGAACTCTTCAAGTTACAGGGCACAACGTTAGCCTTTTCTTCAGCCTACCATCCACAGACTGATGATCAGATAGAGGTCGTCAATAGAGCCATTGAAATGTATCTCTGCTATTTCGTGGGGGACTCACCTAAGAGGTGAGTTAATTGGCTCGCCTGGGCTGAGTTCTGTTACAACACCTCCTACTACAGTGCACTCGGCACAACCCCATTCAAGGTGGTATATGGTAGAGAACCTCCCCGTCTTTTAGCCTATGAACCAGGGGCCTCTAAAGTCGCCACTTTGGACCAAGCATTAGCTGAAATAGACACATTCATCACTGAGATGCGCACTCATCTACAGGAGGCACAACATTCTATGAAAACATATTATGACAAGAAGCACCGGGAAGTCTTCTTTTCTCCTGGAGATTATGTTTGGTTGCGTCTCCAACACTACAGGCAGCTGTCATTGACAGCCTCCAAACGTCACAAGCTCTCTCCACAATATTATGGTCCCTTTTAGGTGATGGACCACATTGGGATACTGGCCTGCAGATTGCAGCTTCCGCCAGAGGCCAGAATTCACAACGTCTTTCATGTCTCACAATTAAAAGCCTTCCAAGGTGATTCGCCTTTGCTGCACACCCCGCTACCCCCACTCCATGAGGGACGTGTACTTTCTACCCCGGCACAGGTATTACAAACTCGCCGTATTCAGGGTGATTGGGAGATCCTAGTGCAATGGGCAGATGCTGACCCCTGTGACACGACATGGGAGCCATTAGCGGCGTTTCGCACCCTCTACCCATACTTTGAGCTTGAGGACAAGCTCTTTCTCCAGGGGGGGGGGGGGGGGGGGTGATTTTATGGACTCCATAGCATCACGAGTTATCCATAGGCATAGGAATTAAATTATGTCAATTTACTTTTCATGTAATTTCAATTCGGTTTGGTTTACTTTATTTGGTTTGGTTTAGTTATGGTTGGTTCAGTGTAATGTGGCGTGAACCACTTGACCTATGGTTCATCTTTGTATTTTCGTCCTCAACCCTATTTAGGGGGACGTAAAGGAAAAGAGAGGCAAGTATTGAGAAAATTATATTTTACAGGTCAGATTCTCCCTCAGAGGTCTAGGTCGGATTTCTCCCTTTGAGGTCCAAGGTTGAGCTTCCTCCAAAGCTCCTTCGTTCTAATTGAGTTCCACCATTACTCGTTCAAGAAACAAGAATTCTCTTCCAACGTACAGATCATCCATGGAGGGAAGAGAGGAAAGAAGGGTGACTCGATCCATGGCAAGGGAAGAACCTAACAACTTAACCCACCGTTTAGGTGAGTGCCCCACAAAACAGCGAAGATACATTTTGATCATGCGATTGACGATCTCGGTTTGTCCGTCAGTCTGTGGATGATATGCAGAAGATAATGCCAATTAGGTGCCATATAACTTGAATAATTCTTTCCAAAAGGTACTGGTAAAAGTGGCATCCCTGTCAGTGATAATGGATGCTGGAATCCCGTGTAATCGGACAATTTGGTCCATAAATAACTAAGCTACATGAGCAGCAGTATATGGATGTGCCAAAGAAAT
Source organism: Aristolochia californica (assembly GCF_029961685.1). Lineage (NCBI taxonomy): Eukaryota > Viridiplantae > Streptophyta > Magnoliopsida > Piperales > Aristolochiaceae > Aristolochia > Aristolochia californica. The sequence continues at coordinate 32,922,900 of NW_027181881.1, read as the reverse complement.
GAAGTGACCATATTTTGAAAAACGGTCAACCACAACTAATATCACGGATTTACCTGATGAAGTAGGAAGGCCATCAATGAAATCCATGGAAATGTCGGACCAGATTTGAGATGGTAGCTGCAGAGGTTGTAGTAGGCCGGCAAGACTTAAAGATTCGGCCTTGTTTCGTTGATAATTCTGACAAGCAGCTACATAATCAGCAATCATGCTCTTCATACCACTCCAATAAAATTTCTGACTTATTCGAAAATATGTGTTCTGTCGACCCTCTTGCATGCTATCATGGAAAGAGGACAGAATGGTGTGAAGATGTGGGGAAGTGTGATGCATAAAAATCATGTTTTTGTATAGGATAAGACGATCCTGAATCGTTCAATGACTAGCTATTGTCCCTTGCTGAATATCCTGATATAATGAAATAAGTTCTGGATATTGATGTGTCTCCCCTCAAATAGAATCCAACAAAAGTGAGCGTGGGTGGCTGAGAGCGTAAACTTGTGGTTCTGGAATGTCCTGACGAGACAAAGCAACAACCCCCAAATTCAAACTGCCTGGCTTATATTGAACTGTAAAATCGAAGCCCATGAGTTTACTCAACCAGTGTTGCTGCGGTGATGTGGTGAGGCGTTGCTCAAGAAGATATTTGAGGTTGTAATGATCTATACGAATCATAAATGGTCGTCCCTAGAGATAAGGGATCAAATGTTGGATGACCTTGGCTAACCCAATCTATTCCCTCTCATATGTGGCTAACTTGTGGTGGTGGTGTCCCAACTGGCGGCTGAAATAAGCGATGGGGTGTCCCAGTTGCTGTAACATTGCACCAATACCTCCTTCGAATGCATCACATTCCACCACAAAGGATTCGTCAAAATCTGGTAGCTGTAGCACAGGCGCTGAGGCTAAGGCCTCCTTTAACTGCTGAAAGGCCTGTGCCGCTGAGGGAGATCAAATGAAGGCATGTTTCTTGAGAAGGTTTTTGAGTGGTGCTGCTATCTGGCCATAAATATGGATAAATTTTCTATAATATCCTGTTAGGCCCAAAAATCCCCTTAATGTGGTAAGGGAGGTGGGAGGAGGCCAATCTATGACGGCTTGTATCTTACTTTGGTCAACCTTCACGCCCACTGCTGATATAACGTGGCCCAAATAAGCCACCTCGGAAGTGCCCATAGAACATTTGGATTCATTCAAAACCAAATGATGGGAGCGTAGAATGGTAAATACCTGATGGAGGTGTTGGAGATGTTCGTCCCAATTTTTGCTATAGACCAAGATGTCATAAAAAAATACTAACACATATTTCTGTAGAAGTGAGGAAAATACCTTATTCATAAGGGCCTGGAAGGTGGAGGGCGCATTGGAAAGACCGATGATGAGGAACTCGAAATGACCATGGTACGTGCAGAACGCAGTCTTCTCCACATCTACAGGGTGAACTCTAATTTGATGATAGCCCGGTTTCAAATCTAACTTGGTAAAAATCGTAGCACCATATAACTCATCCAGCAACTCATCCACCACTGGGATGGGGAACTTGTCTTTAATTGTATGCAAATTGAGTTGCATGTAGTCAACACAAAACCTTCATGATTTATCCTTTTAGCGGACCAGTTAAACAAGGGGATGAGAAAGGAGACCTACTGGACTGGATAACTCCTTGAGCGAGCATATTCGACACTGTCTTTTGATTTCATCTTTCTATATATGTGGGTAATGATAAGGACACACCACCATTGGATCGGTTCCCAACTTCAAATGAATGCGGTGATCACAGTGACGCACTGGTGGTAGACCAGTAGGGTCATTAAATAAATCCGCAAATGTTGTAAGTAATGGAGATAACTTACAATCACCAGTGCTCTAAATCTGGAAAGTGTGAATTGTGCTAGGCACCTATGCCTTAAAACCCTGCAATGTAATCTGGCCCTGTTGTGTTGTAAATGTCATAGTCCGAGCCTAAAAATCCCACAATATAGGGCCAAATAGCTGAAGCCATTTTACCCCGAGCACCAAATCAAATCCTGCCAAAGGAATGACCAGTAAGTCAGCCTTAAATGAATGTCCCTCAATAGTAAAAGGGGTGGTTGCACATAACCCAACACTGGCAATTTTAGCCCCATTTGTCACTGAAACCGAGAGACCCTTTTGCTGTTGGATTTCTAATCCCAATTGTTTCGTTGCGGGCTCACTGATACAATTATGTGTGCTGCCAGAATCAACTAAAGCAAGTAACTGGAGATGGTATAACTTGGCCTTTACCTGCATGGTATTAGAACTACGCAGGCCATGCATGGCATGGAGGGAGACCTCTAGGTCTTGTTGTTCCTCTTCAAAAATATCAGCTTCAGGAAGCACTTCTGAACCCTCTTCCCAAAGTTCTATACCGAATAATCTTTTGCAGGTATGTCCTGGGAGAAATTGTTCATCACAATTAAAACAGAGGCCCTTGGCCTTTCTTGCATCCCTTTCCGGTTTAGTCAAGAATTTACGTGGAAGATTGTGGGGGGGCGCACTTGTAGACTGCTCTGCACGGTTAGGGGCTGAAGAGCCAAAACGTGGCCCAGGTGCAGTACCCGGTAATCTGTTGATCCAAAAGGGTTTTCGGCCTAATGATTCCCTCAGAAGTCTTTGTTTCTGTTCCACAGCCCTGGCATAATTCATGGCTGAGTCCAAGTCTGTAGGACCATGTAATTCCACTTCCAAGCGAACCGACTTGATCAAGCCCGCATTAAAGATCTGAACATGCAGGTGAGGAGGAACAAATTCACTTGCTCGGGCCAACCTTTCCTGAAATGTTTTCTGGTACAATTCTAAAGTGCCAGTCTATTTATAGTTGATCAATTTCCCCACTGGGTTGCTACTAGCTGGAGGTCCAAACCTCATCTGGAAAGCATGTTTAAAATTTAGCCAATCCTGAGTCAAATGGACATTTCAGTAGTGATGGAACCACATGAGTGCTTCATCGAGCAGGTGGTAGGCAGCCAATGTGATCTTGTCCACATCCAATGTTTGTTGATGATAGAAAAACTGCTCACATTTCGTGAACCAAAGTAAAGGATCCTTGGAACCATCATATGTAGGAAAATTGAGTTTAAAGTACCTGGGAACTGTAGTTGGTTCCTCTACGTGAGCAGCCATAGGAACAGTTTGTTGGCACAGTGGTGGTGGTGGTGGTGGCATGAAGTGTGGGTGGTGTGCTGCTGGTGGTTGAGAGTTTGTAACTGGTGGTGGCGCTGCCAATTGAAGTGCTACATGCTGGAGGATGATGGTTTGGAGAGAAGATTCCAGCGTGTGCAATGAATTATGGATGTTAGTAATTTCAGCACCTTGATGCGTGAACCTTTGGTGAAGATCTGAAAGCACTTGACGTATGTCCTCAGGAGAAGAGGAGTCACTGAGGGTGGACCTGTTTGATACCACGTTGTTAGGATCCTCACGAGCCATGGATCTTGTCACCCTCCTCTCTTCTCTTCCTTCCATTGCTTTGCTTGACGTATGGAAAGATTGATAGATTGATGGAGTGATGTAAGAAGAAATTCGGAAAGGGGATTTGGGGAAAAAGAGGGAGAGCTTGAAGGAGCTCTCAACCTGTTACTCTAATTTACTCTAGGCTAATTTGTTAATTCAATCACTACCTTTCATTAACCTAGTCGTCCCCTTAAATAGGGTTGAGGATGCTAAATACAATTCAGACCCTTGGGTCACAGTTTCAAGCCAAATAAATTGTAAACCAAACCAAACCAAAATCAATTACATGAAAATTGAAAACCACATTAATTAATTCCTACGCCTGCTGGTAACTCGTGATGCTATTGAGTCCATAACATATCACCATTAAGAAATGAATTTTTTACATCCAGTTGATATATTGGCCATGATGAATTTGCTGCCAGAGATAATATGATACGTACCTATAGAGTTTAGGATATCATGAGAGGAACTTTAGATCAACGAGGAAGAAGGAGAAAAAAAGAGAAGGAAAGGATAAGAACAAGGATGTGGAAGGAGAGAGTTTGGATTAAGGGACAAGAGGTTTGCATCAAGAGGAGAATGAAGGCTAGAAAAATTTGTGGAAGGAGAGGAGAGAGCTTCAATGCTTTAACTCTTAGCCAATGCCATTATTTATAGTCTTTACAATACCCTTAGTGCTACAACTTGATGAAACAAAAGACAAAAAAGGAACACATATTTACACCCCTATGCCATCTTTAAGAAAAAAACCATATTTCACACATATGCCAATCCTTTGATGTGTGGATTTCTTGTCTTGAGCTTGTGGGCTTGAGCCCATCTTCCAACACTCCCTCTCAAGCTGTAGGAGAAAAGATATCATAAATACCCAACTTGCCACATATAAAAGATAGGATTTTAGATGTAACAAGTTTAGTTAGAATATCAACTACTTTCTCTTGAGATGAAACATGTTCGAGGGAGATTATTCCTGCTTGAAACTTCTCCCGTATAAAGTGACAATCCACCTCAATATGTTTCGTTCTTTCATGGAAAACTGGATTCGAAGTAATATGAATGGCTGCTTGATTATCACAATGCAGACCCATGGAACCCTTTTTATAAAATCCTAATTCAGTAAGAAGGGTCCTAACCCATAAGAGTTCACTAACTGTATGGGCCATAGCTTTGTGTTCTGCGTCGGTGCTCGATCTTGCAACCATATTTTGCTTCTTACTTTTCCATGTAACCAAGTTTTCTCCAACCAGAGTACAATATCCTGATGTAGATTTTCTATCATCAGGTGATCTAGCCCGATCTGCATCTGAGAAGCCTTCTCTGTTGAAGTGCCCATGTTTTTTATATAACAATCCTCTTCTTAGAGCTCCTTTTAGGTATCGTGATATTCTCGCTAAGGCCTGCCAGTGGGTAATCTGTGGTTTGTGCATGAATTAACTCACCACATTTACAACATATGATATGTCTGGCCTAGTTACCGTGAGATAGATCAGTTTTCCCATGAGTCTTTGATATTTGCCAATATCAATATCTTCTCCATTTGTGACACATAATTTTACATTTGTATCCATAGGTGTGTCAACTGGTCGACAACCCTTCATTCTTGTTTCTTCAAGGAGATCCAAGACATATTTCCTCTGATACAAGATTTTCCCATGTTTAGATTGTAGAACTTCTATGCCCAAAAATATTTAAGCATACCCAAATCTTTAGTCTTGAATTCCTGACATATCATCTTCTTAACTTCTTGTATGCTCTGAGCATCATCACCAGTTAAGATAATATCATCAACATACACAACCAATAATATTTTTCCTTTAACTGTATCTTTATAATATACTGAATGATCAACCGAGCACCGTTGAAAACCAAAATGTGGAAGTGCTTGACTAAATTTATCAAACTAATCCCGAGGGGACTGCTTAAGCCCATATAAATATTTGTTTAACTTGCATACCGACTCCCCCTCAACCACATAACTAGGTGGTTGAACCATATAAATTTCCTCACTTATATCACCATTTAAAAAGTTATTTTTAACATCCAATTGATATACATGCCATGCTGAGTTACCAGCAATAGATAAGATGATGCGTACCGAATTCAATTTTGCAACAGGAGAGAAGGTCTCATCATAATCGATCCCATAGCACTGAGTATAACCTTTAGTAACTAGTCGAGCTTTAAGATGAGCAACCGATCCATCCAGATTTATTTTTACCGAAAACACCCATCTACAACCAAACGGTCTTTTACCTTTCGAGAGTGATGTTAAGGACCAGGTTTGATTTTCATATAATGCGTGCATTTCTTCATCCATAGCGGCCTTCCAACCTGGATGCTTCAGAGCCTCTTGATATGGCTGTGGAATAGAAGTAGAAGAAAGAGAGGCAAGGAATTGAAAACACTGAGAAGACAAGCGATGGTGAGACATAAAATTTGAGATAGGATGCGAAGTAGTATATGAACGACGTTCCTTTCTTAAAGCAATAGGACTAGTATCAAATTCAGGCCCAAACATAGGAGGAGAAGGACTTACCTCTGGTGGATCCGACAAATCCACAGGTGAAGGTACGGCCGGTGCGTCAGGGGTTGGGTTAACCTCAAAATTAAAGGGCACAAGCGGACACGGAGTGGTAGAAGGAAATCTCCATCTTGGAGGAGCATAATGGGAGGAGTAAAATGAGGTGTCCTCAAAGAAGGTCACATACCGAGAGATAAGCATCCTCTGAAGGGTAGGATTGTAATAGGCATAACCTTTCTGGGTGCGAGAGTACCCCAAACAAATGCACCTCATAGACCGAGGATCAATTTTATTTTGTTGTGGAGAAGTAACATGAACAAAACATGTACATCCAAACACTTTCAGAGGGAGAGAAAAAGGATTTTCACCATGAAAGAACACAGAGTAAGGATTTTTATTATGAATAACTGATGAAGGTAACCTATTAATAAGAAAGCATGTCGGAAGTATAGCATGAGACAATAAAAAAATAGGGTTCCTTCATGGAGTAGAGGAGACCCCGAGCAACTTCAAGAAGATGACGATTCTTCATTTTAGCAACACCATTTTATTGAGTGGTATTGGTACATGATGTTTGATGGATAAGCCCATTATCCTCACAAAATGTTTTGAATTCATTAGACATGTATTCCTTAGCATTATCAGACCTAAGAATTTGAATTTTTTTCCCCAAATTGTATCATTACCATAGCATGAAAATTTTTAAGCAAAGGAAGAATTTATGAACGCTCTTTAAATAAATATAACCAAGTCATTCGGGTAAAATCATCAACAAAAATTACAAAATATTTAACTTGGGAAATATTTGAGACACTTAAAGGTCCCCATACATCAGAGGAACAATACTTGTATTTGTAATAAGAGGAAAATATGTATTCCTAATATGTTTACTTAATTGACAAACCTCACAACTGAAATTAGAAAGTTCTTTTAAAGATGGAAGCAAAGAATGAAGTGAAGGGTAGACGGATGACCAAGCCGGTTGGGCCAAAGTTGGGCCTCGAATGTAGTGGATGATATGACAGCTAATGGTAGAAAAGTGAAGTAGTACAAGCCCCCTTTTCATGGCCGCCACCAATCACCTACTTCGTAGTGAGATTCTGAAATACACAAGAAGACGGTGAGAAGGTGACAGAGCAGTTTAACTATTTGGTTAATTGACTAACAGAGAGCAAATTTAAAGGAAATTGAGGGACAAACAAAACATCTTGAAGAGGAATAGACGAGGTAAGAGAAGAGGAACCTTTGCCAAGGACCTTGGTTTGGGTACCATTAGCAATAGTAACGAATTTTTTAGGAAGACAAGGAGATAATGACTGAAAAAAGTGGTTGCTACCTGATAGATGTTCGGAGACCACAGAGTCAATGATCCCAGAGGAAGAGGATGAAGAGGAAGAAAGCTTACCTGAGGCAATAGTAGTAGCAGCAGTAGATAATGGGGGAATGGAGGATTCCATTAAGGACTTCATTTTCTGAAATGCAATCAGTAGCAAGAGTCACATTTCCGGAGTAATAATCAGCCTTTTCTTCATGTTTCTCAACACTAATAGAGACTGGGTTAGCCGTGGCCCAATCAGGCTTGCCATGAAGTTTTCAACATGTTGCCACAAGGTGGTTCTGACTACCATAGTAAGTACAAAGTCGAGGCTCAGTATGGGAATTATTCGGACCCATTTGACCACCTCTATTTTTTGCCTCCTACAAAGTTCTACCCCCTCTCATATTTTTGCCTCGTCCTCGGTATGATGAAGATGTACCCCGATTGCCGGAGAACATCGCTGATGGAGCATCAATAGGAGAAGGAAGGGATGGATCAGGTATCCGTAGTAATGTAGCACTAATGTCATCGAAGGATGGAAGAGCGGAGGAACTTAGAAGCTGAGTTTTAGCAACCTCAAGGTAAGGTTTAATATTCGACAAGCAAATAGCTGCTGCCAAGTCTTCTCATTGTCGTTCTTTAACGACAATGTCAGTGGAGTATGGCTGAGCTATTTTCCATTCTTGGAGAAGGCCCCTGTTATGGACTCAATAGCATCACGAGTTACCAGCAGGTGTAGGAATTAATTAATGTGGTTTTCAATTTTCATGTAATTGATTTTGGTTTGGTTTAGTTTACAATTTATTTGGTTTGAACCAGTGAACCAAGTGTCTGAATTGTATTTGGCGTCCTCAACCCTATTTAAGGGGATGGCTAGGTTAATGAAAGGTAGCGATTGAATTAACAAATTAGCCTAGAGTAAATTAGAGTAACAGGTTGAGAGCTCCTTCAAGCTCTCCCCCCTTTTCCCCAAATCCCCTCTCCAATTTTCTTCTTTACATCACTCCATCAATCTATCCCTACGTCAAGCAAAGCAATGGAAGGAAGAGAAGAGAGGAGGGTGACAAGATCCATGGCTCGTGAGGATCCTAACAACGTGGTATCAGACAGGTCCACCCGCGGTGACTCCTCTTCTCCTGAGGACATACGTCAAGTGCTTTCAGATCTTCAACAAAGGTCCAACCATCAAGGTGCTGAAATTACTAACATCCATAATTCATTGCACATGCTGGAATCTTCTCTCCAAACCGTCATCCGCCAGCTTGCAGCACTTCAATTGGCAGCGCCACCACCAGCTACAAACTCTCAACCACCGGCAGCACACCACCCACACTTCACGCCACCACCACCCCCACCACTGCGCCCACAAATTGTTCCTATGGCTGCTCATGTACTGGGACCAACTACGGTTCCCAGGTACTTTAAACTCAATTTTCCTACATATGATGGCTCAAAGGATCCTTTACTTTGGTTCATGAAATATGAGAAATGTTTCTATCATCAACAAATGTTGGATGTGGACAAGGTCACATTGGCCGCCTACCACCTGCTCGATGAAACGCTCATGTGGTTCCATCACTACCAAAATGTCCATTCGACTCAAAATTGGCTAAATTTTAAACACTCTTGCTAGATGAGGTTTGGACCTCCAGCTAGTAGCAACCCAGTGGGGGAATTGATCAACTATAAACAGACTGGCACTTTAGAATTGTACCAGAAAACATTTTAGGAAAGGTTGGCCCACACGAGTGAATTTTTTCCTCCTCACCTGCATGATCAGATCTTTAATGCGGGCTTGACCGAGTCGGTTCGCTTGGAAGTGGAATTACTTGGTCCTACAGACTTGGACTCAGCCATGAATTATGCCAGGGCTGTGGAACAGAAACAAAGAGTTCTGAGGGAATCATTAGGCCGAAAACCCTTTTGGACCAACAGACTACCGGGTACTGCACCTGGGCCACGTTTTGGCTCTTCAGCCCCTAACAGTGCAGAACAGTCTACAAGTGTGCCCCCCACAATCTTCCACATAAATTCTTGACTAAATAGGAAATGGATGCAAGAAAGGCCAAGGGCCTCTGTTTTAATTGTGATAAACAATTTCTCCCAGGACATACCTACAAAAGATTATTTAGTATAGAACTTTGGGAAGAGGGTTCAGAAGTGCTTCTTGAAGATGATATTGTTGAAGAGGAACAACAAGACCCAGAGGTCTCCCTCCATGCCATGCATGGCTTGCGTAGTTCTAATACCATGCAGGTAAAGGCCAAGTTACACCATCTCCAGTTACTTGCTTTAGTTGATTCTGGCAGCACACATAATTTTATCAGTGAGCCCGCAGTGAAACAATTGGGATTAGAAATCCAACAGCAAAAGGGTCTTTCGGTTTCAGTGGCCAATGGGGCTAAATTGCTAGTGTTGAGTTATGTGCAGCTACCCCTTTTACTATTGAGGGACATTCATTTAAGGCTGACTTACTAGTCATTCCTTTGGCAGGATTTGATTTGGTGCTCGGGGTAAAATGGCTTCAACTATTAGGCCCTATATTGTGGGATTTTCAGGCTCGGACTATGACATTTACAACACAACATGGTCAGATTACATTGCAGGGTATTAAAGCACAGGTGCCCAATGCACTGGTGATTGTAAGTTATCTCCATTACTTACAGCTTTTGGGGATTTATTTAATGACCCTACTAGTCTACCACCAGTGTGTCACTGTGATCACCGCATACGTTTGAAGTTGGGAACTGATCCAGTGGTGGTTCACCCTTATCATTACCCACATATACAGAAAGATGAAATCGAAAGACAATGCCTAAATATGCTCGCTCAGGGAGTTATCCAGCCCAGTAGGTCTCCCTTCTCATCCCCTGTTTTACTGGTCCATAAAAAGGATAAATCATGGAGGTTTTGTGTCGACTATAGGCAACTCAATTTGCATATAATTAAAGACAAGTTCCCCATCCTAGTGGTGGACGAGTTGCTGGATGAGTTACATGGTGCTACAATTTTTACCAAGTTAGATTTGAAATCAGGCAATCATCTAATTAGAGTTCACCCTGCAGATGTGGAGAAGACTGTGTTCCGCATGCACCAAGGTCATTTCGAGTTCCTCGTCATGCCCTTCGGTCTTTCCAATGAGCCCTTCATGTTCTAGGCCCTCATGAATGAGGTATTTTCCTCACTTTTGTGAAAATATGAGTTTGTATTTTTTTATGACATCTTGGTCTATAGCAAAAATTGGGATGAACATCTCCAACACGTCCATCAGGTATTTACCATTCTATGCTCCCATCATTTGGTTTTGAATGAATCCAAATGTTCTATGGGCACTTCAGAAGTGGCATATTTGGGCCACGTTATATCAGTAGTGGGCGTGAAGGTTGACCAAAGTAAGATACAAGCCATCACAGATTGGCCTCCTCCCACCTCCCTTACCGCATTAAGGGGATTTTTGGGCCTAGCGGGATATTACAGAAAATTTATCTGTACTTAAGGCCAGATAGCAGCACCACTCAACAACCTTCTCAAGAAACATGCCTTCACCTGGTCTCCCTCAGCGGCACATGCCTTTCATTAGTTAAAGGAGGCCTTAGCCTCAGCACCTGTGCTACAACTACCAGATTTTGATGAATCCTTTGTGGTGGAATGTGATGCGTTCGGAGGAGGTATTGGTGCAGTGTTACAGAAACTGGGACACCCCATCGCTTATTTCAGCCACCAGTTGGGACAACACCACCACAAGTTAGTTGCATATAAGAGGGATCTGATTGGGTTAACCAAGGCCATCCAACATTGGCGGCCTTATCTCTAGGGACGAAAATTTCTGATTTGTACAAATCATTGCAGCCTCAAATATCTTCTTGAGCAACGTCTCACCACATCACCGCAGCAGCACTGGTTGAGTAAACTCATGGGCTTCGATTTTATAGTTCAATATAAACCAAGCAGTTTGAATTTGGGGGTTGATGCTTTGTCTCGTCGGGACATTCCAGAACCACACGTTTATGCTCTCAGCCACCCACACTCACTTTTGTTTGATTCTATTCAAGAGGAGACACATCAATATCCAGAACTTATTTCATTATATCATGATATTCAGCAAGGGACAACAGCTAATCATTGGATGATTCAGGATCGTCTTATCCTATACAAAAACATGATTTTTATGCATCACACATCCCCACTTCTTCACACCATTCTGTCCTCTTTCCATGATAGCACACATGAGGGTCGACAGAAAACTTATATCCGAATCAGTCGGGAATTTTATTGGAGGGGTATGAAGAGCACGATTGCTGATTATGTAGTTGCTTGTCAGATTGGTCAATGAAACAAGGCCGAATCTTTAAGTCCTGCCGGCCTACTACAACCTCTGCAGCTACCGTCTCAAATCTGGTCCAACATTTCCATGGATTTCATTGATGGCCTTCCAACTTCATCAGGTAAATCCGTGATATTAGTTGTGGTTGACCATTTTTCACAATATGGTCACTTCATTTCTTTGGCGCATCCATATACTGCTGCTCATGTAGCTCAGTTATTTATGGACCACGTTGTCCGATTACACGGGATTCTAGCATCCATTATCAGTGACAGGGATGCCATTTTTACCAGTACCTTTTGGAAAGAATTATTCAAGTTACATGGCACCCAATTGTCATTCTCTTCTGCATATCATCCACAGATTGACGGATAAACTGAGGTCATCAATCGCATGATCGAAATGTATCTTTGCTGTTTTGTGGGGGACTCACCTAAACGGTGGGTTAAGTGGCTTTCCAGGGCAGAATTTTTCTATAACACCTTTTACCACTGTACACTGGGAACTACTCCTTTCAGGGTGGTTTATGGCAGAAATCCACCTAGTTTGTTATCCTATGAACCAGGGGCATCCAAAGTTGCCACTTTGGACCAAGCGTTAGCTGAAAGAGACGCTATGCTCACTGAGGTGCGTACTCATCTCCAAGAGTCCCAGCACTCTATGAAGTTCTATTATGATAAGAAGCACCGAGAGGTATATTATTCCCCAGAAGATTATGTGTGGTTAAAGCTCCAACACTACCGCCAGCTGTCATTGACTACCTCCAAGCGCCACAAGCTTTCTCTGAAATATTATGGTCCATTTCAGTTGTTGGACCGAATTGGCACCGTGGCCTACCGCTTGCAGATACCACCCGAGGCAAAGATACATAATGTATTTCACATATCCCAACTGAAGCCATTCCAAGGCGACTCTCCCTTGCTGCACACCCCTCTGCCACCACTCCATGAAGGCCGTGTCCTTTCTACCCCAGCTCAGGTATTGCAGGCACGCCACATTCAAGGCGATTGGGAAATTCTCGTACAGAGGGTAGATGCAGACCCCAGTGACACTACATGGGAGCCATTATCAGCATTTCGGCTTCTCTACCCTTCCTTTGAGCTTGAGGACAAGCTCTTTCTCCAGGAGGGGGTGATGTTATGGACTCAATAGCATCACGAGTTACCAGCAGGCGTAGGAATTAATTAATGCGGTTTTCAATTTTTATGTAATTGATTTTGGTTTGGTTTGGTTTACAATTTATTTGGCTTGAACCAGTGACCCAAGGGTTTGAATTGTATTTGGCGTCCTCAACCCTATTTAAGGGGACGACTAGGTTATTGAAAGGTAGCGATTGAATTAGCAAATTAGCCTAGAGTAAATTAGAGTAACAGGTCGAGAGCTCCTTCAAGCTCTCCCCCTTTTTCCCTAAATCCCCTTTCCGATTTTCTTCTTTACATCACTCCATAAATCTATCCCTACATCAAGCAAAGCAATGGAAGGAAACGAAGAGAGGAGGGTAACAAGATCCATGGCTCGTGAGGATCCTAACAGCCCCAAAACCGGGCAAAAAATTTGTGAATATTATCTCCATGTTTAGTATGCAGCATACTTTGTAAGACATCATATACCCTTTGTAACGAGGCAGTACTCAAGTAAAGCTTAGCACAAGTGTCCCACATGTCCTTGGTTGTTTCCAAGTAGACCACATTGTTAGCCACATACTCTCCCATGCTATTGATGAGCCAACTTATAACTAAGTTATCATTTTTAACCCACTCGTGGTAGGCTTCATCTTCTTCATCATCAATCAGAAGAGGGAATTTAATAACGTGGCTTTCAAGGTCACGAGTAATGAGAACCCTCCGTACTGATTGTGATCAGCTAAGGTAATTGGAGAGACCTCTGAGTGGAATCGTAGTAATACAGAGTATATTACTCTTATTACTGTTGTGTCCACTCTCCATGATGAAGCAAGTCAAATGTGGAGTTCAAGGGAAGGGGCCTTCTTCAAATAACAATTACTCAATGTAATTTGAAGAACCCGTGGACAAAATCAGTCACCAAAAAAAAATTTCCTTCACGAGAGCAAACACCAAATTATCAACAAATTTGTGCCTTGATTAAGTGAGAATAAGATCCTACCATCACCCAATTCCTCTTATATTCTTAAAAACAAAGAGGAGAAGGTAGATGCAACCGATTAGGCCTTAATCCAAACTCCAACACAAATCAAGAGAAAGAACAAATATTTAGAGACAATTTAAAAATCAAAAATTAATCTCCAATTTATCTTCAGTTCATGGGAATATTTCAACGTAAAAAAAATTCTATTGTTGAAGTACAAGAGAAACAACAAAGGGTAAGTGAATGCTGGAATTTCATCAAACATATAATGGGCATCCAACAACATAATACAAACCCATGAGCACCATTAAGTAGGAGAAGTTATAGAAACATGTGCTGGAATTCTACCTCAAATGAGATTGATCCAAGTTACATAAAGATAACTGAATTTCAACCATTAATCTTAATAAGACACAAACAGCAAATGATCTTGATTAAGTTTGTAATTGATTTACAAGAAGATCACGATCATAACATCATTTTAGTTATAAAAATAATTTTTCACAACATATAAAGATTTATCTTGACTTGATGTGATTCAAAGTTCAAGAAGTAGAAAAAGCGTAAAGAGGAGTATGTAAATAAGGAAAGAAAAAAAATTGTAAATAAGAATAGAATTAACTTATCTCTTCATGGCTGAACTTCTTTTACAAACTTCTTGAACAGATTCCATAATAACTTCACCAAGTGAAATCCTAAACTCCTTGCTCTGATACCATGTAGAATTTAGGATCTCATGAGAGGAACTTTAGATCAACGAGGAAGAAGAAGAAGAAAAGAGAAGGAAAAGAGAAGAAGAAGGAAGTGGAAGGAGAGAGTTTGGATTAAGGGAGACGAGGTTTGTGTCAAGAGAAGAATGAGGGCTGGACGAATTTGTGGAAGGAGAGGAGAGAGTTTCAATGCTTTACCTCTTAGCCAATGCCTTTATTTATAGTCTTTACAATACCCTTAGGGCTACAACTTTATGAAACAAAAGACATAAAAATAACACATATTTACACCTCTATGCCATCTTTAAAAAAAACCATATTTCACACATATGCCACTCCTTTGACGTATGGATTTCTTGTCTTGATCTTGTGGGCTTGAGCCCATCTTCCAATAGTACCGAGTTTATTTTTTCCACTGGAGAGAAGGTTTCTTTAAAATCATTTCCATAGCACTGAGTATAACCTTTGGCAACAAGTCGAGACTTCAGCTGTGCAATGGACCAATCTGGATTATGTTTGATAGTATAAACCCACTTGCAACCAACGGGTTTTTTATCTGATAGAAGAGGAACCATTGACCATGTATGATTGTCATTAAGTGCCTTCATTTCTTCATCCATTGCTGCTCCACTCTGGATGTTGTAGAGCCTCCTGATATGACGGTGGAATAGATATGGAGGAAATAGAAGAAAGAAACTGACAACATAAAGGTGAGAGGCGATGATGAGACACAAAATTGGAAATAGGATGAGAAGTAGAAGGTTGAGTGCATGATCGAGGTTCTTTCCATATAAGAAATAGGACAAGTATCATATTGAGGACCAAAAATGACTGGTGATGAAGGACTTACCTCTGGTGGATCTGCTAACTCGGCAAGTTTGGTGTCGGCCAGTTGCTCTAGGGGTTGAATAATCTTTGTATCACGAGGCACAACCGGTCGAGGGGAACTTGGTATCGATGACAGACCAGGAGGAGTGCTATCAGAATAATATGAGTCTTCAAAAAATGTTACATCCCTAGACACAAATGAACGTTGAAGAGTAGGACTATAACATACATAACCCTTTTGTGTGTGATAGTATCTCATAGATGCCAAATTCTGACATGAGAACTAAGTTAATTAAAATAGAGCCCTTATAATTGTGTTATAGGTGGTTATTTATCAACTTTCAAATGAATCGAGCATTTATTGAATTTGGCATTAATCACTGCTTATATTGCATATTTTTCTCTCCTGAATTATATTTAATTGTTTTTAGGGTTTATTTTATTGCTTTTAATGATTTTTATGGATTTAATTAAGGAATTTCAGGAGAATTTTGTGTGGAGAAGGAGATATTTATAGAAATGCCATTAGTGAAAAGGGTAGGTAAATTTTAAGGGAAAAACGATTTGAGACCCGAGGGAGGAGGGGCAGGAGAAAGAAGGAGCTCGAGAGAGTCTCTCAAGCTACCGCCGATCGGTCGAAGGGAAGACCCGAGAAGGCTCCCTCCAGCCGATGTCTGTCGCACGCCACCTTCGTCCACCATCGTCCGATAACCGAGAACAGACCCGTGGAGACCTCGAGAGAGTCTCCAATGCGGCGAGTTTGACACTGCCGTTTTCTGCTCGCTAGGTCGAGAGGTGACCCGAGAGGTCTCCTCTTGCGCCGATTCCAGATTTTGACCACCCTCCGATGTCGATTCCGCACCTCCAACCAGGACTCGAGAGAGCCGGTCAAAGGATTTCAGCTCCATTCCATCTTTCGCCGCACCACCTCCCTCGATGGATTTCTATTCTTCTTCACCGGTGTCGTCTCCACCTTCGGCCACTCGCTCTTGCAATCTGAAACCCTCAATTTCTGGAAATCACAGCAACCGTGAGAACGAAATTGCTGCCCGAGCAAAAGGAAGAAGAAGGGGAGTAATCCGTCATTTTATAATTTAATTAGTTTCCTATAGTTTGAACTTAGGTTTTGAATGTTTATTAAATTTGATTTGAGAATTGATGTTTATTGAATATTTGTTTTCAGAATTTTTGAGTAATTATCAAGTTAGGGCAGGATTATAATTTAGGTTGGATTCTGGGATCTTAAATCCAATCTCTTATCCATGATTTAAATTAAGAGAATGATTTGTTTTGGGAATGTTTGGATTAAAGTTTTAAGTGAATTGAATAGGAAACTTGAATTACACGTCTGCCCTATTTTGTAATTTTAGCATCATCACAATAGGAAATTGATACTCTCCATTCTATTGTAATTCGATCTGTCATTAACTCTAAGTGCCCGAGAGGGGATAGGTGCAAGGATTGAGAATCCGGACTCGTGGTAATGTGGTGCTCGAGAGAGGCATGAATCACGATAAAATCCAGAGTTGACGCTTCCTGTTGTGCAAGTAGTTAATTAGATCATTGCTTGATAATTTAGGATATAATCAGTGTTTAGTTTAGATTAATTCATCATATTTGGTTAGGCTAGTTGACTGAAGAATACACAAAATTCAGTCCTCCCTATGGATATGACCCTCGCTTACTGCTAGATTACATGAACGATTCGTACGCTTGCGAGGTATAAAAATTGACATAATTAAATGTCACACCAAGTTTTTGGCATCATTGCCGGGGAGGCACATATTAAGTGTATTTCTTTGTTCTCCATGGTCTCAGGTTAGATTTATTTTTCTGCTTTCATAATTTTATTATTTTGTTTTATCTTGATGATTTTGTGTGGAGTTATTTTTATTTTTTCTAGTTAGTTCGTATTTTCAGTAGTTAGTTTGTTAGCATAATTTGATAGTTAGTTTTGTTTCTTTTTGTGTTTTTATGCATGTGCGCTGCTCCTTAGGTGAACCATTAGCTCCCTTTGTTGAAGAGGTAGAACATAGTTGTAGGAAAACACTAGAAGTCAAGTTAGGAGCTACCATGGCCAATCAGGGTGAACCATCACAGTTACCTGCAGCAGGTGACCGTAGAGCCCTAAGGGATTATTCTATCCCATCCCACTTCACATCACCTTCTTGCATTATATTGTCACCCACTACTACCACCAATCATGAGTTGAAATAGGGTGTGATCTAACTCCTCCCTACATTCTATGGGTTGAAGAAGGAGGACCCTTATTACCACATCAAGGAATTCTTAGATATCTGTGCGAATTTCAAATTCCAAAATTTCTCAGATGACTCTATCCGGTTAAGACTTTTTCCATTTTCAATTAAGGATAAGACCAAGTCTTGGCTTAATTCCATAGAGGTGGGCAGCATCACTTCATGGGACACATTAGTCACAAAAAAAATTTCCAAGTACTTTCCCATTCAAAGAACTACAGCCCTCAGGAGAGAAATCTCCAACTTTATGTAGCAGGAGGGTGAACAATTTTATGAGTCATGAGAGAGATGGAAGGATTTGATCTGTAGGTGTCCGCATCATGGGTTTGATAAATGGAACTTAGTGCAATACTTTTATCAAGGTCTTACACCCAGGTTTGATCCATGGTAGATGCAACAAGTGGTGGGAGTTTGATGGGTAAGGGTGCTAGTGAGGCGTGGGACTTCTTTGAAATGTTGAGTGATCAATCTCAGCAATGGGGTTTATCATTTAATGTTGATAGAAGATCCCACGAAGCCAAAAGAGGGGGGTCTCTACGAGGTTAGTGAAACACCCATGCTCACGGCCAAGATTGAGGGGTTGACTAGAAAAATGGATGCCCTTATGGTGTCCAAGAGTTCACCTGCTCCTAACCCATCTACTGTCTGTGCCATATGCTCTAGTTCATTTCATCCCACACAAATGTGTCCGTCTAGTTCATCCTACCCGGAGCTCATTGAGAACTTGAATGCAGTCCAGAATTTTCATAGACCAAACCGGAACGAGTCTTTTTCGGAAACATATAATCTAGGTTGGGCTAGGAACCCAAATTTCTCATGGTTCAAGGGCCCACAGGTTGGGCGTCCTTCAGGGTTTATTCAACCCCAAGCTCCGCGCCCACACTTCACCCAACAACCATTAATTCCACAAAAACTTTCACTTGAGGATACACTTCAATTATTCATGCAGAATACACAGTCCTCCATTGCTAAACTTCAAATGCAAGTGAGTCAGTTGGCCAGCCACATGAGTGAACAGGCACAAAATAGACTCCCAAGTCAAACCATTCCTAACCCCAAAAGCACACATGCGAGTGGGTCAAGTTCCAATCCCCACCACGATCAAGCCAAAGACATAACCACCCTTAAGAGTGGTTGTGAGTTGAACAATGGGTCTAATGAGTCAAATGATGACAATGGGGACACATCATTGAGTGAAGAACCTCCAAGTTCTCCACCAACAACCAGGCAGATCCCTAACCAAATCCCACCAGCTCCTTATCCACAGAGATTATCGGGCCCACCTAGGAAAGGAGATAGCATGCATGAAATGTTGGAACTGTTTAGTATGGTTCACATTAACATTCCACTTCTTGATGCTATTAGGCAAGTCCCTACTTATGCCCAATTTTTGAAAGACCTTTGTACATAGAAGAGAAAACAACATGTTAACAAAAAGGTCTTTCTTACTAAGAATGTAAGCTCAATTCTGAAGCACAACACTCCTCCTAAAGTTAAAGATCCTGGATGCCTCACAATTTCATGTGTCATTGGTGAACACACCAACCAGAGAGCTCTTCTTGACTTAGGGGCACGTGTGAATTTGCTTCCTTTCTCTGTGTACCAGCAATTAGGTTTGGGGGAATTGAAGCCTACCCTCATCACACTTCAACTAGCTGACCATTCTGTCAAGATATTACAAGAAATAGTTGAAGATGTTTTTATAAAAGTGGACGAATTTTTGTTCCTGGTTGATTTCATTCTTCTTGATACAGAACCAATAGTCAATGTGAGCAACCAAATTCCTGTCATCCTAGGACGTCCCTTCTTAGCCACATCTAATGCTGTCACTCATTGTAAAAGTGGTGAGTTGGAGTTGTCTTTTGGAAATTTTAAGGTCACGTTGAATGTGTTTAATGTCGGGCACCATCCACTTGAGTCCGATGATTTGAGTCCTGCATTTATGATAGAGACTGTTATGCTTGATGGCGAATCCACTCTTAAATCTTATGAGTCTTACATAACATCTTTAGACATGGACTATTTTGATGAGAAAGCATATTTCCGAGAGGTTGACTCTTTACTCAATTTTGTACCTCTGTTGGAGGAAGCTTATGAGGTTGTCACAACTGATCATCCATAGAATCTTCATCTTGACTTGGACAAACCTCTTGAAACTCCCAAGCTAGATCTTAAGCCACTTCCTCCCACGTTGAAGTATGCGTTCTTGGGGCCCATGAACTGCTTGCCAGTCCTTATTGCCTCTGATTTGAGTACTGACCAGGAGGAACAATTGACTAAAGTTTTATAGGCACACAAAGATGCATTGGGGTGGACTCTTGATAACTTACAAGGGATTAGCCCCTCCATATGCATGCATCGTATTCATTTGGAGGAGGGGACTAAAGCCTCATGTGAGGTGCAACGTAGGTTAAATCCCCATATGCAGGAGGTTGTGAGAGAAGAAGTCATCAGGTTACTTGTGCCAGGCATCATTTACCCTATTTCTGATAGCACCTGGGTGAGTCCAACTCAAGTTGTCCATAAGAAAGGGGGGCTAATGATAATGAAAAATGAGAGTGGTGAATTGATTCCCATAAGAATTACCACCAAGTGGCATGTCTGCATTGACTATAGAAAAATTAATTCCGCCACTAGGAAGGATCACTTCCCACTATCTTTCATTGATCAGATGCTAGAGCGATTGGCCGCCACAGTTTTTATTGCTTCTTAGATGGATACTCCAACTGCAATCAAATTCCCATTGCTCTAGAAGACCAGGAAAAGACCACATTCACGTGTCCGTTTGGCACCTTTGCTTACAGACGCATGCCTTTTGGTTTAAGCAATGCGCCAACCACTTTCCAACGGTGCATGATGAGTATCTTTTCTTACATGATTGGTCACGTTTTAGAGGTATTTATGGATAACTTTTCTATGTTTGGCTCTAGCTTTGAGACATGTCTGCACAATCTTTCACTCGTAATGTCCCGTTACATTAAGTCCAATTTAGTCTTGAATTGGGAGAAATGCCACTTCATGGTAAAAGAAGGAATTTTTTTAGGACATGTAGTGTCTGAGCGGGGTATAGAAGTGGACAAAGCCAAGGTTGACCTAATTGCCAATCTATCACCACCTACTTCTGTGAAGGGGGTGCGTTCTTTCCTTGGCCATGCTTGGTTCTATAGGCGCTTCATTAAGGACTTTAACGAAATTTCTCATCCTTTGACGAATTTGCTTGCTCAAGATGTTGCTTTTGCCTTTGATAATGCATGTATTCATGCTTTTGAAACACTGAAGAAATGTTTGTCCAATGTACCCATTGTCCGACCCCCTACTTGGTCTTTGCCTTTTGAGTTGATGTGTGATGCCTCTGATTATGCAATGGGGCTATTTTGGGGCAAAAGGCGGATAAAATTCCCTATGTCATTCAGTATGCTGGCCGCACTCTTCATGAAGCTCAATTGAATTACACTACCACTGAGAAGCAGTTGCTAGTTGTTGTATTTTTCGTGAACAAATTTAGATCATATTTTTTAGGGTCAAAGGTTATAGTGTTCATTGATCATTCTGCTTTGAAGTACTTATTATCCATCAAGGACACTAAACCTCGATTGATTAGATGGATCTTGAAATTGCAAGAATTTGATCTTGAGATTCGAGATAAGAAGGGTTGTGAGAATGTTGTTGTTGATCATCTATCTAGGATCTATGTAGCACCTCAGGAAGGATCCCTTCCTTTAAATGATTCCTTCCCTAATGAAAAACTTCTCGAAGTATCCCAGTTGCCTTGGTTTGCTGACATAGTCAACTATCATGTAACTCGTAAGATTCCTGATTATTGGAGTAAACAAGATCAGTTGAAATTTTTTTCCAAAGTCAAACATTTTTTTTGGGATGACCCTTATTTGTTCAAGGTGTGTCCATACCAAGTCATTAGGCGTTGTGTACCTGAGCAAGACTTTGCCAACATTCTTGAATTTTGTCATTCCCACGCATGTGGTGGACATTTTGGTGCCAGAAAGACCGCGGCTAAAGTCTAGCAATGTGGTTTCTATTGGCCTTCATTATTTAGAGATGCCCATGAGTTTTGTCGTGTGTGTGATAGATGCCAACAGACTGGTTGTTTGTCTAGGAAGAACATGATGCCTCTTAACCCCATTTTTATTGTTGAATTGTTTGATGTATGGGGTATTGACTTCATGGGTCCTTTTCTTGTCTCGTTCGGCTATCAATACATCCTTGTTGTTGTTGCATATGTCTCTAGATGGATTGAAGTTATTGCATGTAAGACAAATGATCACATAGTGGTGGTAAAGTTTTTAAAATAAAACATCTTTAATCGTTTTGGTACCCCGAGAGCGATCATCAATGATGGGGGATCTCATTTTTGTAACAGAGCATTTGAGACCTTGTTGAAGAAATACTCTATCAGTCATTGTGTGTCCACTCCTTACCACCCAAAAACTTGTGGTCAAGTGGAAATCTCTAATAGGGAGATCAAACGGATTTTGGAGAAGTCGGTTCGCTTTGATAGGAAAGATTGGTCCACTCGATTGGACGATGCTTTATGGGCCTATCGAACCACTTATAAGACTTCTATTGGGATATCTCCATTTCACCTAGTGTTCGGAAAATCATGTCATCTACCTATTGAGCTTGAGCATAGAGCTTATTGGGCCATTAAGGCTTTGAATTTCGATTTGGCTCAAGCGGGTGAGGAGAGGAAATTGCAATTGAATGAGTTGGAGGAGATACGTCATGATGCTTATGAGAATGTCAAACTGTATAAGGAGCAAACAAAGCTTTTACATGATAAATCTATTTTTTGTAAGTCTTTTACTGTTGGGCAGAATGTTTTACCTTATAACTCACGATTGCATTTGTTTCCAGGGAAGCTGAGATCCAGGTGGTCAAGTCCATTTGAGGTTACACAGGTGTTTCCTCATGGCGTTGTTGAGATCCGCAATCACGAAGATGGGTCGGTCTTCAAAGTTAATGGTCACAAGCTCAAACCGTATCTTGAGAATGTCCAAACACCGGTGGAGGTGATGGTGATTCTCTAGGAGGAACCCGTCCACTCATCTTGACTGCGTCAGAGTCTTTCTTAAGACTATAAACTTAGCACATTGTGGGAAATCCCGACGTTTCTATCACTTTGTACATTACAGTTTTTATTTTTAGTTTATTCATTCTTTCTTATGTTGATTTTAGTGATTGTTAGTTGGTTTGTTTGATGATGTGTCATGCTCTAGGTTTGGGGGTGTTTGCTGATATCTCTTTTCCTTACACTGTTTTGGCTATGCTTTAATTCTTGTGCTGCCAATGGAGCATGTGGATTCCATGATTTTTATTATTCTTTAGTTGTTATTCCTTTTTGTAGTCGTTCTGTTGTTTTAACTTTTCCTCATTGAGGACAATGTCAGGTTTAGGTTTTGGGGGAAAAACGGCTCTTTTATGTCTTAGCAGTGATTTTCTTTTGATTTTTGTTCGTGGTTTTCAAATTACTCCTCTTAGTTTGTGGTTAACTTTAGTAGAGTTAAAATAAGTTGCTCAAATGTGTTTCAAAATTTTCTGTAAAACTGTGTAGAATATGCATATTAGAATTCTGATATCATTTGTTGTAATCCATGATAATTCAATGGGATAACTTACTATTGCATTAGACTTGGAACTTAGTTGCAAAAGAGAACATGTAAATCTAGTGTTGATCTATGTTAGTCAGAATAGTCTTGTATGCCTATTTGATCTTATTCTTTTTTATATCTTAGTGAAATTCTTTGTTGTAATGTATGAATGCAAATGGAAATGCTCTTGCTTGCAAAAGGCAGATAACCTCAAAAACAGCCTGGGCAAACCCAGGGACATGCACCGGAATAGTCGGTTACTTAAAAAATAAGTGCATGTGCAGTGAGGACGAATACAAAATGGTGGTAATATCAAAAGTATTCAGTGAAAAAAATTATGCTGGTAATAGCGAAAAATGGGTTTAAATCTAGAAGCAATAAGTTTCCTTAACTTTGATGATGAATTGTAAGTTGAAAGAAGTTACAGGTTGAAATATATATACTTCTTTTGTGAGATTGTCAGACAACATGCTTACTCTACTATTCTCTCTTAATCGTGATGTGACCAGGATTTTATTGTTATATGTTGCCTCTTTGTTCTGTTGAAGTAATTGCTTATGGGTCACATTGGTTCAGGTGGAGTAACAGTGAGTGTATTCGGATTGATAATGTGTTATATTTTACACAGGTTTTCAAATTGAGCAGGGTTTCAAAGGATTTTCAGACATTTTACGATACTAAGAGTTAGTCATATGCTAATGAGGAGTAGATTTTCTTTAGTTTTCTTTTTATATTGTTGATTTAGATGAATTTTTGGGTAAATTTCATGCAAAACCTCATGAGACACAACTCGTCCACTACCATAAAGTAGGGGTTTAACGACTTGTTGTATATGCTAAATGCAATCGTGTTCCCTACGAAAGTGGCATTTTGTTTTCCTAGGCTTAATTTAGGTTATGTTGTTGTGTTTCTAGGGACTAGCAAAGACTTAGGTTTGGGGGTGTGATAGATGTCATATTCTGACATGAGAACTAGGTTAATTAAAATAGAATAGCCCTTATAATTATGTTATAGGTGGTTATTTATCGGTTTTCAAATGAAACGTGCCTTTATTGAATTTGGCATTAATCACTGCTTATATTGCATATTTTTCTCTCCTGAATTATATTTCATTGCTTTTAATGATTTTTATGGATTTAATTATGGAATTTTAGGAGAATTTTGTGTGGAGAAGGAGATATTTATACAAATGCCATTAGTAAAGGGTTAGGTGAATTTTAAGGGAAAATCGATTAGGGACCCGGGGGAGGAGGGGCAAGAGAAAGAGGGAGCTCGAGAGAGTCTCTCAAGCTACCACCGACCGGTCGAAGGGAAGACCCGAGAGGGCTCCCGCCAGCCGCCGTCCACCGCACACCACCTTCATCCACTGCCGTCCGGCAATCGAGAACAGACCCGAGGAGACCTTGAGAGAGTCTTCATCACGGTGAGTTCAACACTGCCGTTTTCTGCTCGCCAGGCTGAGAGTTGACCCGATAGGGCTCCTCCTGCGCCGATTCCAGATTTTGACCACCCTCCGGTGTTGATTCTACACTTCCGACCAGGACTCAAGAGAGCCAGTCATAGGATTTCGGCTTCATTCCATCTTTCGCCGCACCACCTCCCTCGGTGGATTTCTATTCTTCTTCACCGGCGTCGTCTCCACTTCCGGTCGCTTGCTTTTGCAATCCAAAACCCTCAATTTCTGGAAATCGCAACAACCGTGAGAACGAAATTGCTGCTGGAGCGAAAGGAAGAAGAAGGGGATTAATCCATCATTTTATAATTTAATTAGTTTCCTATAGTTTGAACTTAGGTTTTAAATGCTTATTAAATTTGATTTGAGAATTGATGTTTATTGAATATTTATTTTTTGAATTTTTGAGTAATTAGCTAGTTAGGGCAGGATTATAATTTAGGTTGGATTCTGGAATCTTAAATCCAATCTCTTATGCATGATTTAAATTAAGAGAATGATTTGTTGTGGGAATGTTTGGATTAAAGTTTTAAGTGAATTGAATAGGAAACCTGAATTACACATCTATCCTATTTTTTAATTTTAGCATCATCACAATAGGAAATTGATTCTCTGCATTTTATTGTAATCTGATCTCTGTCATTAACTCTAGGTGCCCGAGAGGGGCTAGATGCAAGGATTGAGAATCCGGAGGCGCTCGAGTGAGGCAGGAATCACGATAAAATCCAGAGTTGACGTTTCCTATTGTGCAAGAAGTTAATTAGATCATTGCTTGATAATTTAGGATATAATCAGTGTTTAGTTCAGATGAACTCATCATATTTGGTTAGGCTAGTTGATTGAAGAATACAAAAAATTCAGTCCTCCTGGTGGATATGACCCTCGCTTACCGCTAGATCACATGAACAATTCGTACGCTTGCGAGGTATAAAAACCGACGTAATTAAATGTCACACCGGTATCCCAAAAAAATACACTTAATAGATTTAGGATCAAGTTTGTTGTGTCTAGGTAATGAATTATGAACAAAACATTGACATCCGAAGACTTTCACTGGTAATGAAAACGGATCATCATTCGGTAATAATCTAGAATAGGGAGATTTATTACCAAGAACAATAGATGGTAGACGATTTATAAGAAAGCAAGTCGTAAGGACAGCATGATGCCAATAAAAGTATGGACCTTTCATGGCATATAATAAACCTCGAGCTACCTCAAGAATATGACGATTTTTCTATTTGGCTACATCATTTTGTTGAGGAGTATAGGCGCACGATGTTTGATGGATAATGCCATTTTCTTGACAAAAAGAGTCAAGGTCTTTGGAAATGTATTCTTTGGCATTATCAGACCAGAGAATTTTTATTTTCTGACCAAATTGTGTGAGTACCATAGCGTGGAATGACTTTAAAATGTATGGTATCTCAAAATGCTCCTTAAAGACAAACAACCAAGTTGTGCTAGTGAAATCATCAATAAAAGTAATAAAATATTTTGCTTGAGAAATATTAGAGACACTCAAGGGCCCCCAAATCAGTATAAATTAAAGAAAATGGAGTGTCACTTTTAACTTCTGGACGAGGAGAGTATGTACCCCTTTGATGCTTACTCAATTGACAAACCTCACTAGGAAATTCTAACCTGGCTTTAAGAGATGGAAACATATAATGAAGAGACTCTGCAGAAGGATGTCCCAACCGATTGTGCCATAACCATGTCTCATTTTCAGTAGTAGACAACATATTGATTTTTGGCACGTCCAAGTAGTAAAGCCCCCCTTGTTCATGGCCTCCACCAATCACCTGCTTCCTTATAAGATTTTGAAAGACACATGAAGTGGGTGAGAAGGAAACCGAGCAATTAAAATATTTTTTAAGCTGACTAACAGATAATAAGTTCAAAGGAAAAGTAGGCAAAAAAAGAATATCAGTGAGCGGAAGTGATGGGGTGACAGAAATGAAACCTTTCCCTTGGACTTTAGTTTGAGAACCATCAGCTATGGTAACAATCTTGTGAGAAAGACTCAGAGATAGAGAATGTAATAAATTTTGGTACCTGTAAGATGATCGGAGGCTCCTGAATCAATTATCCAGGATGAAGATGAGGCAAATAGCATACCTGAAGCGGTAGTGGCAACAGTAGTTATGGAGGAACAAGGAGAAGAACCTAGCATTGTCTTCCTTTTCTGAAATAGCTCATACTCTTCGTTAGTAATATTTTTCTATGCAATTGATGTTGTGGGATGTTCTTCTTTGGTATCACTCATAAAGGCTTGGTTAGCCCTTGTCAATTCTGACTTTTCATTGCCTTTGTAGGATATTTCTTTATAATGACCATATTTTCCATAGTAAGTGCATGCCCTATAATGGCACTGGTCTATAGTGTGCCCAAAAAATTTACAATGAGTACATTTGGTATCATCTGTTCTGCCAACACAAGTCCTTCCACCTCTTCCTCTGCCCTCTCTATAACCACTACCTCGGCCTCGGCTGCGGTCAGATGATGATCCTGTATGATCATAATACATAGCGGATGATACATCAGTAGTGGAGGAAGAAGTGTCTAGAATACGAAGTAGTGTTGCACACACATCATCAAACTTTGGGACAACAGAAGCACTCAAAAGTTGACTCTTGGCAATCTCAAGATGTAACATTTGAAAGACAAATAGCAGTAATTAAGGTTTCCTTATGTTTGTCTTGGATAGAAATATCAGTGGTTGAAGGATGAGCTAATTTACACTCTTGAAGAAAGCCTCTAAAGGGGGCCAAGTACTCATGAATATTTTCTCCTTGTTTAGTATTCAACATTCTTTGGAGAATCTCATAAGGTCAATGTAGTGTATCTGGGCATGAGTACAGTTTAGCATATGTCTCCCAAATTTGTTTAGCAGTTTCTAGATGAATAACATTACTAGTGACATGTTCTTCCATGCTATTTATTAGCTAAGTAATTACCAAAGTATCATTTTCAACCATTTCATATAAAAAATACCATCTTCATCAACAGGTGGTCCTCGGGTGATGAGGTGACCAATTAGGTCTTTTGTTATAAGGAACCTCCAAACCGATGTAGACCAACTCATAAAATTTGATACCCTATGCAAGGGTATGGTGGTGATTCTCAGTATATCATCTTTGATATTCATATTTTTTTAGCCATGAAAGGCCCTTCTTAGAAAAAAATTCTAATAATAACACCAAGTGGTACTTCTTCAATCAACTCAATGTATGAGAAAAATTTAGCATCAATGCTAAATTATTATTCTTATTTTTTCCTTCATACCCTCATAAGAGACTCAATAACAATCTTCTATATCAGAGAACTCTTATCCACGAAAACAAATTCCAATAATCTGGTAAACAGAATTTCCAAACTGACAAAACTGTTTTGATAGCTGCTTCTAAATAGAGAGGCATGCATATCCATAACATAATAAGATGAAAGCATTAAGTTATTCATCCTTGAATCATCTTCTAAATTCAAAAACCAGTATCATAAAAAAAAATATTTTGAACACTTATCTCTTGGCTTGTGTTCTTCCTTCATAAAAGAGCCTTATTTGAGTGGTGTTGATCATCACTTGTCTAAAGCATTCCTTTGAAGAGGGATCCTAAATATAATGCTCTGATACCATGTTGGATTTAGGATCCATTTTCCATAATTCTGAGCAAGAGAAAGAATAAAGGAAAAAGAGAAAATGGAAGAAGAGCTATTGGGTAGAGAGAAGAAAAAATAAAAGAGCAAAGAGAGGTTGCACCAAGCAAAGGGAGAGAGAGAGAGTAACTCGAGAATGAGATGTGTAACTTGATTAATTTCGAATTAAAATACCTCTATTTATAGTAGAGGAGGAGGGAGTCCTTATACAATTAGTCTTTCAATCCTAATTACATTCCAACTCTAACTCTTTAAGATAAGTCTATTTACACCAAACTACTAGAAGCATAATATGAGTTGAACTAGGACTCTTTCATTATTCACGTGAATATAAGGGAGAAGGCCAGCTCGTAGCCTTATCCTTGTGGGTCCCTCGTGATCTTTCAGCTCATCTTGATAAGGTTGACAACTCGTGAGATATTCGTGGGTCCCACTTGATCTTCAAGTCTGCTAACTCAATTCAGCTTGTGCTTCGTAATTCCTTGACTCATGCTTGCTTGGGTGAGGACTCTTCTTGGTGTCCCACGTCCTCATGGTGGGTCCCACCAGCTTGAGCACCATGGTGGGTCCCACATTGTAACAAAAATGTCTAACATGACTCTCACATGAAGGAGTCCCACGGTCCTAGAATTAATATGGTGGAGTCTAAGAGGAGACTCATACGAAGAAAGTCTCAAAAGAGGTTCATTGTACAAGTGTCCAAGTTATGTTAGTCGTCTATTTATGTTAGTTTGTTTAATTATACTCAAACTTTTTCGTGTTAGACTTTGGGTGTAACTGATAGTAATCCGATTCTACTTATTTTCTCTATTGTAAATTTTTTATTTTCAGGACTCCATGATTTAGGTCATGGAGAAAAATGAGAGAGACACCATTGGGAGAAAAAAACTGTAGGTTATGGACTTATACAATCCCTCCCCCATAAGGTATTTTTATAGATATAAAAACTACCAATATTACAAGTATACCCTTCACCCTAATAAGAGTGAAGAAAAGATAGGAAACGTAAACTAATTAAATCAGTGCCACCCTAATTACATCATATATTCCAACACCCCCCTCAAACTGGGAGGTAATGGTAGTGATCCCAGCTTGAACCAAAAAACATAAATGTAATAATAATCTCCTCCATCACGGTGTCCCAAGAATAAGTACGAAATTGGACACAAACTCTCAAAAGGAAAAAATGGGTGATAAAACATAAGTCAAAACCAAACTCGAAGGATTTCGAAAAATATAGTGACAATAATCACTAAAGTGGGTAATGCTTGTCATTCGCAAGACTGCAATAAAAGACCCACGGGTACCAATAAAAAGTCTCAATGGACTTAAAACACCCATATGAATAAAAGGGACAACCAAAGCAATGCTTTAAAAAGGGTTGCCCAATAAGGGTAAGTGAAAGTCAAATAAAGGATAGTAGGAGAAAAAATGCCAAAGGGTAATGGGTAATGGGTAAAGAGAAAATACGATGCTAAGGCCACCATGTGATTTTTTTTTAAGAAATTCAAATTTTGCATCAAAAGAACCAATGCCAACAACAGTCAACAAATAATGAATCCAAAAGCAACCGAGGAGTTCTTCTTCAAAAATAATGTCTCAATCAAAGAGACACAATAGCAGCAGCAGAAATGGGCCAATGCCCAGATAACATACACCATATGTGCAATTTTATAGTAGTGGATAACTGATAAAGATTAGAGGTCCTTAAGAATAACAAAGACACATGAAATTGTCCGCAGCGAGTCCATCAGTAAAGAAGGAAGTTGCACCAAATCCGAGTAATAATCCACGATAATAGTCAGCCGGAGACAAAGAATCGAGTTAGACCAAGTCAAATAATAGACCAATATAGCTGAGTTGTGGGAGGAATCAGCATTGTACTCGGGACCCAGACACGTATACCATGGCCATTTTTTCAGTTTGACCCGGGCCTAGTTGACTCAATCCGAGTTGACCCGAGTTAACTCAGCAGAACAAGAGCAAGTGCTGACCCGTCACTAGGTGAACTCGGCCCGGTCCAAGATGGCTTGACTTAACCCGGGCCGAGTTGGGATCGAAGAGGCCTTGAACCGGCGCTCGCTTGATTAAGTCCATTTCCTAAGTTAGGAAAATCAAATTTTCCAACAGTTTCTTATTCTTCCCAGCGACACTGGTTTTCCACCAGTGCGGCGATTAAGCAGCCAGCTTCAATACCTGTTGTCGACGCCTTAGAAGTGTTTCAAAACCACCTGAACAATGTCATTTCTCCGACAACGGCAACATGACTGATTCTCGGCAAAGGGAGAAATATGGCAGTCGTCGTCCCCGCTTCCAAACAGAGAGGGACAGCGACGAACCACAACAGAATGTAAATAATCCAGCATATTAAACGGCGTGAGAGGAGTTTGTAGAAAATCTTTCCGAAGATAGTCAGCAACAGAAGGAGGACTTTTCGATACCAACAGTGCGTCCTTCTCTGCGCCGAAGAGATCGGGAGATCTCAGGCAACAATCATGGCAAGATCTTGGAGAAGCAATGGATGAAAGATCAATCAGTAGAGAAGTTTCTGAAAATAGGGAGATATCTCTCGGATAAGCAGTAGCGAACAAAAAGAATTCCAGAAATGATGTAGATAAAATCCAGAAAGAAAATATTTTATCGGATAGCTCGCTGAACTTTCAAAAAATTCTGGATGACATAGGTGTGGCCTGATCCTTTGGTAGATTGAATACGCCTTACTGGATCCTTTAGTAAATCAGCCATGGAAGATAGAGGCCACACTACACCACGGAAGATAGAGATGATCCCTCAGGCGATGCCAAAAACCAAAGGATAACAAAATCAATATACCAGAGAATCAATATAACTTCAACGACTCCATGGCAGCAGTATACTAGAAGATGAAGATTAACGACTAGCCAATATGACCAGAGACTCTCATCGTCCAGCCAGAGCCTCAATAGTTTTCAACAAAACCAACATATTTCAGCAACAAACACATCTCGTACTACTTCTTTTATTGCAGCAACAAACCTTTTTCATTCTAAATTCCAGAATTGAAGTACCACAATGGTTGTATGCATATTAAATTTTTAGAAAAAATAGAACCTTCCCAAGTTATTAAAGGTTTTCCTTCTTCATTCTTTCTCAACATTGTTTCCAAATTGGAAACTATGCCATTTAAGCTTTTTTTTTAAACTTGCATGAACGAAACAAGACGTTACAGAGTCTGAGTCCCAGAACTTCTGAGTGCCATAACTTATAGAAATAGGCTGAAGTTCTGGAACGGAAAAAGAACTTACTAGCAGAGAGTTGAGTTTTGTAATTGTCTTCTTCCCTCCATGGAGAATTCGTTTGATCTTCTGTAACAAACCCAAATAGAGTAATGAGGCACAATCATAGAGAGAAATAAACACTAGAGCAACAAGGTCTTCTTATCTTCTGGTAACAAGGGATGTGCTTTACAAACTAGAGCAAAACTAAACACACCAGAGAAAAGTCTGATTATGCTTTACAAACTCATTCACTGAGCAACAGAAATATAAAAAAAACTTAGCAATAGAAAGGGACTTCAATAATGACGAAAAACACAACAGAATATGAGCAAATATAAAAATAAAGGGATTTTTTTTCAATCCTGAAAAACTTTGATACCATGTTGATTTTTAGGACCCTTCACCCTAATAAGAGTGAAGAAGAGACATGAAACATAAACTAATTACATCAGTGCCACCCTAATTACATCATATATTCCAACATAAATAGAGGCCATTGTACTCAGTTATGAATAAATTAGTTAATTAATTCTTTCTACAGAAATTCAACATGGTGTCAGAGTATGTTATGTAAATTGACGTTATGTCAATTTATTGAAACAATATATTTCTCTCTCCTAATCAGGTTTTAGTGTCATTTGTTTTTTTCCATTACTAGTTAGTTCCTTACCTCAGCTTTTTGTTTGCCTACTTTACATTTGTTTTCTTTTTCACCTCATGAGACTTTGCACTTGGTTCCAGTAATTCATCGACAACTTGATGGAGAATACCTTTCAGCTTTAACCAATCATAATGCTTTTTCTCTACTTTTTCCAAGAACTACTTTCGAACTATCTCATACGACTATTGTGGTTGTATTCTTTCTGTTTTGACCCTTCAATCTTCTCTAAGAAAAATAAACAACTTCAACTCTCGTCAATTGTTCATCAGATCAAGTCTCAAAGACCGATGACTCCACCTTCACTGACTCTCCTTCATCTTCTTCACCAGCACTTTTTGTTGGTCAACCAGTAAATTTTCATTGTCACCTCTCACTAGGCATTGTCACAGTTACGGGTGACGTCCCTTCATTGCAGCCTTCAATAGGTTGCAGTACCTTGTCAGTAGAGCTATGTCCTATATCAGGTTCTTCACCGATAGTGAGAACTTCGATCCTATGATTGAAATATGGTGTAGCTCCTGCATGGGCAGTTATCGACCTTCTCGTCATATTTTTTTTTAGAAAAAACATCAATAGGATTCATTGGAAACTTCTATCTCAATCTGAGCTGAAGCTGGTTTAAAAGAAGACAAGTCTTGCTACTTGGTCTCATTCTTGCTCACGGACAGTAGGAGTGCAGCGCGATACGTTCTCTTGATCAAGCCTTCCAGTTTGAAGTGGACTCCTAGTAGAATGAAAGACTCACTTCTCTGATCTTGTGTTTTTATTTCTAGATAGAGTTCGAGTTGGAGTAAAACTCCTCGGCTCAGAAGTCATAGGTGTTGTGATAAAGAGCACCATCGGGGTTATCTTGGTGCCGTGATTATTTGTTGTATTGTTGAGATAAAATCATCCTCAAGTTTCCAATGTCTAAGAGTTGCTTAGTTTTGAAATAGAGTTGCATAGGGGTCTTTTGTGGAACCCTAATTCAGTGAGGAGCGATTTTATCCATAGAAGCTCATTGAATGCATAGGCCATAACCCTATACTTTGCTTCAGCACTAGATCTAGCAAACACATTCCATTTTTTCTCCTCCATTTAACCAAGTTCTATCCAAAGAAGATGCAATACCCAAATGTGGACTTCCTGTTATCAGGTGATCCAGGCCAATCAGCATCTGTAAATCCTTCAATGTTGAGGTGATCGTGACATTTATATAGAAGTCCCTTGTCGGGAGCTCCTTTTAAGTATCGAAGAGTTATTTCCAAAGTGTACCAATAAATAACTTGTGGTTTTTCCATGTACTGACTAACCACGCTAATGGCATATGCTAAATTTGGTCTAGTTAGTGTATGATAGATGAGTTTTCCAGCAAGTCTCTGATATTTTCCTACATCCATATCTTTGTCGGAGCTTGCACACAACTTGGTGTTAGCATCCTTAGGAGTATCTTCTGGTCGACACCCCATCATCCTTGTCTTTTAGTAGATCAAGAACATACTTCCTCTGAGATAAGATAATCCCATGTTTTGACTGTGTTAGAAGATATAGGCAAGCTTGGGTGTTATTATTGTTATTATTCTTATGTTTTTTTTTTTTTTTTTCTCTTCCTCTCTTACTAGAGTGAAGGGTATAATTGTAATATTGATACTTTTATCCTCTATAAATAAAGCTTAAAGGGGAGGGTTTGGATCAGTTTCATAACCCTAATTATCCCCCCATTCATCCTCTCCTCTCTCTAAGCCGTCCTTCTCCTCTCTTTCTCAGTTGTCCTCTCTCCTTCCTTCTCTCTTTTTCTCCTTCTCTCTTCTTCTCCTTCTTTCTTCTCCACTTCATTCTCTCAACCTTGAAGACCAACTAGTAATTGAGTCCTAAAAATAACATGGTATCAATGCTACATTTCATGGACTCCATCTGAATCTCATTCTTATGCTCGATGGATTACTTGCTGCCATGACAAATTAACAGCAGTTGAGTACCCGTTACCATTTTTTTATTAGCATTCAAACCTCCATAGTGATATTTTCATATTAAAAATTATATATTGAAGAAAATAACTTTGAGTCTCATTTTCAACACACACAAAAATTGTCAATCAGAGTTTTTTAAAAATAGAAATCGATATTTGAAGCAGCAAAGGTAAGATTGCAAGAGAGGTTCGAGTAGCAGTAGAAAGCTTCAAATTTCGAGCCATTTTATGCCATTGCTGGAAGATAGGACCAAGCCCACACGACCAAGGAAGGCTCACACATTCAATTGTGTTAGAAGATGGGCTCAAGCCCATAAGAAAAAGGAAGGTTCACACATACAACAGATGTGGAAGATGGGCTCAAGGCCCACAGACCAAGGAGAAGGCCCATAGTCCCACATAGTGATGGCAAGATGGTAAATAAAGAATCATCTCATAAGAGATGGCATTGATGTAATTAGGTTAAGTTTTAGAGGCATAATTGTATTATTGTAGTTTTAGTAATCTATAAATTGAGCTTTAGGGGAAGGGTTAGGACATAAGTCCATAACTTTTTCTTCCTCCTGTTTTCTCCATGAGCTAAATCCATGGCATCCTAAAAATCAACAGGGCTCACAACTATGGTTTTCAAAATTCCAAAAACCCATTATTTTTTTGTTCTCATATTGATGCTTTGTTTTTTTCATAGTTGCTGGAACTTTGTTTTTTTATTTTTTTGCACGTTTTCTCCCACTGCCCAGCATTGCACGGTGCTGTTTTTTTTCTTCCCGTTGGTGAGATGGAATTCTTCTATAATGTGTGCCATTGACACGCGTTGTAGCTGTTGGCATTGGATGCTGACATGCACTTAGTGAATTAGTAGAAACAATCCCCATCATAGTTGATGCTAAGAAAGGTTAATCCATTGGATTGAAGAATATGAAATATGGAGCGATCTTGTCATAAACGAACCCTTGAGTCAGAATGAATTACTATGAATGCCTCCGCAAGGATCCCTTCTCCTCGGCTGGAATATCAAAGACTAGTTTGCATGAACGTAAAAGTCATGCATGGACAGTCATTCTCTTTTCATGCTACAATAGTTGCTTCTTTATTTTCATTATTGTACACCAGATATACTGGAATCATACATTATTACAATCCCTTCATTGAAGAATCTGAAAGGGTGTTAAGAGTCAGCACCTTCTTCTCGTCTTTTGCGTCTTTCATCTACAGGTGGCATCCGATGCAGAATAGAGGACCCATCGCCAGCTTGGTTTCTCTCTAGAGAAGACGAATTTGCTGTTAATCAAAGTCATATTTACTGTTCCTGCTTGCTGCTGATTCTTCACTTCTCTGCTCTCGCTCGTGAGATACTATTGTTAGCTCATCTTCCTCTGTATTGCCATGTTTGGACATTGGTTTGGCAACAACCAGACTAGTGCATCAAACTCACTTCTAGCTTATGGAATTTCTACAATAGCAGACTTTCTAATTTGTCGCTGATTGATTAATTTGCCAGCCTGTGCATATTAGGAATTAGACACCCTAATTCCAAACTAATGAGAGAAATAATAATAAATACAGAAGAAGGGATAAGCACGAAAAAGCACAATGAGATTTATACAAGTTTGCCTCAAGATGAGACTATATCCTATCTTCCACCGCTGTAATAATCTACTATGAAGAAGAAATAGTTTACAAGAGAAATCGCACACTTACAGGTGTTTCTCTCTAACCTCTCGGGCTGCAACTCGAGATGCTCCTCGGATTAAGATCATAAAACCCTATTGGTGTAAGGCGTTAATTAGGCTCTACAACTTAACAATCTTCTACATGGAGACTAATCCATCAGCAATATCTCCTCTACGACGACAACAACTTCTCAATCATCAGAGAGAAATCCAACTAAAGTTGCACACAACTTCCGTTTCTCAATCGTAACAGTCTTCGTCAATATATCAGCCGAATTATGACTCCCTTGAATCTTCTCAAGTGCAAAGACTCCATCCTCCAAAGACAATCTGATGGAGCCATAACACTCCTATATGCGCTTTGTTGATTTTCAGGACTCGATGAATTTAGCTCATGGAGAAAAGGAGAAAGAAACCAATTAGGAGAAAACAGGAGGAAGAAGGGTTATGGAATTGATTCTTCCTTACCCTCCCCCCGAAGCTCTATTTATAGATTTATGAAACTACAATATTACAATAATACCCTAAACTTAGGGTTTAGGGTTTTAACCTTGGAACTTTAACATAATTACATCAATGCCATCTCTATGAGATGACCCTTTATTTACCATCCTGCCATCAATGTATGTGGGCCTATGGCCTTATCCTTGATCTGTGGGTCTTGAGCCCTTCTTCTATATCTTTTGGGTCCATTGGTCTTCCTTGGTCTTATGGGCTTGGGCCCATCTTCTAATACACTTCAATATGTGAGTCTTCCTTGGTCGTGTGGGCTTGGGCCCTGTCTTCCAACACTCCCCTTCAAGCTGGGGGCGAGAGAACAACATGAACTCCCAGCTTGCTACAAATGATGTATAAAATAGTTTTTGTATAATATGCCTCCATCTTCCAAAACTCCCCCTCACGGTGGTGCTCTCGTTCATGAGGCCCAACTGGGATAATATCAGTGAGAGTAAATCACTTCTAGCCGCTAAGACATTGCTCTGAAGTATCCACCTCCACCACCATATCCCTCCACAGGAGTACGACTCTCAAGTGGTAGAATAATATATGATATTAATGGGTAGTAACATAAATATAACAATAAGTTCCTCCGTCATGGACTTCCAACCATAAAATTTTTGATATTTTTGACAAGGATGAAGTTCCTCCGTCATGGACTCCCAACCACAAATAAATTTGATTCTTTTTTTATGGGGATGAAGTTCCTCCGTCATGGACTCCCAACCACAAATAAATTTGATTCTTTTTTTTTTTTGGGGATGAAGTTCCTCCATCACGGACTCCCAACCAAAAAAAAATTGATTCTTTTTTTTTACGGGGATGAATTTTCTCAGTCATGGACTCCCAACCAAAAATAAATTTGATTCTTTTTTTGACGGGGATGACAATAAATAATTGTATGACTTACCTCTTTTTCAATAATAATGTCTCATCAACAGAGACACAATAACAGCAACTGAAATGGGCTTGGCTTGGGCCCACTTAACACGACCCAAAATAATCCTTGTAATATCACCCATGAAATAATGCAATGCCCATATGTAGACCAAATAATATGTTGACCAAGGAATAATTTTTCAATTCTTCAAAAATAAAAATCCAGCCTGAAAAATTTTTTTTACCAAGTCACGTTGAAATCTTGTGCATGTTTACCGAGGAAGAAAATAAGTAACCCGAGTTAGGTTGACCCGGACCGACTTGACTAGGTCTGGCTCAGAAGAGTGGTTGGCTGGGTTAACTCGGCACTGGTTTGACATGAGTGCGTTGAGTTGACTCGGGTGAGTCAGGATTGCTCTGGCACTGAACCTGGCTTTAATATGTTTCCTAAGTTAGGAAACGTTTAATTTTTAAATAGTAACTTCGTCTTCTTCCCCACTTCGGCGCCGAACAAAGCGAAAAAACTAGGGAAACTTTCCGGCCCGATGATAACTCCCGTCAGTTAAAAAGGAAACTTTTCGTAAGCAATGCAAGCTTCCTTAGGAAACTTGAATAAGGCAACAATGTTAACCATTTTTATGAGAAAGGGTTTTCTCATTAAAGTGGTCTCAAACTTCTGGCAGTTGTAACTCCCCTCAATAACACGAAGCCATGAATAAAATTGATGGGAGGTTGGCTTTAGTTAATGGTTTTTTCGGTCTCCTGTCTCGTCACTCAAGCCCCTTCAATTGAGCCATCGCCGTGAGTGCTCAGAGATCGGAAGCGCCGAATAGAGAACGGAAATTGAAGCGTATGGAAGGAGGTATGATTTAACTTCCGTTTAATTTATATGATGAATTTCATGTTGTTATTAGAAATTCATGTTTAAGGCTTACAGTTGGTATTAGAGCAGACCTCTAATCCAGCGTTTCGATTCCGAGAGGCTGTTTTGTTTTCGGTCTCTGTTCTGTTTCTAAAACACCAATTATTCGCTCACTGCTTGCGGGCACCGGGCTCTGGCATTAGCGAAAACCAGCGTCGAGCATGACGTCGGCACCGGCTACTATTCCGCATGGTTTGTTGGCGCTAACAAATTACAGAACACCGACGGAGCCTATCGATGTATGCTCTCTATGAATTCACCGCGACGGCTCTCTCGCGATGTCTTAGAGCGTCGGAACCGCAGTGCCGACGCCGGCAACCATTCTGACAGGTTTGCCGGTGTCAACGACTTGAAAGAACACCAGCGGATTGCCAGTGAACTTTCCTTCTGTCACGACTGGAGGTTGAAGACGACCTCCAACGTGCAGAATCATGTAAATTAAAATCATAAGGTATTTTGTAAATACCGAACGTGTTGGCTCGGGAGGAGTTTTCTACGACTCGCCGTTCCAACTCGGTAACCGGAGAAAAAAAAACAGGGTTGACTTGGAGAAAAAAAAACCATCGAGTCGACTCGGTCGAGTTGAGTTGGCTCGCCGTTCCAGGACCGAGCCAACTCAGTGCTTGTTATTGATTTTGCGCCAGCGGGATTTGAACCCGCGCGGTCGCATATTCATTTGCATTAGTGACCATTAGGCCACTGGCCGTCAGCTGTTATGTATATAGGAACTTTGAGATTTATTTCCTGTTACTGCTTTTATGCATTTTTTGGCATATATTTAAATGCATGAAATTAAAGTTATGCATAATATTATAGTTTTTTAATTATGCATATCTTATGAGAATATTTTGTGCATAATTATAACATGTTGGTGTAAGTTACAATTATGCAATTCATGCTATTCTCATACATTTATGAGATTTAATGTCTAGTGATCCATATAATTTTTAATTATTAGAGAGTAGCCACAGCATCTTTACCTTAATAAAAATTATATATTATGATTAGGATCACTTAAAGAATATTAGACATTAATTGTAACTAATTTTACTTGATATAATAAATTTTATCCTACAGAAATTTTTATTATATTTGAGTTTATTAGTTAGGATAAAATATCAAGTTATTCATAATTTACCCATAGGGATTATGAATTCATAAATAATTTTATAGTTTTATCATAAAGAAAAAGTAAAAATTAATTTTAATTAATTATACTTAATATAATAAATTTTATCCCACAGGAACTTTTATTATATTTGAGTATATTAATTAGGATAAAATATCAAATTGTTCATAATTTACCCACAGGAATTATGAATTCATAAATAATTTGATAGTTTTATCATCAAGTTTACTCATAAAGAACATTGAATCTGCTTGAATTAAAAAAAATTAGCCCACAGGCAATGTTTTTTATGTCAATTGACTTGATTTTTAAGCATGATTTACATTGGTCAAGCATGATATTTTATTTAGGCCCCAGTTTTAACATCAGCATGTAATTTGTAATTTTATGCAATTGTACAACCTGCACATTTCTCTGATATTCGTTGTGATATCCCTGATCTTAAGGTAGATAACTATAAAGACTGGAAAGAGAGAATACTTCTTCATTTAGGGTGGATGGACATAGATTATGCTATTAGGAAAGACGAACCACCAGTAATTACAGATACCAGCATTGCAGCTGAAATTACACTTTATGAAAGATCGAAGCGATCTAATCACCTCAGTGTAATGTTGATTAAGACTAAAATTGATGTTGGTATTCGTGGTTCTGTTGAGTAGTATGACAATGTCAAAGACTTGCTGAAAGCAATTGATGTTCAATTTGTCACTTCTGATAAGGCATTAGCAAGCACCCTAATCATGAAGTTCTCATCCCTAAAGCACACCAGTATGAGAGGTGTGCGTGAGCACATCATGCAAATGAGGGATATTTCGGCTCAATTAAAAAATCTTGAGGTTGATATGTCAGAATCTTTCGTGGTGCATTACATTCTGAATTCCCTTCCGCACCAATATGGACCCTTCAAAATCTCATACAACACACATAAAGATAAATGGTCAGTTAATGAACTTTTGACCATGTGTGTTCAAGAGGAAGGGAGACTGGTGATGGAACAAGGAGAAAGTGTCATGATGGCAACACATGGAAAGGGCAAGTATCAAGCCAAACAAAAAGGGAAAGGAAAAATACCACCCCC
The DNA here is from genome assembly GCF_029961685.1 of Aristolochia californica. NCBI lineage: Eukaryota > Viridiplantae > Streptophyta > Magnoliopsida > Piperales > Aristolochiaceae > Aristolochia > Aristolochia californica. The sequence continues at coordinate 32,882,594 of NW_027181881.1, read as the reverse complement.
CCCCCCCCCCCCCCCCCCCCCCCCCCAACCTGGTATTAAGGAAGATTCCAAGTGTTTCTTCTGTAAAAAAGAAGGGACACATGAAGAAGGAATGTGCCAAGTTTCAGAAATGGCTTGCTGACAAAGGTACACCAACCTCATTTGTTTGTTATGAATCTAATATGGTTAATGTCAATAATTACACTTGGTGGATTGATTCTGGATCAACAATCCACATCTCGAATTCCTTGCAAAATTTTCAAAACCTAAGGAAACCAGTCGGAAGTGAGCATCACATTTTCTCAGGAGATCAGATGAGCTTACATGTAGAAGCTATAGGAACTTGCTATTTAACTTTAAGTAGTGGCTTTGTTTTAAAATTAGAAAAGACCTTTTATGTTCCAAGTTTATCCAGAAACTTGATTTCAATTTCAAGGCTTGTACCATATGGATATTCTTTTAACTTTTCAGACTCATCTTTCAGTTTATATTATAAGTTTGATTGTGTTGGGAATGGTACATTGTCTAATGGTCTTTATAGCATTAATTTACAAAATAATGCCACTTACGGTTCAATGAATGCTCACACTGGTAATAAAAGAGGTGTTATTAATGAGGATTCCTCTACATTATGGCACCGGAGATTAAGTCATATCTCCATAGATAGAATTAAAAGATTAGTGAATGAAGGAGTACTTAATACTCTGGATTTTACTGATTTTGAGACTTGTGTAGAATGCATTAAGGAAAAGCAGACTAACAAGTCAAAGAAAGGTGCCAATAGGAGTTCAACCATATTAGAGATCATACATACTGATACATGTAGTCCAGACATGGATTCACATGGTCAGAAATACTTCATCTCTTTTATAGATGATTCCTCATGATACATGTATCTCTACATGCTTTATAACAAGAATGAAGCTTTAGATGCCTTTAAGATCTTTAAGGTTGAAGTAGAGACACAATGCGGTAAGCAAATTAAAATCATGAGATCAGATAGAGGTGGAGAATACTATGGTAGATACACAGAGAATAGACAAGCACCTGGGCCATTTGCAAAGTTTCTTCAAAAACATGGGATTGTTGCCCAATATACCATGCCTGGTTCTCCGGACCACAATGGTATAGTAGAAAGAAGAAATCGAACATTATTCGGCATGGTACGGAGTATGCATAGCAACTCCAATCTTCCTAGATCCTTATGGCCAAAAGCACTTAAGACGGCAGTGTATATATTAAACCGAGTTCCAACCAAGGTTGTTCCAAAAACGCCATTTGAATTATGGAAAGGTTGGAAACTGAGTTTGCGACATATGCGCGTTTTGGGATGCCCATCTGAAGTGAGAATTTATAATCCACAAGAGAAGAAGTTGGACCCAAGGACCATTAGTGGGTATTTCATTGGATATGCTGAAAGGTCTAAAGGTTACAAATTTTATTGTCCATCTCACAACACTAGGATTGTGGAATCAAGAAATGCAAAATTTCTTGAAAATGACTTGATCAGTGGGAGGAATCCAACTCGGAACATAGTTTTTTAGAAGGATTATTCAGAATCTCAACCTTCCACCTCAAGTGATAGATTGGTTATTATTCAAAGCACCCCTCAAGTACAAATTGGTGTTGAACAACCAATCATTGAAGTTCCACAAAATGCTGACAACATTCCGGTAGATCAGGTACTTCAAGAGTTGCCAAGCACTTCTGAACAACTAGTTGAACCACTTACTTTTCAGGAAAATGATGGTTCTATATTAAGAAGATCTACTAGACTCAAGAGATCAACAATTCCTGATGATTATATCGTGTATCTGCAAGAATCTGACATTGGAACAACAAACGATCCCATGTATTTTTCAGAAGCCATGAGTTGCAAAGAATCAGAATTATGGTACAATGCCATGAAGGAAGAGATGAATTCTATGAAGAGTAAAGGCATCTGGGATCTTGTTGAGTTTCCTATTGGATTTAAATCCATTGGATATAAATGGGTCTTTAAATCAAAGAAAGACTCATTAGGCAACATTGAGCGATACAAGGCAAGACTCGTTGCTAAGGAAGTCACTCAGAAAGAAGGAATCGATTACAAGGAAACTTTTTCTCCTGTATCTAAGAAAGATTCCTTGCGCATTATTTTGGCATTAGTAGCCCATTTTGACTTAGAGTTGCAACAAATGGATGTGAAAACGGCATTTCTCAATGGAGATCTAGAGGAGGAGGTTTACATGAAACAACCTGAAGGATTCCCCTCTAGTGATGGTGACCAATTGGTTTGCAAGCTAAAAAAGTCAACATATGGATTAAAAAAAGCATCCCGCCAATGGTATTCTTCATTCGGGTGTGTAGAAAATATTATGGATCAATGTATATACCAGAAAGTCAGTGGGAGTAAAATCTACTTTCTTTTTTTATATGTGGATGACATTTTGCTAGCAACCAATGATAAGGATTTTCTACATGAGGTGAAACAATTTCTCTCTAACAATTTTGATATGAAGGATATGGGTGAGGCATTTTATGTCATTGACATTAAGATTCATAGAGACAGATTTCGAGGTATCTTAGGTCTGTCTCAGGAAACCTGTATTAATACAGTGTTAGAGAGATTTCAGATGAAGAGTTATTCACCAAGTGTAGCTCCGATTGTGAAGGGTGATAGGTTTAATTTGAAAAAATGCCCAAAGAACGACCTTGAAAGGGAACAAATGAAGGACATTCCATATGCTTCTGCTGTCGAAAGCCTAATGTATGTTCAAGTTTGTACCAGACCTGATATTGCATTTGCTATTGGGATGTTGGGGCGATATCAAAGTAATCCCGGGTTAGACCACTGGAGAGCAGCAAAGAAAGTAATGACCTTCAAGGAACCAAAGACTACATGCTGATGTATAGGCGGACGGAAAATTTAGAAGTCATTGGTTACTCAGATTCTGACTTTACTGGCGGTATTGATTCCCGTAAATCAACATCAGGCTACATTTTCTTGATGGCCAGTGGAGCAATATCATGGAGGAGTGCCAAACAGACTTTGACCACCACATCGACTATGGAAGCTGAGTTAGTTTCCTGTTTTGAGGCTACTTCACATGGTGTATGGCTTAAGAGTTTCATTTCTGGGCTTAGAATTATGGATTCTATCTCTAGGCCATTAAGCATATATTGCGATAATTCAGCCGTTGTTTTTATGGCCAAAAATAACAACAGTGGAAGTCGAAGTAAACACATCGACATAAAGTATTTGCCCATAAGAGAACGTGTTTAAGAAAAGAAAGTGGTCATTGAGCACGTCAGCACTGACTTAATGATCGCAGATCCTTTGACTAAAGGCATGCCACCATTTAAATTCAAGGATCATGTTGTGAATATGGGACTTGGTTCCATTATGTAAATTTTTCATTGTATGAACAATGTTATTTCAGTGAAATTCTTAATTAATGTGATGTTTTTTCTCATATTTATGTGCACTTTAATTTTGAGAAAATTCATCTGTGTTGGACCAAGATTAAACATAGGGTTTATTCATAAAGTATAAGTAATACATACGTAGTAATACATGGAAGATAATACTCGTCATTAGAGGACCTATCGCCATGATTCATGTATTTATTACTTAAATTTAGATTATCGATGGGTTTAAGATTATATTAGAAGTTTGGACCAAGTGGGAGAATGTTAACCGTTTTTATGAGAAACGGTTTTCTCATTAACGTGGTCTCAAACTTCTGGCAATTGCAACTTCTAGCAGTTGCAACTCCCTCGGTAACACGAAGCCATGAATAACCTTGATGGGAGGTTGGCTTCAGTTAATGGTTTTTTGGGTCCCCTGTCTCGTCACTCAAGCCTCTTCAGTTGAGCCATCGCCGTGAATGCTCAAAGATCGGAAGCTCCGAACAAAGAATGGAATTTGAAGCGTATGGAAGGAGGTATGATTTAGCTTCCATTTAATTTATACGATGAATTTCATATTGTTATTAGAAATTCATGTTTAAGGCTTACAAACAATTCTCTTCTTCCCTGCACTGAGGAGATCGAAAAAACCAGAGACGACATATATGTTTCATCACCGCAGTCAGAAAGTTTCAAAAAATAACCAGCGAAGGACTTTCCAAATAAATATCAAACTACCAGGGGAGATATTTTCCAGAAATAATTTCCAACTACTATATCTTGATGTTCAAATGGTAATCACGTAGAATCAACTGCAGGAATCAGTTCAGCAACTCCAATTTTTTCTATTCTCAACATCTCGAATAATCACTTGGCAAGACCAAGCCTAGAAGAAATTACAGTGAGAGCCTAAATTGGTGAATTAAATCCAAAAACAGCGTCATCTTCTTCCCGGCTTTCGAACAAAGCGGAAAACCAAAAACTCCAACTAAGCTGGAGATGAACCAGGAAGATCACAGAGAAGCAACTCTGGTAATAACCCCACATCCCAGTGACCTATGAAAGAAATTGGAAACGGAACTCGACAGAGTTTTTGTATCATCATTTCTCCAGCAACAACAACGTGATTCAGAATGGACCTCGTCATCCAACGAGAGCTTCAAAATAAAATAAACCGGCGGAAGATGGTTTTCAAAAAATAATATCATGAACAACTATGGGAAAAAACGAATAACAAGATGACGAAAAAAAATATAATCCTAAACTGAGGAGAATAAAACCTGAAAAACCATAGTCGGAATCTTGAAAATCAAATCTCTGATATTATCTCATAAAGCTCTAATACACTTCCCTTTAAGGTATTCTTGATAAAGACAAAATGATCTACTAAACACCGGTTGAATCCAAACCACAATAGTACTTGGCTAAATTTGTCAAACCAAGCCCATGGAGACTGCTATATAACATATAAGGATTTCCTTAATTTGCATACCTACTCCCCTTCAACCACAAAGCCAGGTGGTTGATGCATATAGATTTTTTCACACCCAATTGGTATACTGGCCAAGGGGAATTAGCAGTGAGTGATAACAAGATTCTTACCGAATTTAACTTGGCCACTGGGGAGAAAGTTTCCTCATAATCTACTCCATAGCAATGAATATACCCCTTTTTTAATTAGATGGACCTTGAAGCAAGCTATAGAACCATCTGAACTTTTCTTTATAGTAAAAACCATTTACAGCCCATGGGGTTTTTATCGGGAGGAAGTGGAATTAAGGCCAAAGTTTGATTCTCATATAATGCATTCATTTACACTTCCATTTCCGCCCTCCATCCTGCATGCCTCAGAGCCTCCTGATACAACTATGGGGCAAAGACAAAAGAGATAGATGCAAGAAATTTATAGCAAGAATGAAATAAATGATTGTGAGAAACAAAATTGGACATAGGATTAGAAGTAGGGCCTAGTACAAGTCCTAGGTTCCTTTCAAAGAGCTATGGGCCTAGTATCAAATGGTGGACCAAATGCAAGAGGGGAAGATAGATTTACCTAAGGATTCATAAACTCCACAAGTGTGGTATCGGTCGATGCTTTAGGAAGCTGAATAGAGAGATCTGCATCAAGGGGCACAAGAGGCTTCAGAGCCGTCAGAATAGATGAAAGACTTGGAGAAGCATCCTTTGAAGAATAAAAGGATGTATCTTAAAAAAATGCGACATCCCTAGAAACAATTAAATTCTTAAGAGAAGGGTTATAGAAAACATATCCCTTTTGGGTATACGAGAGTAACCCAAAAAAATACACTTAATAGCCCTCGGGTCCAACTTACATTTTTGTGGGGATGTGACATGAACAAAACATATGCAACCAAAAACCTTCAAAGGAATGGAGAAAGGGTCCTCATATGGAAATAACAAGGAGTATGGGGACTTATGACCAAGTACTAAAGATGGTAACCTATTAATAAGGAAATAGGTTGTAAGAATTGCATGAGGCCATTAAAAATAGGGCATGTTCATGGAGTAGAGTAGGCCACGGGCCTCCTCAAGGAGATGTCAATTTTTTCTTTCAGCTATACCATTTTTTTGAGGGGTGTAAGCACATGATGTTTGATGGATAATACTATTATCCTTACAAAAGGATTGAAATTCACTTGATAGGTATTCTTTGGCATTATCAGAACGAAATACTTTTATCTTTTTACTGAATTGAGTAGAGACTGTGACATGAAATGACTTAAAAATTGAAAGGATCTTAGACATGCCTTTGAATAAAAACAACCATGTAACTTGAGTAAAATCATCAACAAATATAACAAATACTTACTTGAGAGATTTTTGAGATACTCAAAGGTCCCCATACATCCGAATGGATCAATAAAAAGGGAGCAACACGTTTAAGTTCAGCTCGAGGAGAACATATAGTCCTTTGATGTTTACTCAACTGACATACTTCACAATTCAGACCAGACAAGTGATCAAGTGATGATGCTGACGAATGTCTAAATCTATTGTGCCATAATTTGGCTTTTGTTTGAGAAGTGGAAATTGTAGTCACCAGAGGCAAGTATAGGTAATAGAGGCCCCCTATTCATAGCCTCCCTCAATCAGCTGCTTTGTTGTTAGATCCTAGAAAACACAAGAAGAAGGTGGGAAGGTGATAGAACAATTAAACATTTTTGTTAACTGACTAATAGAGAACATAACAGGAAGTAGGGAACAAATAAGATAGTAGTGAGCATAAGTGTGGGTGTAGCAGAGGAGGATCTGTTATGCACGCAATAACATTATTATTTTAGTATTTTTTTTAATTTACTTTATTTATTTCAGTTTTAGGCCACAGGGGTATTTTTGGAATATTTTATTTATAGGGTTATTTTTGTAATATTTTATTTATAGGGGTATTTTTGTAATATTTTATTTATAGGGGTATTTTTTTAATATTTTATCTTAAACCCTAACAGGGTGAACCCCATTTAAGGGGTATGAGTAATGAGAAACACAAGCATTGAAGTATTAAGAATTAGGTTAAATCTAGTGTAAAGAGTTGAGATCCGAGGTTAGGGTTTTCCTCAAAAACTCACGTATTCTTTCATCCTCCATTGATCTTTGTCTTCCCCATGTCTTCCTACTACCCCTACGGTAATGCCTGGAAGACCCGTAACCCATGGCAGATCCCAGATCTTCCCAAAGAATCCTTGTGTCAGATCCGGGACAGTAACAGGATCCCTTCACAATAACTTTGGTTTAAGATCCATTTACTATGGTAACAAACTTGTCTAATAAACATGAAGAAATAGAATGTAAAAGACTCTTATTACTTGTAAGATGCTCAAAGGCCCCTCAGTGAGTGATCCAAGATGAAAAAGAGGAAGTGGCAGAGATCATACATGTGGTAGTAGTGGCAACAACAATAGTAGAGGATGCTGGAGTAGATACCATCAAAGTGTTCAACCTTTGTAATAATTCAAAATCATCTTCTGAGACAGTCTTCTTGCCTTTTTGCAACTCGGTTTTTTGCATTCTTCTCAATGTTATTAACCAAGGCTTGGTTAACAATAACCAAGTTTGTCTTGCTATAAAGCTTCCAACAAGTGCCCACTAGATGATTTGATCCACCATAGTGAGTGCACACCTAGTTATTAGTCCTCGAAGCACCAAAACTAGTCCTACTACCTCTTCATCTACCTCCTCTAAAATTTCTACCATGTCCTATTTTGGTAGAAGTTGTATCCCTGTTACTTGAGTACATATCAAAGGATACCTCAATTTGAGGAGTGGAAGAGGGGTCAGGTATTCGAAGTAGTGTGGCACTTATTTCATCGAAGGATGGAAGTGTTGAGGAGTTGAGAAGTTGAGATTTGGCCACCTCTAGATATGGCTAGATATTGGCTAAAAAATAGTATTTGCTAAGGCCTCCCACTGCTTTTCTTGAATCGAGATTTTAGTGGAGTAGGGTTTAGTAATATTCCACTCCTAAATCAGCCCTCTCCATCAAGCCAAGTACTCATGTAGATCCCCTCATTTTGTATTAAACTTGTTTTTAAACACATCATATAAGTTCTATAAATTCTTTGTACTAGAGTACAACATCGTACAAGTGTCCCATATCTGTTTTGCGGTCTCAAGTTGGACAAAATTATTGGCCACATGCTCCTCCATGCTGTTTATTAACCAACTAATAATCAGTGTATCATTCTTCAGCCATTTAATATAGGAGTTGTCCTCGTCATCAATAGATGGAGCTAGTTTGGTTAGATGTCTTGAGCTTATCTTCTAACACTGAGTATAATGAGTATCTATTTGTAATAGAAGAACAAGAAAAAATGGATTGCATTTACATTATACATTTTTTAGTTACACCCAAAGTCTAACTCTTAAAGATAAGTTTCAGAGTCATGAAACAACTGAACATGAATAGAAAACTAAAATAACGAAAACTCCTTTTAAATGAGACATTGCATTGAGATTTCATCCTATGAAACTCCTATGAGATTCCAATATGAATTGTGGCTTTATGAAACTTCTTGCTATGAGAGTCATGTAAGACTATACCATTTCTGCTCTTCAACAATTTTTTTGGTTTCTTGACTGGTCTAACGTAGTGGTCGATTCCTAAGTTTTTTTTATTATCATTGTTAGTGTTTATTTATCTTTCTTTCATCCCCCATAACCTTTTTACCCTTTCTACCTTTCTCCTACCATCTCTTTTTGGACTTTCATTACTGTTTTAGGCTAAACCCTTGTTAATTTGCTTTGAGTTTGACTCTTTTTTAGTATATATGGGTATTTTTGGCCCATTAAGACTTTTTTTACTAGTTCCCTGAAGTGGATTTTTTATCACCATCTTTTGAGTAAAAAAAATTACCTTGTTTAGTGACTATTATTAATATTTTGTGTTCGAAATCCTTTGTATTTGTTTCAACTCCTTTTATTTTATCACTCATATTTTTTATTTTTTGAGAGTCTTGTCCAATTGCATACTTGTCCTTGGAACACTTTGATAAAAGGGGATAATTACTAAAACTATTTTTTTGGTTTCAAGCTAGGATCACCGCCATTACCTCCTAGGTTGAAGAGGAGAAGTATGAAGGATAAGGTAGGTGGCAAAATCTGCCGCAATGAATTCCACGTGGTTTATTAATAAATTTTTATGTGACCAAAATATCTAAGTCGGGGAGAGTACGATGTGAAGAATTTTTTCTTGAAGACCAACAATCATTTTACTTGCAAACTAAAGTTATAAACTTCAATTTGAGGAGTGATGAAGAGTAGGTATGGGAGAGTCTTACATGACTCTCACAACAAGAAGTGTCATAGAGTAACAATTCATATGGCAGAATCTCATAGGAGTTCCATGGGAGGAAGTCTCACAAAAGTGTCTCAATTAAAGGTGTTTCAGTAATTTCAACTTCAATTTATCTTCAATTGTTTAATTATTCTTGGACTTGTCTCTTGGAGTTATACTTTGGATGTAAATGAGACACAAGTAGTTTAATTGTAATTTAATTCTTTTTTCTTTCCTCTATGATAAATTGAGGCTCATTGTACTCAGTTATAATCAAGTCAATGAATTCTTTCTCTTCTCCAAAAGTTCAACACATTGTCTTCTTTCAAAGCAGCCAACTCATTTTTGAGGTTGTCTAGCTCATGCTTTTGGGCATTTCATTTTTCTTCATATTTATTTAAACTATAAACTGATTTCTCAAGCAAATGTTCAACTTCATTTTTTTAATTTTGTTGGAAGACACCTCGAGTGGCATCAAGGTAATATCCTCGCTCATGTCAAGGAGGTGGCACAAATGGTAATTAAGTGCACTTTCCATAAGGATAACACAAGGATGTAATTATGTAACATGATGCATGTCTACTTATGTCTTTTCCTTTTGAAAGTTTGTAGCCATATGGGCATTGTAGTCATTGTAACCTTCCCCCATAAACTATAAATAGAGGCTCAAGGTAAAGGGTAGATCCTTAATTCTTCCTCTCTTCTCTAAAATTTGTCCCTAGCCTTTCTCCCTTATCCCAAGCTCTCTCGAGCTCCATCTCTCTCTACCCTTCTCCCTTTTTCCTCTTTTCTTGTTTCTTCGTCTCATTTCTTCTCCCCTTCTTCTTCCTCTCCTCTATCACCACTTTGGTCGAGGACCTTATCGTGACATTCTAAAACCAACATGGTATCAGAGCAATGTGTTTAGGTTCCCAACATTAAGGTGGTAATTAAGTGAGTTTTATCAAGCTTCATGTGATCTTGTTGGTGAAGCAAAGGTTTGGCATGTAAGCAAGATAAGTTTTTTTCCTACCTTTCATGAGATGATTTTGATACTTTTTTTTATGTATTGTTAAGAGGCTTACTGTTTGATCCTTCTATGTATAAATTATAAGTGTTCCATCTCATGCAAGATCTTATGCTTGGTTTACTTTGAATCATGCAATAGAATGTTAAATGCTCGATTTGAGCATATGGTGGATTTAAGCATATTTTCAATTTTATCTCCCAGGAAACATATGTTGGATGAAGTTTTTTTCTCATCCTCTTGATGTATATGAGGATTATCATGATCAAATCATGATTAAATTCGTTCAATACTGGTTTATGTTGATGTTTGCATGATTACTATCTAAAAGAGCTCGGTTAAGGCTATTTTTTTAATTGCCTAGAGGACGATTGTTTTTTAAAAGGTGATGGTCTTTTGCATGATTTTATATCTTCAATTGGATGTGTTATCATCTGGATTACCTTACCTAAAAAATCAAGGAGAAAAGGTAAGATCTAGCTGTGATTTCAATCACAGATCTGGCGGCCTTGCATAGAAGGAAAGTTTTCTTCATCCATAGAGCTGGCGAACTTGAAGATTGTGATATTATATTGTTGTGACTGGTTTATTTCAAGGCTTACTATATTGGATTATTCTCTGGAATTTCATTTCTAAATAATTTAGGAAAAAATTAAGTCAAAGATTGTGATATTATCTTACTAGTTGGCACAAGTGAAGAGAAGGAAAGTTTCCTTCTTTAAGACTAGCCTCTAAGTTGTCCAAGATCTCTTGAGATTTCACTTGTCTTTATAATTCTTTCTTAATTTAGAAATATTTGGAATCAATTTTACATGATTTTTTTGTGGACTCCATAGCATCATGAGTTATCCATAGGCATAGGATGTTATGGACTCCTTAGCATCACAAGTTATCCACAGGCATAGGAATTAAATTATGTAAATTTAATTTTAATGTAATTTCATTTGGGTTGGTTTGGTTTACTTTGGTTTGGTTTAGATGTAATGTGGCGTGAACCACTTGACCAATGGGTCTCTTTTGTAATTCCATCCTCAACCCTATTTAGGGGGACGTCAAGGAAAGGGGAAATCAAGTATTGAGAAAATTAGAGTAAACAGGTCAGATTCTCCCTTAGAGGTCTAGGTCGGATTCTCCCTCTGAGGTCAAGGTCGAGCTTCCTTCAAAGCTCAATCATTCTATTCAATTTCCATCATTCCACATTCAAGAAACAAGAATCCTCTTCCAGCGTCAAGAAGAAATATGGAGGGAAGAGAGGAAAGAAGGGTGACTCGATCCATGGCTCAGGAAGAACCTAACATCTTGGTATCAGACAGGTCCACCCTTGGGGATTCATCTTCCCCTGAGGATTTGAGGTAATTAGTGGAAGATAATCGGCAGAGGACAGACCTTCAAGCTCAATCCTTGGAAGAAGTGCGTCAGACAACCTCTAACCTGCGTGAGGCCATAAAATCCATGGATGCCGCCATCCAAGCTCTCCTCCAGTGACAAGATGACAATGGGACACGAGCACAACCACCGGCCGACCACCATCAATTCCACCCACCACCTCCCCCACCACCACCAATGCGTCATGACAATCCCCATGTGGGGCCTGCCGTTCAGGGACCAAATATGGTTCCCAGGTATTTAAAACTAGACTTTCCTACATATGATGGGTCTAAGGACCCCTTGATTTGGTTAACCAAGTGTGATCAGTACTTTTATCATCAAAAAACACCTGTGGATGAGAAAGTTTATTTGGCCGCCTACCACATGCTCGATGAAGCGCTTCTATGGTACCACCAATTCCGAAATGACCAATTGGTTCAGGATTGGGCAATCTTTAGACAATCTTGCATGATGAGATTTGGTCCTCCAGTTAGTAGCAATCCATTGGGCGAATTAATCAATTATAAGCAGGCTAGATCACTAGAGGTGTATCAAAAGATCTTCCAAGAACGGTTAGCCAGAGCTAATCAGTTTGTCAGCCACACCCAGTATGTTCATATTTTTACTACTAGTCTGATAGAAGCTCTGCGACTGGAAGTTGAATTACATGGTCCTACAGATTTGGACCATGCTATGAATTTAGCCAGGTCAATTGAGCACAAGCTGCGTGTTCTAAAGGATTCACTAGTCAGAAAACCAGCTTGGCCAGGAAAGCAAAATGCCACTGCACCAACCCCTTATTATGGACCTCCACGTTCTGGAGCTAGTGCAGCCCCACGCCCAGACAGCTCTAACTCGGCTCCACCTGCTCCTTACTTCAAAAAATTGAATAGGCAGGAAATGGATCAGAGAAAGGCCAAGGGCCTTTGTTTTAACTGTGATGAATAGTATGTACAAGGTCACCAATGCAAAAGATTATTCAGTATATGTCTGTGGCAGGATGGTGACAACATACTACCAGAGGAGGAGATTGTAGAGACAGACCAAGAGGGTCCAGAGATTTTCCTTCATACCATGATTGGTCTGCGCAGCTCTAGTACCATGCAGGTTAAAGCCCAGTTACATCATCTACAGTTACTTGCTTTAGTTGACTCTGGCAATACACATAATTTCATCAGTCAGCCAGCGGTAGAACAACTTGGGTTAGTAGTCCAGCAACAGACTGGCCTTTCTGTATCAGTAGCCAATGGGGCTAAAATTACTAGTGTGGGCATCTCTCCAGCCACACACTTTGATATTGAGGGACACACATTTATTGCAGATTTCCTGGTGATTCCACTTTTAGGCTTCGATTTTGTACTGGGAATTAAATGGCTACAACTGTGGGGGCCAATATTATGGGATTTTCAAGCTTTGACCATGTCCTTTACAAAGGACCACCGTCATATTACATTGCATGGCACCCAAGCACCAGTGCCATGCACACTTCAGGTTGTTCAGGTCCAAACCATGGCCAACTGTAAGTTATCTCAATTACTTACATACTTTGAGGATATCTTTCAGGAACCTACTACTCTACCGCCAATTAGGCACTGTGATCACCGTATCCGTTTGAAAACGGGCACTGAACCTATAGTGGTGCGTCCTTATCGTTACCCCCACTTATAGAAGGATGAGATTGAAAGGCAGTGCCAGAAAATGCTAGCCCAGCATGTCTCCTTTTTCCTCACCGGTGTTACTGGTCCGCAAGCATGACAAGTCGTGAAGGTTTTGTGTGGATTACAAGCAACTCAATGCGCATACCATTAAAGATAAATTTCCCATCCCAGTGGTGGACGAGTTGCTAGATGAGTTACATGGTGCTACTATTTTTACCAAACTCGATTTGAAATCTGGCTATCATCAAATCCGAGTTCATCCATCAAATGTGGAGAAAACAACGTTCCACACGCACCATGGGCATTTCGAGTTCCTCATAATGCCATTTGGTCTCTCAAATGCGCCTTCCACATTTCAGGCCCTCATGAATGAGGTGTTTTCCTCTCTCTTGAGGAAATACGTTTTGGTATTTTTTGACAATATTTTGGTCTATAGCAATAGTTGGGAAGAGCATCTTCAACACCTTCACCAAGTATTTTCTCTTATCCACTCACATCATTTGGTTTTAAATCAGTCCAAATGTTCTATGGGAAACTCAGAAGTGGCATACTTGGGCCACGTTATTTCAGCAGTTGGGGTGAAAGTAGACCAGAGTAAGATACACGCCATCAAAGATTGGCCTCCTCCCACATCCATTATAGCCTTAAGGGGATTTTTGGGCCTAGCTGGGTATTACAGGAATTTTATTCGCACCTATGGCCAGATTGCAGCTTCGCTCAACAACCTACTCAAGAAAAATGCCATTACCTGGTCTGAGACAGCGGCTCATTTCTTTCATCAGTTGAAAGAGGCCTTATCATCCGCCCAAGTTTTGCAGCTACCCGACTTTGATGAGTCATTTGTGGTGGAATGTGATGCTTCGGGGGGCGGTATTGGTGCATGTAGAATTTAGGATCTCATGAAAGGAACTTTAGATCAACAAGAAAGAAGAAGAAGAAGAAGAGAGAAGGAGAAGAGAAGAAGAAGAACGTGGAAGGAGAGAGTTTGGATTAAGGGAGAAGAGGGTTGCGTCAAAAAGAAAAAGGACGGTTGGACGAATTTGTAGAAAAATAAAAGAGTGCTTCAATGCCCTTCCTCTTAGCCAATGCCATTATTTATAGTTTTACAATGCCCTTAGGGCTACAACTTGATAAAACAAAAGACATAAAAGGAACACATATTTACACTTCTATGCCATCTTTATGGAAAGTACCATATTTTACACATATGCCACTCCTTTGACTTGTGGGCTTCTTGTCTTGAGCTTGTGGGCTTAAGCCCATCTTCCAATACTCCCCCTCAAGCTGGAGGAGAAAAGACATCATAAATACCCAACTTGCCACATATAAACGATAGGATTTTAGATGTAATGGGTTTAGTGAGAATATCAGCTACTTGCTCTTGAGATGACACATGTTTGAGAGAAATTATTCCTGCTTGAAACTTTTCCCGTATAAAATGACAATCCACCTCAATATGTTTAGTTCTTTCATGAAAAATTGGATTTGAAGGGATATGAATGGCTGCTTGATTATCACAATGCAGATTCATGGACCCCTTTTTATAAAAACCTAGTTCGGTAAGAAGAGTCCTGACCCATAAAAGTTCACTAACGGTATGGGCCATAGCTCTGTATTCTACTTCGGTGCTAGATCTTGCAACCACATTTTGCTTCTTACTTTTCCATGTAACCAAGTTTTCCCCAACTAGAGTACAATATCCTGATGTAGATTTTCTATCATCAAGAGATCCAGCCCAATCTGCATCTGAGAAGCCTTCTATGTTGAAGTGCCCATATTTTTTATACAACAATCCTCTTCCTAGAGCTCCTTTTAGATAACGTAATATTCTCTCTAAAGCCTGCCAGTGGGTAATTTGTGGTTTGTGCATGAATTGACTCACTACACTTACAACATATGATATGTCTGGCCTAGTTACCGTGAGATGAATCAATTTTCCCACGAGTCTTTGATATTTTCCAATATCAATATCTTCTTCATTTGTGGCACATATTTTTACATTTGTATCCATAGGTGTCAACTGGTCTACAACCCTTCATTCCTGTTTCTTCAAGGAGATCCAAGACATATTTCCTTTGAGACAATAATATCCCATGTTTGGAATGAAGAACTTCTATACCCAAAAAATATTTAACCATACCAAGGCCTTTAGTCTTGAATTCCTGACATATCATCTGCTTCACCTCTTGTATGCTCAAAGCATCATCACCGGTTAAGATAATATCATCCACGTATACGGCCAATAATATTTTCCCTTTGACCGTATCTTTATAATATACGGAATAATCAACTGAGCACCAATGAAAACCAAACCATAAGAGTGTTTGACTAAATTTATCAAACCAAGCCCGAGGGGACTGCTTAAGCCCATATAAAGACTTTTTTAACTGGCATACTGACTCCCCCTCAACCACATAACCATGTGATTGAACCATATAAGTTTCCTTACTCATATCACCATTTAAAAAAGCATTTTTAACATCCAATTGATAGACGGGCCATGAGGAGTTAGCTACAATAGATAAGATGATGCGTACTGAATTCAATTATGCAACAGGAGATAAGGTCTCCTCATAATCTATCCCATAGCACTACGTATAGCCGTTAGCAACCAGTCGAGCTTGAAGATGAGCAACCGATCCATCCAGATTATGTTTCACCGAAAAACCCATTGACAACCAACCGGTCTTTTACCTTTTGGGAGTAATGTTAAGTACCAGGTCTGGTTTTCGTATAAGGCATTCATTTCTTCATCCATAGCCGCCTTCCATCCTGGATGTCTTGGGGCCTCCTGATACAACTATGGAACAGAAGTAGAAGAAAGGGACGCAAGAAACTGAAAACACTCGGAAGACAAGCGATGGTGTGACATAAAATTTGAGATAGGATGCGAAGTAGTACAGGAGCGACATTCTTTTCTTAAAGCAATAGGCCAAGTATCAAATTCAGGCCCATACATAGGAGGAGAAGGACTTACCTTGGGTGGATCCGACAATTCCACAGGTGAAGGTACGGGCGTTGCATCAGGGGATGGTTCCACTTCAAGATTGAACGGCACAAGCGGACAAGGAGTAGTAGAAGGACAAGTCTATTCTGGAGGAGCATCATGGGAGGAGTAGAAGGGGGTGTCCTCAAAGAAAGTCACATCCCTAGAGATAAACATCCTTCAAAGGGTAGGATTTTAACAGACATAACCTTTCTGGGTGTGAGAGTACCCCAAAAAAATGCACCTCATAGACCGAGGATCAAGTTTATTTTTATGTGGGAATGTAACAAGAACAAAACACATACATCCAAACACTTTCAAAGGAATAGAAAAAGGATCTTCACCATTAAATAACATAGAGTAAGGATTTTTATGATGAAGGACTGATGAAGGTATCCTATTAATTAGAAAACATGTTGTAAGTATAGCATGAGACCAATAGAAATAGGGTACCTTCATGGAGTAGAGGAGGCCCCGAGCAACTTCTAGAAGATGATGATTCTTCCTTTCAGCAACACCATTTTGTTGAGGAGTATAGACACATGATGGTTGATGAATAAGCCCATTACTCTCACAAAATGATTTGAAGTCATGAGACATGTATTCCTTAGCATTATCAGATCTAAGGGTTTGAATTTTCTTCCCAAATTGTTTCAAAACCATAGGATGAAAATTTTTAAACAAAGGAAGAATTTTGGAACGCTCTTTAAATAGATATAACCAAGTCACTCGAGTAAAATCATCAACAAAAATGACAAAATATTTAACTTGGGAAATATTTGATACACATAAAGGGCCCCATACATCAGAATGTATTAGCTCAAAAGGAGCAGTACTTGTAGTTGTAAGACGAGGAGAATATGTACTCCTAACATGTTTACTTAATTGACAAACCTCACAACTGAAATTAGAAAGTCCTTTTAAAGATGGAACCAGAGAACGAAGTGAAGGGGTAGACGGATGACCAAGTCAGTTGTGCCAAAGTTGGGCCTCAGATGTAGTGGATTATAATGCAGCTAATGGTGGAAGAGTGAAGTAGTACAAACCCCCCCTTTTCATGGCCGCCACCAATCACCCACTTCGTAGTGAGATCCTGAAAGACACAAGAAGACGATGAGAAGGTGATAGAGCAATTTAATTGTTTGGTCAATTGACTAACCGAGAGAAAATTTAAAGGAAATTGAGGAACAAACAAAACATCTTGAAGGGGAATAGATGAAGTAAGAGAGGAGGAACCTTTGCCAAGGACCTTGGTTTGGGTACTATCAGCAATAGTAACGAATTTATGAAGATAACAAGGAGATAAGGACTGCAACAAGTGTTTGTTACCTGATAGATGTTCGGAGGCCCCGAAGTCGGTGATCCAAGAGGAAGAGGAAGAAGAGGAAGAAGAGGAAGAAAGCATACCTGAGGCAATAGTAGTGGCAGCAGTAGATGATGAGGGAATAGATGATTCCATGAAGGACTTCATTTTCTGAAATGCAGCATAGTCCTCAGCCGTAAGAGTCACATTTCCAGATGATGATTCAGCCTTATCTTCATTTTTCTCAACGTTAACCGAGACTGGGTTTGCTATGGCCCAATCAGGCCTGCCATGAAGTTTCCAGCATGATGTCACAAGGTGGTTATGACAGCCACAATAAGTGCAAAGTTGAGGCTCGGTACGAAAAGAATTCTGAACCGTTCTACCACCTCTATTTTATGCCCCTCTCATAGTTCAATCCCCTCTCATATTTTTGTCCCGTCCTCGGGATGAGGAAGATGTTCCCCGATTGCCAGAGAACATCTCCGATGGAGCATCAATAGGAGAAGGAGGGGATGGATCCAGTATCTGAAGTAATGTAGCACTAATATCATCGAAGGATGGAAGAGCAGAAGAACTTAGAAGCTGAGTTTTGGCCACCTCAAGGTATGGTCTAATATTCGATAAGCAAATGACTGCTGCCAAAGCTTCTCTTTGTCATTCTTGAACAGCAATATCAGTGGAATATGGTTGAGCTAGTTTCCATTCTTGAAGAAGACCTCGAAATCGTGCCAAAAATTCGTGAACATTATCTCCATGTTTTGCATGCAGCATGTTTTGTAAGACATCATATATTTTTTGTAATGAAGTAGTGCTTGAGTAAAGTTTGGCACAAGTGTCCCATATGTTCTTGGCGGTTTTCAAGTGGACCACATTGTTGGGCACCTGCTCTTCCATGCTATTAATGAGCCAATTTATCACCATGTTATCATCCTTAACCCATTTATGGTAGGACGCATCTTCTTCATCAATTAGAGGAGAAAAGTTAACAACGTGGCTCAAGAGGTCAAGAGTAATAAGAACCCTCCAAACTGATTGTGACAAGCTCATGTAATTGGAGAGACCTCTAAGTGGAATTGTAGCAATACAGAGTATATCACTCTTGTTACTATTGTATCCAATCTCCATGATGAGGCAAGTAAAATATGAAGGTCAAGGGAAAAGGCTTTCTTCAAAGAACAATTACTCAATGTAATTTGAAGAACTCGTAGACCAAATCAGTCACCAACAAAAGAGAACAAGAACCAATTTCTTTCACGAGGGCAAGCACCAAATTATCAACAAATTTGTGCCTTTAGAAAGTGATAATAACATCCAGCCATCACTCAACTTCTCTTGTATTCATAAAAACAAAGAGATGAAAGTATATGCAACCGAGTAGGCCTGAATATTTATCTGTAGCTCATGGGAGACTTCAACGTAAACAAAAATTCAATTTTTGAAGTTAAAAAAAAACGGAACTACAAAGGGTAAATGACTGCTGGAATTTCATCAAAAAATAATGGGCATCCAACAACATAACACAAACCCATGAGCAACCTTAAGTAGGAGAAGATACAGCAACATGTGCTGGAATTCTACCTCAAATGAGATGGATCCAAATTACATAAAGGTAATTGAATTTCACCCATCAATCTTAATAAGATGCAAACAGCAAATGATCTTAATCACTCTTGTAATTGATTTACAAGGAGTCAAGAATATAACATCAATTTAGTCATAGAAATAAATATTTACAACATATAAAGATTTATCTTGACTGGATGTGACTCAAAATTCAAGAAGTAAAGAAAAACAGTAAAAAGGAGTTTGTAAATAAGAAAAGGAAACAAAAAAAAACGTAAATAAGAAGAGCATGAACTTATCTCTTCATGACTGAACTCCTTTTACAACTTCTTGAACAGATTTCATAATAACTCCATGAAGACAGATCCTAAACTCCTTGCTCTGATACCATGTAGAATTTAGGATCTCATGAAAGGAACTTTAGATCAACAAGAAAGAAGAAGAAGAAGAAGAGAGAAGGAGAAGAGAAGAACAAGAACGTGGAAGGAGAGAGTTTGGATTAAGGGAGAAGAAGGTTGCGTCAAAAAGAAAAAGGAGGGCTGGACAAATTTGTGGAAAAAGAAGAGAGTGCTTCAATGCCCTACCTCTTAGCCAATGTCATTATTTATAGTTTTACAATGCCCTTAGGGCTACAACTTGATAAAACAAAAGACATAAAAGGAACACATATTTACACTTCTATGTCATCTTTATGGGAAGTACCATATTTTACACATATGCCACTCATTTGACGTGTGGGCTTCTTGTCTTGAGCTCGTGGGCTTGAGCCCATCTTCCAACAGTGCAGTGTTACACCAACAGGGACACCCGATTGCTTATTTTAGTTGACAACTTGGCCAGCACTACCACAAGTTAGCAGCTTATGAGAGGGAACTGATCAGATTAGCGAAACCCATACAACATTGGCGACCTTATCTCTGGGGGAGCCCATTTCTGATTCGTACTGATCATTGCAGCCTCAAGTATCTGCTGGAACAACGCCTCACTACCTCACCGCAGCAGCATTGGTTAAGTAAACTTATGGGGTTTGACTTACTGTGGAGTATAAACTTGGGAGTTTGAATGTAGGGGTCGATGCTTTATCTCGCCGGGACATTCCAGAGCCGTAATTACATGCCATAAGTCAGCCCAGAGCTCTCTCGTTGGATTCTATACGGGAAGAGGCACAACAGGACCCGGAAATTATTGCTTTATATCATGAGATCTAGCAGGGGACAGCGGCAACCCATTGGATGGTTCAAGATAATCTGGTCCTCTATAAAAAGAGAATCTTTCTACACCACATGTCTCCACTGATTCACAACATTTTAGCCTCCTTCCATGACAGTACACATGAGGGCCGACAAAAAACATATTTCCGAATAAGTCGGGAATTTTATTGGAGGGGCATGAAGTGCAGTATAGCCGATTATGTGGTGGCTTGTCAGATTTGTCAACAGAATAAAGCTAAATCATTAAGTCCAGCTGGGTTGCTCCAACCACTTCAGCTGTCGTCACAAATCTGGTCTAATATTTCCATGGACTTCATAGATGGACTTCCATCATCGTCAGGCAAATCCGTTATCTTTGTAGTGGTTGATCATTTATCAAAGTATGGCCATTTCATACCTCTGGCACATCCTTACACTGTAGCTCAAGTCGCTCAGGTCTTTATGGATAATATTGTACGCTTACATGGGATGCCTACTTCCATTACCAGTGACAGGGATGCCATCTTTACCAGTACATTCTGGAAAGAATTATTCAAGTTGTAGGGCACAACGTTAGCATCCTCTTCAACCTACCATCCGCAGAAAGATGGTCAGACAGAGGTCGTCAACAAGACAATTGAGATGTATCTTCGTTGTTTCATGGGGACTCACCTAAACGATGGGTTAATTGGCTCGCCTGGGCTGAATTCTGTTACAACACCTCCTACCACAGCACACTCAAAACAACCCATTCAAGGTTATATATGGTAGAGACCCGCCCAGCCTTTTATCATATGAACCGGGTGCCTCCAAGGTCGCCACTTTGGACCAAGCCTTAGCAGAAAGAGACACCTTGCTCACTGAGGTGCGTACTCATCTCTAGGAAGCACAACATACTATGAAGTCGTATTATGACAAGAAGCACAGGGAGGTCTTCTTTTCTCCAGGAGATTATGTATGGCTGTGTCTCCAACACTACAGTCAGCTGTCACTAACAGCCTCCAAATGCCACAAGCTCTCTCCGAAGTATAATGGTCCCTTTCAGGTTATGGACCACATTGGTATAGTTGCCTACCGCTTGCAGCTTCCGCTAGAGGCCAGGATTCACAAAGTGTTTCATGTCTCCCAACTGAGGGCCTTCCAAGGTGACTCTCCCTTCCTGCACACACCTCTACCCCCACTACATGAGGGACGTGTCCTTTCTACTCCAGCACAGGTATTACAGGCTCGCCGCATTCAGAGTGATTGGGAGATCCTAGTCCAATGGGCTGATGCTGATCCCAGTGACACAACATGGGAGCCAGTAGTTGCATTCCGCACCCTCTACCCCTACTTCAAGCTTGAGGACAAGCTCTTTCTCCAGGAGGGGGGTGATGTTATGGACTCCATAGCATCACGAGTTATCCACAGGCATAAGATGTTATGGACTCCATAGCATCACGAGTTATCCACAGGCATAGGAATTAAATTATGTTAAATTAATTTTAATATAATTTCATTTGGGTTGGTTTGGTTTACTTTGGTTTGGTTTGGTTTAGATGTAATGTGGCATGAACCACTTGACCTATGGGTTTCTTTTGTAATTCCGTCCTCAACCCTATTTAGGGGGACGTCAAGGAAAGAAGAAATCAAGTATTGAGAAAATTAGAGTAAACAGTTTAGATTATCCCTTAGAGGTCTAGGTCGGATTCTCCCTCTGAGGTCTAGTCGAGCTTCCTTCAAAGCTCAATCATTCTATTCGATTTCCATCATTCCACGTGCAAGAAACAAGAATCCTCTTCCAGTGTCAAGAACAAATATGAAGGGAAGAGAGAAAAGAAGGGTGACTCGATCCATGGCTCGGGAAGAACCTAACACATTTGGATTAGCACATGGAGCCAAAATCTCCTTAATTACTTGCATGATTACGGCTTGGTTTGGTTTGATTTAGTGATTGACTCAGTTTGGCACGGTTTGACTTGCTTGACATCCTCTCCTCTATTACTGGTTGGTTGATATAGTGCATTGCTCATTCATTAGTGATGTGTGAAGAATATGTGAATATGAGTGTTAAAAGTGACCTACTTAAGATTACCTGTATACCCTTAAGAGGGTTATCTAATTACTTAAGTTGGGATCAGGTGGTTAAGAGATTCCTTATGACTAGAGATCTCCTAAGACACTTGACTACACCAGCTCCACCCATAGATGAAGATGATAGTTCCTATATCAAATGGCTAAAAAAGGATACACTTGTCATTATTTGGCACATCAACAACATGGAGGAACATGTGGCTACTAATATTGTCCACGTTGAGACCACCAGGAAGATATGGACCACTTGCACCAAATTATACTTTAGTACTGAAAATTTAAAAAATATATGATGTGTTTCAGAACATGATTATTACAAAACAAGGTGTTAGAAGGTGGGACCAAATTCACCATGCCCACACGAGGTGGCATGATGAGTCATCACATGAGGTGGAATATTTGGTAATCTTCTTTGATTAATGTAATTGACTGATGTAATTTATCTTCCTTGGTTGATGTAATTAGGGATCCTAATTGATTGAGGATTTTTCCTAATTATATAATATAAAAATTATAAATATGGTTCTTGGTTAAAGGGATTCAATCAAGTCTCTCTTCCCTTTTCCAAATTCGTCCAAGCTCTCTTAGCCTAAAGGCTCTTTCCCTTTTTCTCTACCTCCCTTCTTTACCCGAGTTCCTTCTCTTCTCTCATTCTTCTCTTTTTCTCTCCCTCTTTTAATTTGCTTGAGGTTCTAATCATGGGGTCATGAATTCAACATGGTATCAGACTAATGAATTTAGGTTCCCCATATCAAGATGATGCTCTAAAGTTTCTACGATCAAAGCTACTCATGCAAGGCTCCTTGTGAAGAAAAATTGAAGCTCATTAAGATAAGTTTCTTGTTCTTGTTGTTATTATCTATTGATGGCTTCTTGATCTCAGATTTTTTATCTTTGGAAGATGGTTTAGATTTTATCCTCTTCATCCTATGAGAATTTTGAGATTCATATCTCTTGGTGAAGCTTGTAAATGCTGGATATATTTTAGTTGGGTTGCAAGTTTTTGGCTGAAATTAGTTATGTTGAATTTTTTTGCATGGGAAGTTTTTGTTCCTGCATGCAAGTTTTTTCTATTAAAAAAAATCTCTCATACTTTTTATGATCCAATTTTTATTTTTATGGTTTTAAGTAGTTTTGAGGAAAAGTATGATATTTCTTCCTCCCTCGATGCTCCTTTGAAGTGCTATTTTTTGAGGAACCGAGATTATTCAGTTCTTTGATTCAAAACTACTAGTAAAGCGATGAGTTTTCTTGCTCTTTTATCTCCCTGCCATGTTGGAGATCATAGAAGATTTACTTGCCCAAGGATTTCAAGAAAAAAAGGCAAGAAATATTGTTTTTTTACTATTAAGTTTGGCTCCATTCAAGAAGGGAAATTTCCTCTTTTAGAACCTCCTTTGGCCAACCACGAATTTTGTGAGATTTTTGGGTGTTTGGAAAGATTAAAAGAATCTAATTTGATATCCTTGAGTCGAGTTGGTTCAAGTTGACTCTTATTTAGTTTTTTTATTTCGTTTGGTGAGGCTTGAAAATTGCTTTCTTCCTTCATCCTTTGCAAGTTTTACTCCCATGGCTGAAGAACATATTGGAAGTAAGACCAATATTCTGAAGATTACCACCATACCCTTGTGAGGGATATACACTTACTTGAGCTGGTCTAAATTGGTTCGACGATTTCTTATCACAAAGGACCTACTAAGTCACCTCACCAAACTTGGGCTACCCCATTAATGAGGAAGATGTCACCTACACCAAGTGGTTCAGGAATGACACTTTTTTGTAATTCGTTGGCTCGTTGATAGCATGGAAGAACTTGTTTCCATCAATGTTGTCCATCTAGACACAACTAAGCAAATTTAGGAAACATGTGCTAAGTTGTAATCTAGCCTCCTATTAAGTTGCAGAGCCTAATCAACAGCCTATGCTGAGTTGGTTTGCTGATCGCTCTTTTCGGTAAGGTCACCATGGGGGTTGGAAGGGGGGTAGAAAGCCCCCCTCCTGGGATTGTGGGGGCAGAGCCCCTGCCTGGCCCACGATACATTAATTGTTGTTTTATTAAGGGTATTTTGGGAATTTTATTCTTGTATAGCGGTTGCCCTAGTTTCGTCTTTATATTTGGGGCGCCGCTATTAGGGTTTTATCATCACGGAGGCTTTGAGTTGCAGCCCGAGAGAGATTGGAGAAAAACCGCTAAGTGTGTGATTTCTCTTGTAAACTATTTCATCTTCATAGTAGATTATTGCAGCAGTGAAAGACAGGACGTAGTCTAACCTTGAGGCAAACCTTTATATATCTTGTTGTTATTTTTCGTTGCTTGCTTTTCCTTCTTCCGCAATTATTATTATTACTCTTGTTAGTTTAGAATTACATCATATAATTCCTAACAGCTCTGATAACTTACAAAGGTCATATGATATTCTCAAAAGTATGTTTAATACTAAACAAGAAGAAAACATCCACAAGTACTTGGCTCGATTCAGAGGCCTCCTTCAAGAATGGAAGCTAGCTTAGCCGAACCCCACTGATGTCTCTTTCCATGACAAGTGGAAGAAAGCCTTAGCCATGGCCATTTGTCTAGCAAATATTAATCGTATCTCGAGGTGATAATGTTAGGAATTAGATGCCCTAATTCTAAATTAACGAGAACAATAATAATAAGCGCGGAAGAAGGGAAAAGTAAGCACGGAAAACAATAACAAGATTTATACAGGTTCACCTCAAGGTGAGACTATGTCCTATTTTCCACCTTGGCAGTAATTCACTATGAAGATGAAATAATTTACAAGATAAATCACACACATACAGATGTTTCTCTCTAACCTCTTGGGCTGCAACTCAAGATACTCCTCGGATTAAGATCATAAAACCCTAATAGCAACACCCCCCAATTTAAAGAGAAAGCTAGGGCAACCACATTACAAGAGTGAAATTCCAAAACTACCCTTAATGAAACAACAGTCAATATATCCACAAGATAAAGAATCTTATTCACTAAATCATCAAAATAGTTGTGCCTATGTCAAGTGGAGTCACCATCCAGAAATGAATCAAATCCTCTTATATCCTTGAAAAAATCTTAAGAGGATAGAGTGAAAACTTTTGCCTTAACCCAAAATTCCAAAATCGTGGCTAAACACTTTAAGAACCACAATTGTCTTTCTTTGAGATCCTTTGGAGCAAATAAGGTCTCTTATAAATCTCAATTCATAGGGGCAATCCAACTTTAATATAACCAAGTGTTGGAGTTCAAGAGAGTAGAGAGGGCAGCAGAATAGTAGAGACACGTAGATGAAATTTTATCATGTTGGGATTTAAACATAAGTTGATTCACCAACTAAATGAATAGACCATATGAGCAACACCAAGTGACAGAGGCCTTGCAGCAACATGTGCTAGAATTCCAACTCATAGAATATTGATCCAAGTCACATGTAAAGTAGCTGAATCTCAAATCATCAATCTTGATAAAGCAACTTGTAACAACCAATCTTGATCAACCTTGTAACTTAGCTATAAGAAGACCAAGATGATAACATCTTGTTCATCACAAGGGATTAATCTTCACAACTTCTCTTTAGAAGATCATCTTGTCTTGATGTAATCCAGATATCAAAGCCTCAACATATAGCAAGAAAAAAGTGTAAATAATAACCAGAAATGACTTATCTCTTCATGGCTGGACTCCTTCCTTCATGAGTAATTTCAAGGCCAAATCTTCATAAATATTTTTTGTATACTTCATCAAAGAGGATCCTAAACTCTATGCTCTAATACCATGTAGAATTTAGGATCCTGTGATAAGAACTTCAACCAAACTAAGAAGAAGAAGGAGAAAAGACAGAAAAGAGATCAATCACCAAGGGAGAGGAGCTTCGATCGAGGAGAAGAGGGAGAGCGCCTACCAAGGGAGAGAGCTTGGACTAATTTGGGGAAAATGCCGAGAGACATAGAGAGGAAGAGAGGGAAGAGAGGGAAGAGAGATGTAGAGAGGGAAGAGAGGAAAGCACGGGAGGCTGTAGCTTCACTTGAGAGCGCGCGAGTGAAATACGATGAACCAAGATTTCGGTGGGAATCCTGACTTACCCATTTTACTAAGGAGCAGGTTCAAGTGAATGAATTAGTTCATCCATGTTGAATTTATGATATCTTTTCCATAATTTCGAGCAAGAGAAAGAAGAAAGAAAAAAGAGAAAAGGGAAGAAGAGCTCTTGGGTAGAGAGAAGAAAAAATAAAAGAGCAAAGAGAGGTTGCGCCAAGCAAAAGGAGAGAGAGAGAGAGAGAGAGAGAGAGAGAGAGAGAGAGAGAGAGAGAGAGAGAGGGAGAGAGAGAGAGAGAGTAACTCAAGAATAAGATGTGTAACTTGATTAATTATGAATTAAAACACCTCTATTTATAGTAGAGGAGGAGTAGAGTCCTCATACAATTAGCCTTTCAATCCTAATTACATTCCAAACTCTAACTCTCTAAGATAAGTCTATTTAAACCAAACTACTAGAAGCATAATATAAGTTGAACTAGAACTCTTGCTTTCTTCATGTGACTATAGGGGAGAAGGCCAACTCATAGCCTTATCCTTTTGGGTCCCTTGTGATCCTCCAGCTCATCTTGATAAGGTTGACAGCTCGTGAGATATTTTTGGGTCTCACTTGATCTTCAACTCTTCTAACTCAATTCTGCTTGTGCTTCTTGATTCCTTAACTCGTTCTTGCTTGGGTGAGAACTCTTCTTGGTGTCCCACGTCCTCATGGTGGGTCCCACTAGCTCCAGCATCATGGTGGGTCCCACTGGCTCAAGCACCATGGTCGGTCCCACATTGTAACACTCCCCCTCAAGCTGGGGGTGAGAAGACATCATAAATGCCCAGCTTGTTACATATGGTAGACATAATCTTGTGAGTGACTGGCTTGGTGAGAATGTCTGCAACTTGATTTTGTGATGATATATTCTTTAGAGATAAGATACCAGCTTAGAACTTTTCTCGTATAAAATAGTAATCCACTTCAATATGTTTTGTCCTTTCACGAAAGACTGGATTCAATGTAATGTGTATTGCTACTTGATTGTCACAATATAGATCTATTGGAATTTTTTTTTAGAATCCCAACTCAGTGAGAAGAGATCTTATCCATATGAGTTCACTAACTGTGTGTGCCAAGGCTCTGTATTCTGCTTCCGCACTCAATCGCACTACTACATTGTGCTTTTTGTTTTTCCTTGTAACCAGATTTCCTCCAACCATCGTACAAAATCCCGAAGTAGATTTTCTGTCATCTGGCGATCCAGCCCTGTCTGCATCTGAGAATCCTTCGATGTTGAAGTGACCATGATTTTTATATAGAAGCCCCCTTCCAGGAGCTCCTTTCTGATATCGTAGTATTCTTTCAAGTGCTTGCCAATGACTAAGTTGTGGCTGTGCATGTATTGACTTACCACACTTACTGCGTATGAAATATCCGGCCTTGTTACACACAGGTAAATAAGTCTTCCCAGTAGTCTTTGATATTTTCCAATATCTACATCTTCGCCAGTGCCTCCACATAATTTTTTATTTGCATCCATAGGAGTGTCTACTGGTTTGCATCCCATCATTCTTGTTTCTTGTAGTAGATCAAGAGCATACTTCATTTGGGATAGGATAATCCCATGTCTGGATTGTAACACTTCAATACCCAAGAAATATTTGAGTAATCCAAGATCCTTTGTCTTGAATTCTGCACATATTTTCTCCTTTGTTTTCTAAATGTCCTTGGAATCGCTTCCAGTTAAAATAATATCATCAATATATACAACTAGAATCACCTTAACTCTCTTTGTATTTTCAATAAATACGAGTGATCTAAAAAGCATCTATGAAAACCAGCCCGTCTGATGGCTTGACTAAATTTCTCAAACCATGCCCGAGGGATTGCTTTAGACCATACAGAGATTTTTTTAAGGCGGCATACGGACTCCCCCTCAACCACATACCCATGTGGTTGTTGCATGTAAATTTATTCTTTAATATCACCATTTAGAAATGTGTTTTTTACATCCAGTTGATATACTGGCCATGATGAATTGGCTGCCAGAGATAATAAGATATGTATCGAGTTCATTTTTGCCATTGGAGAGAAGGTTTCTTCATAATCAATTCCATAGCACTGAGTATAACCTTTTGCAACCAGTCGAGCCTTCAGTCGTGCAATAGACCCATCTGGATTGTGTTTGATAGTATAAACCCACTTGCAACCAACATGTTTTTTATCTGTGGGAAGAGGAACCAATGACCATGTATGATTGTCATTAAGTGCCTTCATTTCTTCATCCATTGTTGCCTTCCACCCTAGATGTTGTAGAGCCTCCTGATATGACTGTGGAACAGATATGGAGGAAATAGAAGAAAGAAACTGACAACATAAAGATGAGAAGCGATGATGAGACACAAAATTGGAAATAGGATGAGAAGTAGAAGGTTGAGTGCATGATCGAGGTTCTTTTCGTATAGCAATAGGGCTGAGTATCATATTGAGGACCAAAAATAATTGGTGATGAAGGACTTACCTCTGGTGGATCTGTTAACTCGGCAGGTGTGGTGTCGGCCACTTGCTCTGGGGGTTGAATGATCTCTATATCACAAGGCACAACCGGTCTAGGGGAACTTGGTATTGAGGATAGACCAAGAGGAGCTCCATCAGAATAATATGAGTCTTCAAAAAATGTTACATCCCTGGACACAAATGAATGTTGAAGAGTAGGACTAATAAACATAACCCTTTTGTGTGCGAGATTGTCCCAAAAAAATACACTTGATAGATTTAGGATCAAATTTGTTGTGTCTAGGTAATGAGTTATGAACAAAACATTAACATCCAAAGACTTTCAACGGTAATGAAAACGGATCATCATTCGGTAATAATCTAGAGTAGGGAGATTTATTACCAAGAACAGTAGATGGTAGACGATTAATAAGAAAGTAAGTCGTAAGGACGGCATGAGGCCAATAAAAGTATGAAACTTTCATGGCATATAACAAACCTCAAGCTACATCAAGAATATGACGATTTTTTCGTTCGGCTACACCATTTTGTTGAGGAGTGTAGGCGCATGATGTTTGATGGATAATGCCATTTTCTTGACAAAAAGAGTTAAGGTCTTTGGAAATGTATTCTTTGGCATCATCAGACTGGATAATTTTTATTTTCTGACTAAATTGTGTGATTACCATAGTATGAAATGACTTAAAAATTATTGGTATCTCAGAACGCTCCTTAAAGACAAACAACCAAGTTGTGCGAGTGAAATCATCAATAAAAGTAATAAAATATTTTGCTTGAGAAATATTAGAGACACTCAAGGGCCCCCAAACATTAGTATTAATTAATGAAAATGGAGTGTCACTTTTGACTTCTGGACGAGGAGAGTATGTACTCCTTTGATGTTTACTCAATTGACAGACTTCACAAAGAAATTCTGACCTGACTTTAAGAGATGGAAACATATAATGAAGAGATTGTGTAGAAGGATGTCCTAACCAATTGTGCCATAAATGTGTCTCATTTTCAGTAGTAGAAACCATATTGATTTTTTGGCACGTCCAAGTAGTAAAGTCCCCCTTGTTCATGGCCTCCACCAATCACCTATTTTGTTACAAGATCCTAAAAGACACATGAAGTGGGTGAGAAGGTAACCGAGCAATTAAAATATTTTGTAAGCTGACTAATAGATAATAGGTTCAAAGGAAAAGTAGGAACAAAAAGAATATCAGAGGGCGAAAGCGATGGGTGACAGAAGTGGAACCTTTCCCTTGGACTTTGGTTTGAGAACAGTCAGCTATTGTAAAAAACTTGTGTGAAAGACTCGGAGATAGAGAATATAATAAATTTTTGTTACCTGTAAGATGTTCGGAGGCTCCTGAATCAATTATTCAAGATGAAGATGAGGCAAATAACATACCTGAAGCGGTAGTGGCAGCAGTAGTTGCGGAGGAACTAGGAGAAGAACCTAGCATTGTCTTCATTTTCTAAAATAGCTCATACTCTTTGTCAGTAATATTTTTTTTGTGCAGCTGTTGTTGTGAGATGTTCTTCTTTTGTATCACTCATAAAGGCTTGATTAGCCCTTGTCAATTTTGACTTTTCATTTGCTTTATAGCATATTTCATTATAATGGCCATATTTTCCACAGTAAGTGCATGCCTCGTAACGGCACTGATCTATAGTGTAGCCAAAAAATTTACAATGAGTACATTTGGTATCATCTGTTCTACCAACACCGGTCCTTCCACCTCTTCCTCTGCCCCCTCTATAACCTCTACCTCAGCTTCGGCCGCGGTCAGATGATGATCCTTTATGATCGTAATACATAGCGGATGATACATCAGTAGTGGAGGAAGAAGTGTCTGGAATACGAAGTAGTGTTGCACACACATCATCAAACTTTGGGACTACAGAAGCACTCAAAAGTTTACTCTTGGTAATCTCAAGATGAGGTTTAATATTTGCAAGACAAATAGTAGTAATTAAGGCTTCCTTCTGTTTGTCTTGGATAGAAATATCAATGGTTGAGAGCTGAGCTATCTTCCACTCTTGAAGAAAGCCTCTAAAGTGGGCCAAGTACTCATGAATATTTTCTCCTTGTTTAGTATTCAACATTCTTTGAAGAATATCATAGGGTCTATGTAGTGTATCCGGGCAAGAGTATAGTTTAGCACATGTCTCCCAAATTTGTTTAGCAGTATCAAGATGAATAACATTACTAGAGACTTGTTCTTCCATGCTATTTATGAGCCAACCAATTACCAAAGTATCATTCTTCAGCCATTTCATATTAAAAATATCATTTGCATCAACAGGTGGTCCTCGGGTAGTGAGGCGACCAAGTTGGTCTTTTATTATAAGAAACCTCCGAACCGATGTGGACCAACTCATAAAATTTGATACCCCATGTAAGGGTATGGTTGTGATTCTCAGTATATCACCTTTGATATTCATATTTTCGTTAGCCATGATAAGCCTTTCTTCAAAAAGAAATTCTAATAATAACACCAAGTAGCACTTCTTCAATCAACTCGATGTATGGGAAAATTTAGCGTCGATGCTAAATTATTATTCTTATTTTTTTTTCAAAAACCACTCATAAGAGGCTCAATAACATTCTTCTATAGCAAGGAACTCTTATCCCACGAAAAAAAAATTCCAATAATCTAATTATGGACTAGTCTCGGTAAACAAAATTTCCAAACCGATAAAACTGTTTTGATAGCTCCTTCTAGACAGAGAGGTATGCATATCCATAACATAATAAGATGAAAGCATTCACATATTGATCCTTGAATCATCTTCTAAATTTGAAAACCAGTAGCATAAAAAATAAAATTTTGAACACTTAACTCTCGGCTTGTGTTCTTCCTTCATAAAAGAGTCTTCTTTGAGTGGTATTGATCATCACTTCTCTAGAGCATTCCTTTGACGAAGGATCCTAAATATTATGCTCTGATACCATATTGAATTTAAGATCCTTTTTCATAATTCCGAGCAAGAGAAAGAAGAAAAAAAAAAGAGAAAAGGGAAGAAGAGCTCTCGGGTAGAGAAAAGAAAAATAAAAAAGCAAAGAGAGGTTGCTCCAAGCAAAGGGAGAGAGAGAGAGAAAGAGAGTAACTCGGAAATGAGATGTGTAATTTGATTAATTCCGAATTACAACACCTCTATTTATAGTAGAGGAGAAGGTAGAGTCCTTATACAATTAGCCTTTCAATCCTAATTACATTCTAATTCTAACTCTCTAAGATAAGTCTATTTAAACCAAACTACTAGAAGCATAATATAAGTTGAACTAGAACTCTTGCTTTCTTCACGTAACTATAGGGGAGAAGGCCAGCTCGTAGCCTTATCCTTGTGGGTCCCTCGTGATCCTCCAACTCATCTTGATAAGGTTGACAGCTCATGAGATATTGGTGGGTCCGACTTGATCTTCAAGTCTTCTAACTCAATTCTGCTTGTGCTTCTTGATTCCTTAACTCGTGCTTGCTTGGGTGAGGACTCTTCTTGGTGTCCCGTGTCCTCATGGTAGGTCCCACCAACTCGAGCACCATGGTGGGTTCCACTTTGTAACAATCTACTTGAACTCAACTCCGAGTGTGGCACTAACATGTTCAAGTGAATGAACAGTGTAATCAATTACACTTTCACTTGAACCTCCTAAAGGGCAGGCTTGAAGAAGCAAATTTGTTTATGTACGGAAACCCCGAGAAAAGAAAAGAAAAGAAAATAAGAATATGACCATTATTTTTTTCCAAAATAGTTATTGAAAATAAGATAATGATCAAATTCTTTTTTTTACTAATTATTTTTGGGAATAATAATGGTTAAAATTTTATTTTTATTTTTTTTCTTTTTCATGGGTTCCGAAGAGACCCTAATAAACATTCCGGAGTGAAAAGTGTAACTGAAGTGGGTTTAATTAGTTTCCAAAATAATTGTAGGCATTTCGTGTCAGTATCTTTGCTTTCATTCACCGTCTTTCTTATCCGGAGTTTACATTATTTTGGCATTGCCTTGCTGTAGGTACCTTGCTGTAGGTACTGCTCTGTTCCAATCGAGGATCACTCTGTATCCTTCAGCAACAACGGAATTGCACCAAATATTTTATTTTCTCTTATCATTTTTTGTTTTTTTGTTTTTTGTGGGAGAGAAGCATGTTGTCCCTGTCTCTGAAAGGAGGACAACGATATCCGATGTCGCGTAGAGATGTTCGATGAGATCTCGATAAAATTACAGTTTCTTGGGAATCTTACTGCGATCAGGAATAAATTATTTGACGTAAATTTGGATAAGCAGAATTAGAAGATGCATGATATATCCTGTCTATATTCTTTTCTCAGCAAGATTTGACAGCAGATTTTACGAGACCAGAACTGGTGGTCGCAAGGCTGAGGGCGGTGAAGTTACGCATCATAGAGATGAGGAGGGAGGCGAGGATTAACGACGGTGACAAGAGGGTCCCTGCGAGGGGTAGAGAGCCCCCACATCTCTTCCATGTCCAGCTTCTCCGGCGTCATCCCCTCCGGCAGCTTCCAGGTGAAGCCATGTAAGAGGTTAGAGAGAGTCAATTGGATGACCTTAAGTCCCAGGCTGTAACCGGGACACATCCTCCTGCCGGAGCCGAAGGGCAGAAGCTCGAAATCTTGTCCCTTGACGTCAATCGCCTTGCCCAGAAACCTCTCCGGCCTGAACTCGTCGGGGGAATCCCATAACTCGGGATCCCTCCCTATTGTCCAGACATTGACGAAGATACGACTTCCGACGGGGATATCATAACCCTCGATCTGGGTGTCGACTATGGTGACGCGGGGCACAAGCATGGGCGCAACCGGGTGCAACCTCATGGTCTCCTTCATGATGGCATCGATGTAGGGAAGCTTCTGCACGTCCTTCTCCTTCACCCATTTCTCTTTCCCGATCACTCTGTCCAGTTCTTCTCTTGCTTTCTCAAACATGTCTGGTTGCTTCAACAGCTCCGATATGGCCCATTCCACTGTAACCGCTGAACTCTCTGTCCCACCTGCTATCAAGTCCTGTATCCACCACCCACAAAGGAACGCGTTTATACAGTGTTCAGTCGCCATGGCCCGCAGAAGAGACAGGCTGACCAAATCAAGACAAAACAGAGTAGAGATTTTATGTGTTTACTAATTTTTAAAACTTAATTAGATAAATGACAACCTTTTGAACTTATTTAACTTTGACCGATCAAGTGTACATGTGTATAGTCAAAAGTGACACATATTTTATGTGTTTACCTAATTTGTAAAACTTAATTAGATGAATGACAACCATTTGAACTTATTTAGAAAAATATCCAATTTTGACCGATCCAAGTGTACATGTGTATAGTCAAAAGTGACACATAGGTTTTAACCGATTGCGCTTTGTAACGTTATTATGACAAATCATGACTAGGTGAGTCGATTGCCATGTCAGTTGCTATGTCACCATTCGGAATGTCATTACCCCTGTATAGGTAAGAGTTAATTTTTTAAATTAATTAATATTTTTTTAATTTATTATTTTAAATATAAGGTAATAAAAAATATATTAATAAATTTATTTTTTAAATCAAAAATAAATTTTTCAAAATTTATATTTTTAAATATTTTTAACTAATGATAAAAGGTATTAAATGGATGATGAGGTGGTTTGGCATGTTATATTTTAAAGTGTGGTTTTTTTTGTCATTTAATAATGTGGCATCCTAAAATTGGTTCCACTCACTGATTATTGATGTGACATGATA
The DNA here is from genome assembly GCF_029961685.1 of Aristolochia californica. Lineage (NCBI taxonomy): Eukaryota > Viridiplantae > Streptophyta > Magnoliopsida > Piperales > Aristolochiaceae > Aristolochia > Aristolochia californica. The sequence goes on along the minus strand of NW_027181881.1, from coordinate 32,848,014 downwards.
TACACAAGTGTAGTTTACTATTATTTGTTTTTAAATAAGTTCAATCTGTAGTTGTCGTTTATCTAATTAAATTTTAAAATTTTGGTAAAAAACGTAATTTCCCAAAACATAATGGAAGAATAACATATTATACTCGCTAAAAGAGAAGAATGAAGATGCTCACCTGAGTAAAGGCCTTGACGCCGTCCCGGGTGATCTTAACATCAAGATTAGGGTCGTTGGCGAACTCCAGCAGTACATCAACCATGTCCTTTGCCTCGAAATCCTTGCCTAGTTTGGCCTTCGCCGCGTTGTGTTCGTCCAGAACGTGCTCCAGGAACCGATCGAATTTCTTGCTCAGCGCCTTCATCCTCTTGATGTAACCCTGCAGGTCAAGGAAGTCGATCCACGGGATGTTGTCCCCGATGTTGAGCACTCCACTCAGCAAGAACAGCTCGTCCAGCATCTTCTTGAACGCTGCCGGCGTCACGACAGACGCCACCGCTTCTGCCTCGTCCAGGTATTTCTTCCCCAGGACCATCCGGCTTATCACGTTGAGGCTGACGGTGGAGAGGTGGTCTTTGAGAGTGATAGGCTGGTTGGCGGAGGCGGCGAGCGAGGAGAGCAGTGCTCGTGTCTCTTCCACCCGTATGTACTCGTAGGACTCGAGGCGGCGGGCGCTGAAGAGCTCCATCAGGCACATCTTCCTCGCCTGGCGCCAGTAAGCCCCATAGGGGGACCAGGTAATGTCGGAGTAGTTGTAGGTGGTATATTTGCCGGCAGCGGTTTTGGGGCGGCCGACGAAATTGATGTCCTGGGTCTTGAGTATCATCTTTGCCATTTCAACGGAGGAGCCGACGACAACGGGGAAAGAGCCGAACTGAAGCTTCATGAGGGGGCCGTATTTGCGAGAAAGCTGATCGATGGAACGGTGGGGGAGGGAACCTATGAGGTTGAGATTGCCGATGATCGGCCATGGCTTAGGGCCGGGGGGAAGGTTTAGTTTCCGGCGACGAAGGCCGAATAAGGTTCTAAATAAGAGAGCGACGGAAGCCAACAGAGCTGCTACACAAACTGGCCCGGTAATAGACTCCATTTCGATGAATGATTAAAAGCTGAGGAGGATAGAGCTGGGAACAAACGCCACGCCGCTCCAACTATTTATAATTGGTGGAAAGGAGGAGGATGGGTAATTATGATGAGTTTTAAATTGTAACCGGCGAATTCTAGGAAGGTTTCGTGGTAGAAAAATGGTTATAGCGATCTATTTTCATTATTAAAAGGCAGTGAAATTGCCTAGGATATTTACGCTCTCACCTCACCGACGAAAAGTAAACAGAGAAGTTGACGATCCATCCTCCAAATTGTGGTTAAGAAAGCGCAGTGGAGAGTTTTTTAATTGTGAGAAAGAGCAAGGAAATGACCCGAGTGGAAGACGAAGACTTTGACTCGGATGTTAGAAGTTAGAACTTAGAAGCCAAAAGACACGGCCAGTCGGGACGTCGAGGACGGTTCGAGGAGCTATAATTCTCTGGCCGTGAGACATGCCATTGGGCCCATCAACGTGCAACACAGACCCCTCAATGTGTTTCACAATTTCACACTAATGCTTTATTTAATTTTTTTACTGTACAACTCAAAAGGCCGCAAGAAGCATCCAAAGTACCCTCTTCTTGATTCCTTTAGAGAAAGGCAGAAAGACACGCGGTGATTGAACAGGCTGCAGTGATTAGGCCCATTTGCATGAAGCTTCATGTCAACCTTCAAACTTTATATTTGTACTTACACATTTGAGATACATTGTCTAAGGCAATTCAATAACACTTTAAATGATTTATGTACACAGATAGGAGGTATACATTTAATTCCTGCTGTCTTCACTACTAAATTAATCTAATAGGAACAAACTAATATAAAAATGCCCCAATAGGATAGTTGTTGTCACGGCTGCACCAATTGTCTCCAATATAACATTGCTTTATAAGATGCCTTGTTCGAAACAAAATGATAGTCTCGAGCAATGATATTGTTCGATCATAAAAAGATAAACTGAGAAGGGTGAGGCGAATAGGTTTAACAAAATTTAAAGGGTAATTTAATCTTTAACTCACTCCAAAACAACTTAATTTATCAAATATAGCAAACAAGTCAATCAATTAACAATACAATGTTATTTTTTATAATAGGTCACAACCCTATCTTGGATTGTTACATCAATTTCCAAAGGCTTTTCACCTTAGAGTTAAATTCACGAAGTAAAACCTTAATGACATCTACAATAGTAAACTCAAAAGTCTACATTATGCCACCAATTCAATACTTGGAACTTATGGTTTTCGACTATTAGGTACTAGCACCAAGACCCTTCAAGGGAAGTCTTGATTGGTTGATAGCATAAAAAGAATTACTGGATTTATAATTAAGCTTAAAACCTCTAATTTAGGTAGATATTACAATAACAAAGTGTAAGAAAAATATACTTAATCCTAGGTGCTACTATCATAACAATTAACAACTCAATTTAATTTCAATTGAACAACATCTAAGTATTAGTTGCGATTTCTAAAACTCAAAAACCAGATTTGAAAAAGTCGTGGATGGCCTAAATGTAAACTCTAATATAGTAAACTCACAGCCTAAACAAATATTGAATTCAAATGACTTCATTTCAAAATAGAATCAATCAAGTTCAATATGAAAAACACCAAGTACATTTTTATATTTAAAATCGTGGGCTCGAGTATTGAGCTCTATAGAAATACTTCATTGTTTTGATATTTTTTAATTGATTTGAAATTCTCAAAGTACCAAGGATGTAGTAGGAGCTTTGGTTTTTACTGTAACAGGGCTTGGTGAATTGTATAGAGCGCAAAATCACTTAAATTGATATGATCAAATGGTTAAAAAACTAGTTGTTTAAGACTCGTTTCTCCTAGAAAATTATTCTTCGTCATTTTATAAAAAAATAGTTAAATTTGTTGCAAAATCTTCAAAAAAAAATAATGTTAATTCACGATTTGAGTTGCTAAAAATAATGGTAACTCACTTATAAATGTTGAATTTCTAGAAAAGAGAAATACCTCACTAACTTGTTGTAATTTAAGTACAATGAACATCTATTTATAATAGAGGAAACAAAGAGAATCCAATTACAATTACATTATCCTTGTCCCAGTTACAACCAAATTTAAACACTAAAAAATAAATCCTAGAACAATTAAACAACTGAACACAAATAGAAGATTAACATAACTAAAACACTTTTAACTGAGACTCTTCAGTGAGACCTCCTCTAGTGAGACTCTTGTAAGACTCCACCATAAGAATTTTGGCTCCCGTAAGACTCCGATGAGGCGAGTTTCATCACTAGACACCTTCAAATAATGAATAGAAAGAAAGAAAGGAAAATTTTAGAAAATGTCATTTTAGAACTCAAAATGAAAAATCTTTTAAGAAAACTAATGTTTATTTTGAGTATGGTAAACCATGGCACAAAAGGAACAATGCCCAAACTTTTAAGTAAGAACATCATCCTCATGAAAAGATAAAAAAAAAAACAAGAAGAAAGTTTTGATCTCAGCTTGGGATGCCATGGAAGAAGAGTCCAACTGTTTTAATGAAGAAGAGAGTGTTGTAAGACTCAAGGCCATTGAAGATGATGAAGAGTCTACCACTTCAAAAGAGGAAAGTGACTCGGATGCTAAAAACAGACTAGAATTTCTTTTACAGAAATCAATTTATAGTCTAAATAAATATAAGGAAAAATGCAATGATCAAAGACATGAGATTGCAAAACTCAAGGAAGAGCTTTTTGCCTTGAAGGAAGGAAATGAAAGACATATGGTCAATGCTTCAAGGAAACGTCGATTGATAGACAAGCTATCATGTATCATTAAGTGCATTTTCTTGGGGAATTCAAAAAACCAAAAGGGTTATGTGTGTTACTCCCCATCATTGAAGAAATCGTTTGTCTCAACAAATGTCTCCTTTTAGAATCAAAGCTATTTTCAGCTAGTTGTCCACCTAGTTTTACACCAACTACAGGGATGCCCAAGCTGCTTATTCCAGTGGATCATGACTTTCAAACTGGTGACCAGCCTTCAATGGACCCTTTCTCTAGACTCGTTGATCAATCACCTATGGAGTCTTCTAACGATCATGCAGTATGTTCTCCTCCCTTCTTTTCAGTAGTCTATCACCCACCTTATGATATTGTAGAATTTAGGGCTCCTTCATAATGCTATTGAGCCAAAGAGGGAGAGGAGAAGAAGAAGAGAATAAGAGAGAGATTTTAGAGATCGACCTCCAAGAGAATGGAGAGGAGAGCTTGGACGAATTTGAGAAGAGAGGAGAGAACTTAATACTCTACCTCTTAGCCAATGACCTCTATTTATGGTTTTTACAATGTCCTTAGGGCTACAATATTACAAGAGAAGAAACATAAATAAACAAGTAATTATATCTTCATGCCATTTTTATGAGAAGTCTTCTTATTTACCAATATGCCACCTCTTGGATATGTGGGCTTTCTTCCCTGGATGTGTGGGTTTGAGCCCATCTTCTAACACTCCATCTCAAGCTGGAGGAGAAAAGACATTATAAATACCTAGCTTGCCACATATAAAAGATAGGATCTTAGATATAACAGGTTTAGTAAGAATATCTGCAACTTACTCTTGTGATCAAACATGTTTGAGGGAGATTATACATGCTTGAAATTTCTCATACAAAGTTGTAATCCACCTCAATGTGTTTGGTCCTTTCATGGAAGATTAGATTTGAAGTGATATGAATAGCTACTTGGTTATCACAATATGGACCCATAGAACCTCCTTTATAAAATCCTAATTCGATAAGAAGGGACCTGATCCATAGGAGTTCACTAACTGTGTGAGCCATATCCCTGTATTCTGCTTCTACATTAGATCTCGCAACCATATTTTGCTTCTTTCTTCTCCATGTAACCTTCTATGTTGAAGTGGCCATTTTTCTTATAAAGCAATCCTCTTCCTAGGGATCCTTTTAAGTATCATAATATCCTTTCCAAGGCTTTCCAATGGGTAAGTTGTGGTTTATGCATGTACTAACTCACCACACTTACGACATATGATATGTCTGGTCTAGTTACTATGACGTAGATAAATTTTCCCACAAGTCTTTGATAATTGCCAATATCAATATCTTCTCTAGAACTTGCACATAATTTAATATTCACATTCATAGGTGTGTCAGTTGGGTGGCACCCCATCATTTTGGTTTCTTTGAGGAGGTTCAAGACATACTTCCTCTAAGATAATATTATTTTATACTTGGATTGAAGAACTTCTATGCCAAAAAAATAATTTAGAAGTCCAAGATCTGTAGTTTTAAATTCATGACATATCATATTTTTTCCTTCTTGTATGTTATTCGCATAATTGTCGATTAAGAAAATATCATCAACATACATAGCCAATAATATCTTCCTTTTGAGGTATCTTTAATAAATACCGAATGATCTATTGAGCACCGACAAAATCCAAACCATAATAGTGTTTGGCTAAATTTATCAAACTAGGCCCGAGGATACCGAATTGAACTTGGCAATAAGAGATTCTGGTTTGATAAATTTAACTTGGCAACAAGAGAGAAAGTCTCCTCATAATCCACTCTATAACATTGAGTGTACCCTTTAGTGATGAGGCGATCCTTAAGGTGAGAAATGGACCCATTCAGATCATATTTGATGGTAAAAACCTATTTACAACTCACCGGTTTCTTACCTTTTGGAAGTGGTGCTAAGTACCATGTCTGATTTTCATATAATGCTTGCATTTCTTCATCCATAGCCACCTTCCATCCTGGATGTTTCAAGGCCTCCTAATAAGACTGTACAATAGAGATGGAAGAAAGAGATGCAAGCAACTGATAACATGTAGAAGACAAGTGACGATGAGACATAAAGTTGGATATAGGATGAGAAGTAGTGCAAGTACGAGGTTCTTTTTTTAGAGCAATGGGTCGAGTATCAAACTATGGACCAAATGGAATAGGGGAAAAAGGACTTACCTCGGTAGGATCTGAAAACTCCATAGGTGTAGTGTTGGTCGATGCTTCAGAGGGCGGAGTGACATTGGCACAAATGGACGAGGAGTGGTAGGAGGGAATGATAGACCCGGAGGAGCATCATTTGAGGAATAGAATGAGGTGTCCTAAAAACATGTCACATCCCAAGACACAAGTAACCTCGAAAGAGTAGGATTGTAACAGACATAATATTTTTGGTTGCGAGAGTAACCCAAGAAAATTTACTTCATAGAGCGAGGAACATGTTTACATTTTTGAGGAGATGTGAGATGGACAAAACAAGCACACCCAAAGACTTTTACGGGAAGAGAAAATAGGTCTTCACTAGGAAATAATACAAAATATAGAGTCTTATGAGCAAGTACAAATGAAGGTAACCTATTGATAAGGAAACATGCCGTAAGTATGGTATGAGGCCAATAAAAGTAGGGTTCCTTCATGGAGTAGATGACGATTCTTTCTTTCGACAAAACCATTTTGTTGAGGTGTGTAGGCACATGATGTTTGATGGATAAGGGCATTACCTTCATAGAAGGACTAAAACTCATTAAACGAGTACTCCTTAACATGATCAGACCTAAGTACTTTAATTTTCTTGCCAAAATGGGTTATTACCATAGCATGAATGGCCTTAAAATAGTAAATATGTCAAATCTTTATTTAAATAGGTATAACCAAGTAACCCGGGTAAAATCATCAAAAAAAGTAAAAAAATATTTAACTTGAGAAATATTGGAGACACTCAAGAGTCCCCATACATCAGAATGTACTAGAGAAAAAGGATCAACACTTTTATTGGTAGGGCAAGGAGAATATGTACTCTTTTGGTGTTTTCTTAATTGACAAAACTCACTATTTAAAGCAGACAAAAACTTTAACGAAGGAAATAAATGCCGAAGTAAAGATGTAGAAGGATGTCCAAGCCGATTGTGCCAAAGTTGTGCTTCAGATGGAGAGGATGAAAGTGCAGCTCATGGAGGCAAGTCTAAGTAATACAAACCCCCATTTTCATGGCCTCCACCAATCATCCGCTTCGTTATTAGATCCTAAAATACACAAGAAGAGGGTGAGAAGGTGACAAAACAATTTAGATGTTTTGTGATTTGAATTACCGAGAGTAAGTTTAAAGGGAATTGAGGAACAAATAGGACATCTCAAAGTGGGATAGAGGGTGTAATAAAAGATGATCTCTTGCCAAGTACTTTGGTTTGGGTACCATTAGCTATAGTAACAAACTTATCGGGAATGCATGTAGATAAACAATTTAGCATATGTTTTTTACCTAAGAGATGTTCGGAGGCCCCAGAGTCTATTATCCAAGATGAAGAGGAGGAAGTGGAAGAAAACATACCTGAAGCAATATTGATAGCAACCGTAGGTAAATATGTAAGGGAAGACTCCATGAATGACTTCATTTTTTGAAATGTTTCATAGTCTTCACGAGTGAGAGAGTCATCTTCCGGATTTGTGATTCAGCTTTTTCTTCCCATGTATCATTGGGAACGGAGGCTGGAGTAGCCATGGACCATTCCAGTTTTCCATGAAGCTTCCAACAAGTTTCCGCAAGGTGGTTTTGACCGCCACAATAAGTGCATATTCGAGGCTTTATGTGAGAGTAGCTAGGACCGGTTCTACCACCTCTTGTTTGGCCCCCTCTAGAATTTCTGTCGCGGCCTCGGTTGGTGCATGATATATCTCTATTACCTGAATACATAACAGATGAAACATCGTTATTTGAATTAAGAGATGGATCAAAGATTCGCAGAAATGTGGCACTTATTTCATCACAGGACTGTAGTACGAAGAAGCTAAGAAGTCGGGTCTTAGAAAGTTTAAGGTATGACTTCATATTTGTCAAAAAAAATTGTTGTTGCTAAAGCCTCCCTTTGCTTCTCTTGATCCGATATATCGGTGTAGTATGGTTGAGTGATCTTCCACTCTTGAAGTAGACCCAAAAATTGAGCCAAAACTTTATGAATATTGTCTCCTTGCTTAGTATTGAGCATGTTTTCAATACATCAAATAACTTTTGTAAAGAAGTCATACTAGAATATAACTTAGTACAAGTGTCCCAAATCTGTTTGGTTGAATCTAAGTGGACAATATTGTTGGCTACATTTTCTTCCATACTATTAATAAGCCAAATAACTACCAAATTTTCATCCTTAACCCACTTTAGATAGGATTGACTTTCTTCATCAATCGGTGGAAAAGGCATGGTTGAGTGACCGAGAAGGTCTCGAGTAATAAGAAACCTTTTTACCGATTGAGACCAACTAAGATAATTGGATAATCCCCTTAAGGGAATAGTAGTAATTTTGAGTATGTCACTCTTACTACTTGTATTTTCTTTAGCCATCTTAAGTAAACCAATACTTAGTAAAGCACAATCAAGAGGAGGATATGATGAAGATCCAATCAAACTAAAACTCCAATTAAGATTGCATAATTGCTATAATCCAATATTCAAGAAGTGATATGGACTGAAGTAGAACTGATATAATCCAATAATCAATCTTGAGAAGCAATTAAAGCAATGATATGTTGTCCAAAAAAAGAGGTAACTTGAGTGAGGTGGCTACCTTCCTCTCAATCTGAATTTTAAACTCAAGAAGGACCGTAAGAGTCCAAAAAAATCGAACTTGTATTCAAACTGAAACCCAAATCTTGGGAGGCTTATGTTTGAAAAAAATATCCGTTGTTCAAATTTTAAAAATACACTACTTAATCAAATTTGAACAACCTTCTTTCAAATGCTAGTTACTTTCAAATAATGATAAGTTCTTATCCACTACATTAGCCACTAAATCAGGCACCATATAAACCAAAAATCATATCTTAAGTGGAGTAGATCAATTACTCAATACCAATTCAAATCCTCTTTTTGGTTTTCAAAAATTCAAGAACTCGTGGTTGGTTCTTAACCTAAGCATGACTTAACTTTTCCTTATGATAGGTGTTATATTTATCACTTAAAAAGACACATTTCCCTTACTCATTTCCAAAAATCCTTTAGGCAATAAAATTGCTCATAAGTCTTAAAGGGTTGGAGAATAAATTAGCAATTACAAAAAATCATATATAACCAAAAACCAACTGCTCTTTGATCTCGGCAAAGTCCCTAAATCAATTTCTATATATTTGGAGAATCCGAGTACCATAAATTATAAACCAACTTGATTTAATCCAAAAAAATCAAGTAAACTATTGGTTTTGAATAATGAGAGATCAAGTTAAGTCTTAGGCAAGTCTCGTATCATTATTCCATCATATAACCATCAACTTCATAATTAATAGGTCATCATAACCTTGTAGGAAACCGATCTTGAACAAACTTGTAATATTTGAGTGCAAGAAGATCAAGGTCGTAATATCCTTTAAACACCAAGTATTAGCTTTCACAACTTCTCATATAAAAGCCATTTGTTTCTTGATGTGATATAGAGATCAATGGCTCAATACATAGTATGAATGTAAGAAAAAATATAACCAGAAATCACTTATCTTCCATGGTTGAATTTCTTCCTTGCAGAGCACCTTGAGTGAAACCTTCAAAGGTACTTAAGCATCACTTAAATTTTGGAGTCCTAAATCCTCATCTCCAATACCATGTAGAATTTATGACTCTTTCATAATGATCTCGAGCCAAAGAGGGAGAGGAGAAGAAGAAGGAGACGAAGAAGAAGAGAGAAAGGAGAGAGAGTTTAGAGACTGGCCTCCAAGAGAAGGGAGAGGAGAGTTTGGAAAATTTTGAGAAGAGAGGAGAGAACTTAATACTCTACCTCTTAGCCAAGGACCTCTATTTATAGTTTTTACAATGCCCTTAGGGCTATAGAATTACAAGAGAAGAGACTAAATAGACAATTAATTACATCTTCATGCCATCTTTATGAGAAGTCTTCTTATTTATCAATATGCCACCTCTTGGATGTGTGGGTTTTCTTCCTTGGACGTGTGGGCTTTGAGCCCATCTTCTAACTGATACTAGATCCATTGCTCTTTTCAAAGATCCCCATTCTACCATCGTTAGACCTCCATCCACTTCACACCCTATTTCCCATTGTGTTTCCACTCATTGATTGTCTCCAAGTTGTGTTTATTTTTTATCTATAATGTCATCTTCCACTGTTCCTACCTGCTATGAAGATGCTTTAAATGATTTGAGGCTGAAAGCTACCATCGGTGAAGAGATTTGAGCTATGTAGAAAAATTGAACTTGGAATATGTTTTATCTTGCTCCTACAAAAAGGCAATTGGGTGCAAATGGGTATTTTCCCTCAAGTTTAATCCAGATGGATTTGTTGCCAGGTATAAGGCTCAGTTGGTCGCTAAAAATTATACATAGTATGGTGTTGATTTCGATGAAACGTTTTCACCAGTTACCAAAATGAATTTTGTACAACTTCTTATTTGTCTCACAACCAATTTTAAATGGGAGTTACATTAGTTAGATATCAAGAATGCCTTTTTGAATGGTATTTTATTTAAATAAGTCTACATGAGCCAACCACCTAGTTATGTGGTTGAGGGGTAGCAAGTATGTCAACTGAATAAGGTAATCTATGGGTTGAAGTAAACTCCTCGGGCTTGGTTTGATAAATTTACCTTTGTGATTAAAAAGCTTGGTTTAAGAGGTGTGAAAGTGATCACTTAGTTTTTACCAAAAACACCACTAAGGGAAACATTCTTATGGTTGTATATGTGGATGACATTGTTATTATTGGTAGTGACCTTAGTGGCATTGAGTACGTTAAGAATGACCTAAATAAGGTGTTTCAAACCAAAGACCTAGGACTTCTCTAGTACTTCCTATGTATTGAAGTGCTTTAGTCTAGGCATGGTATAATTCTATAAAAAAGGAAGTATGTGCTTAATATTTTAAAGGTAACCAGAATGCTTGGTTGTAGGCTAGCTGATACACCTATGGAACCTAATGTTAAGTTGTGTCTTGGAACTGGTAGTGATGTTGATGTTGGCCTCTTTCAACAATTAGTTAGAAAGTTGATCTATCTCGTAGTGACAAAACCAAATATATTTTATTCAATTAGTGTTATCAGCCAATTTATGCACCAACCAAAACAATCTCATTGGGAAGCATTAGAAATAATTCTTTGGTACTTAAAGAAGACTCCAAGTCAAGGATTACTGTCACACCCAAATTCTAACTCATGGACTCCTTCTTTAAGGTGCTAATTTTTTTTAACTACTTACATAATTTTAACATTTTAATACTCCTAAGTTCACAATAAGTATACACACTTTCAAGGGGCTAGTGTCAGACTCCTTATTTTACATCACATACTTGTACATGTTTTAGATATCCTGGGTACATACTCTCCAACTTTAGATTAAAAACATATAATTGTCTAACAAATTCAAACTCTTATACCTACCCAATCTCCTACTTATGACTCCTTGAGTGCTTTCGCCCGTGTATGAATGACTCCTTGAGTGCTTTCGCCCGTGTATGAAACTAGCTACCCAACTCCCTTATACCCCTGAAAAAGTGTCCACATAGGTGGTGAGCTATTGCCTAATATCTCCTACTCTGGTCACAGAAAACTTCGAAAACAAATAGGAATCTAAAAAAGAAAGATTATCTATCACAAAAGATGGCACATATTTAAACTTAAAACTTATACATACTTCTATAAATTTTTACCATTTAACCCAACTCAGAATTTCTATATACTTTAACCATCACACAATTCTATATATACACTCCTATTGGTATCATTCCATTAACACCATGGGTACTGTCTAATAATAACATTAATCCGACATAGATATCTCAAGACAAATATTTAGCATAAACATGAATCCAATTCAACCTCAATTTTTCAATTGTACAGATATTACCTGCTACTAGATCTTGTGAAACATAAAAAAAATTCTTGTTTTTTTTATAACACTATCACATGATATTGCCTCACTAAATACTCCATCAAGTGTACACTTATCACTGATTTGAGGCACTTTACCCTCTACTTGGGTCCTTGTTATACCCGTGTTTACAACCTGTGTCAATTTTTCATTCCTTATTCCTAAACATTTTTCTCATGTACTTGTATTCATTTACACACACATAGCCTTTTTGATTGTTCCACAAGAATTGCAGATTGAACTCACATATTTCATCATATTGAGATTGAAGAGTTAATAACTCATGAGTATGATCAGCTCAAAGAAAGTGTATCTCATTAACATCTTGTTTTGACACACTACCAACATTGATCTAATCTAGTGCAACTCCTTTTCAAGCGTTGATGTGACCATTGAAGTGCCCTTGCTAAGAGGTGGATGACCTTGGGTACCCCCTTGACATAACCAGATCTAGGACCTACTATAACCTGTACTATTGCCCACAAATCATGAGGGTACTAGTTTGTAGTTGTTGTTTCTTCCTTCATTAGTTGTGTCTCATTCTTTTGAATATACTATAACAAATAATATAATTCTCTTTGGTAAGAATGTAATTTACAAAAAAAATTATGACTAAAACTATTATTACACTCGCATATTTATCCTCAAATCTATCACCCCATCTAAGAACAGCCCTAAGATTGGTTCTCCTAAAGAGATCAATGTCAATAGCACCATCACCCCACAAATATAGCTTATAATACTCATCTAATTGAAAATTAAGGTAACATTGTTACAAGAAAAAAGTAAAATTACTAAATTAGATTTTTATTATTTTTAAAAATTTACATAATCTTTTTTATTTAGAAAAAAATGTTTCCACTTTCACCAACTAGAGCAAAGTAAACATAACCTCAACAACTCAGTTAAACTTCATCGAGTGCCAATTGTGCTTCATTCTTCACATTTAGTTGTTTCTTATTTCTTTCTTCATTCCTTCATTCATTCATTCATATAGACAATAAATATTAAATTCATTGACAAAATAGAAATTTTAAAATTTTCTTTTATGATCTAATACTATAATTTTTCAACAAAATGCAAGTAACATATAAAAATTATAAAATTTTGTTAGACTCGTCTAATCATTCCCAAAACCCTTCATTTCACAAAAACACTAAGTTCCTTCAATGCAAGAGCCTCAAAAATCATGTGGTTGATCAACCACATCCATTCCTACTGCTTATCCCCATGAGAAGGCTATAATCCGCAATCTCCTTAAAATTGGGCATGCTTCTCAAATCCACCATCAACCTCTTTGTAAGTGTGAGGGCGATATCTTCACATTGTCTAAGCCAAGTGGATCAAAGGGGGGCAATCACTCCCACCTTTAATAATGAGGGATATTTTCTATAAACTTTTTAGCTCCCCCGGAAGAGGAGGAGGAGGAGGAGGAGGAGGCAGCTGTGGCTGGGGCTCTCTTCTCTTAGGATGGGAGGGAGCAGAAGAGGGGAACTTCCACCTTCAGTGGAAAAGTCTCATACCTTTTGTATGTAATTTTAAAATTTTATTATTAAATTACCTTCAAAATTAATGGTTTTTCTTAGCTGTAATCGGATCAGGCCTTATTCATAAATACAACATCTAGGTGGTCTTATTTGGAATTTCAACATATAGAAAGGCCTAATCTGGAAGGAAATTAAACAAGAAAAAGGGCTGCTCCTTTATAATTTGTGAAATACAAGGATAGAAAATAAGAGAGATCGTTAACAATGAGAAAGAGCAGCTAAGCTCGGAAAGGCACCGGATAAAGACGGAGGAGTGCCGTTTTCTTACACAAACTCTGTAACACGCAAACGCCTTTTTGCGCAGCTCAAGAGTCTACTCGTTACTTTCTCATTTTATCCAATAGCGTTGTGTAGAGTCCACGTGTTGTGTAGAATTAGGAAATAAATTAACGAGGAGCAATTATGAAATGTAAGAGAAACGGAAGAGAAATAATTTCTAGATTTTTTTATGAAAGATTGGACTTAATTGAACCAGTAGAGTCGGTTTAAAACTAAATATTCCCTTCGAGTTGCCAAATATTCCCTTCGGGTTGCCAAACTTCGACCTCTTTTTGACTTCTAAACTCAATTTAAAAACATGCATGCGACTTTACAACCTTTCTTACAGTCAAAAGGATTCCTTTCATGCCTTCTACAAGCAATCTGATGGTCAAAGATTCCGTGTCACCCGACATTTGAACAAGTAACCATCCAGCCCTCCTTACGCACATCAACCTCTCTCTCTCTCTCCCATACGATGGAGGTTATATAACCCACGCTTCAGAACCCAAAATTCCCATCCCAACGACGAAGCAAAAATGTCTGCCGCAGCATCTGGTAGTGTGCCTATCGTGAGCAAGATCTACTGCTCTTCTTCCCCATTAGTTTTCATCGTCAGAAACAGGCCTCCTGCTGTAAACGGAGGTGGTTTTGTGGTAACTAACTGTCGCCAAGAGATGGTTTTCAGAGCAGATGGATGCGGCAACCTTGGAACCAAAGGAAAGTTGATTGTGAGAGATGGCGACGGTGCTTCCTTACTTGTGATTCGACGAATGGTATCTCACATCACCCACATCTTTCTCTAATCTTAATTCCATGCATTCTCTATCCCATTTAATTCTTTCAAATTTTCCAGGGGGGCGTCATACAAGCTTTGAGCGCCCATAAACAATGGAAGGGATACACGCACGACGAGGGAGAAGAGAAACTGGTTTTTAGCTTAAAAGAACCATCAGCCTGGGCTTTAAAGAACAAAATTACAGTATCTATTGGATCCCATGGCAGAGATTGGGACTTTGAAGTTAGGGGATCCTTCGTTGGTAGAGATTGTTGCATTAGGGACAGAGGAAGAAATGTTGCAGCTCAGGTGTTTGTATATATATGAGAGAGAGAGAGAGAGAGGAATTGAAATTAAGACATTTATTGATTTGATTGCTTCCAGGCCTTTCTCTTTATGATCCATTTCTTGATGCAGGTAGGCATTGTAGAAGTAAAGGAATTAATGGGAAGCAAAGATGTGTACCATGTGGTGGTGCAGCCCGGAGTTGATCAGGCCTTTGTTTTTGGAGTCATTGCCGTTCTCGACAACATATACGGCCAGTCAACTGCAAGCTAAAGCAACCAAAGATGACACAGGGTTTATCCAAATCGTTTTTATCTACTCATTGTCTTTCTTCGTTTTCCCTTCATTCACCATTGTTTTGTGAATATAGAACGGAAGTGGTTCTTTTTTATCCATCTTCTGGTTACGTTGTGCTCAATCATGTCTCTCTTGATGAGAGCACTGAAGCTTACTTTATGTTCACTTCCATGTATTTTGGAGTTCATCCATAGTACTTGTAAGAAGAAAATCAGTTTTTTTTCCTCCCTTTTTGGTTCTTTTTCATTTGAGGATCCTTTTGAAATAATGGTTCGAAGCAATGTTATCAAAATTGTTCCACTCTATTTGAAAAAGTTTAAGCAGGTTGAACTAGTGTGCAACCTAAAATACATAAATATAGACTGCCCCATGGGGGTGGAACCTTTCATCGTAATGGTGACAGTGGGAGTAATAGAGCTTCTATGTACTACAAACAATTAATGGAGGGATTGTGTTGGCGTAAAGATCTCCATGAGCTTAATTTTAACGGTGACAAATACCTATGAAGTAAATCTGAAATTTAAATGCACAAACACACAATTCATGTAAAATAATCCAAAGAGATAATGAAGGCCTACCGCTCAACCATTGCTTGATCGAATGACAAAGGAGTCTGACCGATTGGATAGGCCTTGATGAGACAAGAAGAGAGAGAAAACGCTTTGTAAGTGATCAGATGCATTGAAGAAATGAGAAAGCAGCAAAATATGAAGGTCGATCCAATGACTCACTTCAAGATAAAATTGTAAAAACGCTTCTTAGATTCGGCTTGGCCAACATAGATCATCATTATTTGTAGAATTGCCAAAATAAGGAAGTATTTTGTTAAAGCTAAATTTTAAAATTTAGTGAGTACTTTGTGTTTTCCATACTAAACTTGATAGATCTGATTTTTAAATTGAAAAATCTGAGTTGTCTTATTTTGGATATGAGTCTACTATGTTACACTTTATATTTAGGACATCCCACAACTTTGTAAACTCTAATTTTTTAGTTTTAAAAATATCGTTTGAGATTAAATTGAGCTACCAATTATAGTAGTATCACCTCAAATTGAGTATACTTTTCTTGTGCTTTGTTATTGTAATATCTGCCTATATTAGAGCTTTTGAGTTTAATTGTAAAATAAGTAGTCCTTGCTTTGTAGTAAAACAATCAACAGTTGAAGAAACTGATGAGTAGCTATTACTAAAAATCCCTTTAAGAGTATGGGTGCATGTACCTAGATACTACTGACCATAAGTCCCAGGTGTTGTAAATTAGACCCTTGGGTCTATTGCTATAGATGTTGTTTTTCTTTTATTTATGAATTTAACTTTGAGGTTAAAAGATTTTGCGAGTAGATATAGCAATTAAATATAGGTTGTGAACCATTATAAAAATATCGGTGTATTGTTGAGTGACCGGATTACTTGTTGTGTATATTGATTTAATAGCTTTTCAAGTGTGTTAAAGATTGACTTCGCCTTTAAAATTTGATAGACCTATTCACTCCCCCTATATGTTTGTCCTTTTAAAACCCAATAAGTGGTATCAGAACAAATATACTTTGATTTGCCTAATCTCAGATAGAGTATTAAAGTGCACTAAAAATACTAGTTTTAGTCACTCCCATGCCTTTGTTGTTGGTATGTTTATCATCAAACCTCCACTCTTTGTTGGAAATAAATACATACACTTGAAGTATAAGATGAAATACTTATTTCTAGTTTCTCAATTTGATCTATGGAAAATTATCACCTAAGAAAGAGGGATGGAGAAAAATAAAAGGACACAAGTTAATACATTGATGAGAACAAGAAAATAGTATCAGTAAATAATAAGGCATCAAATATGCTTTTGTATTCTTTAAGTGCTATGGGTACCTCTCAAGTTAAGGAAGCAAAGTTGAACATCCTCCTTAGTGAATATAAGAACTTGAATATGAAACCAGTTGGGATAATTGAAAGCATGAGAGAATGATTCAATGGAATCTTGAGTAATTTGACCCTTTCAGACACCACTTAAATAAAAAATAGATTGCAAATAAAGTCATCAAGAATCTACCCAAAGTAACTTATATAAATGAAATTAGAGGATTTAAGAGCATTACTTTGATAGAACCTAAAGGATAACCTTCTTACCCATGAATTAAGTCTGAAAGAATATGAATAAGGAGGAATCTAGGACAAAGAAAACAAGTTCCTTGGTATGTATGTTAGCCTAAGGGTTCAAATCTTATTGGGCATTTTTATTTTGATGATAACAAAATGTGTTGGTTGAAATTGTGTTATAAATAGTTTTATCGGTGTTATTAGAAACATACTCTTCCAACTAATATTTAAGCATCTTTAATAGCAGTTTGGGATAAGAAATGGAGGACTCAAGATGTTAAGTCAAGAGCCCAAAGCTAAATGATGGAAGGATAGAAGTTGTGGAAAGGAGAAATACTTCATTAACTTGTTGTAATCAGAGTACATGAACCTCTATTTATAATAGAAGAAAGTAGTAGAGTCCAACTATAATTAAATTACCCTTGTCCCACTTACACCCAAACTCTAACACTTAAAGATAAGTCATAACATAATTAAATAACCCAATATAAATAGAAGACTAACATGACTAAAACACCTTTAAACTGAAACTCTTATGTAAGACCTCCTTCCATAATAATTGTGGCTCTATAAGACTTCTTCTTGTGTAAGACTCATAATGCCACCTCACGTGATCATGGTGGGTCCCACCAGTTCGTGTGATCGTAGTGGGTCCATATTTTATGGGCTTGGGCCCATCTTCCAACACTCTTAAATATGTGGGCCTTCCTTGGTCGTGTGGGTTTGGGCACATCTTCCAACACTCCCCCTCAAGCTGGGGGTGAGAGAACATCATGAACTTCTAGTTTGCCGCAAATGATGTATAGGATCTTCTCGTATAAAATGACAGTCCTCCATATCTTCCAACACTCCTCCTCACGTTGGTGCTTTCTTCCATGGGGCCCAATTGGCATAAGATAAGTGAGAGTATAATCACTCTAAGCCATATGACATCGCTCCATACTCTAGTCATAACCCATGTTGGATGTAGGACATACTCCTATCATTCATAGTAGTGGCACTCCTATCTTTCGCAGGTAGTGGGTCTATATGTTGTGCTCAGAAGTGTAGTAAAACTCCTCCATCACCGTGTACAACTCCTCCATCACCTCTCAAGTGGTAGGAGTAATAAATGCCAATTAAGGGGGTAACATATATGTAGTAATAAGTTCCTCCATCATGGTGTCCCAACCTAGGCACCGACTCTCAAACGTGATAAGTGGGTAATGCTTGTCATTCACAAGACTGCGATAAAAGAGCCACTGGTATATATATAAAAAAGTCTTAATGGACTTAAAAACCCATATGTATATATGTATGGACTTAAACTCCCAACCAAAGCAACATGCAAAAGGTTGGCCCAAAGAAGTATGTTAGAGTTAAATAAAGGATGGTAGTACTAAGGTTGTCAAATAACCAATAGGTAATAGGTTAATTGGAAGATATGATGTTGAGGTCACCACTTCTTTAATAATAATGTCTCAACCAAAGAGACACAATAGTTACAGCTGAAATGGGCCTGGGCCCATGTAACACGAACCAAAATAATAAAAATCCTTGTAAAGGGACCCATTAAATAATTTGATGTAAGTATCTGCACCAAATAATATGTTGACCAAGGAATATGTTATGAATATCTCAAAATAATAATCCAGCCTGAGAAATAGAATCGAGTTGAGCCGACTCAAGTATTACCAATAATTACCACAATTATTATTGCGAGTCAGGATTCATGGTCTTCAATTTTATTTGCTGCAAAAATTTCTTCTTAGATGCAAAAACTTCATCTTTGTGCTCCCCCTTTTCTTGAATATTTTTGTCACATTAAAATTACCACAACATATAAAATACCTCTTTCTTGTACTTCTTCTTCTACTTCTCGCCCTCAAACTGGGAGATAATAGCAGTGCTCCCAACTTGAACCAAATAACATAGGTGTAGTAATAACAATAACAATAACATGATAATGGGAATCAAACAAAGATAATAGGATGGGGCCACAATATTCTTTATTCAAATCTTCATCAGGATAACAAATGGTAACAATAGATAGCAACTGAGGAGTCATTTTTTCATAATAATATCTCTGTCAAAGAGACACAATAGTAGCAACGGAAATGGGCCGATGCCCAAATAATATGTACCAAATTTGCAGTACTATAGCAGTAGATAACAGGTAAATAATGAAAGTCATTAAGATTATTAAGGACACTTGAAATAATTCGGCTTAAATTCGGATTTTCCAATGCAATAGGATACCAACATTACCTTTGATTCTTCCAATGCGAATATATCCTCAAATATAGATCAGATTGATATGAAACTTTCTCCTTCTGAAAATAGACTTAAATAAATTTCATCCAAGTATAAATTCTCTTCATAAAATATATTTATATTGAGATATATAATCTGATAGATTTTTGTTACTCTAATCTGGCCGAACGAAGTATTCTATCTCTTTTTGCCAGCATAACCATTGACTTTTCCAAGATCAATATCTCCATATAAAAAACTCAGATACAGAATTGATTGAATATGTAAGAAAAAAGACTTACATATATTCTTTGGATATATAATTCTCCATATAAAGTCTCGTTCTTGATAGCATAAAATGGCTCGAAAGTTGAAGCCTTCTGCTACTGCTCAACCTCTCTTGCAATCTAACCTTTGTTGCTTCAAATATTGATTTCTCTTTGTAGAAAACTCTGATTTCCAATTTTTTTTTTGTTGGAAATTATACTCGAATATATTTTTGTCAATATATAATATACAATATGAAAATATAAATATAGAGGTGAAAACATTAAGCAAATAATTGGTATAGGGATTGAAAAAAATAAATACGAACCTAAACCACTAGAAATAATAAATCAGAAAAGATCACATTACCTCTATGGGTTGACTGAGTAAACTCACATAACCTGCTCTGATACCATGTTGAATTTATGGAAAAGAGAAATACTTCATTGACTTGTTGTAATCAGAATACATGAACCCTTATTTATAATAGAGGAAAGTAGTAGAGTCCAACTACAATTAAACTACCCTTGTCCCAATTACACCCAAAATCTAACACTTAAACATAAGTCCTAGCATAATTAAATAACTCAATATAAATAGAAGACTAACATGACTAAAACACCTTTAAACTGAAAATCTTTTGTAAGACCTCCTTCCATAATAATTGTGGCTCTCTGTTAAGCACCTAGCCAAGATTACCCAAAAGACCAGCCTGTTAGGAGCGGTAGGCATAGGTACTTAACCAAGAACCATAACATCACACCCGACTTCGCGAGCCGACGACCACAATGGCCAACTCTAGTGACGGCCTACTCTAGCGATGGCCCACTCTAGCAACACTGGCCAGACCCAGGTTAAGTTCCTACGGCCTACCAGTAATTTTAATCTGGCCTCTAGGTCACCCCCTCCGCTTAGGTTGCCCCTTCTGCTAGGTCGCCCCCTCCGGGATTCTAACTCGCGACGTGGGAGCCCATTCTGATACCAAATGTTAAGTACCTAGTCAATACTACCCAAAATACCGGCCTGTTAGGAGTGGAAGGCATAGGTACTTAACCCAGGACCATAACACTCTCTAAGACTTCCTCTTGTGTAAGACTTCTTATTGTGTAAGAATCATAATGCCACCTTACGTGATCATGGTGGGTCCCACCAGCTTGTGTGATCGTGGTGGGTCCATATCTTATGGGCTTGGGCCCATCTTCCAGCACTCTTAGATATATGGGCCTTCCTTGGTCGTGTGGGCTTGGGTCGGCCCATCTTCCAAAAGAAGAAAAACCAAGTGGAAGACCTTTCAAGATTGTTATAGACTTATTATTGTGTGAAGATAATATTTTCCACTTAAAACCACACTTATCTTGTTTCTTCAAGTTTTGTCGGACACATCTATGGATTACATAGACTAGGGCCCAATTAAATTGCAGTACAATTGCAAAAGACCCACCAAGAGCAAAGTTTCCAAGTTCTAGAAGTTTGCCTCAAGTCCACTTGAGTTCACCTCAAGCTTATCAAGAAAATGTGAAGAATCTCGAGCTAGGGTCAAGTTGATTCCACCTTAATTTGAGCTCTAATGGCCAGTTTGAGTTACTGTAGTTAACCTATAGTTGACTCAAGATTAGGGGAAAATGACAATTTCGGTTTGAGGTCTATAAATGTCCTCCAAGTTGTCGATTTTGAATAAAAGAACGTCCATCCACACACTCTACAAGACGAAAGTTGTGATTTCTTGAGAGATCTTTGTACAAAAACTTCCAATACAGATTCCCAAATTCTCTAAAGGTTGAAATCCTTTGGATTTGTCCATTTACAAGGATAATGTTAAGCACCTAACCAATACTACCCAGAAGACTGTCCTGTGTGGAGCGGAAGACATAGGTACTTAACCCAGGACCATAATAGTACACCCCGCCCTCCTGAGCCGATGACCACGGCGGCCTTAACACAGCAACGGGGACCGGGTTAGGAGCCCAACTCAAGCTTTTTGGTGTTTTTATGTAGCAAAAATTGTAAGCAATCCACTACCTTGTATTTATTTTCCATCTATACTATTCTTTTTCTATTTTCATGTGGTTACTGAAGGTTTGGTAGCTTGTTTTGGAGGTTCTTGGTGAGTGTCCAAGATACTTAAGGGCTTCGTGCCCATGTGAAAAGGTTCTTGGTGAACCTTGGCACTTTGGGGCGAGTTGGATGCTCATTTGATTGTAAACAGGGCAAAGGGCTCTTATTACTTAGAGGAGTGGGCTTCATCAACATCCTACAAAGTTTCAAGTGGATCTTTGTTGGAAGATGGGTCAAGCCTATACGACCAAGGAAGGCCCACACGTCTAAGTGTGTAGAAGATTGGCTCAAGCCCATAGACCAAGGAGAAGGCCCATAGGCCCATATAGTGGTGGCATGATGGTAAATAAGGAGTCATCTTATAAAGATGGCACTGATGTAATTAGTTTATGATTTATGTCTCTTAGTCAATCTTACTAGGGTGAAGGGTATTCTTTTAATATTAGTACTTTAGATATCTATAAATACAACTTAAGGTGGAGGGTTTGGACAAGTCCATTATCCTAATCTTCCTCCTATTTTCTCCAAATTCATCACTCTTCATCTTCTCCTTGCAAAACCTTTTCTCCACAACTCTTCTTCTTCTTCTCACCCATTAATCCTCTTCTACTGTGATTATACATCATAGAATCCTAAGTTTCAATATGGTATCAGAGTAGGGAAAAATATGATATGGAAAAGGAGAAGAAGTTGGAGAAAAAGGGAAGGAAGAAGAAGAAGAAGAAAAAGAAAAAGAAAAAAGAGGAGTTTCTCGTTTTTCCTTAAGTCTTATTTCTCAATTTCTATATTTCATTGGATGTTTCACTTTATTGTCATATTTTTTATATAGAAATTTATATACCGTTGGAAAGATGATTGAGTCTATTTTCCAACTCAAAAAGAATCATTGAAATCAGATCTTTCTAGAAAGAGAAATTGAAATATGAAGAAGAAAAGGTAAAGCAGCAGTAGAAAGCTTCAAGTTTCTAGCCATTTTATGCTATCAGGAATGCAACTTTATATGAAGAATCATATATAAAAATAAATATATATAAGTATATTTTCTGACCTATTCAACTAATTCCCATTCTGAGTTATTTAGATGGAGATATCAATCTCTGAAGAGTCAATGGTTATGTTGGCCAAAGAATAAAGAGTTTTCACTTCGACTAGAGTAGTCCAAAATCTATTAGATAAAAATAAATACATCTTCTAAATAAAAGTTAGACTTGGTTGAAATATATTTAAGTCTAGTTTTAGAAGTAGAAAATTTTATATCAATCTTATCTATATTTAAGTAGATATTCGAATTGGAAGAATCAAAGGTCATGCTAGTATACTGTTACATGCGAAGATCTGGATTTAAGCTGAATTTTTTTCTTAACTTTTTGAGTTGCTATTATTGATCAACAATATCAGGAAAGTATCTCATGATCTATCCTTGGAAAGTTTTTATTTTTTAACTAATAATATCTGGAAAGAATCTTTAGAAGATCATCTTATTTTCATAAACTTTCCTTGATTTATTTGTCAAAGATTGCCTTGCCTAAAGATTTCAAGAAAAAAGGCAAGAAAACGTGTCTTCTTTGATTGCTAAGTTGGCACCAATTGAAGGAGGAAACTACCTTATTTATAAGATTTTTCCAGCTACAAATTTTTTTAATATTTTGAAATATTACAAAGGATTTGATTTGGTATCCTGGCCTAAAAATTAAGGCAAGAAAAAATTGAAATATTTGGCTTGGCTTGAGTTACTTGGTTTAAAATATTTTAGCTAGTAAAGTTGTTGATACTAGCCTTCTTTTACTTGATCATACAAGAGGTGAATTAGCACTTGAGCTTGCAAAATATTTGTTGACTTCAAGCTGGGATCATTGACATTATCTCACAGCTTGAGTGGGAGAATAGAAGGAGAAGGATGATGGATGAACACATTGAAGATTGTTTGATTTATTGATTATCAAATAACACTTGGTTCAACGTATTATTTGCAGTCAATTACTTGGCATGACTCACATACTCACTGGTAAAGCTACTATCTTCTATCTGTTACTGGCTTGACTCCGACTTGATTATTACCCTAGATTATAACCTTGGATTATCCTCAACTTATTACTTGGTGCATAGCTTCCTTATATCAAGGATACACTTGCTACAAATTATTTTATGTGTCCTTAATGCTCTTAAGGACTTTTACTACCTACTGGTTATCCGCTACTATATAATTGCCTATTTGGTAAGTGTTATTTGGGCTTAGGCCCATTTTATTTGCTGCTATAGTGTCTCTTTGGATGAGACATTATTATTGAAGATGGTTTTCTCAATTGCTAATTTTTCCCAGTATTGGTTATTCTGATGAAGAAGAAAGCACATAGTGAGCCCACAATATTATCTTCTGATGATTACCTTTTAGCCTCCTTATTTGGCATTTTTACTCCTACCACTTGAGAGTAGGTGTCTTGTGTTGGGACATCGTGATGGAGGAGCTTATTACTACACTTCTGAGCAATACATATAGACCCACTATCTACAGAGGATATGAGTGTGCCCAACATCCAACGTGAGTCAAGTCTATTACTCACCAAAGAGATGTTTTTTTAGTTGCTTTGAGAAAGTGGGTAGACTCTATGCCCCACAATAGGGCTACTTTTCCTCCTATGAAATTAAGAGAAAAATATTTTTTACTATGACTGGAGTATGGAGCAATGTCTTATGGCTACGAGTGATTTTACTCTCTTATATTATACTAGCTGAGTCTCTTAGAAAAAAATAGACCACCAGCTTGAGGGGGACTGTTGGAAGATATGGTGGACTGCCATATTATACGGGAAGATCCTCTAAACCATTTGCAGCAAGTTGGGGGTTTCCCTCGACCCCAGTTTGAGGGGGAGTGTTGGAAGATATGGTAGACTACCATATTATACAAGAAGATCCTACACACCATTTGCAGCAAGTTAGGGGTTTATGATATTCTCTCACCCCTAGCTTGAGGGGGAGTGTTGGAAGATTGGCCCAAGCCCACACAACCAAAGAAGGCCCACATGTCCAAGTGACTGGATGATGGACTCAAGCCCACAAACCAAGGAGCAGGCCCATAGGCCCACACAATGGTGGCATGATGGTAAATAAAGAGTCATCTCATAAAGATAGTACTGATTTAATTAGTTTATGATTTACGTCTCTTATTCACTCTTACTAGGGTGAAGGGTATTATTTTAATATTAGCACTTTTGATATCTATAAATACAACTTAAGGGGGAGGGTTTGGACATGTCCATTACCCTAATCTTCCTCCTCTTTTCTCCAAATTCATCACTCTTCCTCTTCTCCTCATAAAACCTTCTCTCCACAACTCTTCTTCTTCTCAACCATTAATCCTCTTCTACTGTGATTATACATCATGGAATCCTTAGTTTCAAAAATTATCTAACAAATTTCCTGATCATTCCAAACTTGGTATCATTCCAAATCATCAAAAATCATTCCCGGTATCATGAACTGGCTCATCTTCATTCTATTAACCGCATCGTGTTCCAGAATTCAAGGTGATGTGTTGGGATCTTCCTGGGCCATGGATCTTGTCACCCTTCTTCCCTCTCTTTCCTCCAGATTGGATGTTGACGCTGGAAGAGAACTCCTGTTCTTGGAACGTGTAATGGTGGAAATGGATTGAGCCTTGAGGAGGCTCGACCTGGACCTCTGAGGGAGAATCCGACCTGGCTAAAACTAATTGATTCAATGATTAATCTTCATTCAGCTTTTTGTCTCAATAAAAGGTTTGAGGACAAAATTACAACTCAGACCCATGGGTCACATGGTTCATGCAAAATTACATTCAAACCAAACCAAACCAAACCAAATTCAACATACATGCAAAGGGAAATAGCATAATTTAATTCCTACGTCTGTTGATAACTCGGGATGCTATGGAGTCCATAACATCACCCCCCCCCCTCCTGGAGAAAGAGCTTGTCCGCAAGCTTGAAAGAGGGGTAGAGAGCCCTGAAAGCTGCTAAGGGCCCCCATGTAGTGTCAATGGGGTCAGTATCAGCCCACTGCACTAGAACCTTCCAATCACCCAGAATGTGGCAAACCTGCAACACCTGCACTGGAGTAGAAAGGACCCGACCCTCATGTAGCGCTGGCAAAGGTGTGTGTAGGAATGGGGAATTTCCCTGGAAGGCCTTCAATATGGAGACGTGAAACACATTATGGATCTTTGCTTCTGGTGGAAGTTGCAAGCGTTAGGCGACGGTGCCAATGCGGTCCAGCACTTGAAAGGGCCCATAATATTTCGGGGAGATTTTGTGACGTTTGGAGGCTGTCAGTGAAAGCTGGCGGTAATGTTGGGGATGTAGCCACACATAATCCTCTAGAGAGAAGAACACGTCCCGGTGCTTCTTATCATAATAGAGTTTCATAGCCTATTGGGCCGCCTAGAGATGAGTGCGTACCTCACTGAGCATGGCGTCCCTTTCTGCTAAAGCCTTGTCCAAGGTGGCGACCTTGGATGTATCTGGTTCATACAATAAAAACTAAGGCGGATCTCGGCCATACACTACCTTGAACGGAGTAGTGCCGAGTGCGCTGTGGTATGAAGTGTTATAATAGAATTCGGCCCATGCCAGCCCTTGAACCCACCGTTTAGGGGAGTCCCCCACAAAACAACGGAGATACATCTCAAGCGTCCTATTGACCACCTCGGTCTATCCATCAGTCTGCGGGTGGTAGGCGGAAGAGAACGCCAATTTGGTGCCTTGCAACTTAAAGAGTTCTTTCCAGAACATACTGGTGAAGATGGCGTCCTTGTCACTGGTAATGGACGCATGCACCCCATGTAACCGGATAATATTATCCATGAAGAGCTGAGAGCTGCTAAGTAGGGTTGCGCCAAAGGGAGGAAATGGCCATACTTGGAGAAGCGGTCAACCACTACAAATATAACGGATTTTCCGGAAGAGGTGGGAAGGCCATCAATGAAGTCCATAGAAATATTTGACCATACCTGTGATGGTAGCTGAAGAGGTTGGAGCAACCCTGCTGGACATAATGATTCGACCTGTTCCGTTGACAAGTCTGACAAGCTGCCACATACTCTGTTACACTTCTCTTCATACCTTTCCAAAACAATTTGCAACTGAGGTGGAAATATGTTTTCTGTCTACCCTCATGTGTACTATCATGGAAAGAGGTTAAGATGCTGGTAATGAGTGGCGAGGTGCAGTGCAAAAAAATCCTATTTTTGAACAGGATAAGACGATCCTAGATCGTCCAATTGCTATCAGAGCCCCCCTGTTGAATATCATGATATAAGGCAATGAGTTCTGGATGCTGATGTGTCTCCTCCCTAATAGAGTCCAACAAAAGACTTTTGGGCTGACTAATATCATGCAATTGTGGCTCTGGAACGTCCCGGCGAGACAAGGCATTGGCGCCCACATTCAGACTGCCAGGTTTATACTCAACAGTAAAGTCAAACCCCATCAGTTTACTCAACCAGTGCTACTGAAGAGAGGTGGTGAGACGCTGCTCAATAAGATACTTCAGTCTTGAATGATCGGCCCGAATAAGAAATGGGTGCCCCCAGAGATAGGGCCTCCAATGCTGGATGGCTTTAGCTAAATCGATCAATTCCCTTTCATAAGCAGCGAGTTTGTGATGGCGCTGGCCAAGCTATCGGCTGAAATAAGCGATCAGGTAGCCTTGTTGCTGTAACACTGCACCTATACCCCCACCCGAAGCATCACATTCCACTACAAACAACTCATCAAAGTCCGGTAGCTGCAAAACCAATGCTGAAGATAAGGCTGCCTTCAGCTGCTGAAAAGAATAATCCGCTGGCTCGGACCAGCTGAAAGCATTTTTCTTGAGGAGATTATTGAGCGGCGCTGCAATCTGTCCGTAGCTACGGATAAATTTTCTGTAATAACCAGTGAGGCCCAAAAATCCACTAAACGCTATTATGGATATGGGAGGAGGCCAGTCTATGGCGGTCTGAATCTTGCTTTGGTCAACCTTCACCCCAATTGCGAAAATAACGTGGCCCAAGTATGCCACCTCTGGTGTGCCCATAGAACATTTTGACTTGTTTAAAACCAAATGATGTGAACATAGGAGAGTAAATACCCCGTTAAGGTGCTCGTCCCAATGTTTGCTATACACCAATATATCATCAAAAAAGATGAGAACATATTGCGGTAAGATAGAGCTAAATACCTCATTCATGAGGGCCTAGAAGTGGATGGCGCATTGGAGGGACCAAAGGGCTTCACTAGGAACTCGAAATGCCCATGGTACGTGCGGAACACAGTCTTCTCCACATTTGAAGGATGAACTCTAATCTGATGATAACATGACTTCAAGTCCAGCTTTGTAAATATAGTGGCACCATGTAACTCATCTAACAGCTCGTCTACCACGGGAATGGGAAATTTGTCTTTAATTGTGTTAGCATTGAGTTGCCTGTAGTCCACACAAAATCTCCAGGACTTGTCATGTTTTTTTACTAGTAACACCGGGGATGAGAAGGGAGACCTGCTGGGCTGAATAATTTCCCTGGGCTAGCATACTTTGGCACTGTCTCTCAATTTCATCCTTCTGTAAGTGGGGATAACGGTAAGGCCGAACCACCACAGGTTCTGTCCCCAGTTTCAATCTGATACGGTGATCACAATGGCGAATAGGCGGAAGAGCAGTAGGTTCTTGAAATAAATCTTCAAAGTCTGTAAGTAATTGAGATAACTTACAGTGCTTGGCGCTTTGGACCTGAACTGCTTGAAGTGTTATGGGCATAGTAGCATAAGTGCCATGCAAGGTGATTTGACACTGGCCCTCTGTGAAGGTCATGGTCAGGGACTAAAAATTCCACAAGATAGGCCTCAACATCTGGAGCCATTTAGCTCTGAGTACCAAATCAAATCCTACCAGTGGAATCACTAAGAAATCAGCAATAAAGGAGTGACCCTCAATACAAAAGGGGGTGGCTGTACAGATACCCACACTGGTGATTTTGGCCCCATTGGCCACTACGACTGAGAGGCCTATTTTCTGCTTGATTACCAACCCAAGTTGTTTTGCCGCTGGCTGACTTATGAAGTTGTGCGTGCTGCCAGAGTCAACTAAGACTAGTAACTGTAGATGGTGCAACTTGGCCCGAACTTGCAATGTGTTGGAATTGTGCATGACAGTCA
The DNA here is from genome assembly GCF_029961685.1 of Aristolochia californica. NCBI lineage: Eukaryota > Viridiplantae > Streptophyta > Magnoliopsida > Piperales > Aristolochiaceae > Aristolochia > Aristolochia californica. Next base: position 32,819,105 of record NW_027181881.1, on the reverse strand, counting down.
TGTCATGGAGGGAAATAGCTGGGGCATCTTGTTCTGTCTCAACACTGTCTTCTTCTGGGAGTATTTTCTCAGTATCCTCACAGAGAAGCACACTGAATAATCTCTTGCATAGGTGACCCTGGACATACTGTTCGTCACAATTAAAACAAAGACCCTTTGCCCTCCTCTGTTCCATCTCTTGTCTATTTAATTTTTTTATGTATGGTACTGGCGGCGTGGAGGAAGAACTCTCTGCACGTGGAGCTGCATTTTGTCCAGTACGTGGAGACCTTGGATAGGGTGAGGGTGCAGTGGTAGTCGCCCTGCTTGGCCAAGCTGGTCTTCGGACTAGGGATTCCTTCAGAAGTCAATGTTTAGTATCAATGGTCCTGGCTAAGTTCATAGCGTGGTCCAAATCTCTAGGGTCTTGTAATTCAACCTCCAAACGCAGGGCCTCTGTCAAGCCAGCAATAAAGAGGTTAACATACTGGGAGGGCATGACATTGGTACTGGCTCTGGCCAAGCATTCCAAGAAGGTCTTTTGGTACACCTCAATTGTGTCCGTCGGTTTCAAATTCACCACTTCGCCCAACGGATTGCTATTGGCTGGAGGACCAAACCTCATCATGCAAAATTGTTTAAATACATCCCAATCTAGAACCAAATGTTCATTTTTGAATTGGTGGAACCATAGAAGCACTTCATCGAGCATATAGAATGCGGCCAACTAGACCCGGTCATCCGCCAGTGTTTTTTGATGGTAAAAGAGTTGGTCACATCAGTGTAACTAGATCAAGGGGTCCATAGACCCATCAATTGTAGGAAAGTCCAATTTCACATACCTGGGAACTGAATTAGGGGTAGCAGCGTGAGGTCCCAATGGGGAATGTGGGTGGCACAGCTGTGTGTTAGGAACCTCACGAGCCATGGATCTTGTCACCCTCCTCTCTTCTCTTCCTTCCATTGCTTGCTTGACATTGAGGTAGATTGAAGGAGTGATGAGGAAGAATTTCGGAAAGGGTAATTGGGGAAAAATGGGGGAGAGCTTGAAGGAGCTCTCGACCTGTTAACTAAATTACTCTAGGCTAAATTATAACTCAATTGCTAACTTTCATTAACCTAGCCGTCCCCTTAAATAGGGTCGAGGACGCCAAATACAATTCAGACCCTTGGGTCACTGGTTCAAGCCAAATAAATTCTAAACCAAACCAAAATCAATTACATGAAAATTGAAAATCACATTAATTAATTCCTACGCCTGCTGGTAACTCGTGATGCTATTGAGTCCATAACATCACCCCCCTCTTGGAGAAAGAGCTTGTCCTCAAGCTCGAAGGAAGGGTAGAGAAGTCAAAATACTGATAATGGCTCCCATGTCGTGCGCCCTTATCGTTCGCCTTGAATGTGGCGTGCTTTCAATATCTGACCTGGAGTAGAAAAGACTCTGCCCTCATGGAGTGGCAGTAGAGGGGTGTGCAGTAAGGGCGAGTAGCCCTGGAATGGCTTCAGTTGGGATACGTGAAATACATTATGTATCTTTGCCTCGGTTGGTAGCTGCAAGCGGTAGGCCACGGGGCCAATTTGGTCCAACACCTGAAATGGACCATAATATTTTGGAGAAAGCTTATGGCGCTTGGAGGCAGTTAGGGATAGCTGGCGGTAGTGTTGGATCTTTAACCACACATAATCTCCTGGGGAATAATAGACCTCACGGTGCTTCTTATCATAATAGAGATTCATAGAGTGCTGGGCCTCCTGGAGATGAGTATGTACCTCAGTGAGCATAGCGTCTCTTTCAGCTAACGCTTGGTCCAAAGTGTTGACTTTGGATGCCCCTGGTTCATAGGATAACAGACGAGGTGGATCTTTGCTATAAACTACCCTGAAAGGAGTAGTTCTCAGTGCACTGTGGTAAGAGGTGTTATAGCAAAATTTTGCCCAGGAAAGCCACTTGACCCACCGTTTAGGTGAGTCCCCCACAAAACAACGAAGATACATTTCAACCGTGCGATTGATGACCTCGGTTTGTCTGTCAGTCTGTGGATGATATGCAGAGAAAATGCCAATTGGGTGCCCTGTAACTTGAATAATTCTTTCCAAAAGGTACTGGTAAAAATGGCATCCCTGTCACTGATAATGGATGCTGGAATCCCGTGTAATCGGACAATGTGGTCCATAAATAACTGAGCTACATGAGCAGCAGTAAATGGATGCACCAAAGCAATGAAGTGACCATATTTTGAAAAATGGTCAACCACAACTAATATCACTGATTTACCTGATGAAGTGGGAAGACCATCAATGAAGTCCATTGAAATGTCAGACCAGATTTGAGACGGTAGCTGTAGAGGTTGTAGTAGGCCGGCAGGACTTAAAGATTCGGCTTTGTTTCATTGAAAAATCTGACAAGCAGCTACATAATCAGCAATCGTGCTCTTCCTGCCCATCCAATAAATTTCCCGACTGATTCGGAAATATATTTTCTGTCGACCCTCATGTGTGCTATCAGGGATAGAAGACAGAATGGTGTGAAGAAGTGGGGACATGTGATGCATAAAAATCATGTTTTTGTAGAGTATAAGACGGTCCTGAATAGTCCAATGATGAGCTACTGTCCCTTGCTGAATATCCTGATATAATGAAATAAGTTCTGGATATTGATGTCTCTCCTCACGAATAGAATCCAGCAAAAGTGAACGTGGGTTGTTGATAGCATAAACGTGTGGTTCTGGAATGTCCCAATGAGACAAAGCATCAGCCCCCAAATTCAAATTGCCTGGTTTATATTGAAATGTAAAATTGAAGCCCATGAGTTTAGTCAACCAATGCTGCTGTGGTGATGTGGTGAGGCATTGTTCAAGAAGATACTTGAGGCTGCAATGATCTGTATGGATGAGAAATGGCCGTCCCCAGAGATAAGGTCGCCAATGTTGGACAACCTTGGCTAACCCAATTAGTTCCCTCTCATATGCGGCTAACTTGTTGTGGTGTTGTCCCAACTGACGGCTGAAATAAGCAATGGGGTGTCCCAATTGTTGTAACACTGTACCAATACCTCCACCGGACACATCATATTCCACCACAAATTCTTCATCAAAATTTGGTAATTGTAGTATAGGCGCTGAGGCTAAGGCCTCCTTTAACAGCTAAGGAAGACCAGTTGAAAGGCCTGGTCTGCTGTGGAAGACCAATTGAATGCATGTTTCTTGAGAAGGTTGTTGAGTGGTGCTGCTATCTGGCCATAAGATCTGATAAATTTTTTTTAATATCCCTCTAGGCCCAAAAAGCCCCTTAATGCAGTAGGGGAGGTGGGAGGAGGCCAATCTGTTACTGCTTGGATCTTGCTCTAGTCAACTTTCACGCCCATAGATGATATGATGTGGCCCAAATATGCCACTTTTGAGGTGCCCGTAGAACATTTGGATCTATTCAAAACCAAATGATGGGAGCGTAGAATCGTAAATACCTGATGGAGGTGTTGGAGATGTTCGACCCAATTTTTGCTATAGACCAAGATGTCATAAAAAAATACTAACACAGAGTTTCACAGAAGCGAGGAAAATACCTCATTCATGAGGGCCTAGAAGGTGGTGGGTGCATTGGAGAGACCGAAGGGCATGACAAGGAACTCGAAATGACCGTGGTGCGTGCGAAACACAGTCTTCTCCACATCTGCTGGGTGAACTCTAATTTGATGATAGCCCAATTTCAAATCTAATTTAGTAAAAATCGTAGCACCATGTAACTCATCCAGCAACTCGTCCACCACTGGGATGGGGAACTTGTCTTTAATTGTCTACAAATTGAGTTGCCTATAGTCGACACAAAACCTCCATGATTTATCCTTTTTGCGTACCAGTAAAACAGGTGATGAGAAGGGAGACCTACTGGGCTGGATAACTTCCTGAGCGAGCATATTCATGCACTGTCTTTCGATTTCATCTTTCTGTATATGTGGGTAACGATAAGGGCGCACCACCGCTGGATCGGTTCCCAACTTCAAACGAATGCGGTGATCACAGTGACACACTGGTGGTAGACCAGTAGGTTCATTAAATAAATCCGCAAATGCTGTAAGTAAGGAGCTAACTTACAATCACCAGTGTTTTGAAGCTTTAAAGTGTGAAGTGAATTAGGTACCTATGCCACAATACCCTGTAATGTAACCTGGCCCTATTGTGATGTGAATGTCATAGTCTGAGCCTGAAAGTCCCACAATATAGGGCCTAAGAACTAAAGCCATTTTACCCCGAGCACCAAATCAAATCCTGCCAAAGGAATGACCAGTAAGTCCGCCTGAAATGAATGTCCCTCAATGGTAAAAGGGGTGTTTGCACATAACCCCACACTGGCAATTTTAGCCCCATTGGCCACTGAAACCGAGAGACCATTTTGTTGTTGAATTTCCAATCCCAATTATTTCGTTGCGGGCTCACTGATAAAATTATGTCTGCTACCATAATCAACTAAAGCAAGTAACAAGAGGTGGTGTAACTTGGCCTTTACCTGCATGGTATTAGAACTACGTAGGCCATGCATGGCATGGAGGGAGAGCTCTGAGGCTTGATGTTCCTCTTCAACAAATTCATTTTTCAGGAAGCTCTTCTTAACCTTCTTCCCAAAGTTCAATACTGAATAATCTTTTACAGGTATGTCTTGGAAGAAATTGTTCATCACAATTAAAACATAGGCCCTTGGCCTTTCAGCCTCCATTTCCTGTTTAGTCAAGAATTTAAGTGGAAGATTGTGGGGTGCACACTTGGAGACTGGTCTGCACGGTTAGGGGCAGAGGAGCCAAAATGTGGGCTAGGTGCAGTACCCAGTAGTCTGTTGTTCCAAAATGGTTTTCGGCCTAGGGATTCCCTCATAACTCTTTGTTTCTGTTCCATAGCTCTGGCATAATTCATGGCTGAGTCCAAGTCTATCGGACCAAGTAATTCTACTTCCAATCTAACCGCCTCAGTCAATCCCGCATTAAAAATCTGAACATGTAGGTGAGGAAGAACAAATTCACTTGCTCAGGCCAACCTTTCTTGAAACATTTTCTGGTACAATTTTAAGGTGCCAGTCTATTTATAGTTGATCAATTCCCCCACTGGTTACTACTAGTTGGAGGTCCAAACCTCATCTGGCAAGCATGTTTAAAATGCAGCCAATCCTGAGTGGAATGGACATTTCGGTAGTGATGGAATCACATGAGCCCTTCATCAAGCAGGTGGTAGGCGGTCAGTGTAACCTTGTCCATATCCACCGTTTGTTGATGATAGAAAAATTCCTCACATTTTGTGAACCAAAGTAAAGGATCTTTAGATCCATCATATGTAGGAAAGTTGAGTTTAAAGTACCTGGGAACCATAGTTGGTCCCTGTGCGTGAGTAGCCATGGGAACAGGTTGTTGGCGCAGTGGGTGGTGGTGGCGTGATGTGTTGCCTGTGGTTGAAAGTTGGTGGCTGGTGGTGGCGTTGGCAATTGAATTGCAGCAAGTTGGCGGATGACGGTTTGGAGAGAGGATTCTAGCGTGTGCAATGTATTATGGATGTTAGTAATTTCAGCACCTTGAAGAGTGGATCTTTGTTGAAGATCTGAAAGCACTTGACGTATGTCCTCTGGAGAAGAGGAGTCACCGAGGGTGGACCTGTTTGATATTGTGGTGGGTGGTGCTCTGCCGGTGGTGTATAGCATCCCGACAGCGGCGCTCGAAGCCCACCGTCTTCCTGTTGCCCGAGGAGGAGCTGGATTGATGCATCCATGGCAGCCATGGCCGAACGCAGGTCAGCAATGGTCTGACGAACCTCGTCAATGGATTGATATTGAGCCTCTGTCCTTTGACAATTTTCCTCAATCAGTGGATGCAAATCCTCTGGGGAAGAGGAATCCCCAAGGGTGGACTTGTCTGATACTAAGATATTGGGATCTTCCTAAGCCATGGATCTTGTCACCCTTCTTCCCTCTCTTCCCTCCAGATTGGCTATTGACGCTGGAAGATAACTCCTGTTCTTGGAAAGTGTAATGGTGGAAATGGATTGAGCCTTGAGGAGGCTCAATCTGAACCTCTGAGGGAGAATCTGACCTAGCTAAAACTAATTGATTCAATGCTTAATCTTCATTCAACTCTTTGTCCCAATAAATAGGTTTGGGGACAAAATTACAACTCAGACCCATGGGTCACATGGTTCACGCAAAATTACATTCAAACCAAACCAAACCAAATTCAACAGAAATGCAAAGGGAAATAGCATAATTTAATTCCTACGTCTGTTGATAACTCGGGATGCTATGGAGTCCATAACATGATGATTGTTGGAAGATTGTCGGCATGAGGTTTTTTTTGTTGAACATTGCCATTGCTGCTGTTTGTTTTGCTCTTGAGTGGAAGTTTTGTCATCATTCCTTGCTTATTTTCCCTATCTCTAGCCAATCTAGTTGGCACTATTTATTTCCGAAAAAATTGTTGCTGATTGCTCGCTAGTTTTCAGTTTCAAGCTGATTGTATCCGGCTGGAAGGTTATCCCATTGGAATATGATACTTCATTCCAAAAACATCAACTTATAATAGAGCAGGTTGGTTGTAGATATAATTCAATTGATTTAAAAAAGTTTCTCCATGACTTTTGGTCTTCGCTTCGCTAGCGTTTTCCTTATCTGGCTCATCTTCATTGAAAACTTTGTTTCTTTTTTTGGAGGCCGAAAATGACAGCCATTGATCCCATCTAATTATGACTGAGTTATCTGCCACCATTGTCTGTTGAAATCTTCCTGTTCATCATTCTTCTTCGCATGCTTCTCCTCTATTTGCTTTTTTTTTTCGAAGCCTCAACTTTGCGCTGCTTCAGGAGGACGAAGACACTGGTTTCGTTTCACTTAAATCTGCTGAGTTTTTGTTTCTACTTGACGGGAGTGAAGAAAGGTGTTCTATTATTACCATGTTTCAGCAAGGGAGAATTTAATTAGCTGAGTCAACCCAATGATCCTGAGCATCGTTTACTGCTTCTGCCCTGCTTGGGTTAACTCAAGCCAACTCAGATTCTGGTCAACTTGACTCAGTCCAACTTGCTTATTGCCTCTATTATATGGGTCCCGATCCCAAGTTCTATACGTATTTCACTCACGACTCGACTTGATTGGTCTGATTCATGACTCAGCTCGACTCAATTGCTTGCCTCAGTCTAATTCGGTCTCTTATCTCTAGCTGCAATATTATCTTGAATTAGTTGATAGCGTATTCCTCAGTCAACATATTATTTGGTGCATAACCCTCTGATGGACTCGCATCAAATTCTTCTATGGATCCTTTTTAAGGACTTTCATTATTTGGTACACTTTATTTGGGCCAAGGCCTATTTTAGCTGCTACTATTGTGTCTCTTTGACTAAGACATTATTATTGAAGAAGGACTTCTTGGTTGCCGACTATTGTCAGCATTGGTTATTCTGATGAAAAAATAAGCACATGGTGGTCCCAACGTATTATTTTCGGCGATTACTTTTTACTCCCTTATTTAGCAATTTTAGTCCTACCATTCGAGAGTAGTGACCTGGGTTGGGACTCCGTGATGGAGGAGCTTATTACTAAAACTTTTGAAAATGCCAATAGATCCACTACCTATAGAGGATTGGAGTGTGGCGAACATCCATTGTGAGTTAAGTATATTATCCACCCGCGATGTGTTTTTTTAGCTACCTTGAAAAAGTGGGCAAACTCTGTGCCCTACATTAGGGCTACTTTTTAGCCTGTGAAATTGAGCAAAAAATATTTTTGACTATGACCATTTGACTGGAGTATAGAGCTTTTATCTTACTGTGAGGAGGGATTTTACTCTCTCTTATATTATGCCAGTTGGGTCTCTTGGTAAAAAACAAAGAGACCACCAGCTTGTTGGGGAGTGTTTGAAGATATGATGGAGTACCATTTTAAATGGGAAGATCCTATGCATCATTTGTAGGAAGTTGGACGTTCATGATGTTCTCTCTCCCATCTTGAGGGGGAGTGTTGGAAGATGGCCCCAGACCCACAAGACCAAAGAAGGCCCACACGTCCAAGTGTGTTGGAAGATGGGCTCAAGTCCATACGACCAAAGAAGGAGAAGGCCCATAGGCCCAGATAGTAGTGGCAAGATGGTAAATTGTTACAATGTGGGACTCACATTGGTTACACAAGCTGGTGGGACCCATCATGAGGACGTGAGCCAAGAGTAGTCATCACATGAGCTAGAATGAGTTGGAAGATTTGAAGATACCACAAGCTGGTATCCTTACCAACATGAGCTGGAAAGATTTGACAATCTTCCTTGATTGATGTAATTTGGTTAATCATGATTGTTGTTATTAAGGATATTAGGGAATCCTAATTGATTAAGGAGTTTCCCTAAATATGTAATGGAATAGTATAAATAGGTGTCTTGGTTGACGTCTATCAATCAAGTCCTCTCCTCTTCTCTTAATTCGTCCAAGTTCCTTTGCAAGCCTAAATGCTCTTCTCTTCTTTCTCTTTCTCTCTTTTCTTCTCTAGTTGAGCTCTCTCTTTCCCTCTCTTCTCTTCTTCTTCTCTTCTCTATTGAGGACTCAATAGCTCACCGAGTCACCAAAAGGAGGCGTCAATGACTCACCGACTTAATTACTTTTACTTTCATATTTTATATTACTTTAAGTATAGTTTTTCATTAAGTGTGTAAGGGTACATGCCGTAGGAGCATAATTGTCATTTTTAATCCCTAAACTCTAATGACGTCAAACCCTATTTAGAGGGTAAAGGAATGGAAGAAAGGCAAACATTGAATTAGGTTAAACAGGGTTTGGAGTTCTCCTTGACTAGCTTCAGGGTTTGGGACGTCTCCTTGACGAGCTCCAGGTATAGGTTCTCTCTTGACTTTGAGTTTTTTCTTTCCCTCTTGAATTTTGTTTTGTATTGTTCTTACCGAGACAAAGGGGGAAGGTTTGTTCCCTTTTCCCAAGCTCAATCAGTGGCTATAGGCTCTCCTCCATCCACAACAGCAAGAGGAGGCTTCTCTCCCTCTTTCCGAGAAAGGGTAGGGGCTTCCCAGCCCTATACTGAGAGCAACCCATAAGAGAGGTGCTTCAGCCTCTAATCCAGTGAGGAGTAGGGTTAGGGACACCTAACCTCTCTCTACCGTCAGCAATAGCAATAAGCCAAGAGGGTCCTAATACCTCTCAGCAGTGAGCAACCAAGGTCCACCCCTTCCTATCCGAGACCAGCAAGGGTTTCTCAACCCTTACCGAGAACAACAATCTAGCAGTAAAAAGGAGACTCTTTTACTCCTTACTGAGAGCAGCAGCTCTCCTACGGCGCTGGATTCATCAATCCCACACCGAGTTACTCGATCCATGGCCAGGGACCGTAACACTGTGGTATCAGAGCAGGGTGACATGAGGGAGCCCAACAATTGTGTTAAAATAATTGATGATCAAAGGGCAGCAAGAGCAGGCAAAAAATGAAAGAAAGTTTGCCCTAATCATGGAGAAGTTGGAACAACTTCCAAATATGAACCTCCAGATTGATAGACTTTCTGGAATGATGGGAAATATTACGGTTGGAAGGAACTCAACCCCGGAACAAAGAGGTGAGGACAACTCGCACAACAGAGTGGGAGACCAGTTTGCAAGGCACAATACCTTTCCTACCCAGATGGGAAATTTCAACCAAGGAGGTGGCACCATACCAAGGTATACAAAACTTGATTTCCCAACTTTTAATGGGTCAGACGACCCCTTGATTTGGTTACATAGGTGCGAAAAGTTTTTTACCCATCAAAGAACACCAAAAATTGATAAGGTGAGACTGGCTGCTTTCCACATGCTCAATGAAGCACAACTTTGGTTTCATCAAGTAGAGTTGGATAGATTGGTGCTGGATGGGGAAGAATTTAAGGAATTATGCACAATAAGGTTCGGTCCTCCAGCCCACAATAAACCCTTGGGGGATTTGGTAGTATTACGACAAACTAGCCCAGTGGAACTATATAAAAAACAGTTCCAAAAAAAATTGGCACGAGCTAGTCAGATGGTTCAGGTAGATTAACAAGTCAATTTATTTACGGCAGGACTTAATGAGTCATTAAGTTAGAGGTGGAGCTCCATGCACCTGTTGACTTAGCTCGAGCAATGAATCTAGATCACGCACTGGAAACTCGACAAAAAGTTCAAAACAAGAGGACAGCATGGCAAGGGGACTAGAACACTTCCAATAGTTGGCAAGGGAGGTGCAACACTACAGCTCAAATAACTTTTCTAGCAAGGCAACAAGTCAGAAATAATCCCGTTCCTAATCTTGTAGCAGATACACGACCCAACAACCCACCCACCCTATATATTCAAAAATTAACTAGTTTGGAGATGGTTGACCACAAGGCAAAGAACTTAGGTTACAACTGTGATGAACCATACAGGGCAGGCCATCGGTGTAAAAGGTTGTTCTGGTTAGAGGTTATGAAATCATAGAACCACAAAAAATTGATGATCCTACTAAGGAAGATGCACCAGAAATTTCTCTGCATGCCATTACCGGCTAGAAATCTACCAAAACTATGCAAGTCTGGACTCGGGTGATGGACTAGGACCTTGTCAGCCTTGTGGATTCGAGAAGTACACATAATTTTCTCAGTTTACCAGCTACTCAACACCTTCAACTATAGATACTTCCACACTCAATAGAAATGTTTCGGTTGCCAATGGAGAAAAGGTTCCTAGGTACGACATCAGCAAAGAAGTAAAATTCTCAATCGGTACGACTTTCTTTCATTCAGAATTTTTTGTCATACCTCTAGCTTGGTTCGATATGGTATTGGGTATTAAATGGTTGCAAACCTTAGGCCAAATTTTATGGGACTTTACTGCTTTAGCTATGAGTTTTGAAATGGGCGGACAACAAGTACTATTACAGGTGGGTTACGTGGACAAGCCACATCACATTCATACGCTTCACACACAGGACAATCCATACAACACTATAGAACATCTCCTAGATGATTTCTCAGACTTGTTCCAAGAGCCCTCCGGGCTGCCTCCCTTGAGGCATTGTGACCATCGGATATGTTTAAAATAGGGCTCAGAAGTGGTGGTAATTTGTCCTTATCGCTACCCACTCCTCCAGAAAGTTGAAATAGAAAGACAATACCAAGCCATGCTACAACAAGGCCTTATTCGCAGCAGTTGTTCACCATTTTTGTCACCAGTCCTCCTCATTAAGAAACATGATGATATATGGTGATTTTGTGACAATTATTGGGATTTGATTGCAAAAATTGTGAAAGACAAGTTCTCTATTCCTGTGGTTGAGGAGCTTCTAGATGAATTACATGGGTCATATATATTCACCAAATTGGACTTGCGCTTCGGATAACATCGGGTTCGTATGCATCCAGACGACATCGAGAAAACTGCCTTCTACACTCATCACGGCCATTTTGAATTTTTGGTCATGCCATTTGGGTTATCCAACACACCCTCCACATTCCAGGCATTAATGAACAAGGTATTTCGTAACTATCTTTGTAAATTTGTACTTGTTTTTTTTTATGGCATACTCATTTACAGACAGTCCAGAACTCAGCATTTAGAGCAATTAAGATTAGTATTTCAATTGTTAGGTGCACATCAATTATATTTAAAGAAATCTAAATGCCACATGTGGCCTATCTCAGCCATATTATTTTCCATGATGGGGTCACGGTTGATTCTGAGAAAATTCAAGCCATTGCCGATTGGCCGCAACCTATGAATACCTCTGCTTTGAGAGGGTTTTTGGGACTAGCAGGATATTACAAAAAAATTATCAGGAATTATGGACCATTAGCAGCACCATTGAGAAATCTCCTCAAGAAAAATTCCTTTATTTGGAATGATCAGGCAACACAGTCCTTCTCAGATCTCAAATTAGCTCTTGCATCCGCACCAGTTCTGCAACTTCCCAATTTTGAAGATTTATTTGAGGTCGAGTGTGACGCATCAGGTGGGGGCATTGGGGCACTTTCACCCTATTGCATATTTTAGTAGACAGTTGGTAGTACGACATCACAAATTGCCAGCATATGAACGTGAGTTAATTAGGTTGGCAAAAGTTGTCCAACATTGGAGACCGTACTTATGGGGTCGTGCATTTCTTATCCGTACATATCATTACAGTCTTAAATATTTGTTGGAGCAGTGCCTCACGACTTCTCCTCAACAACACTGGATCAGTAAATTGATGGGATTTGACTTTACAGTGGAATACCGCGTTGGGCGGTTAAACAAGGCGGTCGATGCCTTGTCACAACGTTTGGAGACTCCACCACTCCTCTATGCTATTAGCCAACCTCATTTTGATCTATTAGACTTGGTAAAGGAGGAAAATGCCAGCAATCTGGTTCTTCTCAATATGCACAAGAAAATTATAGAGGGGGCACTGGACTCTAGATGGGTCATTCAGGATTCTCTTATTTACTAAAAAAATGCGATTATATGTACCACACACTTTTGAGTTAGTTTCAACCATCATCTATGCACACCATGACAACACTCATGAAGGCATATAGAAAAGATTGCATTGCATTCAAGCGGATTTCTATTGGCAAGCTATGAAGACCTCCATTGCAGCATATGTAACATCTTGTCTGGTGTGTCAACGTAACAAGACCAAACACTTAAGTCCAGCAGGTCTTCTGCAGCCTCTTGCACTTCCTAGACAAGTGTGGGCCAATATTTCTATGGATTTCGTCAAAGGTCTTCCACAATCTTCCGAAAAATCGGTATTATTTGTGTTGGTGGATAGGTTCTCCAAGTATACTCACTTTATTCCAGCTACGGTATTATGTGCCCAACTTATTAATGACCAGTGGGAGATTCTAGTCCAATGGAAGGACGCTGAACCAGCAGTTGCTACATGGGAACAGTTGGCCAACTTCAAGCAGGTCTACCCAACTTATGAGCTTGAGGACAAACTCTTTCTCCAAAGGGAGGGGGTGGTGGGGGGAGCAGATGTTGAGGACTCAATAGCTCACCGAGTCACCCAAAGGATCCGTCAATGACTCACTGAGTTAATTACTTTTACTTTCATATTTTATATTGCTTTTAAGTATAGTTTTTCATTAAGTATGTAAGGGTACATGCCGCAAGGGCAGAATTGTCATTTTAAGCCCTAAGCTCTAATGACATCAAACCCTATTTAGAGGGTAAAGGAATGGAAGAAAGGCCAGCATTAAATTAGGTTAAATAGGGTTTTAAGTTCTCCTTGATGAGATCTAAGGTTTGGGAGGTCTCCTTGATGAGCTCCAGGTATGGGTTCTTCACTTGAGTTTATTCTTTCCCTCTTGAATTCTATTTTGTATTGTTCTTACCGAGACAAAGGGGGAAGGTTTGGTCCCTTTTTTCGAGCTCAATCAAAGGCTATAGCCTCTCCTCCATCCACAGAAGCAAGCGGGCGCTTCTCTCCCTCTTTGTGAGCAAAGTTAGGGGCTTCCCAGCCCAATACCGAGAGCAACCCATAATAGAGGTGCTTCAGCCTCTAATCCAGCGAGGAGAAGGGTTAGGGACACCTAACCTCTCTCAGTCGTGAGCAGTAGAAATAAGCCAAGAGGGCCCTAACCCCTCCCAACAGTGAGCAACCAGGGTTGACCTTGACACTGGAAAATATCAAAGACTTGTGGGAAAATTGATCTATCTCATGGTAACCAGGCCAGATATATCATATACTGTGAGTGTGGTAAGTCAATTCATCCACAAACCACAAATTACTCACTGGCAAGCATTGGAGAGAATACTATGATACTTAAAAGGTGCTCCAGGAAGAGGATTGCTATATAAACAACATGGTCACTTCAATATAGAAGGCTTCTCAAATGCAGATTGGGCTGGATCACCCGATGAAAGAAAATCTACATCTGGGTATTGTACCCTTGTTGGGGGAAACTTGGTCACATGGAAAAGCAAAAAGCAAAACGTGGTTGCAAGATCTAGTGTTGAAGCAGAATACCGAGTTATGGCCCACACTGTAAGTGAACTTTTATGGATAAAGACTCTTCTTATTGAATTGGGATTTTATAAAGGAGGTTCTATGGGCCTACAAGAGGGGAGTGAAGTGAGTTGTTACAATTAAAAATAAAGTTTGGATAAATTAAAATTAAATAAAATAAATAAAAGCATGCACTCACCATAAATAACATCAAATGTTTTGTTATTGATATTCTCTTATTCGTATTCTCCGCCCAAGAACTCGTGTTTTGTAAATTTCATTATTTTGAGCTCTATTAGCTGTGATTACATAAAAGAGATTCTAGATTTATTTTAAGCCACTATGCTCAGATACAAGATTATAATAAATCTCCCCTGAGATTTGGCTTAGATTTTAGCTCTAGCAAGCCTTTTTGTCTAGATTATAAGGTTCTAGATGAGCCTATCAAAATATAGAGTTAAATTACAAGAAAAGAAAAGCTTACATGCTTTTGATCATTGGAGAAACATCCTTCTCCCTCAACTTTGATGCACAAATTGAAGAAGAAGTGGAGCTTGCCAAAGTGTATGCATGGAGAAAACTTTGACAGGATTTGAAAGAATTTCAAAGTAAGGATCTTTTTCTCTCACAAGTGGAATGAATGCTTCAAATTCTATAGGTACGCCAATAAAGTCTCATTGACTTCTCTAAATCAAGTTTGGTGGAGTATTTATAAGTTTTCCAAGCCAAACTAGCCGTTATTTTCCCATATGAAAAAAAAATTTCATGACATTAATCGATCGATCTAAAGTAATGATCGATCAATCATGTCTAATGACAATATTTTTTTCAAAAATAAGGTTTAACGAATGATGGACTGATCGATCAATATTTTTTCGTTAGGTCTGACACATTCAATTGAGTGATCAGTCAGTTTTCCAAGAGGTTGTGCAATGCAAGTATAATTGATCAATAGCGAGCCTTTGATCCATCATGTTTTATGTCCCTTGTAGTCAAACTTTTGTATGATAGAATATTCTGAAGGATTGGTTGATCACGCTTCATAATTTTTATTGCCTAGACATGATTGATCAATCAGTCCACTGGGAATGATTGATAATGCTTTATAACACATTTTGGCCAAGTTCGGATTGATCGATCCATGACCCCTAATTGACCGATACCGCTTTAGATTTTTGGCCTATGCACATTTTGGTTGATCAATCACTCACAAATAGTAATGTATGATTCTAGTGCTAGTTTGCTAAATGTGATTTCAAAACATGACTAATTTCAGTTCTAAGTGATTTTTACATGTTTAAAACTTAGACTTACTTCGGTAGAACAAGTTATGAATGTAAATCGTCCTACAGCTCCAGAAACTTTAATTGTACCAAAAGTTTGAAGAGTTGGGGCAGATCTCTTACATATGCAAAGCTCTTGAGATTTCTAGACTTCTTAAACTCTAGTCTTCAATTCTTTGCTTCTTCTTTTGTTGGTGCTTCTTCAAGATGACTTTTACACACTTGTGAGAAGCTCAAGGTCTTGAGATTCTTATTCCGGTTCTTTGAATAGACCTTAATTTTTGTGTCTCTTGAAGGAAATGTGTTTGAAATACTGAATTTACCATTGTTAGATCAATTAGTCTTATTATCATCAACCCTCAGCCACCAATCTCCTCCTTTTTCGTGATGACAAAATATAATATAGAAAAACTAAAATAATAAACGTCCCAATTAGTATGAGTATACAAAAATTATCAAGTTTGAGAATTACAAGGTTAATATAGGTTTAACAATGGAATGATTTGCATTAATTTGTCTAATTATTGGATCAATGAATGGTTGGTAAAGAGTTTTTATAAAAATATGTGGGAATAGAACATAGAGAACCCAACTCTAAGACCTCTTTGTTCTCATGTGCTTTGGCAACAGATAGAGATGAATGCATCCAATATGAATGAAGTCATGAGAGTGAAGAATGAGGGAATGTGGTTCCTGCCCACCAATTAGATTCTAGGGTTTAGGCAAAGAAGAAGGAAAAAGAAGGAGGAAAGGAGAGAGGAGAGTTTAGGAGAAAAGGCTAGGCAAGTGAGGCAAGAAAGGAGATGGAGAAAGTGAGGAATTAGATCACCAATTTTTGTGCTCTCTCCCTTAGCTTGATACTTGTAGTTTTAGGTTAGAAACCCTAATACATGAGTAAAAAGAAAAGGAACATAAAATCTATCATAATTTCAACTCATGCCACTCACTCACTTAATTATAATAGATGTCACTCATACTACTACAATATTCCCCCTCAAGCTACAACAAAAACATAAAGCATCCTTAGCTCGGTAGATGTAGTTGAAAGGGAGTTTGTAGGAATAGCTTTTGTGAAAATATCTATTATTTGGTTATTGGGAGGAACATAGTACAAGGATATAACAGTTGCTTGCAATTTTTCTTGAACAAAATGACAGTCAATTTCAATGTGTTTGGTTCTTTCATGAAAAACTGGATAGGTTGCAATGTTAATAGGTATTCGGTTATCATACAAGAGTTGCATAGGCTTAGTTTCTGAAACTTGAGCTTTGCCATCAAAGATTTTAGCCATAGCAATTCAGTTACTGCTTGAGCCATGGACATGTATTCTATCGTAGCACTTGACCTAGCCACAACATTCTTTTTTTTTTTTTTTTTTTTGCTTCCCTAAGTGACTAAATTACCTTCCATAGTTGTACAGTAACTGGAAGTTGATTTTCTATCACCGTGAAAGCAAGCCCAATCTACAACTATAAAACCCTCAATATTATTATGTCATTGGCAACATATATATTAACCCTTAACCTGGATTTTTTTTAGATACCGAAGTACTCTCTCTAGTGCTATCCAATTAGACTGTCAAGGTTGATGCATAAATTGACTACTGACACTCGCCGAATAAGATATATCAGGTTTTGTGACTATGAGATAAATTAATTTTTTAACCAAACGTTGGAACCGTCCAACATCAACTATATCCCGAGATTTAACACACAATTTATTGTTTGGTTTAATTGGTGTATCAATGGGCTTACATCCAAGCATTCCAGTTTCTTTTAATAAATCAAGAACATACATACTCTAAGACAAGTAATGAAATGATTGGAATGCAGAACTTCAATACCTAGGAAATATTTGAGGAGTCCTAGGTCATTAGTTTGAAATTCTTTATTTAAGTCTCTTTTGTTTGCTAAATACCCTTAGTATCACTCCTAGTAATAATAATATCGTCAACATAAACAACCATAAGAATCATACCTTTTGCATATTTCTTTTAAACAAAGTGATCATTTTCACATCGTGAGAACCTAAGGAGAATACCCACAATAGTCAATTTGTTGAATCAAGCACAAGGGGATTGTTTCAACCAATAAATAGCCTTATTTAGGCGACACACCTTATCCTCCTCAACCACATAACTTGGTGGTTGGCACATATAGGCCTCTTTTGGTTGGTCACCATTGAGAAACACATTTTTAACATCCAACTTATGTATTACCCATTTAGAATTGGTAGCTAAAGAAACAAAAATTTAGACAAAATTCATCTTGGCTATTGGAGAAAAGGTCTCATCATAATCAATATCATAAGATTGAGAGTAGCCTTTTGCAACCAATCTAGCTTTATACTTGGCCACAATATTGTCAGGGTTATATTTAAGCGTAAACACCCATTCACAACCCATTTCCATTTTAGTTGATGGAAGGGAAATCAAATTCCAAGTATCATTATTTTACATGGCCTAGGTCTCATCGTCAATAGCAGCCTTCCATCTTAGATCAAGTAATGCTTCATCATACATATTGGGGATGGAGAAGGATGACACAATCTCCAAGATTATAGCACAAGGTTCAGATAGGTGGTGTGTGGAAACGAAATAACAATGGGATGAGATGTGGTTTTTTGTCTAGCAGCAGTGATCCAAGGTCCTCTACGGAGGGCAATTGGTCTAGTGTCATATGTGGGCAAAACAAATAGGAGAAGATAGAGAAGAGTGTACCTCAGAAGCACCAAGAGACTCGATAAAATGACGGGTTGGTCAAAGGAGAGAGAGTAATCTCTAATGTCAAAGATGACTCCCCATTTTCTTGCACTTGGTCATCCAATGTAACAACCGGCTTGGGCATCCCTACAGAAGGTGTAAAACTTGAAGGAAAACTAGCGGAAAAATATGGTGGCTCTTCAAAAAATATTACATCAATAGACACAGTGTCTTTTTGAGACTAGGTGAATAACACACACAACCTTTTGGATTTGTTGGTATCCCAATAAAATACACATGATAGCCCTAGGTTTAAACTTGTTTTGGTGAGGACCCAAATTATGAACAAACGAAACACACTCAAATACTTGAGGAGGTAATGGAAAAGTAGATGAATCATGGAATAACTTAGAAGGCATGTGGTTCATTAAAAAAACAAGCAGTGAGAACTGCATATAGCCAATAGAACTTAGATACATTCGCGGACAACATAAGTATCCATGAAACTTCAACAAGTTGCATGTTCTTCCCTTCTAAGACACCCTATTGTGGTGTATACAAGCAGAAAGAGCAATGGATAATGCCTTTTTGTTGGCATAAATTCTGAAGCTGAGAGAAAAAAACATTTCTTTACATTATCAGACCTAAATATTTGATTTTTCCTTTGAAACTATGTCTCAACCAAAGCACAAAAATAATTAAAGATAATAATCACTTCAAATTTATCTTGTATCAAATATAACTAAGTTAAACTTGTATATAGTCATCCACAAAAATCACAAAATACTTAGATTGTGAAATATTCAAGATATTAACTAGTTCCCACACATTTGAATGAATCAAAGAGAAAGAAGAAGACGATAATATTTTATTTGGTCTAAAACACAACATTGTGATGTTTTCTGATGAATTTATGGAAAAGAGAAATACTACATTAACTTATTATAATCAGAGTAGATGAACCTCTATTTATAATAGAGGAAGGTAGTAGAATCCAATTATAATAAAACTACATTTGTCCCAATTATACCCAAACTCTAACACTTAAGGATATGCCTTAGCATAATTAAATAACTCAATATAAATAGAAGATAAACATAACTCAAACTTCTATGACTTGATCATAAGATAAAGATGTCAGATCATGGTTATCTTCGTGAGTCCTTCTTGATCTTCCAAGAAGTTTGTGGTTATCTTTGTAAGTCCTTCTTGATCTTCACATATATGTGCTAAGGATGCCAGCTCGTGGTAATCATGGTGGGTCCTACTTCTTATGTGATTAGGCACATTTTGTGGGTCTTCCATGGTAATATGGCCCAGCTTATAATACTCTTATATATGTGGGCCTTCCTTGGTCGTGTGGGTTGAAGCCCATCTTCCAACATTTTCCATGCTCACAAAATTCACAAGATAAGTGAGAAACAAATTTTAACGAGGGAACTAATAGTTTCAAAATTGACAAGGAAGGGTGGCCCAATCTGTCATGCCAATGTATGGCTTTTTTATCAGTTGTTGCTATTGTTGTCAAAATTGCTGAATCCATAAAGTATACACCACCTCACTCATGGCCACCACAAATCACTTGTTTTGTCTTCATGTCCTGAAAAAGAGAGGAAAAAATTCACAAAGCAATTACACCTTTTAGTTAACCGACTAACAAATGTAAGACTAATCAGGAATTGAGGTACAATAAAACATTAGAAAGTAAAAAGTGGATGTACCAGTACCCTGAACTTTAGTTTGGGATCCATATGTAATAGATACATCCTGGTTCATAGTACAAGGGATCAAGGAAGATATATTATCTATTTTACTAGTAAGATGTTCAAAATCACCAGAGTCAATGATCTAGGATGAAGGACTAGAACATGAAACAAAGGAGAACATACCAGTAGCAGCAACCATAGTTGTAGTGGCAATTGGAGGTCCATCAAGTTTTTAAATTTCTAAAATAACTCATAATCTTCTTCTATAAAAATCGTCTTCCCTTTGGGATGATCACAAGTAACACTTTGTAAAATTGTTGTGGTAGTAGTTGAAGCTTGATTAGCCTTGAAAAACTTCGGTTTAACATTTAAATTTCAGCACTTATCAACTAGATGATGTTTAAACCACAAAAAGTATATATTTTGTTCTGATTAAAGTTTTGGGAGTTGGAAATGGATTCACCCACAGTTCTTCCTCTCCCTCCACCATAAGATTATCCACCTCTTCCTCTTCCAAGGTTGTTGCTCCCCCTTCCTTGGGAGAACATTGCTAAATTTTCTACTATCGCTTAATTGGAATCCTAAGCATGGTTGCACACACATCATTAAAAGAAGGTCTAGTTGTAGATCTAAGTACCTATGACTTTGCAACATCCAAGCAAGGCTGTAGATTTCCAAGGTGTGTGGCTAAGACCATACCTTTTCTTTGGTTTTCTTAAGCTGTAATATATGTTGAGTAAGGTTGAGCAACCTTCCATAACTATAATAGACCTTTGAATTTGGCAAAGTATTATTGAAGGTTATCTTTATGTTTTGGCATACATTTCTCCTAAATTATATCATAAATCTTTTGAAGACTGTTAGAAGTAGAATATAATTTGATACATGTGTCCCAAATCTCCTTAGTTGTTTCAAAGTAAACAACATTATTTGCAACTTGTTCTTCCATGCTATTTATTAGCCAATTGATAACTAAGGTATCTTCCCTCAACCACTTGTAATAGGAAGGTTCATCAAACATGCATAGGTGGTCGGTTTATATGTCCAACAAGGTCTCTAGTAATAAAAAATCATTTAATGGTTTGAGACCATGACAAGTAGTTATTTAAACCATTGACAGGAATTGAAGTTATTCTCAAGCGATCATGCTTGCTAAATCAGCATATGATGAGGAAGAAGAAGAATTATTGAGATTTTTGCCACGTTAGATCGATTACAAACAATCTATTCTATAATTAACTCATGTGATTAGCAAGCAAAAACACAGTTTCAGAATTAGAATCAACACTAATTCACAAGGTAGGCTGAAAAGATTTAGAATAACTCTATGAAGAATATGACTTCACATATGAACTAAACATGCAAAATTCGAAATTGAATCAATTCTAGCAAATAACCATTGAATCAGTGCTTAAAAATTTATGATTCACCCAACAAAGTAACACACTTAAAGTTAGGATTGAAGGCTGACTTAAACAAACATGTTTCCTTCAACAATTACTATCGAAGGATTACAAAGGAAAACTAAAATTTGCATTGAACAAAGGGAGATTTACTCCAGCATTAAAAAAAATTAGAAATTGAATGTCTAAATTATTGGCATCAAATTCATGGCTAAACAATTGAGCAATAAGAACTTTCAAAAAAAATTGGAATTCGGCCATACATGACAATAAGGTTATGATGACACACTTGAAGAGGGGAGAGCCAACTAATGTAGGAGTTTAATAAGTGCAGAATTAAAAATGAAAGGCCATTTGGAAACTGATGGATACTTCCTCACTTTATGTTACAAGAAATGCACATGTGTAGGGGAAACATGGCTAAAAAATATGGAGAACGTCTATAAAGATGACATAGAATTTTAATTATGCAAGTCGGTATGTGTCCTCTTATATCTTTTTATTTTTGAAGCATGTAGCCCCAAGGGCATTAGAATCATTGTAAACACTTTCCCACAACTATAAGTATAGCCTCAAAGCATGGAGTAGAGCATTCAAGCCTCCTCCTCTTGGCTCTAATTTGTCCTTACACCTCTCTCTCTCTTTTCTTCTTCTTTATCTCCCTTGGTTTCTTCTCTCCTCTCTCCCATGAGCCAGAGTTCCTCTCTTCTCTCCTTCCCTTGAGATATTGTAGGTTTATGTGTTGGCCCTAGAAATCAACTATTTATTGGTTGCTCTAGTGTTGAGTTAAGCGGCAAGGCATGAGAAAGTTGCAAGGTGTTGAAGAGAAGATATGAAAGCCTCTTACATGACTCTCATAATAAGAAGTCTTACAGAGACAAAATTATTATGGAAGGAGGTCTCACATAAGAGTTTTAGTTTAAAGGTATTTTAGTTATGTTAGTCTTCTACTTATATTGAGTTATTTCATTACATTAGGACTTATCTTTAAGTGTTAGAGTTGGGTGTAATTGCGACAAGGGTAGTTTAATTGTAATTGGACTCTACTACTTTCCTCTATTATAAATAGGGGTTCATTGACTTTGATTACATCAAATCAATGAAGTTTTTCTCTTTTCCATAAATTCAACATGGTATCAGAGAAGCACCAACCCTTTAGGGGATTTGGTTTTGTTATGACAAACTGGTTCCATGGAACAATATCAAAAACTGTTCCAGGAAAAATTAGCACGAGCAAGCGGTATGGTACGAGGGGATCAACAAGTTGCGCTATTTACAGCAGGTCTGATGGAGTCATTGAAGCTTGAGGTGGAGCTCTATGCACCTATTGACTTATCCAATGCTATGAATATAGCCTGTGCTTTAGGACAGTGACAGTAGGTCCAGTGCAGACGACCACCATGGTCAGGGGAGAGGAGCACTTCCTCCACCTGGCAGGGCTGGCACAATTATATTCAGGGGGCTCAGACCACAGCACATCCTCCTAGACCCACTCCGAGCAAAACTTTACCAAGGGATACGAGATTGATCAATCATCCACCTCAGTACATCAAAAAATTGACAAATGGTGAGATGGTGGAAAGGCGGTCTAAAAATCTGTGTTACAACTATGATGAACCGTTTCGGGCTAGTCATCGGTGCAAAAGATTGTTTTGGCTTGAAGTGGATGAAGTTGATGATATCGAGATGACAGAGGAGCTGATAGAGGAAGAACCGCCAGAAATTTCGTTGCATGCCATTACCGGGCAGGCATCGCCCAAAACCATGCAGGTCAGAGCTCAGGTCTTCGATCGGGAACTCATGGGACTAGTGGACTCGGGGAGCACCCACAATTTTCTTACTTTGACGGCGGCTCAGAAACTACAGTTACAAATTCTCCCACATCCGACAGCCACATTTTCAGTGGCCAATGGGGAGAAGGTTCCTAGCTACGGAATCAGCAAGGCAATAAATTTTGCTATCGGCACTACTTTGTTTCATGCTGAGTTTTTTGTTATTCCTCTGGCCGGTTTTGATATGGTGTTGGGAATAAAATGGTTACAAACATTGGGACCCATTTTGTGGGACTTTTCTGCCTTAACAATGAGTTTTGTCCTACGTCGTAGCCAAGTACTCCTACAAGGAAGTCAAACAGAGAAACAGCAGCACATTCACTCTCTAACTGCCCCGGATAATTCAGCAAGCACTATTGATGATCTTATTGACGAGTTCTCCGACCTTTTCTGTGAGCCTACAGAGCTCCCCCCCTTGAGACAGTGTGATCATCGGATATGTTTGAAACCAGGGTCAGATGTGGTAGTGGTTCGACCGTATCGGTATCGTCACCTTCAGAAAGATGAGATTGAAAGACAGTGCCAGGTGATGCTACAACAGGGCCTTATTCACAGCAGTAGGTCCCCCTTCTCTTCACCGGTTCTGCTCATGAAGAAACATGATGGGACTTGGCACTTTTGTGTAGATTATCGGGAGTTGAACGCGCAGACGGTGAAAGATAAGTTTCCCATACCGGAGGTGGAGGAGCTCCTCGATGAGCCACATGGGTCGTGGGTCTTCAAAATAATTAGACTTACGATCTGGTTATCATCAGATTCACATGCATCCCGCAGATATTGAAAAGATGGTGTTCCGAACACATCACGACCACTTTGAATTTGTGGTCATGCCTTTTGGGTTATCAAATGCTCTTTCTACTTTCTAGGCACTGATGAATGAGCTATTTAGCTCTTACCTTCGAAAATTCGTACTTGTATTTTTTTATGATATACGCATATATAGCAAGTCTCGAGATGACCATTTATCACATTTGAGGATTGTCTTTGATTTATTACGAGCACATCAACTGTATTTGAAAAAGTCTAAATGCACCTTTGGGGCATCTCATGTTGCTTACCTGGGCCACATTATTTCCCATGAGGGGGTCATGGTGGATCCTGAGAAGTTTCAGGCCATTAGTGAGTGGCCACAGCCTCAGTCTTGCTCAGCATTATGCGGATTCCTGGGTTTGGCAGTTATGGTCCATTGGTAGCACCTCCGAAAAAACTCCTCAAGAAGAATTCCTTTCAGTGGAATGAGGAGGCCTCGGAGGCATTTGACGCACTTAAGGATGCTCTTGCATCTACACCGGTGTTATAGCTTCCAAATTTTGATGACTTATTTGTGGTAGAATGTGATGTTTCTGGTGGGGCATTGGGGTCGTGTTACGACAAAACTCACACCCCATTGCTTATTTCAGTCGACAGTTGGCCTCTCGTTATCAGAAATTGGCTGCATATGAATGAGAGTTGATCGGGTTGGCCAAGGTGGTCCAACACCGAAGGCCGTATTTATGGTGTCGTATTTTTCTCATTTGTATTGATCATTATAGTCTCAAGTTCTTACATGAGCAGCGCCTCACTATGTCACCACAACAGCATTGGATCAGTAAGTTGATGGGCTTTGATTTCTCAGTTTAGTATCGTGCGGGCAGATTAAACAAGGCGGTGGATGCCTTATCCAGACGTTTTGAACATCAGGAGCTCGTATATGCCATCAACCAGCCGCATTTCCTCATTCTAGACTTGGTGCGCGATGCACATGCCACACTTCCTGCACTACAAGAGCTGCACATAAAGATTTCTGATGGGGAGATGGATTCTAAGTGGTCCGTTCAAGATTCACTTATTTTTTATAAGCAGTGGATTTACCTTCCGCCCACGTCCGAGTTGATTCCTGCCATTCTCTCGGCTTATCATGATTCTACCCATGAGGGGTTACAGAAGACATTGTTGTGTATTCCGGCGGATTTCTATTGGTTGGCTATGAGGACCTCCATTGCTACATACGTATCCGATTGTCAGGTATGTCAAAGAAACAAATCCGATCATTTGAGTCCTGTGGGTCTTCTCCAGCCTCTCGCCCTCCCTACTCAGGTATGGGCAGATATTTCGATGGACTTTGTGGAGGGTCTTCCACTCTCAGCCGGGAGGTCAGTTTTGTTCGTGGCGGTTGATCGGTTCTCCAAGTATGGTCATCTTATTCCGATGGTTCACCCCTACACGGCAGCTCATGTGACACAGACTTTCTTGGAGCATATTGTCCGCTTACATGGCATCCCAGAATCTATTGTCAGTGATCGAGACGTGGTTTTCACGAGTACTTTCTGGAGGGAACTGTTTCGTCTGTGGCATGAAATTGAAATTTTCCTCCGCATATCTGATATGGACTCCATAGCATCACGAGTTATCCATATGCATAGGAATTAAATTATGTCAATTTACTTTTCATGTAATTTCAATTCAGTTGGTTTACTTTGTTTGGTTTGGTTTACTTTGGGTTGGTTTAGTTGTAATGTGGCGTGAACCACTTGACCTATGGGTCAACTTTGTATTTCCGTCCTCAACCCTATTTAGGGGGAAGTCAAGAAAAAAAGAAGTCAAGTATTGGAAAAGAGATTCTCCCTCAGAGGTCTAGGTCGGATTCTCCCTTTGAGGTCCAAGTTGAGCTTCCTCCAAAGCTCCTTCGTTCTATTTGAATACAACCATTACTCGTTCAAGAAACAAGAATTCTCTTCCAACGTCAAGAGCATCCATGGAGGGAAGAGAGGAAAGAAGGGTGACTCGATCCATGGCAAGGGAAGAACCTAACATCTTGGTATCAGACAGGTCCACCCTCGGGGATTCCTCTTCCCTTGACGATTTGAGACAGTTCGTGGAAGATACTAGGCAGAGGACAGATAATCAGGCTCAATCCCTAGAAGAGGTGCATCAGACAACCACTGATTTGCATGAAGCAATAAAATCAATGGATGCTGCCAGCCAAGCTCTCCTCCGGTGACAAGAGGACAATGATACACCAGCACAACCACCGGCCGACCACCATCAATTCCACCCACCACCTCCCCCACAACCACCAATGCATCAACACCATCCCCATCTGGGGCCTGCCATTCAAGGACCAAACACTGTGCCCAGGTATTTAAAACTTGACTTTCCTATGTATGATGGGTCGAAGGACCCTTTGATTTGGTTAGCAAAGTGTGATCAGTTCTTTTATCATCAAAAAACACCTGCGGATGAGAAAGTGTATTTGGCCGCCTACCACATGCTCGATGAAGCGCTTCTATGGTACCACCAATTCCGAAATGACCAATTGGTTCAGGATTGGGCAACCTTTAGACAGTCTTGCATGATGAGATTTGGTCCTCCAACTAGTAGCAATCCATTGGGAGAATTAATCAATTACAAACAAACTGGATCACTAGAGGTGTACCAAAAGACCTTTCAAGTGAGGTTAGCCCGAGCAAACCAGTTTGTCAGTCACAAACAATATGTTCATATTTTTACTGCAGGTTTGATAGAAGCTCTGAGACTGGAAGTTGAATTACATGGTCCTACAGATTTAGACCACGCTATGAATTTAGCCAGGGCAATTGAGCACAAGCAGCTTGTTCTAAAGGAGTCACTGGTCAAAAAACCAGCTTGACCAGGGAGGCAAAATGCCTCAGTGCCAAACAATTCCTATGGACCTCCACGGTCTAGAGACAGTGCAGCCCCACACCCAGACATCTCTAATTCAGCTCCACCTGCTCCTTACTTCAAAAAACTTACTAGACAGGAAATGGAGCAGAGAAAGGCCAAGGGCCTCTGTTTTAACTGTGATGAACAATATGTCATTGGTCACCACTGCAAACGATTATTCAGTATATGTTTGTGGGAGGATGGAGATGAAATACTCCCTGAGGAGGAGATTGTGGAAACTGACCAAGAAGGTCCAGAGATTTCCCTTCATGCTATTATTGGTCTACGCAGTTCAAGCACAATGCAGGTGAAAGCCCAGTTACATCATCTATAGTTATTGGCTTTAGTTGACTCAGGCAGTACACATAATTTCATCAGTCAGCAGGCGGCAGAACAACTTGGGTTAGTTGTCCAGCAACAGACTGGTCTTTCTGTATCAGTAGCCAATGGGGCTAAAATTACTAATGTAGGCATATCTCCAACCACACACTTTGATATTGAAGGGCATGCATTTGTTGCAGATTTTATGGTGATTCCACTATCAGGATTCGATTTGGTACTCGGAATTAAATGGCTACAATTGTTGGGGCCAATACTATGGGATTTTCAAGCTCTGACCATGTCTTTTATAGAGGACCAACATCAGATTATATTGCATGGCACACAAGCACCAATGCCCTGCGCACTACAGGTTGTCCAGGTCCAGTCCATAGCCACCTGTAAGTAATCTCACTTACTTACAGAATTTGAAGATATCTTTCAGGAACCTACTGCTTTGCCGCCAATTAGGCACTGTGATCACCGTATCCGTTTGAAAATGGGTACTGAGCCTGTAGTGGTGCATCTGTATCGTTACCCCCACTTACAGAAGGATGAGATTGAAAGGTAGTGCCAAAAGATGCTAGCTCAGGGTATTATTCAGCCCAGCAGATCCCCTTTTTCCTCACCGGTATTACTAGTCCGTAAGCATGATAAGTCATGGAGGTTTTGTGTGGATTACCAACAACTCAATGCCCATACTATTAAAGATAAATTTCCTATCCCAGTGGTGGACGAGCTGCTAGACGAGCTACATGGAGCTACTATTTTTACTAAACTCGATTTGAAATCTGGCTATCATCAAATCCGAGTTCATCCTTCAGATGTGGAGAAAATAGCGTTCCGCACGCATCATGGCCATTTCGAGTTCCTCGTAATGCCATTTGGTCTGTCAAATGTACCTTCCACCTTCCAGGCCCTCATGAATGAGGTATTTTCCTCTCTCTCGAGAAAATACGTTTTAGTATTTTTCGACGATATTTTGGTCTATAGCAACAATTGGGAAGAGCATCTTTAGCACCTTTACCAGGTAGTTTCTCCTATCCGTTCACATCATTTGGTTTTAAATTGGTCCAAATGTTCTATGGGCACGTCCGAAGTGGCATACATGGGCCACGTTATTTCAGCAGCGGGGGTGAAAGTTGACCATAATAAGATACAGGCGGTCACAGATTGGACTATTCCTACATCCATTACAGCCTTAAGAGGATTTTTGGGCCTAGCTGGATATTATAGAAAATTTATTCGTAGCTATGGCCAGCTTGCCGCTCCGCTCAACAACCTCCTCAAGAAAAATGTTTTTACCTGGTCAGAGACAGAGGCTCATTCCTTTCAGCAATTGAAAGACGCCTTATTATATGCCCCAGTTTTGCAGCTCCCCGACTTTGATGAGTCATTTTTAGTGGAATGTGATGCTCCGGGGGGCGGTATTGGAGCAGTGTTGCACCAATAGGGACACCCGATTGCTTATTTTAGCCGACGACTTGGACAACACCACCACAAGTTAGCAGCTTACGAGAGGGAATCGATCGGATTGGCAAAAGCTATACAGCATTGGCGCCCTTATCTATGGGGACGTTCTTTTTTTATTTGCACTAATCATTGCAGCCTCAAGTATCTGCTTGAGCAGCGCCTCACTACTTCACCACAACAGCATTGGTTAAGTAAACTTATGGGATTTGACTTTTCTGTCGAGTATAAACCGGGAAGTTTGAATGTAGGGGCTGATGCATTATCTCGCCGGGACATTCCAGAGCCGCAATTAAATGCCATTAGTCAGCCCAGAGCTCTCTTGTTAGATTCTATACGGAAAGAAGCACAACAATACCCAGAAATTGTAGCCTTATGTCAGGACATTCAACAGGGGACAGCAGCAAACAATTGGAGGGTTCAGGACAATCTGGTCCTCTACAAAAACAGAATTTTTCTACACCACACATCCCCTCTGATTAACAGCATTTTAGCCTCCTTCCATGACAGTACACATGAGCGCCAACAAAAAACATATTTCCGTATCAGTAGGGAATTTTATTGGAGGGGCATGAAGCGCAGTATAGCCGAGTATGTGGCGGCTTGTCAGACTTATCAACGGAATAAAGCTGAAGCATTAAGTCCAGCTGGGTTGCTCCCACAACTTCAGCTTCCGTCACAGGTCTAGTCTGATATTTCTATGGACTTCATAGATGGACTTCCCTCTTCGTCGGGTAAATCTGTTATCTTTGTAGTGGTGGATTGTTTCTCTAAGTATGGGCACTTCATCCCTCTGGCGCATCCTTACACTACAGCTCAGGTCGTTCAGCTCTTTATGGATAACATTGTCCACTTACATGGGATGCCTAATTCAATTACCAGTGATATGGATGCAATCATTACAAGTACCTTCTGGAAAGAACTCTTCAAGCTACAGGGCACAAAGTTAGCCTTTTCTTCAGCCTACCATCCGCAGACTGATGGTCAAACAGAGGTCATCAACAGAACCATTGAAATGTATCTTCGCTATTTCGTGGGGGACTCACCTAAGAGGTGGGTTAAGTGGCTCGCCTGGGCTGAGTTCTGTTACAACACCTCCTACCACAACGCACTTGGCACAACCCCATTCAAGGTGGTTTATGGTAGAGAACCGCCCCGCCTTGTCTCATATGAACCAGGGGCCTCTAAAGTCGCCACTTTGGACCAAGCATTAGCCGAAAGAGACACATTCATCACTGAGGTGCACACTCATCTACAAGAGGCACAACAGTCTATGAAAAAATATTATGACAATAAGCACCGGGAAGTCTTCTTTTCTCCTGGAGATTATGTTTGGTTGCATCTCCAACACTACCGGCAGTTATCGTTGACAGCCTCCAAACGTCTCAAGCTCTCTCCTAAATATTATGGTCCCTTTCAGGTTATGGACCGCATTGGCATAGTGGTCTACCGATTGCAGCTTCCTCCAGAGGCCAGAATTCACAACGTCTTTCATGTCTCACAACTAAAGGCCTTCCAAGGTAATTCGCCTTTGCTGCACACCCCGCTGCCCCCACTCCATGAGGTACGTGTCCTTTCTACCCCAGCACAGGTATTACAGGCTCGCCATATTCAGGGTGATTGGGAGATCTTAGTGCAATGGGCATATGCTGACCCCAGTGACACGACATGGGAGCCATTAGCGGCGTTTCACACCCTCTACCCATACTTCGAGCTTGAGGACAAGCTCTTTCTCCAGGAGGGGGGTTGATGATATGGACTTCATAGCATCACGAGTTATCCATAGGCATAGGAATTAAATTATGTCAATTTAAACTTCATGTAATTTCAATTCGATTGGTTTACATTGTTTGGTTTGGTTTACTTTGGGTTGGTTCAGTTGTAATGTGGCATGAACCACTTTACCTATGGGTCAACTTTGTATTTCTGTCCTCAACCCTATTTAGGGGGACGTCAAGGAAAAGAGAAGTCAAGTATTGAAAAAATTAGATTAAACATGTTAGATTCTCCCTCAGAGGTCTAGGTCGGATTCTCCCTCTGAGGTCCAGGTTGAGCTTCCTCCAAAGCTCCTTCATTCTATTTGAATTCAACCATTACTCGTTCAAGAAACAAGAATTCTCTTCCAAATTCAAGAGCATCCATGGAGGGAAGAGAGGAAAGAAGGGTGACTCAATCCATGGCAAGGGAAGAACCTAACAATATCATCCTCAGACAGATGGCCAGACTGAGGTGGTTAATTGGACCATTGAAATGTATCTCCAGTGCTTTGTTGGAGATCGACCGAAACAATGGGTTCAGTGGCTACCTTGGGCAGAATACTGTTACAACACTTCATTCCACTCAGCCTTGCAGTCCTCTCCTTTTCGGGTTCTTTATGGGAGGGATCCCCCACGGCTTCTCTCTTATACCAGAGGCTCCACCCGCGTAGACACCATTGATGAGGCGCTCATGGATTGAGATCAGGTGTTGAAGACTATTATAGACCGTCTACAAAAGGCTCAGGACCGGATGACTACTGCTTACAACAAGGGCCACCGAGATGTCTCTTATGCGGTTGGGGACTAAGTTTGGCTATGCCTCCGGCACTATCGGCAGCACTCCCTCTCCGGGATAGCGCACCATAAGCTCTCCCCCAAGAACTTTGGGCCCGTCGCAATTGTTCGACGCGTAGGGTAGGTGACATATCAACTGCAATTGCCGGACACAGCGAAGCTGCATGATGTGTTTCATGTCTCACTACTGAAACCTCACAAGGGGCCGCCCCTTACTTCCCCACCGTTCCTTCCTCCAGTGGACAATGGCCACGTCATTCTGACACCCTATGCGATCTTACGGGCGCGTTAGGCGAATGATCAGTGGGACATTCTCGTGCAGTGGATCGCTACAAACCCCGAGACAGCTACATGGGAGTGGTTAGAGACCTTCAAACAGGTCTATCCAGCTTACAAGCTTGAGGACAAGCTCTTTCTCCAAGGGGAGGCAGATATTATGGACTCAATAGCACACTGAGTCACTCGAAGGAGGAAACAATGACTCACCGAGTCACCTACTTTTACTTTTATTATTTATGTTACTTTTAATTTCGAATTTTAGTGATTATGTAATAAGACTTGAAGCTAGAGGCATAGTTGGGTTTTATAACCCTAACCTATCTTGGTGTGAATTACCCTATTTAAGGGTAAGGTAGCAGAAATAAAGTAAGTTCGAATTTAGATTAATTTAGGGTAATTAGTCTTCCTTGCCGAAAGCCTAGTTATGGATCTTGGGATACATGGTTTTCTTGGTGAAGTCCTAGTGGATTGTGAGAGAAAAGAGTGGAGATTTAATTCCCTTTCCCGATCAAGAAGAAGGATCTTAATCTTCTCACGGAACCAGGAAGAGAGGAAGGATTGTGTGATTTACTGCTGCAAGAAGAAGCACCCTTCTTCTCTCAGTGCAAACCCAGAAAGGGGAAGGGGTGCGTAAACCTGTTCAGGAAGAAGAACCCCCCGAAGAGGAAGAGGTTGCGTAACCCTCTTCAAGCAGAGGAGAATGAGTTCTGAATTCTGGATTGGCGTGGTCTTCAAAGAGGTAACTCGAGACTCTATTTTCTAAGTACGGTAGGTTAGAGTTCTGTTTCTTTTACGTGGGTGAACAGTGATTGAATCCATACGTGAGAAAATGAACCACCTTTTCAAGGGAGTCGAATTCAGCAAGGAGAACAGATGGTTCATTATAGTGTTTAAAACCTTTTAACCTACTGGATTCATCAGTACCTCGCCAAGTTACTAGATCCATGGCTAGGGACCATAACAGTTGACTCGGTCAACCCACAGAGATAATGTGATCCTTTTTTTATCTATTATCTCTAGCAGTCTAGGTTCGTATCTACCTTTTTTCTCTTTTTTCAGTCCCTATACCCGTTGTTTGCTTTATGTTTTCACCTCTATACTGAGCTTTTAATATTTCATATTATATATTAATGGAGTTTTATTCTGAGAATCATCTTATTGTAATTTCTTTAGTGCTATTTCTTATTTTGTAAAAATTCTATGCTGGTTTCTGAGTTAACTTTTTGCTTTACAGACAATGTTACGCCAAATTTGTTTCTGTTTATGGAGGTTGAAGATGATTGCTCTTTATTGATTTAATTCATCGAGCGACATTACCATACTGGTGAATATTTATTCAAGTTGTCGGGTTAACCCACTGTCATCGAGCTGGTGAGTCTTTGTCTGGCATCCAAAAATTATGCTGGAGATGAGGACTTCTCACGGTGAGGAAGTCATTGAGCGTTGCTCTGTTGGTATTTACAATCCAAGATTGTCTGAGTTATATTAGTTTATTTTTTGAAATGCTCAAGTTGTTGCTGCATTAAACAAGAGCTCCGCTCCATTGCTATTTTCAACTGATTGATCTTCCGTCCGCTGTTTCCCTGAGATCTCCATGATTGTCATCTGAGACCTCAGTTAGGAAGCGAGAGATGCGGGGAAGAATATGCTAAGTCATCAGCTTGATTGCCGCTTCGGGAGGACGACGACTCAACTAAATTCGGAATTTCCTTCTCTTACTTGCATCATAGCTAGAAGATATTTCCACCACTGATTTTTCGGAAACTCCTCTAATCGCCATCTAAGACCTCTCGTTGTTGTCCCACACTGTTTGGAGACCACCAGAACCATTATCGGAGAAGACGACTCTGTGAGTTCATTTTCTGTTTCTACTTGGAGGATTATTTCCTCCGCCGAGAATCTATTTTCGATGAGAAAAAAGGTGCTGATTCGAACCAGTGTACCAAGTCCATTATTGTCTATCAGCGAGGGGGAGAAGAAGAAGTTCACTTGTCGAGTTGTTCGGTGTCATGAGGAAGACGATGGCAGATTGATTAAATTTTCCTAACTTAGGGTTTTAGGTTTGATCTTAAGTCAGGTCGGGCTTGTTTTGACCCAACTTGGGCAGGGCCGAGTTAACCCAGCGACACTGCCAACCCGAGCGCAACCCAGTATGGGTCAACCTGACTGAGCCTACTTATTTTCTGCCTCCATTATACATGTCCAGGTCCCGAGTTCTATACATATTTCTTCTACGACTCAATTATATTAGTCTACTATTTGACTCAGTTCAACTCATTTCTCTATCTCCGGCTGGATTATTATCTTGGATTATTACTCGGTTCCAACATACTATTTGGTGCAACTTCCTTATTTACTAATGGACTCGGTGTAAATTATTTCATGTGTCCTTATTACTCTTAAGGGCTTCCATTATTTATGTTGGAAGATAGGCCCAAGCCCACACAACCAAGGAAGACCCACATATCTAAGAGAATTATAAGATGGGTCACATGACCAAGGAAGGCCCACAAGATGGGCCCAAGTACATAAGAAGTAGGACCCACCATTATTACCGCAAGCTAGCATCCTTATCACATAAGTTGGAAGATCAAGAAGGACTCACAAAGACATCTTTATCTTATGTTCATGTCCTAGAAGAGTTCTAGTTTCAGTTATGTTTGTCTTTTATTTATATTGAGTTATTTAATTATGCTAGGACTTATCTTAAGTGTTAGAGTTTGGGTGTAATTGGGACAAAGGTAGTTTTATTGTAATTGGGCTCTACTACCTTCCTCTATTATAAATAGAGGTTCATGTACTCTGATTATAATAAGTTAATGAAGTAAAAATGAAGTATTTCTTTTTTCCATAAATTCAACATGGTATCAGAGCAGGTTTTGTGACTTTACTTGGCCAACTCATAGAGATAATGAGATCCTTTTCTCTAAACCCTAAACCCTAAGTAGGTTCGTAGTTATTTTATTTCATCCCTACACTCGTAGTAGTTTACCTCTATACTAAGATTTTTTATGAGAATGAAAAATGTCATATTTTTATCCCTTAATGCTTAGGCTTTTATAATTATTTGGTGCCCAAATATACTCATTATTCTTAATTGGGCGATTCTAGACATAGTTTGGGCATAAATCTCTAATCCGTGCTCTGATAGAGATTATTCTAGATGCTATGGAATTCCAATAAAACGTTCTACAACTTTTATGTTTTGAATTTTGAGAAATAAGGGTTGCATCTAAGTCAAAAAACGGCTTGAAGTCGCAACACGTGCACTGTGATTCAGATCGGATGCACGAAAAGAAAAACCCTAAAAAAGGAGAAAAGGAGTGCGGCACCCCTGACCTCATTTTATCTTCTCCAGCTTTTCCTCTCTCTTTTCTTTAGTTTTTTCCTTCAGATTTCTTTATGGCCCTGCATGGCTAAACATTCAGACTTGGTCAAAGGAAACTGAAGCCTCGGTATCAATACAACTATGAGATCAGATTTTTTTTCATCGTTCAATATATGTTTTGAGTATTCGATTTTCTTTCATGATTGTCTCATTTAATCACTAGGAGGCCTACTAGTTTATTACTCATTGCAATCTACTACTAGGTTAGATGTCAAATCCATAATTGTTAGATCTCTCTAACCTGTGAAGCAATCTAGATTTGATGATTTGCTATGTTAAGAATTATTAGATTGTGAGAAGAACGCTAGACTAAATTAAATGCAGCCGCTTGTGCTTGTGATGTTTAGCTTCATCGATCTCTCTAATTCTTAAGGTTGCTGCTAGATTAAACCTTTAGTGCTTGTCTTCGGTTGTTTAGTAGTTAGGGTTAATTGGATCGCTTGTTTTCTAATTAACTACGAAAGGAGATATAGGAAGATAGTTCTAACGGTGAATATTCAAGTACGAATTGATATATGCTTGCATCAATGATCAGTTGTAAAATTCTGATGGTGGATGTTGACTTAGACCAAGGTTTTTTCTTTTGATTGATTTCGATTCTTTTAATTTGAATTGTTTCTAAGTTTTTTTTCTTAAAAGTGTTTTCGTTCTAAAGAGAACGATCTAGCTCTTGATTCCCCATTTGATAGCGAACCTGATTTAGAGGAGGAGGAAGTCATGGCTGGAATCAAACTTTGAAAAAGCTTGCAGCCCCTGATTTGAATCAACAATCCTTATGCATATCGTTCCCCTCTTTAGATGCTACTACTACATTTGAATTAAAATCTGGACTAATACATCTCTTGCCCACTTTTCATGGTCTTGTAGGTGAAGATCCTCACAAGCATCTAAAGGAGTTTCATGTGGTATGCACGAGTATGAAACCCACGGGGGTGACTGAAGAGTAAATTAAATTATGAGCCTTTCCATTTTCTTTGAAGGATTCAGCAAAGGATTGGCTCTATTATCTACCCTCTGGGAGAATTACCACTGGGACGAGATGAAGAAATTGTTTTTGGAGAAATATTTCCCAGCTTTAAGGGTGGACAACATTCGGAAGAAATTTGTGGTGTAAGGCAGCATAACAGAGAGTCTCTACACGAATACTGGGAACGTTTCAAGAAATTATGTGCAAGTTACCGCCATCATCAAATTAGCAAGCATCTTTTTATCCAGTATTTCTATGAGGGCCTTCTACCCACTGATAGGAGGATGATTGATGTTGCTAGTGGAAGAGCTTTGGTGGATAAAAATCCCGAGGCCGTAAGAAACATGATTGCAAATATGGCAGCCAATTCTCAACAATTTGGCACAAGAATTGACCTTCCAACTAAGAATGTTAATGAGGTAAATATTTCCTCCCTTGAACAAAAAATTGCGAGTCTAACTTCTCTTGTTCGTCAAATGGTTGTAGGTAATATGCAAACAACGAAGGCTTATGGGATTTGTTCAGTAGTAGGGCATCCAACCGATATGTGCCCAACTCTTCAAGAGGAGCCCATCGAGCAAGTGAATGTGGCAGGTGGTTTTCCTGGACAACTACAAAGGAAGTATGATCCCTATTCGAACACTTATAACATGGGATGGAGTGATCATCCCAACCTTAGCTATGGGAATCCACAAGTTAATCAATCCATGACTCAAAATCACCCAAGTTACCAACAATATAGGCAGCCATATCCCCCTATTTAACAACCGGGCCAAACTTCCAATTCTGGTATGTCTTTAGAAGATATTGTCAAATCTCTTGCCACTAATAATTTACAATTTCAATGAAATAAAAGGGCCAATATTCAAAGTTTGGACAATCAGATCGGTCAGATGGCAACCGCAATTAGTTGGCTAGAGGCTCAAAGTTTGTGGAAATTACCCTCTCAAACAGTAGTAAATCCAAGAGAAAATGCAAGTGCAATCTTTTTGAGAAGTGGTAAAGAGGTTGAGATTCTGGTAAAGGCAACCCCTGCATCGTCAGAGCAAGAAAAGGAGAAAAACGTCGTTGCAGATAGGAACGTTCCAAATGATGATGACGTACCTAAGCATAAGTTTCCACCTCTTTCTGATTATAAACCAGTTCCTCCTTTTCCACATGTTTTGGTAGATTCTAGCAAATATGAGAAATATAAAGATTTATTTGAGACTTTTCGTAGATGTGAGGTAAATATTCTTTTTTTAGATGTTATTAAACAAGTGTGTCGTTATATGCTAAATTCTTGAAAGAACTGTGCACAATTAGGAGAAAACAGAAACTTAAAGGATGTGAGAAGATGAGAGTAGGGGAGAATGTTTCTACAATTATTCAAAGAAAAATCCTTGCGAACTGAAAAAGATCCAGGTATGTTTACTATCCCTTGTACATTAGGTAACACCAGATTTGAGAAGGCCATGATAGATATAGGAGTTTTGATTAATGTCATGCTATATTCTATATATGCTTCTTTGAAACTTGGACCTTTAAATAAAAATAGTGTTGTGATTCAATTGGCTGATAGATCTAGTGCCTATAGTAAGGGTGTAGTTGAGGTTGTTCTTGTGCAAGTTAATGATTTGATTTTCCCTACTGATTTCTATGTGCTTGATATGGAAAATGGTGACTAAACTGCTCCTATTTTGTTAGGAAGACCATTCTTAAAGGCCTCCAAGACTAACATAGATATTCATAGTGGCACACTTACCATGGAATTTGATGGTGAAATTTTTAAGTTTAACATTTATGATGCCATGAGATATCCTGGTGATGATAATCTTGTTTATTCTATTTATGTGATTGATTCTTTCGCACAAGAAGTTTTTCAACTTGATGGAAAACATGAATTGGAAGTTGACATTAGTAAGCATCTTGAGAAAGAGAATGAGGATTTATCCTTGAGTTTTTATTTTCAAGAAATTGTTGCAACATTGAATGATATTCCACAGTTACAGCAGTTAGGTAACGTTATATTGGGTTACTAGTTTCTAATGAGAGGCCTTTACCCTCTGTTTTGCAGGCTCCCACTCCAGATTTGAAGCCTCTCCACAATCACCTCAAGTACATGTTCCTTGGAGATGGAGGAACGCTACCAGTGATCATCTTCAGTAAACTTAGTACAGCACAAGAAGAAAAACATGTGCAGGATGAACTTTATTTGCAGGAAACGTTCCCTAATGAGCAATTGCTCGCAGTAAGTGTGACATTACATTGGTATGCGAATATTGTAAATTATTTGGTTATTAATATGTTACCTCCTATTTTGTCGAGGGCTCAAAGAGATAAGGTAAAGAGTGATGCCAAATAATATGTGTGGGATGACCCATAATTATGGAAGCACTGAGTCAAGCCAATGACAATAAACAAAGGCGCTGCTTGGGAGGCAACCCAAGGCGAGTTCATTCCTTTTTTTTATTTTTGCATTTATATTTTTGTTATTTGTGCCTTCTATTTACATTTCACCTTACATTGGGGACAATGTAAGTTCTAAGCCTGGGGGAGGGGATTTAGGTTGTGTTTCAATTCCGTTTTCAAAAAATTAATTACGAAAAAATATTCCTTTGTTTTTGTGGTTTTTAATGATTTTTGGTTGTGTATGTCCCGAGCAAGATTAAATTAGGCTCTTGAAAGATTCATAACATGATTAAATAAGTAATCTTCCACTTGAGAATGAATTAGTCTAGTTATTTTCTTTGAGGATGGTAGTAACTAAATTTGGTAGACAAATGTCGGTGAGATTTTGAGCCTTTAGACTGACACATCCATATCAGTCTCACTATTTTCTTTCATGAGAGATATTCTTCCATGGATTTGTTTCTCTAGAACTTGCTTTGATTCTCTTTGAGGTCACATTAACACATGCATGCATGAACATGATTAAGGCCCTCTTTGTTATAAGCTACATAAGCCAAATAGCCTACCTTGTAATTAATTTTTTTCCTTTTGTTGAACCCCTTTGAGTTTTTTTTTATTTTTTTATTTTTTTTGTGAACCCATGTTACAAGCTTTAAACCTGAAAAAAAAATTTTTACCCAAGCCGTAGAGCTAGTGGAGCATTGTCCATCATTATGGTTCGTATGGGTGTGCAAGAAATAAGCATGGGGGTGTCTGGATTTGTGGTATGGCTATGAATGGTGAAATGGAACACGTTTTCATCCTCAATTCATGAGTTATATAGTGAATAAAAATAAGTGAAGAGAAAAAGAAAAGAAGAAAAGAGTTGATGGAGGGAATGGCTTTTTTAAGTTACAAATTGTCCGTGTTAATAATTCCTCCAAAAATTCCAAGAAAGGGGTCTATTTATATGAGATAGATACAAATTGAAGAAGATTCTGAGTGGAGTGATTGGTTTTACATGTCTAATATATTTGAGCTTGAGTTGAATCATTTTTGCAGTTTCGATGGCTTTTGAGCTACATTCCCAAATATTTCCCACCATGATCCTAAACCCCGTTACAATGTTGTGGACTCAATAGCACACCGAGTCACACAACGAAGGAGGCAACAACAACTTACTCAATAGGATTTATTTCTTATATTAATTTGAGTAGGATTTATTTCTTATATTGTTTTAAGTAGGAGTTATTTCTAATTACTTTTATATGTAGGGGCATTATGGGAAATTATTGTAACCCTATACCTAAAACTCCATGACGTGATCTATTTAAGGGAAATGAATGAATGAAATTGGTAAGCTTTGAGATTTTAGAATAACCTACTGTAAACAGGCTGAGATCACCTCTTGATCCCGAGTTTAGGGTTTACACAAAAATCCAACCTATCCTTCACCCTCCATTGCCATCCATCTTCATCCAAATTCATCCACCATTATCCCTAGTTGGAAAAGGAGCTTCATGTCCCTTTTCTGAGCCCAAAGAGAGGGTCTTTCCTCCTCCTCAACATCAACAACAAGTAGGGGTCCAATCCCTCTTGACGAGCAGAAAAAAGGAAGAGTTTCTAGTTCTTCCACGTGAAGGACTAGAGCAACTCCTCTTGTTGTGGAATCATCATGGAAACAGAGCAAGAACAGCCATCAACGTGAGCCAAGGCTGGCCCCTAAGCTAGGCTTTCAATCCTAGCACGAGCTGCACCAAATTAGGGTTGAAACCCTGATTTACATGAGCAAGAACAGGTATTTCTCCCATTATCTCTCCACCTGAATTAATTCCATTCTAGCTATAACTTTAGCACTAGAGTGAGTTTATAAAAAGGGGGAATGATCACTGGTGGAAGATTAGCCAAAGAAGGGATCTTTAACCCTCCTTACTGAGTTCAGCAACTCAGTACCAGTGCTGGATTCACAAATCTCATGTCATGTTACTTGATCCATGACCCGGGACTGTAACAACTTGGTATCATAGCAATGTAACATGGGGGATACTCTCAGCAATGAAGAAATCCAAATCAGGATACAAAAGATAGAAGATAGCCTTGAAATAGCACAACCAGTGTTAAGGAAGGTTTGTGGTTTGGAAGAAGAGATGAGTCGAGTCATCAACATGCTAATAGAGTTGAGGGCAGAGAGACATCAAAGTCCAGAGGTGAGAGAGGTTGCTGAACCATATCACAGAAGAGGGGAGTAGTGGCCTGGGCGCACTGCTATCCAAGGACCCCAGCATGGAGGCACAGTTCCAAGGTACACCAAGTTAGAGTTTCCCTCTTTCAATGGTTCAGTTGATCCCTAATTTGGTTGCATAGATGTGAAAAAAAAATTTGAACCAAGGGACTACTGAATGGGATAAGGTGCAACTAGACTCTTTCCATATGACAAATGAAACCATGTTATGGGTTACTCAAGTAGAGAAAGAGAGACCAGGGATGACTTGGGGGGAATTTAAAAATCTATGCACAGTTAGATTTGGCCCTCCCGCCAACAGCAACCCCCTGGGGGAGTTAGTCCTATTGCAACAAACTGGTTCGGTGGAACAATATCAAAAACTATTCCAGGAAAAGTTGGCTCATACTGGTGAGAGGGTATTGGTTGACCAACAGGTCTCCCTATTCACAGCAGGTCTCAATGAGTATCTACGGTTAGAGGCAGAACTCCTTATGCTTACGGATTTAGCTCATGCAATGAATATGGCCTGAGCAATGGAACAACGACAACAGTTTCAGCAACGTAAGCCAGGTTGGTCGGGTGAGAGGAACACTTCCTCCACGTGGAAGGGCACCACTATACTTCATCTCAAGGAGCATCTCCAGCAGCCCCATCCAGACACAGTCCGACTACAACTCGGGTAGCCAATCCCCGCCCTGGTAATCCCCTACCGAACTTTATAAAAAAATTAACGAGTGCGGAGATGGCAGAAAGGTTGTCCAAAAATTTATGTTATAACTACAATGAGCAGTATCAGGTAGGGCACCAATGTAAATGATTTTTTTGGCTCGGGGTGGAGGATTCAGAGGATCCAGAGGATCTAGAGGATATTATCGAGGAGGAACCACCAGAGATATCCTTGCATGCTATTACTGGGCAGAAATCGCCTAATACAATGCAAGTCCAAGCTCATGTCATCGATCGACAAATGGTGGGACTAGTCGACTCGGGGAGTACACACAATTTTTTGATTTTGATAGCTGCACAACATCTCCAGCTCCAGATACACACTCATCCGACAGCCACCGTCTCAGTGGCCAATGGCGAGAAGGTCTCTAGCTATGGGATTAGTAAGGCGGTAACATTTCCATTGGCTCTACTTCATTTAATGCTGAATTTTTTGTTATTCCCCTGGCGGGATTTGATATGGTATTTGGCATTAAATGGTTACAAACTTTGGGGCCCATTCTGTGGGACTTTTCGGCTTTAACCATGAGCTTTGATTTGGCCTGGAGTCGGATGCTCTTATAAGGTTGTCAGGTGGATAGGGCCCATCGCA
Organism: Aristolochia californica; assembly: GCF_029961685.1. NCBI lineage: Eukaryota > Viridiplantae > Streptophyta > Magnoliopsida > Piperales > Aristolochiaceae > Aristolochia > Aristolochia californica. The sequence goes on along the minus strand of NW_027181881.1, from coordinate 32,777,708 downwards.
TGCACAGTTTGCAAACACAGGAACAGCCAGACAGTACTAGTGATGGTTTGGTTGAGGAGTTCTCTGACCTCTTCCACGAGCCATCGGGTTTGCCTCCCTGAGGCACTGTGAGCACAGGATATGTCCGAAACCAGGATATGAGGTAGTGGTCGTGCGACCGTATCGTTAACCACACCTTTAGAAGGACGAGATAGAGTGTCAGTGCCATGAGATATTGAAATAGGGTCTTATTCGTCCCAATCGCTCCCCGTTCTCTTCACCCGTCTTAATTGTGAAGAAACATGATGAGACATGGAGGTTTCGCGTGGATTATCGGGATTGAACGTACAGACAGTGAAAGATAAGTTTATGATTCTGGTAGTGGATGAGCTCCTGGACGAGTTACATGGGTCGTGGTTATTCACTAAACTTGACCTCCGTTCGGGATACCATCAGGTCCGAATGCACCCCTCTGATATTGAGAAGACGGCGTTCCGTACGCACCATGGCCACTTTGAGTTTGTCGTCATGCCGTTCAGGTTAGCCAATTCACCCTCCACTTTTCTAGCTTTGATGAACAAGGTATTTAGCCCCTATCTTCAAAAGAATTTGTGTTTTTTTATGATATTCTTATATATAGCAAGTCGGTTGAGGAGCACTTGGCACACTTGAGGATTATTTTTGACTTGTGACGTGCACATCAGCTCTATTTGAAACATTCCAAGTGTTCTTTGGTGGCTTCACATGTGGGGTATTTGGGATACATTATCTCACATGAGGGGGTTACGGTGGATCCCAAGAAGATCCGAGTTATTCATGAGTGGCCGCAGCCACAGTCTTGTTCTGCATTATGGGGTTTTTGGGGTCTTGCGGGGTACTACCACAAATTTATTCAGAACTATGGGCCAGTGGCAGCACCATTGACCAGTCTACTCAAGAAAAATTCCTTTATTTGGAATGAGGAGGCCACCAAGTCGTTTGTGGCACTCAAAGCTTCCCTCGCATCCGTACTAGTATTACAACTTCCGAACTTTGATGAATTGTTCATGGTAGAGTGCAACGCTTCAGGCATGGGCATTGGGGTCGTTTTACAGCAGTTGGGCCATCCTATTGCGTATTTTAGCAGACAATTGGCAGTCCGACATCACAAGCTGGCAGCCTATGAGCGTGAATTGATTGGGTTGGCCAAAGCGGTCCAACATTGGAGGCCTTATCTCTAGGGCCGGGCTTTTCTCATACGCACGGATCACTAGAGCCTTAAATTCCTACTAGAACAGCATTTGACGACGTTGCGACAGTAGCACTGGATCAGTAAGTTGTTGGGGTTTGACTTCTCGGTGGAATATCATGTGGGGAGATTAAATATGGCGGCAAATGCCTTCTCACGGTGTTTTGAGGATCAGCAATCGGTCTATTCGATTAGCCAGCCGAGATTTCTCATCCTAGACTTGGTGTGAGACGCACATGCCACTGACCCTGCACTGTAGGAACTGCATCAGAAGATTTCAGAAGGGACAATGAATTTGAAGTGGTCCATCCAAGATTCACTTATTTATTACAAACAGCGGTTTTTCCTTCCACTAGAGTCCGAGTTGATTTCAGTTGTTCTCTCGGCCTACCATGACAGTACACACGAGGGGATATAGAAGATCTTGCATAGAATTCGAGCTGATTTTTACTGGCAAGCCATGAAACCCTCTATTGCGACTTATGTGGGTGATTGTCAGGTCTGCCAGCGCAATAAAGCCGAGCACTTGAGTCCAGCCGGTCTTCTCCAGCCTCTGGCCCTTCCTATGTAGGTTCGGGCAGACATTTCGATGGATTTTGTGGAAGGTCTACCCCTGTCCTCCGACAAATCTGTACTTTTCGTGGTGGTTGATAGATTCTCCAAGTACGGACATTTTATACCGCTGGCTCATCCGTATGCAACAACACGGGTTGCTCAGACTTTCCTGGAGCAGATAGTCCGCTTACATGGTATTCTAGAATCCATTGTGAGTGACAGAGATGTAGTTTTCATGAGCACCTTTTGGCGGGAACTGTTTCTCTTGAGTGGGACTAAATTGAAGTTCTCCTCCGCCTATCATCCACAGACAGACGGGCAGACAGAGGTGCTTGGTGGGGGATTGTCCGCGGCAATAGGTTCATTGGCTTCCGTGGGCCGAATACTGTTACAACAATTCGTTCGACTCTGCCTTGCAATCCACTCCTTTCCGGGTTATATATGGTCGGGATCCACCTCGCCTTCTCTCGTACAACCCAAGGTCCACCCGCATGGACACGATTGATCAAGCACTTATGGACCGGGATATGCTACTACAGAATATCACAGAACGGCTACGAAGCGCCCAAGCTCGAATGAAGGATGTCTACGACAAAGGCCACCGTGAGGTCTCTTTTGAGGTTGGGGAGTATGTGTGGCTACGGCTCCAGCCCTACCGTCAACAGTCTCTTGCGGGACTACCATGTCATAAGCTTTCTCCCAAATTTTTTGGGTCATTTCTCATTCTTCGACGTGTGGGACCAGTCACCTATCAGCTCAAATTACCGGACACAGCCAAAATTCATGATGTGTTTTATGTCTCTCTTTTGAAGCCACATTCCAGGGCGCAGCCTACATCCACTCCATTCCTACCACCGGTTGATAATGGCGAGGTTATTCTTAACCTAGTTGTGGTGTTACGTGCGCAGCTAACCAATGACCATTGGGAGATTCTCATTCAGTGGACGGACACTGACCCCGATGCTGCAACATGTGAACGTGTGGACATCTTCAAAAAATTCTACCCAGCTTTTGAGCTTGAGGACAAGCTATTTCTGCATGGGGAGGCAGATGTTGTGGACTCAATAGCACACCGAGTCACACAACGAAGGAGGCAACAACAACTCACTCAATAGGATTTATTTCTTATATTACTTTGAGTAGGATTTATTTCTTATATTGTTTTATGTAGGAGATATTTCTAATTACTTTTATATGTAGGGGCATTATGGGGAATTATTTTAACCCTAACCCTAAAACTCCATGACGTGATCTATTTAATGGAAAGGAATGAATGAAATAGGTAAGCTTTGAGATTTTAGAATAACCTACTGTAAACAGGCTGAGATCACCTCTTGATCCCGAGTTTAGGGTTTACTCCAAAAATCCAACCTATCCTTCACCCTCCATTGCCATCCATCTTCATCCAACTTCATCTACCATCATCCCTAGTTGCAAGAGGAGCATCCTGCCCCTTTTTCAAACCCAAAGAGAGGGTCTTCCCTCCTCCTCAGCGTCAACAACAAGTAGCGGTTCAATCCCTCTTGACGAGCAGCAAAAAGGAAGAGTTTCTGGTTCTTCCACGTGAAGGACTAGAGCAACTCCTCTTGTTGGGGAATCATCATGGAAACAAAGCAAGAACAGCCATCAACATGAGCCAAGGCTGCCCCCTAAGCTTGGCTTTCAATCCTAGCACGAGCTGCACCAAATCAGGGTTGAAACCCTGATTTACATGAGCAAGAACAGGTATTTCTCCCAATATCTCTCCACCTGAATTAATTCCATTCTAGCTATAACTTTAGCACTAGAGTGAATTCATAAAAAGGGAGACTGATCACTGGTGGAATATTAGCCAAAGAAGGGATCTTTAACCCTCCTTACCGAGTCCAGCAACTCAGTACCAATGTTGGATTCACAAATCCCACGCCGTGTTACTCAATCCATGACCCGGGACCGTAACATACAACCCTTGAAACGTCCTTATGATTTTTGTTATGCAAGTGATCTGAGTGGTGGAGAATGAGAATATATGCAAGCCTATGGCAGATCATTTTCATTCGAATGAATTTGAGAGAAACACATACCCTTCAAACACATGAAAGTTGAGTGTTTATTTCTGTGAGGGTCTACTTATTTAGTTTACTCCATCTTTGAATGAAAATGCTTACTAAGTAATTGTAAGTTGTTTAAGAATATTTTTTCATGATATGTTATGAGTTTGGAAGAGCTTGGTTGTTTTTTGTTGATGGTGTAACAACCTTGGTGTTTTTGGGAAAGTGAATTTGAGTTTTGCCCAAGGACGAACAAAAGCTAAGTGTGGGGGAATTTGATGAGAATGCAAAATGTCATATTTTAATCCCTTAATGTTTAGGCTTTTATAATTGCTTGGTGCCTAAATATATTCATTATTCTTATATTTTTATTTAGGATGCAAATGGAAATGCTAAGTGCAAAACGAAGTTAGTTGGGCAATTCTGGACAGTTTTAATTTTGATTTGTAATCTGGGTATAACTCTCTCATCCAATCTATGATGGAGATGATTCAAGATGTTATGGAATTCCAATGAAACTTTCTACAACTTTTATGTTTTGAATTTTGATAAATACGGGCTGTATCTAGGTCGAAACCGGGCTTGAAGCTACGGCACGTGCATTGTGAGCCAGACCATATGCACGAAAACAAAAACCCTAAACCCGGAGAAAGAAGGGGAATAAAAAGGAGAAAAGGATTTCGGCGCCCCTGACCTCATTCTATCTTTTCCATCTTTTCTTGTCTCTTTTCTCTAGTTTTTTCCTTCAAATTTCTTCATAGCCTTGCGTGGCTAAACTTTCGGACTTGGTTTAAGGAAACTGAAGCCTCAGTATCAATACAACTATGAGATCTGATTTTTTTTCATCGTTCAATATATGTTTTAAGTATCCGATGTTCTTCTGTAATTTTCGTTCGTGATTGTCTCGTTTAATCACTAGGAGACCTACTAGTTTATTACTCGTTGCAATCTACTACTAGGTTAGATGTCAAATCCGTAATTGTTTGATCTCTCTAACCAGTGAAGCAATCGAGATTTGATGCTTTGCTGCGTCAGGAATTATTAGATCTTGAGAAGAACGTTGGACTAAATTAAATGCAGCCGCTTGTGCTTGTGTTGTTTAGCTTCATCGATCTCTCTAAGTCTTAAGGCTACTGCTTGATTAAACCTTTAGCACTTGTCTTGGGTTGTTTAGTAGTTAGAGTTAATTGGATCACTTTTTTCTAATTAACTACGAAAGGAGAGATAGGAAGATAGTTCCAACGGTGAATATTCAAGTGTGAATTGATATATGCTTGCATCGATGATCAGTTGTGAAATTCCGATGATGGATGTTGACTTAGACCAAGGTTTGTTCTTTTGATTGCTTTCAATTCTTTAAATTAGAATTGTCTCTAAGTTGGTTTTCTTAAAAGTTTTTTCGTTATACTCAAACCCCCCCAATCCTTGTTCACAGAGCATAAAAGTAGACTAATCACTCTTTGTGGGATCGATCTTTACTCGCACAACTACATATATTTTTAGGAGTATAGGTTTTATTTTTTGTTGCCTGTGACAACAATCAAATTTTCATATTGCAAATTATATGTTTACAGAAATATATTTGAGTCTAATTTCCAAGGAAAAACTATTTTTTCCAATCGGAGTAATACACAAAGAGAAATAGATATTTGAATGCGTGAAGGTCAAATTGCGAAAGAGGTTCGAACAGCTGCAAAAAGCTTCAACTTCTGAGGTATTTTATACTATCAAGAACAAGACTTTATATGGAGATATATAGATCAAAAGAAATATTTATTAGTCTAATCTCTTAAATATTCATCCAGTTTTCAATCGAATTTATCTACAAAGAGAAATCGATATTTGAAGCACAGAAGATCAGATTGAAAAAAAAGTTCGAGCAGCAGCAAAAAGTTTCACCTTCCGAGGTATTTTATGCTATCAAGAACAAGAATTTATATGGATTTATATATAAAAAAAATATCTTTAAGTCTATTTTCTTACCTATTCAACCAATTCTCGGTCTATTTTTTTTGTAAGGAGATATTGATCTTGGAAGATTCAATGGTCTTTCTGGAAAAAAAAAAAGGAGAAATAGTGCTTAGTTCGGCCAGATGATAGAGACCGAAATCTATCAGATTATTTATCTTTTGATAATTATATTTTATGAAGAGAAGTTATATTTGGATTAAATATATTTAATTCTAGTTTCATATGGAGAAAATTTCATGTCAATCTGATCTATTTTTAAAGATATACTAGCATTGGAAGAATCAAAGGTCATATCGGTATTCTACTACATTGAAAAATCTGATTTATGCCCAATTTTTTGCATCACTTTTTGAGTGGATATATCAAGAAAATATCTCACTTCTCCCTGGTTTGAGGGCTTATTTATACATCTCAGTTATTTGAGCTTATTGCAACATCTATGATATTTTGTTAAAACTAGAATCACTGAAATTACATCTCAACTTGAGAGGGAGAAGTACAAGAACTACAAGAAATAGGTATTTTATTCCATATGTTGTCGATAGGTTTATGTGAACAAAACATTCAAGAAAGGGGGAGCACAAATGATGAAGTTTATGCATCTAAGAAAAAATATTTATATTGGATTATAATTATTTTATGGGTCCTTCTACAAAGATTATTATTTTGGTTCGTGTTATATGTGTTGGAAGAAGGTCGTGTTACATTACAGATGTTGCTATTATGTCTATTTGGATGAGACATTATTATTGAAGAAGAGGTGGCCTCAGTACCTTTTCTCATACAATAATTTATATGACTCTCAAAAATATCACGGTTGGGACACCATGATAAATTTAACTCTCAAGAATATCACAGTTGGGATACCATGAGAGTCGGTGTCCGGATTGGAACACCATTATAAATAAACTCACTACCCCCCCCCCCCCCCCCCCCCCCCCCCCTGTAATAGCTTTTATTACTCTTACCACATGAGAGTTGATGTCCTGTGGAGGGACACGGTGGTAGACACTTCAGAGCAATGTCGATTGACACACTACCTATGGACTAAAGTATGGAGCAATGTCTTATAGGCTAGGAGTGATTTTTACTCTCACTTATAGTATGCCAGCAGGGCCTCATTGAAGGACGCAACAGCTTGAGGGGGAGTGTTGGAAGATGAAGGCAAATTTGGAAGATCTGCCAGTTTATACAAAAAGATTATATACATCTTTTCCAACAAGTTGGGAGTTCATGTTGTTCTCTCACCCCCAACTTGAGGGGGAGTGTTGGAAGATAGGCCCAAGCCCACACGACCAAGGAAGGCCCACATATCTAAGAGTATTATAAGATGGGTCACACGACCAAAGAAGGCCCACAAGATGGGCCCAAGCACATAAGAAGTAGGATCCACCATGATTATCGCAAGCTGGCATCCTTATCACATAAGTTGGAAGATCAAAAAGCAGTCACAAAGGCATCTTTATCTTATGTCCTAGAAGAGTTCTAGTTTGAGTTATGTTTGTCTTATATCTATATTGAGTTATTTGATTATGCTATGACTTATTTTTAAGTGTTACAGTTTGGGTGTAATTGGGAGAAAGGTTGTTTTATTATAATTGGGCTCTACTACCTTCCTCTATTGTAAATAGAGGTCCATGTACTCTGATTATAATAAGTTAATGAAGTCAGTGAAGTATTTCTTTTTTCCATAAATTCAACAATTTACCGGTTATCGACTACTATACATCTGCACATTCGGTACATGTTATTTGGGCATTGGCCCATTGCCGCTACTGCTATTGTGTCTCTTTGATTGAAACATTATTTCTGAAGAACTCGGTTGGTTGCCTTGGGTTCATTATTTGCTAATTGTTATCGCATTGGTTCATCTGATGCGGAATTTGAATTTCTTAGAAAAATAAAGCACAAGGTGGCCTCAACATCTTATCTTCCTCTTTACCTATTACCCATTGGTTATTTGATAGCCTTTCTCCTACCATCCTTTATTTGACTCTCACATACCCCTTTGGGCCAACCTTGTGTGTTGCTTTGGTTGGTTTACATTTATATATATATAGGTGTTTTAAGTCCATTGAGATTTTTTATATCTATCAGTGGGTCTTTTATCGTCGTCTTATGAATGACAGGCATTACCCACTTTAGTGATTATTATCACTATATTTGTTCGAAATCCTTTGTTTGGTTTCAACTTTTGTTTTATCACTCATTTCTACCTTTGTGACTCGGTGCTCGGGTTGGGACACCGTGATGGAGGAGCTTATTACTACATCTATGTTATTTGGTTCAAGCTGAGATCTTTGTCATTACGTCCCAGCTTGATAGGGAGAAGTAGAAGAAGAAGTACAAGAAAGAGGTATTTTATTCCATACGTTGTAGTAGTTTTAATGTGACAAAAATATTCAAGAAAGAGGGAGCACAAAAGATGAAGTTTTTTTCATCTAAGAAGAAATTTTTTCAGCAAAGAAAATTGAAGACCAGGAATCCTTTTCATTGCAAGTTGAAGCTATAAACTACATTTTGAGGGGGAGGGTTGAAGAGAAGATATGAAAGCCTCTTACATGACTCTCATAATAAGAAGTCTTACAGAACCAAAATTGTTATGGAAGGAGGTCGCATAAAAGGTTTCAGTTTAAAGGTGTTTTAGTTATATTAGTCTTCTATTTATATTGAGTTATTTAATTATGCTAGCACTTTTCTTTAAGTGTTAGAGTTTGGGTGTAATTGGGACAAAGCTAGTTTAATTGTAATTGGACTCTACTATTTTCCTCTAGTATAAATAGGGGTTCATGTACTCTGATTACATCAAGTCAATGAAGTTTTTCTCTTTTCCATAAATTTGACACAAGGATTTGTAGCTCTCTCCTTGGCTTCCAACATCTTTGGACCCATAAAGGAAGCAACCAAGAAGAACAAAATGAAGAAAATCACAAGAGAAGTTGGTGCACTGCTAAAAAGATGCCCAAATATATGGATAGTAGAATAGAAGGATTGGAAGAAACAGTGGGAGAGGTAAGCATGAAAATTGATCAAAATGCAAGAAGACAACTCAATTCTTCAACATAAGAAAAAATGAAGGAATCATAGGTCTTACGCCTGATTTCTCTATCAGTTATGTGAGCTCTAATACGTCTGAGCAAGTTCATAATTGAATACAAATTGACAATGATGAAATGCCACACGATGGAGTAGTGCCAACCTAGCACATGCAAAGAAGAAGAATATGAAGATAAAGAATGAGAGATGTAGTGTCAAAAAATAACATCCTACTAAGGACACTAGAATATCTTAGTTTGTTAAACTCAATAGCTTGGTGATAAAAGAATTATTAGACTTTCCATTAGACTTTTTTAGAACCGTTAAATGTGAGCTTCTGGTATCTAATTTTGTCTTCCTATGGATACTTGTATGTGTGTGAAATGATGATTTGACTTGTACATGTTAATTTTGAATTTGTGTGTGAGCCTAATTGAATGAAGATAAAATGTAGAATGCAAGAAGAGAAGAGGAACTTTATATTAGTTTTGATGAGGAAAAAACCTAGAGACATGGGGTGAGAATAGGATTTATTAATTTTTTACTATTTTAAATCTTTTTGTTTAATCCTTATGAGTGTGTATTTATCCTTCCTATTTATTCAAAGTGCAGGCCCAATCTTACAATTTATGTTTACGCACAATGATCAAAATCCAAGTGGAAAAAATCACATATATAGTACAAACAAGGCTTGGTGGTTCACAATACTTATACAGATTGCTATCATAAGATATTTTTAGCACCTTAAGGCTCTAATACATTTGGGTAGCCCTACAAAATCCACAATAAATTACCTCTAAGGATAAATTACAATGTTACCTACGTAGGACTTTTTTGCCACTCAATTGACCATGGCTCCAATTTATAATAGTATACCCTCACTTAGATTTACAACAACTAACTAGGCACTGTAGCCTAGACCCACAAAGTGATTTTCTAGTAACTCACTAGGCACACCAACCTAGACCTACAAAAAGGATTTTCAGCAACACTACCTACACAAGGTCTTATAGCTCACACAATAGAAAATCCAATTTGCCAACTCTTCTTAACACAATAGCTTATCTCAAACTCTTTAGGGTGAAAATAGTCTTCCCTAAACAAGGCTTAACGTAGATTTCAAGGATTAATTGGTTATAATGTAGCCCAATGTTAATTGCTTCTCAATAGGCTAATTAACAATCCAAGCAAATGCAAATAGGTACACCAATCCTAAGTACCTATTCAATATATTAAGCAGCTTAAATTACTCCTCAATGACTTGATTTTAAAATCAAGACAACTCATTATAGTCTTTAATGAGTTAACTTTAAAATATAGGTAGATTAAGATGTCTTGATTTGAAGATATAATGTTGGGATTGATTTTCAAGTAGAGGAATGCAAATTAATGTAATAATTGATTTTAAAATATAGCTCATGAGTAGTAATATGAACTTTAGTGAATGATTTTAAAGTGTACTCAATACCAGGTCACTTTACTCAACCAATTATCATTGGTATATCTCCAAGTATTCTCTCTAAATGCTTGGATTTGAAACCTTATCCCTAAATGTCTTAGTAAAAGCTTTTTCAAATGCCTCAATAAATCAACATACAAGCATGTATTGATATGATTTGAAAATAGAAGAGGCCATAAAATTGCAAATGTTTGGCAATCATATAGCTGCTCACAATATAATGGTTGAATCAAATATGATATGAAAAGCACTTAGCATATGTTCAACAAACTAAGATTGAAGTATTCAATAATGATTCACATATACAAGCAAATAAATATTTAGCTCATTGAAGACAACCATCTATTTTGGGCTTCCTTTCAAGGTTAGGGGAGACGAAAACTTGTCAAAGCATATGTGACGGCTTAGGAGGCTGGGTTTTTACTTTGGGGAAAGAAAGAGTTCATTTGGGTTAAACAGCCTTAGTCCCAATATTAAAAAAAAAACTAATCATTATAATTGGATAGGACTATTGTTAGCATTTAGCAAAACAAGTGAAAACTAGGTCTAAACATCATGAAAAATAATCAATAAATCTGGGTCACTTATGAAATTTGGAAACCTACAACTTCCAGATTTGGGTCTGACATTTTGAGTTTTTTAATTTGTGTTGCATGGGTTCAAATCATATCCTTGGAACTCCTCTTGTTTCTGCATCCTATAGGGTGGTTGATTCCTTTTTCTGTTCGAAACTTTCTATTTGTTGGATTTGAATCCTTTTTCTATTTTTCACATGGTTGGGGTCGAATCCTCTTATGAGTTTGACTCCTCTTGCTCAAATGGGTTCAAATCCTCCCAGTGGATTCTAGTCCTCGTAGATGAGTTCCACTCCACCTAGTGAGTTCTACTCTTCTTCTTTTGAAACTTTTTGTTTCTTTGTAAGCTACTCCTTTATACTCTTTATCATGACAAAGGTTCAAATCCTTCCATAGAACTCTTTTTGCTCTTTTTTCACCATATGCTTCCCTCCTTTTGTCTTTTCACTTTAGGGCTTCATCTTTTTCACTAATTTGCTAGAATCCTATGCTTGGGTTTGACTCCTTTGACCTTTGGCACTTCAATTCTTCAACTATCTAGTTGAAGTGGCTGACTTTTCCAATGAGATTGTCTCTTTTTGTCCATTTTACTCTTTTGGACTTTTTGGTTGGTTGATTGTAAAAATCATTCTTCATTTCTCTTGTTCGGTTAAATGATATTGTCGGGTTGATTTGATTATGTTTTTATCATGAATTCCTTACTTTTGTATGGATTGTTGGGATGGGCCAGAAAATTTCTTTTGAGTGGTTTTTAGTACACAACATACTCAACATATATCATTAGTAACTCAAGTGTTTATTATCATTAAATTATCTTAATGAAAATAGTGAGACCAACACTTTATGCAGGGGACACATCACTCTTGTTATTCAATTATGCCTCAATTTTTTTTTAACTGGGACCAGCATTTGGTCTCAAGATCCCTCATGAGAAGAGACATACAACTATTGATTGTGTATCTAAAATATGTTTATAAATGCTTGTGTGCTCTGAATGATGTATGATTTGAAATTACTTATAAATAGCTTACATGAAGGGACCTAGAAGGAAGTGTAAAAGTAATAAAGTGAGTAGATAAACATAATTGTTGGAAGATAGGGCCCAAGCCCACACGACCAAGGAAGGCCCACAAGATGGGCCCAAACCCATAAGAAATAAGACCCACTATGATTACCACGAGTTGGCATCCTTATCACATAATTTGGAAGATCAAGAAGGACTCACAAAGGCATTCATATCTTATGATCACGTCCTAGAAGAGTTCTAGTTTGAGTTATGTTTATCTTTTATCTATATTCAGTTATTTAATTATGCTAGGACATCTCTTTAAGTGTCAGAGTTTGGGTGTAATTGGGACAAATGTAGCTTTATTGTAATTGGACTCTACTACCTTCCTCTATTATAAATAGAGGTTCATGTACTTTGATTATAATAAGTTTGTCAAGTCAATGAAGTATTTCTTTTTTCCATAATTTCAACATGGTATCAGAGCAGGTTCTGTGAGTTGACTTGGTCAATCCACAGAGACAATGAGATTCTTTTCTCTAAACCCTAAACCCTAAGTCTAGGTTCATATTTTTTTTTTGTCCCTACACCTGCAGATTACTTTGTGTTTTTCACCTCTATACTGAGATTTTCATATTGTAAATTATATATTGAAGGAAATATATTTGAGTCTATTTTCCAAGGAAAAACTATTTTTTTCCAATTGGAGTTATCTACAGAGAGAAATCAATATTTGAATGAGCAAAGGTCAGATTGCGAAAAAGGTTCTAGCAGCAGCAAAAAGCTATAACTTCCGAGGTATTTTATGCTATCAAGAACGAGACTTTATATGGAGATATATATATACATATATAAATATATATATATATATATATATATATATATATATATATATATATATGTATATATATGTATTTATATATATATGTGTATATATATATGTATATGTGTATATATATATATGTATATATATATGTGTATATATATATGTATATATGTGTATATACACATATATATATACATATATATATATACACATATACATATATATATACACATATATATATAAATACATATATATACATATATATATATATATATATATATATATATATATATATGAAAATACATATCTTTTAAGTCCATTCTCTTACATATTTAACCAATTTTCAATTGGATTTATCTACAAAGAGAAATCAATATTTGAAGCAGCAAAGATCAGATTGAAAAAAAGGTTCGAGCAGCAGTAGAAAGCTTCCACTTCTGAGGTATTTTATGCTATCAAGAATGAGACTTTATATGGAGAATTATATATCCAAAGAAATATCTATAAGTCTATTTTCTTACCTTTTCAACCAATTCTCAATCTGAGTTTTTTATAAGAAGATATTGATCTTGGAAGAGTCAATGGTCATGCTAAAATAAAAGGAGAAACGGTACATAGTTCGGCTAGATGACATACACTGAAAGCTATCTGATTATTTATCTTCTGATAATTATATTTTATGAAGATAAGTTATACATGGATGAAATTATTTAAGTATAGTTTCATAAGGAAAAAATTTCATGTCAATCTGATTTATATTTTAAGATATATTCATATTGGAAGAATCAAAGGTCATGTCGGTATCTTATTGCATTGAAAAAATCCGAATTTAAGCCTATTGTTTTGCGTCAATATTTGCGTTGCTATATCAGAAAAATATCTCACTTCTCCCTGGTTTAAGGGCTTATTACTATATCTACGTTATTTGGGCTTATTGTTGCATCTATGATATTTGGTTCAAGTTGGGATCACTGTCACTCCCTCCCAACTTGAGGGGGAGAAGTAGAAGAAGTACAAGAAAAAAGGTATTTTATTCTAGATGTTGTGGATAAAGTTTATGTGACCAAAATATTCAAGAGAGGGGGAGCACAAATGAAGGTGCATCTAATAAAAAGATTTTATATTGGATTATTTCATCGGTTCTTTTACAAAGGTTATTATTTGGTTTGTGTTAAATGTGTTGGAAGATGGTCGTGTTATATTCAGCTGTAGCTATTATATCTATTTGGGGACATTAAGAGGAGGTGGCCTCATACCATTATTTATTCGTCCCCATAAAAAATATCAAAAATATCAACAGTTGGGATTCTATGACGGAGGAATTTAATACCCCATCAAAAATATCAAAAATGTCAATGGTTGGGATTCCATGATGGAGGAACTTAATACCTTCTCAAAAATATCAACGGTTGGGATTTCATGACGGAGGAACTTAATACCCCATAAAAATATCAAATGTCAACGGTTGGGACAGCATGACGGAGAAACTTATTATTACATCTATGTTATATCCCCCTGAATTGGCCAATTGGGTCTCATGGAAGAGAGCACCAGCGTGAGGGGGAGTGTTGGAAGATTGGATGACTACCATTTTATACAAAAAGATTGTATACATCATTTGCAGCAAGCTGGGAGCTCTTGATGTTCTCTCAGCCCCAGCTTGAAGGGGAGTGTGAGAAGATAGGGCCCAAACCCACACGTCCAAGGAAGACCCACATATCTAAGAGTATTATAAGATGGGTCACACGACCAAGTAAGGCCCACAAGATGGGCCCAAGCCCATAAGAAGTAGGATCCACCATGATTACCACGAGCTGACATCCTTCTTATCACATAAGTTGGAAGATCACGAAGGACTCACAAAGGCATCTATATCTTATGATCACGTCCTAGAAGAGTTCTAGTTTGAGTTATGTTTGTCTTTTATCTATATTGAGTTATTTAATTATGATAGGACTTATCTTTAAGTGTTAGAGTTTAGGTGTAATTGGGACAAATATAGTTTTATTGTAATTGGACTCTACTACCTTCCACTATTATAAATATAGGTTCATATACTTTGATTATAATAAGTTAATCAAATCAATGAAGTATTTCTCTTTTCCATAAATTCAACAATAACAACATGAACATGCTATAGAGTGGGGGAGTAAAATGTAATAGGCAGTAGGGAAGCTTTGCATAATGACAGGGGAACATATATATAGAAGGAGCATATCTATAGTCCCTATTATTAATTTTGATAATGTCAAAAGGGGGAGAAATTATAAAGGAAGTATATAAACAATCTTAAAAAAGGGGAGAGAAATCTAAGTAGAACTCTCAAATTGAACAATTTAAAGGTGTGCACAAACATAGCATTTTATGGATACAAATCTCATATAGGGTTTCATAATGTTCATCCATATTTATGTACTGTTTGCACTTAGATTTTAATATACTTATGAGTGTTTATCATCATAAAAAGGGGGAAAATTTAGTCTCAAAATCTCCATTGAGATAATTTTGATCATAACAAACACATAAGTTATTAATGATGTGCATTAAGAATGCCTTGTAGCTTAAAAGCTACCCAAAAAAATTTCTTGCACTTTGTTCCATTCAAACAATAGAGAACCAACCAAAGGGCCCATATAAAAAGGAAAAAAATCACACCAATCGGATGGCATAGCAACACCATTTGATCAAGCAAGAAAGCTTAGCACTACAAGTAAGGCAAACTCAAAAGATATAATGAAACAACCAAAAAAAAAAAAAAAAGCAAAAAAAGGCTAGAGAAGCAAAGTCATTTGACCAAGTCATCATTGACTAGACGTTGCATAAAAAGGTTTAAGTAGCCAATATAATAACTATTATAGAAAGAAAATTCTTTGCTAGAAGTTGTACATCTAAACGACTAGACAAGCAAGGGTATGAAGCCATGAAGAAAGAAGAGCATTATAAAAAGATCAACCAATCAAGCCAAAATCGATC
Source organism: Aristolochia californica (assembly GCF_029961685.1). Lineage (NCBI taxonomy): Eukaryota > Viridiplantae > Streptophyta > Magnoliopsida > Piperales > Aristolochiaceae > Aristolochia > Aristolochia californica. The sequence goes on along the minus strand of NW_027181881.1, from coordinate 32,762,070 downwards.
GAAGGGGAAAAGGAAGAAAAGGTTATGTTGGAGTCATTCACCTAGCCAATCGAGCAACCAAACCAATGAAGCTAAGCAAATAGAAAAGAAGAAAGAGGTGCCTAATGAAGATCAAATGATCAACTTGGAGTCAACAATGAAGCTTTCCAAAAAAGATGTGGTGAAATTAAAAGGTTTGATTTGAGTAATATAGGTTCCAAAAATTCATAAATGACCTAACTAGGTGATTTACACATAAGCATAAAAATTTTAAGTATTTTATCATAATTTTAATTGATTTTTCACCGAGAATTGGAAGGAACAAAACATTGCTTTCTATGCTTAATGATTCAAATTTTGACCTCTTCTATTTAAGCCAATATTGCCCCAAAGTTCCTCTCTCAACTCATAAAAGAAAAAAAAACAACCACTCTAAGAACATTCATACCTTGAAACCAAATTTTTAGGGTCGATTTGTAATTTGAAAAGTCATCCAGTAGAAAGTTAAGTATTTCCTGTACTTTTACTTTTGAATCTTACTTAGCCTAATACTTGCAGGACTTTGAGCACCATTACTTTGAAATTAGATTATTTATTTTAGCAAGCAAATTTTGACATTTACATTTATTTAAAACTATTTGGGGCATTTGCAATGGATATTACATAATATTGCTATTTAGGGGTTTGTTTTCAAAATCTAAGCATAATTGTGCTCATTCAATATGAAAGCTTTTTGTTGATCTTTATCTAGCAAATTTGAAGTCACAGATTCAATCCCTCACCAACATACTTGTATTGTAAAATCAATTTTAAGTTGAGTTGCTTTATGATTTCCCCTATTTCAAATCTAATTTATATTGAACATATTTTAAATTTGATCAATTAAAAACTTATTGAGCCTATTGAGCTACTATAATATTTTGAATAGGTACTAAGGATTAGTGTGTTTATCTTGTTGTATTCGAATTATAAAATCTGCCTATTGGAGAGGCATTTGCATGTGCGGAAGTGTAAGCAAGTACCTTTTGTAAATTTAGTCTAGTATTAACAAGACAAAACCACCCTCATCTCAATTTACATGTCACTATGGAGAAGCTATTGTAAAATCTTAGTGATCCAAGCTACTGTATTCCTTAGGGAAAGGGTGTGAAACCATGTTGTTGCTACTACTTTTGTTGAGCTATAGGTTCGTGTAGCTAGGTAATCCTTAAAATCACATTTGTGGGTTTAGGCCTAGTGTACCTAATGAGTTGTTGTAAAAAATTCCTTGTGTGGGTTTAGGTAGAATAGCCTAGTTAGCTACTAGAAAATCTCTTTGTGGGTCTAGGTTGGAAAATCTAGTTTACCATTATATTTCTTCATGACTGTAAGCTTTCGTAAGTTGGTTGTTATAGTCAATTAAGTGACCCAAGTCTCTTTAAGGGCAACATTATAATTAATTTTAGAGACAATTTGTTGTAGGTGCTATTTGGTAACCAAACTTAATGGATGTTTTAACTCCAAGGTGAAGGTCCTTGGGAGTGGATTAGTAATTTAAAAAACGATTGTGATTCACTATAAAAAAAATTATTTTTTCAATGTGTACAAATATTTGTGTATGCTCCTTTGATTGTGAAACTAATTTTACATATTAAATTACTATTAGTATTGTGAATACACCCAAGATTAAAAGAAAACTTAAAATAAGTTTTAAAATTAACAACAATGTTGATAAACCTGTTCAACCTCTCTCTAGGTTACTACCTAACAATTTGTTCCTCATCGATTCCAACAAGTTCTATGTTGGAATTTTAAAACTTCTCAAACATAACTACAAATGTTTCGATACATTTTCGATGATCGATTTCAGCTATTTATAGATTAACGATGGGTGTCAAACTATCCTTTCTTAAAAAAAAAAAATTGTTATTAATTATTCAACTGTATCCAGATATATGATTTTTTTATCAACAAAATTAATTTATTTTTTTATAAATGTCGTCCGTATTTTTCTTGCATAGATAGTTTAAAATTTTACGTACTACAGCAATTTATCCGAGTCTTTACTTTGGTTGGCTCCTACACCGATCGTAACTGACCTTAAACGCAAAATAGGAAACTCAGGTGAAGGCGACGACATAGGACGTCCGTGGGCTGACTAGAGGACGCGAACGATGAGCTGAGAGAACTGAACGGTGCGACAATGATTGCTCGAAGCGCTCGTCTCGCCCATCTCCTGAGTCCTTTCATGTTGACACCTCAGTCCTCTACTTTCGTGCAACATTGGAAAAGAGCGCTGTGACTTGTGACAATGACAGCGACCCTACGACGCCGGTCGGCCCCGCCCGCTGTCACCGTCGTACCCCTTTATTCGTCCTGCCTCGCAGTTACCTCTGCGCACTTTATTTATTTACAGCTTCTATCTCTTACTTAACTGGCTTTTACGTATGATTTTACGTATGGAGCGACTGGACGTGGGACTCGTTTCATTAACGTTAGAATCTAGAATTTAGGCTCCGGTGGTTTCTCTTTCATCGATTTGATAGAGAAAAACAAACCCTTGTCCAGTCGAGGCTCCGATTGTTACTACTATTTTCATTTTTCCTCTTTCGGCACGCCTCCGGAGCAGGATTCTTATTTCTTTGTCTCACGTCTGATATAGGAATCTTTCTCCTCGTATACAGTCCGTAAGTCGAGACAAATAATCCGAAGGATCGGAAGCTCTCTCCGCCTTGCCTATTTGCGTAAATGATCACAGCCCTTGTTTCCGTCCGTGACTGGAGTGGAAGATAGACGGCGGATACAGCCCTATAGGATAATGAGATCAATTTGAGAGGTGGGTTCCAGATTCCAATTCAAGTGACGAGTGGCAGTTTCGTGATTGCAATGAAATCTGGAGACAGTTTGGCTATCCTCCGGGATAAGCGAGTGTCACGTGTGGTCTGTGATACGGAGGATCGCTTTTCGTCATCTGGCACGAGCACAGGAGTCGACTGACAGAGAGAGAATCCGGAGGGAAGGCGAGTCTCGAGATCGATCGAGAGCAAAATATCTCGACTTTTCGCTCTCAATCCTTGTTCCTCACGGCTCCTTGGCCCGAGCAAGAGGCACCAATTCGCTGCTTCTCTCTGAGTTTGCGGCCTGGAGACTCGACTCTGCTACGAAATACAGCTCATCGCCTGCGTCCTGCCGGCCTCGTTCTCTCTCTCTCTCTCTCTCTCTCTCTCTATCACTGCGGCCTGCACTCTTCTCTCTGTTCCTTGTCTGTACGGACATATGCAGGCTTTTGTGACGCTCCTTTTTCAGCAGTCTCGCCGGGAGCAATAAAATGCGCGTCTTTTGTTTCTCTGCTCGGATGGGCTCTCATTCTACTGGATCGTCTCGCCCTACTCCTCTGCCATCCCGTTTTAATTACCACATTCAAATGGTTCTGAAGCTTCTGCTGCTTTCTGCAGTCCGTTGCAGACTGCGGCTGCAGAAGCTCTCGCACCGTGACGTCCGAAGCCCCATTTTCTCCTCTCTCCCTCTCCCTGGTTTGTGAAGTCTGGTTTGTTCCCCCCTTTCTCTCCAGTTTTTAGTCGGCAAAGAAACCCAGAACAAGAAAGTACACCGTAGACGGTTAAATGAACCATGGCGAACTCCACCTCCAGGAATGCTGGGCCTTCCCCATTGTGTATTCCATCCCCTCGTTCGCCGCCAAAGTATCCTGATATGTGCGGGAGGCATCGCAAACAAGCGGAGTTGCCGGTTCTCAACCGAGAGATAGGATTTCTGGAGGTGAGTTCCGTCTTCTTTCTCCTCCACACTGACCCTTTTGATGTGATTTCTTTTCTTTTCATATTAAAGTGTGTCTGGTTAAATTTGTTTTATTTTCTAAGTATTCGAACATTTGGGAAATGAGTTCTAGTTTAAAGCTCTTCATTTTTACTGAGTGGGGTATGCCTTTGGTTCTTGAAATTTTAATATTATTTGCCATATAGTTTGCAAAAAAATAGATACGGAAGGCTGTACGTGAGATTTGCTATGGTAGTGATGGTTTGAAGAATTTCTATATTTTTTACACGGTTAATGGAAATTTGGGCCTTTCTTTCTTGCTTTGATCCCTCTTCTTCTTCTTCTTCTTCTTCTTCTTCTTCTTCTTCTTCTTCTTCTTCTCTCTCTCTCTCTCTGCGTGCGTGTATTGTGTATTGAGTATTGTGTATTTTGCGTATTTGTTACTTAGGCACTGCTCATTTACTCTTTCTATTAGTTTAATTTTCGGGATGTTCCGGGCGTGTTAATTTAATCTAATGATTTATCGAAAATTTAGTTTTGGGTAACATCATGAGTGCATTACAGAAGTTTATCAAGTGACGAAGAAGAACAGTGGCTTTCATGTCAGAATAAAAAATAAAGGGTAAATATCTAAAAAGCTGCCATTGATCTAATATCATTTCCCAAAACCACTAAGGACTGAAACTCTGAAAGTATTTCTTCTACGCCTTCTTTAATGAACTCCTTTAAACACTGATTACTAAATAATCCTAATGTCTGCATTGACCTTGTTAATATATCGATAAAACCCATCAAATACAATTTCTATAAAAAAATAGGTTCCCTCTCCTCCAATAAATGGTCATCTTTAAATAGTTAGATACATAAATACTCTTGATAAACAAATGAAAAAGGCAGGATTGTATTTAACTATTATTTATTATTTGACTTCTTTCAAATGAAATGGTTTATGCATAATTACACGTAAATTACTTGATAATGTATTATTATAGAAAAATAGTAAAAGATAACAATGAAAAATTAGGACGAAGAGGTGAAGGATATTTTTGTTCACTAGTGGGATCATATGATAAAAAAATTTAATAGAAATTTTAGATATGGAAATCATAATTGGGTTTTGAGATATTCCAATAAGATTCGTTTTATCAATTTGCTTGTTAAGTAAATGGTGATAGTGGATTTTGTTAAAGAAGGGGTAAAAGAAATATTTTTTTCATTTAGAGGATGTAGAAGTTAGGATCCCATGAGAAGGACTCTAGGTTAATGTGGAAGAAGAAGGAGAGAAGAGAGAGAGGAAGGAGAAAGACGTGAGAGGAGAGTTTAGATTAAGGGAATGAGATAATGTGTCAAGGGAGAAGAGAGGGTGGTTGGACGATTTTTGAAGAGGAAAAGGCTTGAATGCCTTACCTCTTAGCCAAAGCTCTTATTTATAGTGTTACAATGCCCTTAGGGTTACAACTCAATAGATTAAAAGACATAATCAAACAACGTATTTACATCTTTATGCCATCCTTATGGAACTTATCATAAATTGCCACTCTGCCACTCTTTTGACGTGTGAGCTTCTAGCCTTGAGCTTGTGGACTTGAGCCCATCTTCCAACAGAGGATATTGAAATGAAATTTTGTTCAATGAGTTTATTAGATGTAAAAATCTCATGATGGGTATTTAGATATTATCTGTGAGTCCAATGGTTCACTTCCAATTGAAGCGCTCTTAGTTTTCGTGTTCTCTAATAAATCCTTCTAGATATCTTATTTCCAAAGCGATTTGTAAGTAGAATCTAATAGGCAATTATGTGCAAGCTGTTCATTTAAATTTAAAAAATACAAATACAATATACCTTTTATTTCTAATTTTTATGTTCCAAAATAGTATTAAAAAATTAGTGGCGCCTGCCATACATGGAGTGGAGAGGGGATCTTCCCCCTTACTCTCCTATCTTCAAGGAGTTACTCTCATCATAGAAGTAGAGGAAGGGAGAGAGGTGGGGCCCACTTTATTTCTGTCACCAGGGAGGAGGGAGGGTGCTGTGGTCCCTCTTGATGCGAAAAGATAGAGCATGGAGAGTCATCTCTATCAAAATAGAGAGATCTCCTGACCCTTGCTGAAAGAAAGGGGACCTGCTCTCCTCTGCCTTTGGGCTCTGCTGAGAGAGGATGAGCCTTTGGGCCCAACTTTTTTAGTTTTCTTATATTACAATTATTTGATTGAAATATTTTGGATAATTTTCAGATATTGCCTTCTTACATGTTGTATGTTTAAATATGGTTGGTTAACTACTAAAACTCTTAATACAACCAAATTTCAAATATTGGCGACGAAAATCTATATAGTTTTGTTTTAAACTAGTAATAATTCGAGAAACTAAAAGTAAAAAGAGCTCACCTGTGGGTCTCTCTTTAGTCAGAGATTACGGGGAACCTCTCTATCAATACAAAAAGGATAGGGGTGAGCCTACCTGCCTTCTCTTGCTTGGTAGGAGGGAAGGGAGGATTCTCCCTGTTTGTTTCTCCCTCACATGTAAAAGACAAATTTTTTTGTAAATATTAATTATTTTAAAAAATATAAGATAAATTTTTTGAAAAGATAATTCGATAGTTTTAATTTTTTTTGAAAGGATAATTAGAAAGAAGTATTTTGAGTTTGACATCCAACTGGCCACATTTGAAAATCTACCTAAATTTTTATTGACCATATTACTCCTAATCAAAGGTTTCCTTTGGTAGTATTTGGAATTTGGTATATTAAGAATATGGAATTTAGATGGCTATATTTGGAATTACGGCATCTAAAGGGTTTGTATAGTAAATTAATTAAAATCATTTGAAATGGCATTTCAATAGTTTAAATGAGACAACCGTTTCTTACTTCTTAAAAGTACACTATATTGTGAAGACTACAGTTTAGGGAAATGAAGTCTAAGTGGCTTAAAAATTACAAGGCTAAAACCATTTTGGTGCCTATGTAACTACTCTTGCGGATATGCAAGTGTTGAACAGATCGGGTTTTGCACATTCTGCCAGACCTTAAAAACTGGATCTGTTGTTGGAGATGTGCTTAATCAGTCATGGATTACAATATCTGCTTAATCTGGTACTACTTGAGTGTCAAGAATTGCTCAATTTGTGGAAGTTTTATGGTGCAAAAAATAAATCCGTATTCCCTGTTTTTAAATGAGAAGATGGTGACTCTTGAATGTACTGATTCTGATTTGATGCTTCTACCTCAAAAAAAAATTCTTCATGAATTAACATGAATAAATTCTATTCATATATTATGCATTTCGAATCCATAGACCAACATTTAATTTCCATACAGGTTTAACAGGATGGGGTAGTGTTAATTTTGTCGGAAAGAGCTTTAGCTTGTATCTGTATGTAGAAGTTTCTAAATATCTATTACTTTAGACAGTATCATTGTGATTAACAAGTAAAATTTGTTCCTCATGCGTCCATTATTTTAAATGTCTTTCGTTGTCAACTGTGCGTGCACCTACTGTACATAGCATCAGTTGTAAGTCAATTGATGTTAAATGGGTCAGCTTTGGTGCTGCATTTTGGTAATTTAAGGACTAGTTTTGTGGTCTATTGACTATGGTAAGAGTTTGTACATTAAGTTGAATATCTATAACTGTTTGTGACATGCATAAAATAATTTTTGGTGAATTCCTGGAACCTTCCACATGGCAGCCTGTTTGGCTCAACCTCTTCTTCACATGATTTTTTTTTTTTTTAATTTAGTTGACTAGGTGAAGTTTGATTAAAAGAAAAAGAAAAAAAATTTCTGATTGACAAAGATATTGTATAAAATCTTGGTAATGTTATGTGTTTTCTGAAGGTAAAATTACAGGTTTTAGTTATGCTTTGTTTTATATGAGGGAAAGGAGGGTGGACTCAATTCCAGCCAACTTTGGCTATGCCCAACTTTTTCTTTTTTGAAAGAGTTATACTATTTATACAAATTCTATTTACTTTATTGTATTACGATGACACTACTATTTTCATTTTATTATTAGAAATTAATATAAAAAAAATTCTCAAATGAACATTAATATGAATGCATAAGGTTCTAAATAAATGTACAATAAGAAGAAATCACTTTTGAGTCAATCAATTCAAATTTAATAGCTAAACTGAAAATTATGTGCGCCTAAGCTTATGTGGACTTAGGTCCATCCTTTTTCCATTCATGAGAATATGTTTATATTTTCGTCTATTTTCAGCCAGTTCTGGAGGAGTTACATTTTTATCTCTACTGTTGTTTCATGCAGGAGGAGTTACAGTCTCTTGATACTCTTCATCCGGCTTCTAAATGTTGCAAAGAGTATGCTTCACACATTGACTTGACTTGTTTCATGCAAGAGCACATGCATAGTTGTCCAATGAAGATATTTTTTCTTATAATGAAACATGTCTTCTTTGGTGACAGAATTGATGAATTTGTGGGAAAAAATCCAGATCCATTGATACCCCTGTATGCTTTTTCAAAATCTCTCTCTCTTTCTCTCTCTCTCTCTCTCTCTCTCAGCTAATAATCTGTATTAATTCATGTTTGAGCAGAAACCTGAAGGTTCACAGATCATCTCGCCTCTGGAAGTGGCTTTGGTACTTTAACTGCCCATCATCTTTCCTTCGTAGTATTCTTATCATTGCTGCAAGTGTCTTTTATTTGTTGAAGTTCCTTGTGCATGTGGGATTTTTTTTTATCATGCTGGAAACTATATATATGTTTAAAATTGTAAGCTTGGTATGAAGAATGTTTAGCTTTCTTTTTTCGTCCCTTCAATATAAAAAAAATATACCAAGTCATGTGTATTGTGGGGCTTTCATATGGTGTGTAAATTGAAGTTACTTTTGCTATTACAATGTGGAGAAAATGATATGTGACTTGTCTTCTCTTTTAGGCTTTCTTGTCTCCTGCCTCCCCCATTTTCATGTTTTTTTTTTGAGGTATAAAATTTGTTAATTGAGAAGGGAGAAGTCAAACTTAATGGAGGTTAAATCTCAAGCAAAAAGTGAATTATATGGAAAAGGAGTCTCCTACAACAAGATGTTCACGGATAAAATCCCTATTTTCTACACCATCTGCAGTACTATTAGAAGTTTTGATGTGAAGTTTCTATCTGCCCTTCATCCAGCCTACGACAATTGCAGTTTGCTTCAACTAGGGGAGATGACAACTCCTGGATAGATAGTTTGATTGGTAGGGAGTCCAGAATTGAGTTTCAGCTGAGTCACTTTGTTTAGAGGGACTGGAAGTGCATGATCATTGATCAATCAATTAGAAGAGATTCCTATTTTAGAAACAAAGGACAGTGATCATATTGTTTTATTTTAGTGCCTTTATAACTAGATGGTCGACGGCATCTTTGGTGTCAAAAGCTATAATCCAGATGACCATGGGCATCAACTGCTATCCATTTTTTCCTTAGCAATTTGATTTGACTTACCTTTTTGCCAGTTGGTTGGTTTCTCACATTGTATGTGGTGTCTTGGGAAATTCAAGAGTTGTTCCTAGCGAGGTAATCATCCTAGGCTATGTTCTCAAACTTGAGTATTCTATGGTTTGCTGGTGTGTACATTTTGTTTTATAAATCCCAAAAAAAAAACGTTGTGTAGTATTAATTTTTATGTAAAATTTGTATTTATACTGCAATGGTTTTGTTAAATGTACAGTTGTGCTCAATTAAGCTCTTTTTTGGACAGTTCAAAGTTTTCTTGCAACTTTTCATGGCTTTGCTTCTGTTGTGGGTGCTCACTCTGTCCAAGGACAAAATGCAACTGCAATTCACTGAAGAATTATCAGTGTTGCTGCCCGCACTATTGCTGTTGCGGCCACTGCTACTGCTTGGAGAAATCTTCCTTCGGACCATGTTGTCATCTCCCAAAACTCTCCTGCTCGGAATGCTGTTCATGGAGTTGTGATTGGACTCACTTAACGTGTAAAAAGGTAGGTAAGTTTTGTCCAACATGTAAGGAAAAACCTTGTTGTCTAACAAGTTGTCTATGCTGCTAGGCTCTTATCCTCTCTATCTGCCTACCAGATAGGCAAGACATTCGAGATTTACCAAACTAAATACGATTAAGAGAAAAGATGTTGTTGGTCTCTTTTCATCTGGAAATAGGGTTCAATGACCCGTAGTCAGGATCCAACTCACCTGCGTTAAAATCTCGGTTGGATGGCCCGAGTCTGTTTACGTCAGAGTCTAAAGGTTGGACTTGGGTTGAGATAGGTAAGACTTGTTGGAAAAATCCAGGTCCATCTGACTGTGTGGTGAATTGCCCTGGTGAGATGCTGAACCTTGTCTAGAATAGGAGGTAGCTGACTTGGTTTGACCATGATGTTTTCACCTCATCTACTTTGGACATAGAATGAGTTAGCAGTCTAAAGATAGATTGCTTGTGAACATGTACAGGAAGTGTAGGATGACGCAGTAGTAAACTTGATCGAACCTTGAAGGAACTTTGGTGTTCTATTGTTTATGAGGTATTGGTATCTTTTATAATTGTAATTAGGACTTATTCTGCACATAGGGTATGAGTATTTTGGGTGCTATTGTTGGGTTTTCTAGGGTTTTGCTTAAGAGTGGTGTCCAATACTTGTGGGACTATCCAACTAGGATTAATTTAGTGAAAGCACGTCCAATAGGAGAACTCAGATTCAAATAGGGTTCTCAAAGGGTTTTTCAGGAGTGGATTTCCAATATCGAATAATTACCAGAAACAGAGTTCTGACTGAGCTTAATTAGGTGTCCAATGGGGTAACAAATCAGAACCAGAATCACCTGGATACCATTCGAAGTTTCAGCTGGGTATTCGTTTAAACCTTGCTGGCTCTCCTCTCTTTTCATTATCGTTTCTTTCTCATGTATTTAACTTTCAAATTGAAGGAATCGTGTAAATCCTTTTTAATGCTCTTTTCGTTAAGCCTATTCATTTACTCATGGTTGTTTTATTTAGATATTTGAATTCTGATTTTACCAGACAAAATCAGTACCAGATAACCGATTTTTAGATAATTAGTGTTTCACAGATTTTAGATATCCAAACTGTTTGTAAACGGACCGGATTTAGATGGTGCTATATTCTATCAGTCCGTTTACAGCTCTAGTGTGATGGGGTTGAAATAGAGGCTAGAATCGCGTCTGCACACAAATTGGCTGCACCAACCAAGCATTAAAGCAACTTGTTTCACACGGTGCCCGCAAGCACAAGCTAAGGCGCACATGCCCTGGGCGCCAGAGGAGCCAGCACAAGCGAGGGGCAAGGAGTCCCTCGTTGTGCATGCCCTAACTTACGGGTGGCATCGAATCAAACTGGACTCGATCCTGTTTATGTTCGCCGAACCTGTTTATGTTTGTGTTGGGTTTGATTTAAATATTTCGAACTTGAGTTGGAGTTGAGCTTAACCTCGAGTTTAAAATTGTAATCTAGCTCGAGTCTAATAATTTTAACCTGAGTTCAAGTTTAACTTACATTTAAAACTTAGCATAAAATATATTACTTTACATAAAATTGGCCGCAGATAATGATCCTTCATGGTGAGTGGGACTACCTTCCTATTAGACAAAATAACATGCTTATGTTCTTCCTGAACAAATTCATGATAGCATGTACTCTCAGATCTGCCAACATCGTATCAATAAATTGGTAGAAGATGGGGCTCTCCATGCAGGAGCTTCCCTTGTAATATTTGGTTGAGGAAGTGGGGGCAGGGATTGTTTTTGAATAACTAGTTATTCAGTGATTACAAATCCATCACTATTTTTCCAAAATAAAAAAAAAAGTTCTGAAAAGGATAATAACAATATTGGTAAAACTGTTCTACGAAGAAATCAGGACAAGCAAGGTAACATAAGAACCTGGACAAGCAAGGTTACATAAAAACCTGTAAAATTACATAGGTAATTGAAAAAAATCAAGATTATGAACAAGAACTGATAAAAATTTTGTGCTGAGAAATACAGAATTAAAACAAACTCCTTCCAGGTAAATAGAAAAAAAAGGGTAATTGGAAACAAGCAATATTATGAATGAAAATGTATAAAATAAGACTTGTTTTTAGAAAACGTATAAAATAATACATGCTGAGAAGAAAAATGGAATTAGCAAAGTACAGGAAACAGAAACAGAAATAAACATTGTTCGGTCCACGACGAAAAAAAAAAAAGATAAAGAATAAAACAACTTACCTCTGTTCTGTCACTTCCATCGATGAGGAAGAAATCAGAGAGGCAAAAGATCGGAAGAAGCTCTTACAACAGTTTAAATGCAAAAAATGCAAAACCCAACAGATAAAAATGCAAAAAAATCAATTAGATTACCTTGGTCGATTGTTGGTCGACTGTTCCATCACTTCCATTGATGATGAAAACAAAGTGTAACATATTAACATGAATAAAGATCTTACCTCTGTTCCATCACTTCCATTGATGATGAAAACAAAATATAACATAAACATAAATACCTGCAGACAACAGATAAAGATCTTACCTCTATTGCATTACTTCCATTGGCGATGCTCGGAGAGGAAAAAGATAAGAAAGGAAGAAATGGGAGAAAAAAAAATGCAATTGATTTAAAAACCGACAACTTTTCTTGCCAACATCAGCTGATTTTGCTTCAATCTTCCCGAGCCCGAAATCCTCATTTCCTAGATTCTCGATCTCGGAGTAGCCGCTACTCATAATCCCTCTGTCACACATTGTTAATTTTTCTCGGGCCCTCGTTAAGTTAATGATCTGGCTCGCAAGTTTTTGAACCGAACCACGGTTCACTCGAGTTTGACTCGTTAACTTAAATGAACCAGAACTCAATCTTAAATTCGATTCGAGATTGAGATAAATCGAATCGAACCGAGCCGAGCTCGAACTGCTCGCCAACCGGCTCGGTTCGATGCCGCCTCTACCCTAACTGAGTGATACCCAGGGTTTGTGAAAAGCATCACGCGCGCATAAGGTGGGGCCACAAGCATGCGCGGTGTGAGCGGAGAGCAGTAAGGGTGGTTCTTAGATGGTTTCTTGCAACCTAGGCATCGCTTGGGGCAGTTGTACATGAGGAAGCATAAAGGGGCACATGACCATTCGAAGGAGCATGTGACAATATGACTGATCATTTCCCCGTCTGTAGGGGGCTAGATGAGTGCCAGTTGCTCAGGCATTAATTGGAGACTCCCGAGGAGTGCTTTAATGTCCGATGGTTGGATTTGTGTAGGGCATGCACACGGGTAAGTAGAGTGCATGTGTATGGGTCTACCTAGATCATAGAAGCCGATTGTCACATTGTTAGATTAATCAAGAAAAAAATCTTAGTCCTCAAACGTGCGACCTAATTTATTATGTAAAACGTAAGATAGTTAGCCTATTTTTTAAGAAAAAATTAAGCCAAAATAAGAATTTGAAGATGTTTAATAAGGTAAATCTTAAATTTATTCAAATTCAAATAAAGCATTATCCCATGTGCTTAAAATCATATCCAACATTGTTTGGATAGACCTCCAACTTCAAAATTTGAATTTTGAACTCATCAATCAACCAACCATCTAAAAATTAATTTATGCCTTATCGATTCCTTGACCATTGCTCGGATTGAGTTGAGCAACATCTTTGATTTTTAGGATTTCCTTTTTCTAGGTAGTTTTCTTCTTTTATCTATTTATGTGGTTACTTTTGTCTTTCTCGGAAGTCCGTCTCCAAGAAGACTCTTCTCATGGTCCTCATTATTGTCGTCTCTATCTGTGGATGTGTTGGCATTATCATCATTATTCTCCAAGAAAACTCTTCTTACGGTCTTTTCGAGCTAGGTAATCGATATCTTCGGGAAAGAAATGACACTTCAATTCACGATTGAAATATTCCTAAGTGTCAATCAAGTTTTTATCATTCTTAGGATGACTAATCCTTCTTTTCCACCACAAGATCTCATCCGTGAGATTTGAAGTTTTGAAGTATTGCTCAACTTGCAGTAAGAAGTTCTCGATCGCCTTCGAATCTGGTATGCCCCTGTATGGTTTAGGTTAAAAAACCTTGATCTTTATGTTTGTAGCAACTATTTTCCCATTTAAAATGGCTCGCTTGAGAACCACAATTCTCATTTGCATCTATTCTAACTTCATTTGTATCTTGTCGTTGTCGTTACGAACAACGACGACACGCACATCGTCCTCTGGCCCTTGAACCGCTTCAAGGCTACGTTCTCGGATGTTCACTACTTTATGAATCTTCTATTCCCCACTCGAGCATTGACAATCCACCTTCTTGAGCCTAGATTAAAAAAAAGTTAAATAAGAGTTGGTTTTATATATTTTTTATTTTACTTTTGTTTGGAACAATTTCCAACGTCGGTTACAAGGAACGGTTGAATCGTCTTTGCTCTAATACCAACTTTCATCTCTCAACGTACCGTCTAATTTACTTTAGGTAAAAAGTAAGTTAGTCAACCTCTCTTTTAAGAATAAACTATGTCAAAATAAAGATAAATGAGTATTTCACATAAATGGAGAACTCTATGCATAAATTTGATGATGTTTACAAAGTGATTTACAAAGTCTTGTTTATAAACCAAAAGGGATAAACCAAAGATAAATTGTCACTTAAATAAGATAAATCTCAAATTTATTTAAATTTCAAATAAAACATTATCTTACGTACCTAAAATCTGATCCGTGGGATAGGCCCCTAACTTTGCTGCCAGCCAGCACGGTGACAAATGTGGGCGTGTGGAGCATGCTAGGGGAGCAAAGCCTCCGGGGTACTCAACCAGGCTAAGGTGAGAAGAGTACGCCCACCACAAAGAGCACGCAGCGCTAGCGTAGTTGAGCACTCAGGGTAGCTGGCACAAGCGATAATTATAGGCAAGGTGGGAAGGGCATTCAGCCAGGCGAACGTGATTGGCGTCCGTAGAACGCATGGGTTATGCAGGTTGCGCAAGAGGTGCCAGCCGGAGTGCCCACACTGCAAGCACAACACGGGGTCAGATACAGCGTGCGTTGGTGGCAGCGTGTGCGCGTACGACAGTAGGCACGGGGCTTGTACGGAGCGGATGCGCAGTTATGGCCGACCAACACGGGGTCAGATCCAGCGTGCGTTGGTGGCAGCGTGTGCGCGTACGACAGTAGGCACGGAGCTTGTACGGAGCGGATGAGCAGTTATGGCCGGCCAAGCAACCCGACCATCCAAACTATTTCGAGCCTCTGGGGACTGTTCAAGGTGAGTCAGGCCTGACAACTTATCTTGGGGACAGCACGGGACATGCAATCGGAAGCCGGATACCATATACCCTCTCATCCCCTGTTTACGCATCAAGAGAAGACTTGGAAACCGAGCCATTTGTAATGTAAGGTATACCATTGTAATCTTGGTACGTAATTATTTTTTATTTCTTTTTATGGTCTCTTGTAGAAAGCGTTTTGTCCTCTTTTGCAGTTCTATGGGTGGTATAACCCTATGTACAAAGGTGATCTATCTTGAAGGCAAGTTAGACTCATGTGTAGTTTGTTAAGTCCAAAGAGGGGGGGTTGAATAGGATCGTTAAACTTGTTATTATTTTTTATTCCTTTAATATTCTCTTATGTTTCCTCATAATTTTAATTATATTTTAATGTACAAAGCTAATTAACCTATTTACAAAGGTAATCTAACTTGATGGCAAGTTAGATTCATGGAGTGGTGTGTTAGGTCCAAAGCACAAACCTAAAGGGGAGAATGGCTTGAATAGGTTTGTTAAACTTTGCTATTGTTTTCAAGTCCATTTCTATTTTAATCTTATCTTATGTGTATTCATAATCAAAGGTGTGTATATTCAATCAAACATATATATGGGGGGTTAGTCAATAAAACGGATTTTTGAAGTTCATGTTCATCTTCGACATGAAGATCATGTCTATTATCTATATGATTTTCATATTCACACTTAGTGTTAGTATTGACCACTTTATGTGCACTGAAAAAGTTTCCAGTGTTAATGCCCCAACATGACAAAAACATAAAAAACAAGAGAATGCCTACCCCAAATTAAGTAAAATAACCATTATTACTATACAAATAAGTTATTTAATGTATAATTAAATATATTAATATATTTATTAATTGAATTAGATATTTTATTATGCATTAATATAGTAATTACGTGAGCCAATGAAATACGCACATGATTAATTACAAGTACTAAATAAATAACATTATAAATTATTTTGTAATAACATAAGATATGTTTTAATATTAAAAACCACTAATTTAATGCATTAATAAAAAATTTATATAATAAATAAATTTATATATTTATCAATAACATAATATATTTTATGTATTACTAATTAATAATATATTGTCACAAAATTTAAAACCATTGGTTTAATTAATTATAGCAATGAAATAACTAAACCAAAATAATTTATCAAATATTTATTTTAATTATGACTATTAAATCACTATTTTAATATAGTAATTATAAAATAAATAAAAATAATTATTTTATAAACAAAAATTATAAATTAGTGATTTTTATGACGATAGTTTAATTTTTCCTAACTTAGGAAAAATTAAACCATCGTCTTGCGCGTCGTCTTCCTCAACGGCGAGCCAACGGGCAACGCCGACAAAGGCGGTGCTCTGATGGTACGTCGAGAGGGAGAAGAGAAGCCGGGAGGCCGAGAGGCTCTGCAACAGATGCTCGGCCTCTCGTGCTTTGCGACGGAGGTCGAGAGGAAGAGGAGAGAGAGGAAGGCCGACAGGGGGGGGGGGGGGGTGTAAAGAAGCTGTCACCGAGGGAGGAAGGCCTCCCTGTCCCTCTCGACCTCCCGTACTCTGCAACGGAGGTCGAGAGGGAGACCGGAGTGAGATGTAGAAGCCAAGAGAGGGAGCAGAGAGATGGATGCCGAAGCCGAGAGAAAGGGTGCAGGAACGAAATGAGAGTGGCGCGCTCGTTCATGTACATGAATGCCAAAATTGGGCGGAAAGCACTTTTTGTCGTTTACGCTTTGGACATGATTTCTTGAGTCATGTTAGTCATGTACATGACTTGAAGTCCGGCTCTCAACTAACGACCTCAGGACATGAACTGAGTAATGCGGCTGAAGTTCATGTCCTGAGTCAAGTTGACTAACCACCCTCCCCCATACGAACACTAATTTTATAATGATTTGCAATCATATATTGGATTACTAATCCATTCCCAAGGTGTTTTGCACCTTAGAGTTCAACTACTATGTTTGGTTACTAAGCGGTATTTATAGCGAACCACTCCGAGGGTATTTTACACCTTAGAGTTCAACTTCTTTGTTTGGTTACTAAGCGGTATTTATAGTGAACTGCCTCTAAAACCAATTACAAAGCTACCTGCATAAGAACTTATGCCACTCATGTGACCATAATAACCAACTTACAATCATATAGATCTACAACAATAAACTAGGTATACAACCTATACCCATAAAGGATTTTCTAACAGCTAACTAGGCTACAGAAGCCTAGACCTACACAAGGATTTGCAATATTTATTAGGCATACTAGGCCTAGATTTACACAAGGATTTGCAACATTTGCTAGGCACACTAGGCCTAGACTCACAAAGGATTTTTTACCACCGCTGGTTTACACAAGGACTTGTGGGTCACATAATAGTGGTAAACCTTCTTCGTCTTCTGCCACATAATTGTTGCAACCAACTAATTAAGCAACAACTTCAATTCATAAAAGATTTTGTAATAATTAATTCTAAGCCACAAAGTCTTTTGTCAAACAAATTGAGATGAGGAACACTACACAAAGTGTGACCAAGACTTGTCGGGGCTACTTGTTTATAATTTTAGCTCAAGACAGTAGCCTCTCAAAATAGGTAAACTTCTTAATTCAAGCATAATGAATAGACTCACTAACCTAAAGTTTCTATCCTATATGATGACAACTTTAGTCATTGATTATTGGTATTCAAAATTTAAAGCACAATATTGAATAAGATTGGTTATAAACTAAAGGGGACAAAACATAAAAATAGCTCAAATAAATAGGTATGCACTGGTCAAACATATTATGGATGCAAAATGCCCTATAGCTCCAAAAAAATTATTTGTACTTCCAGTTTGAAGATTTGTGGTTGCTCTTTATGTGGATAGAGTTGTTTGAGATTTGATAGACTTCTTATATTCTAATCTTCTGTTCTTATTTAATTCTTTTATGGCACTTCTTCAAGATGACTTGACATATGTGTGGAGTTCAAGGTCTTGCTGGAAGACATTTGAAATGGCACAAATATAAATTAAAGGGAGAACTCCTCTCCCACGTCAAGAGATGGCAAAAGAGGTAATTAAGTGGTCTTTTCATAAGGATGACACGAGGGTATAATTAAGTGTTGATTTTTAAGACTCCGTGACATTAGGTAATGGAGAAAGGGGAAAGAAACCCATTGGGAGAAAACAGGAGGAAGAAGGGTTATGGAATTGATTCTTCGTAACCCTCCCCCTAAGGCTCTATTTATAGATTTATGAAACTACTATATTACAATAATACCCTGAACTTAGGGTTTAGGGTTTAGGGTTTTAACCTTGGAACTTTAACTTAATTACATCAATGTCATCTCTATGAGATGACCATTTATTTACCATCATGCCATCAATGTATGTGGGTGTTGTGGACTCAATAGCACACCGAGTCACACAACGAAGGAGGCAACAACAACTCACTCAATAGGATTTATTTCTTATATTACTTTGACTAGGATTTATTTCTTATATTGTTTTAAGTAGGAGTTATTTCTAATTACTTTATATGTAAGGGCATTATGGGGAATTATTGTAACCCTAACCCTAACCCTAAAACTCCATGACGTGACCTATTTAAGGGAAAGGAATGGATGAAATAGGTAAGCTTTGAGATTTTAGAATACCTAGTCTAAACAGGTTGAGATCACCTCTTGATCTCGAGTTTAGGGTTTACTCCAAAAATCCAACCTATCCTTCACCCTCCATTGTCATCCATCTTCACCCAAATTCATCCCTCATATCCATACAAAGAAGAGGAGTTGCCTGCCCCTTTTCCGAGCCCAAAGAGAGGGTCTTCCCTCATCATCAACGTCAACAACAAGTAGGGTTCAATTCCCTCTTGACGAGCAACAAAAAAAGAAGATTTCTGGTTCTTTCACGTGAAGGATTAGAACAACTCTTCTTGCTAGAAAATCATCATGGAAACAGAGCAAGGACAACCATCAACATGAGCCAAGGCAGCCCCTTAAGCTAGGCCTTCAAGTCCTAGAACGAGCTGCATCAAATCAGGGTTTCAACCCTGATTTACGTGAGCAAGAATAGGTATTCCTCCATTATCTCTCCACTTGAATTAATTCCATTCTAGCTATAACTTTAGCACTAGAATGAGTTCATAAAAAGGGAGACTGATCATTGGTGGAAGATTACCCAAAGAAGGGATCTTTAACCCTCCTTACTGAGTCCAGCAACTCAGTACTAGTGTTGGATTCACAAATCCCATGCCGTGTTACTCGATCCATGACCCGGGACTGTAACAACTTGGTATCAGAGCAGGGTAACATGGGGGATAATATCAACAATGAAGAAATCCAAATCAGGATACAAAAGATAGAAGATAGCCTTGAAACAACACAACCAGTGTTGGGGAAGGTTTGTGGTTTGGAAGAAGAGATGAGATGAGTCATTAGCATGCTACAGGAGTTGAGGACAGAGAGACATCAGAGTCCAGAGGTGAGAGAGGTTGCTCAACCATATCACAGAAGAGGGTAGTAGTGGCCTGGGCGCACTGCCGGCCAAGGATCGTAGCATGGAGGCACAGTTCCAAGGTACACCAAGTTAGAGTTTTCCTCTTTCAATGGTTCTGTCGATCCCTTAATTTGGTTGCATAGATGTGAATTTTTTTTTTTGAACCAAGGGACTACTGAATGGGATAAGATGCAACTAGCCTCTTTCCATATGACAGATGAAGCCATGTTATGGGTTACTCAAGTAGAGAAAGAGAGACCGGGAATGACTTGGGGAGAATTTAAAAATCTATGCACAGTTAGATTTGGGCCTCCCGCCAACAGCAACCCCCTGGGAGAGTTAGTCCTATTGAGACAAACTGGTTCAGTGGAACAATATCAAAAACTATTCCAGGAAAAGACTCATGGGAAAACTGATTTATCTCATGGTAACTAGGCGAGACATATCATATGCTATAAGTGTGGTGAGTCAATTCATGCACAAACCACAAATTACCCTTGGCAGGCTTTAGAGAGAATATTACGTTATCTAAAAGGAGCTCCAGGAAGAGGATTGTTGTATAAAAAATATGGGCACTTCAACATAGAAGGCATCTTAGATGCAGATTGGGCTGGATCTCCTGATGATAGAAAATCTACATCAGGATATTGCACTCTGGTTGGGGGAAATTTGGTTACATGAAAAAGTAAGAAGCAAAATGTGGTTACAAGATCTAGCGCCGAAGCAAAATACAGAGCTATGGCCCATACCGTTAGTGAACTTTTATGGATCAGGACCCTTCTTATCGAACTAGGTTTTTATAAAAAGGGGTCTATGAATCTGCATTGTGATAATCAAGCAGCCATTCATATAACTTCAAATCCAGTTTTTCATGAAAGAACTAAACATATTGAGGTGGATTGTCATTTTATACGGGAGAAGTTTCAAGCAAGAATAATCTCTCTCAAACATGTGTCATCTCAAGAGCTAGCTGATATTCTCACTAAACCCGTTACATCTAAAATCCTATTGTTTATATGTGGCAAGTTGGGTATTTATGATGTCTTTTCTCCTCCAGCTTGAGGGGGAGTGTTGGAAGATGGGCTCAAGCCCACAAGCTCAAGACAAGAAGCCCACACGTCAAAGGAGTGGCATAAGTGTAAAATATGGTACTTTCCATAAAGATGGCATAGAAGTGTAAATATGTGTTCCCTTTATGTCTTTTGTTTTATCAAGTTGTAGCCCTAAGGGCATTGTAAAACTATAAATAAAGGCATTGGTTAAGAGGTAGGGCATTGAAACACTCTCCTCTCTTTCCACAAATTTGTCCAGCCCACATTTTTCTTTTTGACGCAACCCTTTTCTCCCTTAATTCAAACTCTCTCCTTCCACGTTCTTCTTCTTCTCTTCTCCTTCTCTCTTTTTCTTCTTCTTCTTTCTTGTTGATCTAAAGTTCCTTTCATGAGATCCTAAATTCTAAAAAATTCAGCTTCAACACTTGATCTTGATACTACCTTTTGCTTTTTGCTTTTCCAAGTGACAAGATTCCCTTCCACAGAAGTAAAGTTACTCGACTTGGATCTTCTGGTTGTCTGATCACCTACCCAATTAGAACCTTTATATCCTTCAATATTAGATATACCATTTTTTGAGAATAACAAACCTTTTTTTGGAGCACTCTTTAAGTATCTCAAGATTCGATATACTACTTCCATATGTTCTTCACTTGGTGCGTGCGTGAACTGACTCACAACGCTCACTGCATATGCTACATCGGGCCTTGTGTGTGATAGGTAGATTAATCTTCCAACTAATCATTGATAACGTCCTTTGTCTGTTGGGGTTTGATCTGGGAGAATTCTGAGCTTATGATTCATTTCCATGGGCATCTCTATCGGTTTACAATCAAGCATTCCGGTTTCGGCTAGAAGATCTAGCACATATTTTCATTGCGAAAGGAAGACTCCATGTTTGATCTTGCAACCTCAATTCCCAAAAAATATTTTAGTTGTCCAAGATCCTTCATTTCAAATTTTGTGGCTATATACTCCTATAAAGCTTGCATTTCACATGGTTCATCTCCTATCACGACCATATCATCAACATATACAATTAAAGCTGTTACTTTTTCTTCTTTGTGCTTTATAAACAAAGTATGATCTGAGTTACTTTGCTTATAGTCAAACTCCTTCATTGTAGCTGAGAATCTCCCAAACCATGCTCTAGGTGACTGTTTCATCCCGTACAATGACTTCGTCAATTTACAGACTTCACCTTGACACAAAGAAACACTTTTAACTCCGGGTGGTAGCTCCATGTAGACTTCTTCTTCTAAGTCTCCATTGAGGAAGACATTTTTAACATCAAATTGTTGTAGAGGCCAGTCTCGATTCACTGCTATAGATATAAGAATGCGAATTGTATTAATCTTAGCTATTCGTACAAAAGTATCCTGATAGTCTATCTCATACCTTTGCGTATAACCCTTTGCAACTAGTCGAGCTTTATATCTGTCAATACTTCCATCCGGTTTGAGTTTCACTATGAACACCCATCGACATCCAATTGTCTTTACTCCTTTAGGTTGGGGAACAAGTTTCCAAGTGGCATTTTTTGTAGAACCTTCATCTTTTCATTCATCGCCTTTTTCCATCTTGGATCAACTAATGCATCACGCAAATTACTAGGAATAGAAACCCTGGATAATCGATCAACAGTAAATGCATACGATTTAGTCAACCTATGGGAGGACACATAATTGTTGATTAAGTATTTGGTCTTGGCTTCAAGATCAGGTTCATACTATTTTTTTGGAACTCCCTTATTCAATCTTTGTGGTTATATTTTCTGTAGGAACACATATTTCACTAGATTCATCAAACACAAGATTCTTATTTACTTGAGGAAGAACATTCTGGGTTGATTCTTTAGTTGATGGAGCAGACGGGGGCAACTTTGAGGGTTCTTCAAGAGAAATGAATGATTCACTCTCGGCTTCATGGTTGGGAGCACAGTCTTGTTGCACATCATGACGACCTGGTTGGTTAAAAAATTCATTCACTGTTTCTAACTCAATAAACTCAGTCCCTCCGCTATTCTCTTGTTGAACATTCTCTTCACTTGAGCTCTCCCCCTGAAGAGAATTTCGAGAGACTCCCCCTAAGTAATAAGGTTGTAATTCATGGAAAGAGGCATCTAGAGTTACATGGAGTTTTCGGGTGTGTGGATCATCGCACCGGTATCCTTTTTGAAAATCAGAATAGCCAACAAAAATACATCGTTCGGCACATGGATCAAGTTTATTTCGCAAGACTTTTTGGATATGAACATGTACAGTACACCCAAAAACCCTGGGTTCAAGATTCGAAAGATGGGGAAAGGAAATTAGGGAATGCAGTTTTTGTTGAGGAGTTTGAAAGTTTATAACTCGAGAAGGTGTTCGATTGATAAGGTAGGCAACAGATTTGATAGCTTTGCTCCAATAAAACCGAAGCATGTTCATGCCAAAGAGAGAGACACGCACTACTTCCAAAAGTTGTTTATTCTTCCTCTCTATCAAATCCATTTTATTGGGGAGTATAGGTGCATGAGGTCTGATGATGAATTCCATGATTGTTCTGAAAATTACCAAGAGAAGTATCAATAAATTCAATACCATTGTCAGATTGCAAAACATTAATCTGCTTCTGGTACTGAGTGTGTACTATTTGGTGAAATTTCTGAAAAGCTAGACACACATCAATTTTTTTTATAAGTAGGGATATCCAAGTAATCTAGTGCATTCATCAATAAATGTCACAAAATACCAAGCTCAAGAAATAGAGGGAACCTTTGCAGGACCCCAAACATCAGAATGAATAACCTCAAAAGGTTTAGAACTCTTATTCAAATTCGGTAAATAAGAGATACATTCGCTCTTAGCCAATTCACAAGTGTCACCAAGAAAATCCAGATTATTCAAACTTGAAAAACGTTGTGGTCACAATTTCTTAAGATAACCAAAGGAAAGATAGTCGAGTCTTCGGTGCCATAACCATATAGTTGTTTGAGCATTGTCTTCACTACTAGCTTTATTTGCCTGAATGATTTTTGATCCCCCATTCTCTGTCAACTCCAAATAGTAGAATTTGCCCCGTCTAACACCATAACCAAAAATCTTTCGGGTTAGAATGTCCTAAAAGACACAAAATGAGGGCAAGAAAGTTACAGTACAAGCAAGAGTTGAAGTAATTTGGCTAACAAACAACATATTATATTCAAGAGATGGAATAACAAGGACAATATCTAATGTAAGATTATTTGATAAGATAACTGATCCTTCCCCAGTAATAGGAGAGGTACTACCATTGGTGGTGGAAATAACGGATTGAGGAGAAGGTAGAACAGATTTTAACTGACTGGAATCCCTCATCATGTGATTGGATTCACCTGTATCAATAATCCAAGTTCTACTCTTAGAATATGCAGAGAATATTGATGCTTTATAGATAATACTTGGATGGGCAACATTTGTCGTAGGCAGCAACTTTTCCCTAACAATTTTTTTTGGAGTTTTTTTTTTAGAAGTCCCACCACTCTGGATAACCAATAATCTGGTAACGATACTGTTGCGAATGGTTTTTTCCCCTGTAATGAGTGCATACCCAGTTGTTAGCTTTTACAGATATTTAACGATAGCTCCCCATTGTTTGTCTTTGGGTTCATTCGAATTTTTTTCTGGTCCGATCTTGAAATTCGGTTTGATCTGGTCCGGTTCGGTTTTGGTCCGGTACGATTGTGGTCCAGTTCAGTTCGGTCCGATCTGGTTTGGGTCCGGTCCGATTGTGGTCTGGTTTGATTCAGTCTGGTCAAGTTTCAGTTCTGATCCAGTTCGGTTTGGTTCGGGTCCGATTCAGATCTGCTGGGTTGACCCGCAGATAAATAAAGGAACAGTGGTTCCTAAGTTAAAAAAATTCACCTTCCATCTTCGACGACGACAGCGTTGGCTTCCTTCAGCACGGTGGTCGGTAGCGACAACGGGGCGGGTGGTACGATCATTGGCGGTTGTCGGCGATCTTCGGCGACGAGGTTTCAGCGAGACTGTCGGTAGTCGCAGAGAAAAAAACAAAGGTCGTCAGCTTCCTACGGCGACAGCAGTGATCCTTCTGGTTTCGGTGACTACATAGTTTGCTGGGAGGTCGAGTGGTGGCTCGGGGTCGGCAGCTTTCGGAGCTTCTGCCAGTCTTTTGTGACGGCGATTATGTTCATGACAACGACAAAGGAAGCTCTTCCTCTTTGTCAGGCTGGTGATGCACTAGAAAGCCGAGCGGTGATTCGGCGGTGGTTCGGCAGCTGTTTGGTGGGTTCCAGCGGAGTTCAGGTGGCGGAATTCGGCGGTGTTATGTGATGACTGAAGGAGAAGATATAAAATGTACACCGTCTTCTTCGTTCACAGTGACGGCAGAGCAGACTTGCTTTATTTTTTTTTCTCCTCCGGTGACAGAGTTGTTGCTCTGGTCTTCGGCTATATGACAACTTCTTCGTCCACGACGCCCAAAAAAATTCTCCTGCTCTGATACCATGTCAAACCGTGACACATATATATGAAAAAAAGACACATAATTGTTTCAAAGAATGCTTTTCGATGATGTATTCTTCTCCGTTTCTGAAGCTATTTATAATACATTACATGTTGATTTTAGGATCAATTTGGATCCTAAAATCAAGGAACAAAAACACAGAATCAAGAAAATAATCCATTTCCTACAATCACGCTAATTTACAGTTCATTACAGGTTTGTGTTGGAAGATAAGCTCAAGCCCACACGACCAAGGAAGGCCCACGATGGGCCCAAGCCCATAAGAAGTAGGACCTACAATGATTACCATGAGTTGGCATCCTTATCACATCAGTTGGAAGATAAAGAAGGACTCAAGAAAGTATCTCTATCTAATGGTATCGTCCTAGAAGAGTTTTATTTTGAGTTAGGTTTGTCTTTTATCTATATTGAGTTATTTAATTATGCTAGGACTTATCTTTAAGTGATAGAGTTTGGGTGTAATTGGGACAAGGGTAGTTTTATTGTAATTGGACTCTACTTCCTTCCTCTTTTATAAATAGAGGTTCATGTACTCTAATTAAAACAAGTTATTGATGTCAACGAAGTATTTCACTTTTCCATAAATTCAACATGATATCAGAGTAGGTTATGTGAGTTGACTTGGTTCACGGAGGTAATATGATCCTTTTCTCTAAACCCTAAACCCTAGGCCTAGGTTCGTAGTTATTTTTTTCAGCCCCTACACCCATAGTTTTCGTTGCGATTTTCACCTCTATACATAGTTTTTTATATTATAAGATATATATTAACGGAAAGATATTTGAGTATACTTTCCAAAGAAGAATTATTTTTTCCAATCGGAGTTATCGACAGAGAGATATCAATATTTCAATGAGCAAAGGTCAGTTTGCAAAAATGTTCGAGCAGCAGCAACAATCTTCAGATTCCGACGTATTTTTTGCTATCAAGAACTAGAATTTATACGAAGAAATATATATCAAAAGAAAGATATATAAGTCTATAAGTCTATTATTTTACCTATTCAACCAATTTTTTATTTGAATTATCTACAAAGAGAAATCGATATTTGAAACAAAAAAGGTCAGATTGAAAAAGAGGTTCGAATAGCAGCAAAAAACAACAATTTCCGAGGTATTTTATGCTATCAAGAAAAAGACTTTATATGGAGAATTATATATCAAACGAAAGACAAGTAAGTCTATTTTCTTACCTATTCAACCAATTCTCGGTATGATTTTTTTATAAGGAGATATTGATCTTGTAAGAGTTAATGGTGGTTCTGGAAAAACAGGAGAAACAGAACTTAGTTCAGTCAAATGACAGCGACCGAAAAATATCAGATTATTTATATTAAGATAATTATATTTAATGAATTTAATTCATACTTGTATGAAATTTATTTAAGTCTAGTTTTGGAAGGAAAAAATTTCATGTCAATTTGATCTATATTGAAAGATATATTCAAATTGGAAGAATCAAAGGTCATGCTGGTATTCTGTTACATTGAAAATCTGAATTTAAGCCGATTTTTTAGCGTCACTGTTTGAGTTGATATATCAAAAAAATATCTCACTTCTTCCTGGTTTGAGGGCTTATTTATACATCTCTTTTATTTGGGTTTATTGCTATATCTATGATATTTGGTTCAAGCTGGGATCACTGCCATTACCACCCAGCTTGAGGGGGAGAAATAGAAGAAGTACAAGAAAGAAGTATTTTATTTCATAAGTTGTGAATAAGTTTATGTGACCAAAATATACAAGAAAAGGGGAGCACAAAAGATGAAGTTTGTGCATGTAAGAAGAAATTTTTATATCAGATTAATTTCATGGGTTCTTTTACAAAGTTGAATATTTGGTTCGTGTTATATGTGTTGGAAGATGGCCATGTTATATTCTGCTGCAGCTATTATGTCTCTTTGGGGACATTATTATTGAAGAAGAGGTGGCCTCATGTCATCATTTATTTTACCCCGTCAAAAATATCAAAATTATTTGTGGTTGGGAGTCCATGACGGAGGAACTTCATCCCCTTCAAAAAAATCAAAATTATTTGGAAGTCCATGACGGAGGAACAAATTATTACATCTATGTAATCTCCCTGACCCCACCCCCCCCGTAATGGTTTTTATGTCTTCTACACTTGAGAGTCATTGTCCTGTGGAGGGACACGGTGGCGGACACTTCAAAGCAATGCCGAGGGACACACTACCGATAGCAGTGGAGTGTGCCCTACATCCAGCATTAAGACTGGAGTTTGAAGAAATGACTTACCGGCTAGGAGTGATTTTTACTCTCCCTTATAATGCCGCATGGCCTCATGGAAGGACGCAACAACGTGAGGGAGAATGTTGGAAGATGAAAACATATTGGAAGAGGTGCCATTTTATACAAAAATATTTTATACATCATTTGCAGCAAGCTGGGAGTTCATGTTGTTCTCTCACCCCCAGCTGAGGGGGAGTGTTGGAAGATAAACTGAAACCCACACGACCAAGAAAGGCCCACATATCTAAGATTATTATAAGACGGGCCACACGACCAAGGAAGGCCACAAGATGGGCCCAAGCCCATAAGAAGTAGGACCTACAATGATTACCATGAGCTGGCATCCTTATCACATCAGTTGGAAGATCAAGAAGGACTCAAGAAAGTATCTCTATCTAATGGTCACGTCCTAGAAGAGTTTTAATTTTAGTTAGGTTTGTCTTTTATCTATATTGAGTTATGTTGGAAGATGGGCTCAAGCCCACAAGCTCAAGACAAGAAGCCCACACGTCAAAGGAGTGGCATATGTGTAAAATATGGTACTTTCCATAAAGATAACATAGAAGTGTAAATATGTTACCTTTTATGTCTTTTGTTTTATCAAGTTGTAGCCCTAAGGGTACTGTAAAACTATAAATAAAAGCATTGGCTAAGAGGTAGGGCATTGAAGCACTCTCCTCTTTCCACAAATTCGTCTAGCCCTCATTTTTCTTTTTGACGCAACCCTCTTCTCCCTTAATCCAAACTCTCTTCTTCCACGTTCTTCTTCTTCTCTTCTCCTTCTCTCTTCTTCTTCTTCTTCTTTCTTGTTGATCTAAAGATCCTTTCATGAGATCCTAAATTCTACATGGTATTAGAGTGAGTTTAGGATCTCTTCATGGAGTTATTATGAAATATGTTCATGAAGTTGTAAAAGGAGTTCAGTCATAAAGAGATAAGTTCATCATCTTCTTATTTACATACTCCTTTTTACTGTTTTTCTTTACTTCTTGAATTTTGAGTCACATCAAGTCAAGATAAATCTTTATATGTTGTAAAAATTTATTTCTATGACTAAATTGATGTTATAATCTTGACTCCTTGTAAATCAATTACAAGAGTGATCAAGATCATTTGTTATTTGCATCTTATTAAGATTGATGGGTGAAATTCAATTACCTTTATATAATTTGGATCCATCTCATTTGAGGTAGAATTCTAGCACATGTTGTTGTATCTTCTCATACTTAAGGTTGCTCATGGGTTTGTGTTATGTTTTTGGATGCCCATTATATGTTTGATGAAATGCCAACAGCCATTTACCCTTTGTTGTTCCTTTTTTTTTAACTTCAACAATTGAATTTTTTCCTCCCATGAGCTGAAGATAAATCTCTTCCAAGTGTCTTGGTTTGTCGTTAAATCTTCTCTAAATTTTTGTCTATTGCTTGTTTGTGTTGGAGTTTGGATTAAGGCCTAATCGGTTGCATCTACTTTCTTCTCTTTGTTCTTATGAATACAAGAGAAGTTGAGTGATGGTTGGATGTTATTATCACTTTCTAAAGGCACAAATTTGTTGATAATTTGGTGCTTGCCCGTGTGAAAGAAATTGGTTCTTGTTCTCTTTTGTTGGTGATTGATTTGGTCTACGGGTTCTTCAAATTACATAGAGTAATTGTTCTTTGAAGAAGGCCTTTTTCCCTTGACCTCCATATTTTACTTGCCTCATTATGGAGATTGGATACAATAGTAATAAGAGTGATATACTCCGTATTACTACAATTCCACTTAGAGGTCTCTCCATTTACATGAGCTGGTCACAATCGGTTCGGAGGGTTCTTATTACTCGTGACCTCTTGAGCCACGTTGTTAACTTTCCTCCTCCGATTGATGAAGAAGATGTGTCCTACCACAAGTGGGTTAAGGATGATAACATGGTGATAAGTTGGCTCATTAATAGCCTGGAAGAGTAGGTGGCCAACAATGTGGTCCACTTGGAAACCGCCAAGAACATATGGGACACTTGTGCCAAGTTTTACTCAAGCACTGCTTCATTACAAAAAATATATGATGTCTTACAAAATATGCTGCATACAAAACATGGAGATAATATTCATGAATTTTTGGCATGGTTTCGCGGTCTTCTTCAAGAATGGAAACTAGCTCAGCCATATTCCATTGATATTGTCGTTCAAAAACAACAAAGAGAAGCTTTGGCAGCAGCCATTTGCTTATCGAATATTAAACCATACCCTGAGGTGGCCATAACTCAACTTCTAAGTTCTTCTGCTCTTCCATCCTTTGATGATATTAGTACTACATTACTTAGGATACCGGATCCATCCCCTCCTTCTCCTATTGATGCTCCATCGGCGATGTTCTTTGGCAATCGGGGAACATCTTCCTCCTCCCGAGGACAGGGCAGAAATATGAGAGGGGGTTGAACTATAAGAGGGGTTGAAAATAGAGGTGGTAGAACGGGTCAGAATTCTTTCCGTACTGAGCCTCAACTTTGCACTTATTGTGGTCGTCAGAACCACCTTGTGACATCATGCTGGAAACTTCATGGCAAGCCTGATTGGGCCACAACTAACCCAGTCTCAGTTAACGTTGATAAAAATGAAGATAAGGCTGAATCATCATCCGGAAATGTGACTCTTACGGCTGAGGACTATGCTGCATTTCAGAAAATGAAGTCCATGGAATCATCTATTCCCTCATCATCTACTACTGCCACTACTATTGCCTCAGGTATGCTTTCTTCCTTGTCTTCCTCTTCCTTTTGGATCATCGACTTGGGGCTTCCGAACATCTATCAGGTAACAAACACTTGTTGCAGTCCTTATCTCCTTGTTATCCTCATAAATTCGTTACTATTGCTGATGGTACTCAAACCAAGGTCTTTGGCAAAGGTTCCTCCTCTCTTACTTCATCTATTCCCCTTCAAGATGTTTTGTTTGTTCCTCAATTTCCTTTAAATTTGCTCTCGGTTAGCCAATTGACCAAACAATTAAATTGCTCTATCACCTTCTCACCGTCTTCTTGTGTTTTTCAGGATCTCACTACGAAGCGGGTGATTGGTGGCGGCCATAAAAAGGGGGGTTTGTACTACTTCACTCTTCCACCATTAGCTGCATTATCTTCCACTACATCTGAGGCCCAACTTTGGCACAACCGACTTGGTCATCCGTCTACCCCTTCACTTCATTCTTTGGTTTCATTTTTAAAAGGAATTTCTAATATCAGTTGTGAGGTTTGTCAATTAACTAAACATGTCAGGAGTACATATTCTCCTCGTCTTACAACTACAAGTACTGCTCCATTTGAGCTAATACATTATCATGTATGGGGCCCTTTATGTGTCTCAAATATTTCCCAAGTTAAATATTTTGTCATTTTTGTTGATGATTTTACTCGAGTGACTTGGTTATATCTATTTAAAGAGCGTTCCGAAATTCTTTCTTTGTTTAAAAATTTTCATGCTATGGTCTTGACACAATTTGGGAAGAAAATTCAAACCCTTAGAGCTGATAATGCTAAGGAATACATGTCTCATGACTTCAAATCATTTTGTGAGAGTAATGAGCTTATTCATCAAACATCATGTGCCTATACTCCTCAACAAAATGGTGTTGCTGAAAGGAAGAATCGTCATCTTCTTGAAGTTGCTCGGGGCCTCCTCTACTCCATGAAGGTACCCTATTTCTATTGGCCTCATGCTATACTTACAACATGCTTTCTCATTAATAGGTTACCTTCATCAGTCCTTCATCATAAAACTCCTTACTCTGTGTTATTTAATAGTGAAGATTCTTTTTCTCTTCCTTTGAAAGTGTTTGGATGTACATGTTTTGTTCATGTTACATCTCCACATAAAAATAAACTTGATCCTCGGTCTATGAAGTGCATTTTTTTGGGATACTCTTGCACCCAGAAAGGTTATGTCTGTTACAATCCTACCCTTCGGAGGATGTTTATCTCTAGGGATGTGACTTTCTTTGAGGACACTCCCTTCTACTCCTCCCATGATGCTCCTCCAGGATGGACTTGTCCTTCTTTTACTCCTTGTCCTCTTGTGCCATTCAATTTTGAACTGGATCCATCCCCTGATACACCAGACGTACCTTCACCTGTGGAGTTGTCAGATCCACCCGAGGTAAGTCCTTCTCCTCCTATGTTTGGGCCTGAATTTGATACTCGGCCTATTGCTTTAAGAAAAGAACGTCGCTCTTGTACTACTTCGTATCCTATCTCAAATTTTATGTCTCACCATCGCTTGTCTTCCGAGTGTTTTCAGTTTCTTGCGTCCCTTTCTTCTACTTCCATTCCGCAGTCATATGAGGAGGCCTTGAGACATCCAGAATGGAAGGCGGCTATGGATGAAGAAATGCACGCCTTATACGAAAACCAAACCTGGTACTTAACATCACTCCCGAAAGGTAAAAGACCTGTTGGTTGTCGATGGGTTTTTTTGGTGAAACATAATCCGGATGGATCGATTGCTCGTCTTAAAGCTCGACTGGTTGCTAAGGGCTATACGCAGTGCTATGGGATAGATTATGAGGAGACCTTCTCTCCTGTTGCAAAATTGAATTCGGTATGCATCATCTTATCTATTGCTGCTAACTCCTCATGGCCCGTCTATCAGTTGGATGTTAAAAATGTTTTTTTAAATGGTGATATCAGTGAGAAAATTTATATGGTTCAACCACCTGGTTATGTGGTTGAGGGGGAGTCAGTATGCCAGTTAAAAACGTCTTTATATGGGCTTAAGCAGTCCCCTCTGGCTTGGTTTGATAAATTTAGTCAAACACTCCTACGGTTTGGTTTTCATCGGTGCTCAGTTGATCATTCCGTATATTATAAAGATACGGTCAAAGGGAAAATATTATTGGCCGTATATGTGGATGATATTATCTTAACCGCTGATGATGCTTTGAGCATACAAGAGGTGAAACAGATGATATGTTAGGAATTCAAGACTAAAGACCTTGGTATGCTTAAATATTTTTTGGGTATAAAAGTTCTTCAATCCAAACATGGGATAATATTGTCTCAAAGGAAATATGTCTTGGATCTCCTTGAAGAAATAGGAATGAAGGGTTGTAGACCAATTGACACACCTATGGATACAAATGTAAAATTATGTGCAACAAATGAAGAAGATATTGATATTGGCAAATACCAAAGGCTCGTGGGAAAACTGATTTATCTCACGGTAACTAGGCTAGACATATCATATGTTGTAAGTGTGGTGAGTCAATTCATGCACAAACCACAAATTACCCACTGGCAGGCTTTAGAGAGAATATTACGTTATCTAAAAGGAGCTCCAGGAAGAGGATTGTTGTATAAAAAACATGGGCACTTCAACATAGAAGGCTTCTCAGATGCAGATTGGGCTGGATCTCCTGATGATAGAAAATCTACATCAGGATATTATACTTTGGTTGGGGGAAACTTGGTTACATGAAAAAGTAAGAAGCAAAATGTGGTTGCAAGATCTAGCGCCGAAGCAGAATACAAAGCTATGGCCCATACCGTTAGTGAACTTTATTGGATTAGGACCCTTCTTACCGAACTAGGTTTTTATAAAAAGGGGTCCATGAATCTGCATTGTGATAATCAAGCAGCCATTCATATCACTTCAAATCCAGTTTTTCATGAAAGAACTAAACACATTGAAGTGGATTGTCATTTTATACGGGAGAAGTTTCAAGCAGGAATAATCTCTCTCAAACATGTGTCATCTCAAGAGCAAGTGGCTGATATTCTCACTAAACTAGTTATATCTAAAATCCTATCGTTTATATGTGGCAAGCTGGGTATTTATGATGTCTTTTCTCCTCCAGCTTGAGGGGGAGTGTTGGAAGATGGGCTCAAGCACACAAGCTCAAGACAAGAAGCCCACACGTCAAAGGAGTGACATATGTGTAAAATATGGTATTTTCCATAACGATGGCATAGAAGTGTAAATATGTGTTCCTTTTATGTCTTTTGTTTTATCAAGTTGTAGCCCTAAGGGTATTGTAAAACTATAAATAAAGGCATTGGCTAAGAGGTAGGGCATTGAAGCACTCTCCTCGCTTTCCACAAATTCGTCCAACCCTCATTTTTCTTTTTTACGCAACCCTCTTCTCCCTTAATCCAAACTCTCTTCTTCTTCTCTTCTCCTTCTCTCTTCTTCTTCTTCTTCTTCTTTCTTGTTGATCTAAAGTTCCTTTCATGAGATCCTAAATTCTACAAGTTATTTAATTATGCTAGGATTTATCTTTAAATGATAAAGTTTGGGTGTAATTGGGACAAAAGTAGTTTTATTGTAATTGGACTCTACTACCTTCTCTATTATAAATAGACGTTCATGTACTCTGATTACAACAAGTTATTGATGTTAATGAAGTATTTCACTTTTCCATAAATTCAACAGTTTGCAAACACAGACTCATGTGCATTGTCCTAAACATGAGTTTGAGACATTGCTATAATTGTAAAAAAAAAAAATACTCCTAGTATTATTACCAAACCTTAGAACTCTTATTTGTCATTAGATTATTCTCCCAAACACTTAAATTGAGTAGCACACTATTTCTTTGTTTTTAGACATTGCTATAATTGTAAAAAAAAAATACTCCTAGTATAATTACGAAACCTTAAAACTACTTATTTGTCATTAGACTATTCTCCCAAACACGTAAATTGAATAGCACACTATTTCTTTGTTTTTCATTCATTTTAACAATTGAGGGGGGATGCTTGAACCCCCCAACTCTTTTTTTTTTTTTTTTTTTTTTTTTGTTGTCAACTTCAAGGAAACTCTTCTTTAGTGGTAAGGACGTCATCCTTGATTTAGATAAACCCTTATCAAATCAATAGATTGAACATGATTTAATCGAACTTAGTCCCTAATTTGGGTTTGGGTTTGGGTTTGGGTTCGGGTTCGGGTTAGTCTTATTTATGACGTAGAGAACCCCAACTAGTCCTTATTTTTGTATGCAATAGGGATGGAGTATTTCTCTCTCGTCCAACCGGGGAAGCTTTTCTTGATAAATATTTATATTTTATATATTAATTTTTAAATTAACATCATAATAATTTTATAATGATTTTATTGAGATAACAAGCGATCTATACATGTAATACGAATGGACCGGGTCACCTGTTCTTCAAACGTTAGCAAAATTGAAAATTTTGTGTGCTTCCCAGCACAACCACACCCTTTGGCATTTCCTTTTTCATCTAAAATTTTATTTAATATCGAAAGTATTATGAACATTATCCTATTCCTCCCCTTTCAAAATCCTGTCCCCTCCACATCTGGTCGATCATCTTCTCCTTCTGAACTCGCGCTCGAGCTCTGAGAAGTAGAAACATGATTCCACCGTCCTCTTCATCCGAAGAAAGTGGCATTTTCTCGCCTCTTGCATGGAACTCAAATTGTCTTCTCTCATCAGCATTTCGTCATCTTACTTTCCCGGCTAATCCCCTGTCTCGGCCTCCGAAACCCATCTTCTCGGCAACTTTTCTCGAGAATCTTCGGACCTTTAACGCGACGCTCGTCTTAGCCGTTGACAAATTCGTGCGTGCATTACAATCAGTCGCCTCCGGGAATCCTGTTTCCCGTCATCTCCGGTCCTTCTCCCAGGTAAAATTCTGGCTTCTTATATTACCTACGATGTGTAATTAGTCACATGTAGTGTTGCCCGACCCGAAGTGATTCATAACATTAGCAGTTCACTCAGTGGGTTCTGATGTGTGTATATTCCTCGTGGAAAATATTGTCGTTTCCGGAGACACTAACCTTGAACTGATGACCCGCCTGTGAACTGTCCTCCTATTTACCTTGCTTTCTGAAAATAATGTACATCTCCATTTTCCTTGGAGGGGGCTCGGCTATAATTTTTGTCATGGACGTCTTGATCAGGCTAAAGTCTCTTGAGAAAGACTTCAGAAGTAGATTGAGATATTTTGCCTGTGAGCCTACAATTACTCCGTTGTTTGCACAATAAAAAAATTTATTCCTTCATTTGGACGTCTAATTCACGTATTGAATATGGTGCATGGACTTTTATCTTGCTGATGCATTAGTAGCTTAGGAACCTTCATGACTTTTCATTCAACAAGTACAATTGAGCTGCAACATTTTCTTTTGTTTTTGGCTAGTTTCTATTACATTAGGGCTTAGGATTAGTCTTCTAATCAATAACCAAGGGACTGCAATCAACTTGATCAATTATTGACCCCTGGTATTAACCCAACTTTTCTTACTAAGGAATGTAATTCCTTACTACAGTTGTAACCAAAAATCAATTGAACAGTCCAATAGTGCTTTTCCAGTGATTTCCATTATCGGACCTTGCTACTATTCCCCCCAAACTATTAAAAGGAAGAAGCTTCCAAATAATGTGGCTGGAGCTGAGTTCTCATCTTAGAATTCTGCTTTTCTTTTAATGTTCGTTTAGTTTCTTAACTATGCTAGCTGTTTTTTTATATGACTATTTGCCTAGTTTTGTAATATGAGGATGTGCAAGTGCAAGTTTTGAGATGTTTGAAACCCCATAGTTCATTACTCACAAAATTCTGCATCTTTTCTCACCTGATACCTATCTGTCTTACATTGTTTTAAATAAATTCGAGAACTATTTTTTTTCAAATGAGAGATAGGATACCAATTCCTTGTAAAAAATTTAGAATCCTATTTTCAGATCAATTGCCGGAACTCCTGTGGTCCAAGCTCTCTGCGGCTTCACAGCTTTGCTGCCATTTTACCTGGTGATTCTGTTGCTGGGCTGGTGGTGTCAAATGGTATCTCAAATTTCTTAAACATTTACAATACTCTGCTGGTTGTCAGGCTTGTCTTAACTTGGTTTCCCAACTCTCCTCCAGCAATTGTTAGCCCTCTCAGGTATTTTTACCATCTTTGGCCTCAATAAATGCCTTCTCTCTAAGGAAAAAAGAACAAAACAATTTCATATTTTTAGTATTTTAAATGTTGAATATTAGTTTGTTGGGCAGCTCATCTGTGATGCATTTTCCATGTAGAAGTGTGTATGACACTTGCTAAGGTGAAAACCCCATTCGCTGCACAAACCCCTTCCTGACATGCACCAATTTTGTTGATGAAAACAGTTGACCTTAATACATGATTGTGACTATTTTCTATTCATGTCCTCCATGTTGATTGATAGTACACCTTTATAATTAAGGGGGTTTTGGAGGGATAATTATGTAGTTTAGAGCATAAAGGACTGGGAAGATGGTTAATTAAGTCATAAGGGGCAAAGTAGTCTTTAGGGTAAGGGATACTCTAGAAGCGGAAGTTTCTCTCCTCCAAGTGCTTAAGTTGCTAAGTTAAGTAGTAGGAGTCTTACATGAATTATGTTTTCTAGTTGAGTGGGAATTAGGAGTTTCCTAGTTGCTTTACGAAATAATTTCCCTTAAGCTGTAATCATCTATTTAACTAGTGAATAGAAAATGAAATAGGACATCAAACTCTAAACTCAAAACTATTTTGCCTTGTGTCGACTTCTGTAGAACGAGCATTGCAGCTTCTCCATCTTTCTACTTGGCCAACCTCTCTACCAAAGCAAACCTCCTTTCTAATATCGTATGAAGTGAGGTCTAGTATTGATGCAATGAGCTGTTATGCTCTTCCACTAATAAAAGGAATGCTTATTCCTCAAGTAGAATGGAGTTTCTAATTTGAAACATTTACATTTAATGACAGGTGCCTGTAATTTCTCTTTATTTCAAAGGAAAGTATTGCAAACAAAAAAGAAACTTGTAATGAACTTTATGATGCATGTGCAGAAATATAGAAAACTTTTGGTGCAAATATCAGAAAGCTTTTGAGTTGCATGGCTACATTTGATGTGTGTGGACTCACAATGTTTTGGCTATTTGGCAAATATTCCTGCAATGCAATGTTATATTCAATATAAGTTATATCACTCGAATGGGATTTTTTGGGAGTTTTCATTCTGGTCCTATCTCTGGGATGTACCCATGTGGAATTTGATGTTGAGATGCTGAACTTATGTTCCCTCTTCCAGTCTGCCTGAAGGAAACAGATGCTAAATCTGGATTGGCACCTTATATTTTAAATACTTTCTGGAGCTATGACATCCTACTCTTTTACCTATACTAATGGATCTTGTGCTTTCTTTTTAGCTTCTTTTGTTTCCACTGAAAATATTGACCAATGTCCTTTTGCTTTCCGGTCCAGCACTATATGTGATCCATATCTTAACATATTCCGTGGGCTCATCCCTCCTCTTGGAGGAACTCTTGACCTTTCTCCCATTCTGGCATTTCTTGTCTTAAATGCCTTCACTAGTGCTGCAGCAGCACTTCCCGCTGAGCTACCGAGCTCCAATGCATCTCATACTCTTACTCATTCCAACCTACAGAACCTGACCACCATTCAGCAAAAATGGGTGGGGAGGATCCACAGGAAAAGTTTGAAGACAGAAGAAACCAGCAGTAGTAAGTATGATATGTAGAAAACTATCTTTCATAGTGATGTCTTGCAGTGCCCAGTTTTGTCTACTTTCTGTTTCGTTCAATAGCTATATGTAGATCTTCTGATTGTAATTCAATTCTAAATCCAATTGTAATGGAGTTTTTTCTAGCTCATAACTGCTGATGTCAATTTTTTTTTTCTCAATGGTGATTTTTCTGTTACATTCCTACTGCAAGCATGTATTTACTTTGCCCGGAAGATCAATTGTTCAAGGAAATTCATATGCAAATGCTCGGTATACTCATAAGTGATGGCCTGAGAGTTTATGTTCTTTATCACTCTCGTTTGTCTTATCTTTCTTCTCTCATCCAATCCTAGATAACTACCCCTGTTCTCACATGTCATGATGGATACATCATTTTGTTTATCATCTAGTCCAAGATCCATGCAAATAGAGCTTAGCTTACAAGAGGTAGGAGTGTCAATTTTGACATGTTTATCATTTACTAAATGAAATGAAAATGGAATAAGCATTTTTACTTGATTAGATTTTATGATTAACTATAAGCATTTTTGTAATTCTGTTTATTTACTCGTGCATCCATTTTTATTGTTCAGTAAACAAAAAAGAAAAAGAAGAAGCTAAATGAACATTATACAAAATAAATTAAGTGGATGGATGCATGTTAACTTATTTAGACCACAAAATTGTTGAGTTCTACCTATAGTGTGTGATTGTTTGTGTGTCTGTGGGATTAACAGAACCGGCATTCCAAATAGACAAAAAATGTATATGTAATTCACATAAAACAATGGCTACGGGTTATTTAGTTTTGCAAAAAAATCAATATAAGAAGTCAATTAAGGCAAGAGCAATCCAGAAAAAGGAAAAGGAATCAACTTGAGTCGTGCTCATTTGTTTATAAATTGGTAACTAGGTCAACAATCCAACAATAAAAGAATGATTTAAGGGTGTGTTTGTTCCTGGGAAACTATAAGAAAATGTCTAGTGAAAATTGTCTTTGACCAATTTTTTGTGTTTCTATCATTTTTTTAGGACGAAAAATTGTTTGCTTAATTCCCAATTATTCCTCTTCTTTTATTAGATTTAGGATCCCATGAAGTTTTTGTAATAAACGAACAAGGTTAAGAGAGAAGAGAGTAGCAAGAGGGAGAGAGGAAGAAGAGGTACACGAGTGGAAGGAGAAGGAGAGTGAAAAGAAGAGGGGTCGGCCAAGAGAGAGTGAGAGAGGAGGGAAAGAGGATTAGGTTAAATGATTCCTAATCCTCCCCCTCAATATGTATTTATAACATTGTACATCTTACAAATTATATCAATACATTTTTACCCTAAGAGGGGAGGAAAAGGGATAAGAAATAAAGACATTTTACATCATTGTCACTATACTTGAGTTACATCTTTCAATACTCCCCCTCAAACTTGGGGAGATAAAAACATCATAAATACCTAGCTTGTTGCATATAGTGGTTTGTATCTTGGATATGACATACTTTGTGACTATATTTGCAGTTTGTCCTTGAGATGAAACATGTTTGAGAGATATAATGCTAGCTTAATTTTTTTTTCTTATAAAATAACAATCTACCTCAATATGTTTTGTTCTCTCATGGAAGACTAGATATAAAGTAATGTGGATGGTTATCTGGTTGTCACAATAGAGTTCCATAAGCGTCTTTTTTTGGAACATTAATTCAGTAAGGAGAGATTTGATTTATAGAAATTAACTAACTACATGGGTCATAACTTGGTATTCTGCTTCAGCACTGGATCTTGCAATCACATTTTGCTTTTAACTCCATGTAACCAAGTTCCCTCTAACTAAAGTCTCTTGCAATCACATTTTGCTTTTTACTCCTCCATTTATATAGAGGTCTCTCGCCTGGAGCTTCTTTTAAAAATCGGAGGATCCTTTCCGGAGTTTACCAGCGACTAACTTGTAGTTTATGTATATACTGACTAACTACACTTAGGGCATATGCTAAATTTGGTCTGATCATTGTAAGATAGATGAGTTTCCGAACAAGTTTATGATATTTTCCCACATCCGCATCTTCACCAGAGCTTGCACACAACTTTGTGTTAGCATCCATAGGAGTATCTACTGGTCAATATTTCATCATCCCTATGTCTTCTAGAAAATCAAGAACATACTTATTTTGAGATAAGATAATCCCATGTTTTGACTAGAAAACCTCAATACCCAAAAAATATATCAGAAGTCCAAGGTCTTTTTATTTTGAATTCCATGCATATATTCACTTTGGCTTCTTTTATTTCTTCTGCATCACTGCCAATTAAGACTATCATCTACATAAACTGCCAGTAATACACTTTCCTTCAAGTATTCTTTACAAAGACGGGAAGATCAACTGAGCATCTATGAAATCCAAACTGCGTCATTGCATGACTAAATTTGTCGAACCAAGCCCGAAAAGACAATTTTAACCACATAATGATTTTTTAAATCTGCATACCAACTCCCCCTCAACCTCAAAACCAGGTGGTTGATACATTTAAATCTTCTTCTTAATATCACCATTAAAAAAATATTTTTTACATCGAGTTGATATACCGGCCAAGATGAATTTGTCGAAAGTGATAATAGGATTTGTACTTAATGTAACTGGTCACCGGGGAGAATGTTTCCTCATAATCAATTCCATAACATTGAGTGTATCCCTTTGTGACTAGACGGGCCACATAACCATCAGGATTGTACTTGATCATAAAAACCCATTTACTGTCAGAGTGGTTCCGTCCACTCTTGTTAGAGTTTGTGTTCTGAGTTAGATACTTAGCTTTCCGCACCTTAAACGACTAGTCTTTTCGGGTTGTATTGGCCAGGTATCTGACTCAAAACTTCGTAGTTAAGCGAGCCTGGGCGAGAGTAATTCTAGGATGGGTGACCTCCTGGGAAGTACTCTTGCCTAGGACTTTGACATGGTATCAGAGCTAGGCACGCCACGGCCCGCGTTCGTATCCCGTGAGAAGCGGCTCCAGAATGGGCGGGGTGGGTGTCAGAGTGGTTCCGTCCACTTTTGTTAGAGTTTGTGTTCTGAGTTAGATACTTAGCTTTCCGCACCTTAAACGGCTAGTCTTTTCGGGTTGTATTGGCTAGGTATCTGACTCAGAACTTCGTAGTTAAGCGAGCCTGGGTGAGAGTAATTCTAGGATGGGTGACCTCCTGGGAAGTACTCTTGCCTAGGACTTTGACATTTACAACTTACGAGTTTCTTCTTGGAAGGAAGCAGAACCAAGGTCCACGTCTAATTCTCATTTAAGGCATTCATTTCCTCTTTCATTGTTGTTTTCTATCCTGGATGTCTCAGAGCCTCTTTATGCGACAAATAAATAAGTGATAGATGTAAGAAATTGAAAACAATAAGAAGACAACTGATGAGAAACAAAATTTCATATAGCATGAGAAGTGGAAGGCCTAGCGCAAGTCATAGCTCCTTTTGCAAAGCTATGGACCTAGTATCAAATTATGGACCAAATGCGATAAGGGAAGATGGGCTTACCTTGGAGGAATCCATAAACTCCATAGGAGTGGTCAATTATTTAGGGGGGTGAAGTAGATCCGCATCAAGTGGCACAACAGGTCTCGGAGTTGAGTTGTCTGAACGATGACAGACTTAGAGGAGCATCTTTTGAAGATTAAAAAGTTGTCTCCTAAAAAAAGTAAAATCCTTACAGACAATTGCCTTCCAAAGAGAAGTATTATAACATGCATAACATTTTTGGGTATGAGAGTAACCCAATAAGATACACTTAAGAGACTTGGGGTCAAACTTACTCTTCTGAGGGGATGTGACATGAAAAAAAAACATATGCAACAAAAAATCTGTAAGGGAAGGGAGATCTTCATCAGAAAATAACAATAAATATAGGGATTTATGATTAAGCACTGAAGAAAACAGACGGTAAGAATGACGTGGAGCCAGTAAAAATAGGACACATGCATCGAGTAGAGTAGGCCACAAACTACCTCTAGGAGATGTCTCTTTTTCCTTTCTGGTACACCATTTTGTTGAGGGGTGTAGGTACATGATATTTGATGGATAATGCCATGATCTTGACAAAATGATCAAAATTCACCAGAGAGTTACT
The DNA here is from genome assembly GCF_029961685.1 of Aristolochia californica. Classification (NCBI taxonomy): domain Eukaryota; kingdom Viridiplantae; phylum Streptophyta; class Magnoliopsida; order Piperales; family Aristolochiaceae; genus Aristolochia; species Aristolochia californica. The sequence goes on along the minus strand of NW_027181881.1, from coordinate 32,720,241 downwards.
CTTTGGCATTATCAGAACGAAAAACTTGTAGTTTTTTTTTTTTTACCCAATTGAGTGTTCACCATGGCATGAAAGGACTTAAATATGGAAAAAAATTTCAAACCTATCTTTAAACAAAAGCAACCATGTGACTCGAGTGAAGTCATCCACAAAAGTAACAAAATAATTAACTTGTGAAATGTTTGAGACACTTAATGGTCCCCATACATCGGAGTGAATTAATGAAAAAAGAACCACCTTTAAATTCAACACGAGAATAATATGTAGTCCTTTGGTGTTTGCTCAACTAATAGACTTCATAGTTTAAACCAGATAATGTTTTCAAAAAAGGAAATAATTGTTGAAGCACCTAGGAAAAAGGATCCAGAACCTTCTGCCTTTAGGATCGCTTCAAAAGCATCATCCTCTACTGATGATGAAGTTTATGCAGAATATAATACTTTCAGTCGTCAACTGATTTATTGTGTTCAAGAGGAAAAACCTTCCTCTAGTAAACAAAAAGAGCAACTAGACAGTGAACCAGAGGCATGGGACTCTGGTGAAGTTGCAATAGAAAATACCAAGAAAACAAACTACGTTGCTAAAGACAAAAAGGCAGGTGATCTTGGTAAAAGATTTAGAATGCTTCGAGGTGGCAACACTAGCCAACATGAAGCAGAAACCTTTAGGATACGAGATACTCACATGGAAGACAAGTTCTGAGACAACTTCCGAGACCGCACAACAGATAACTCTCGAGAAAGAGAAAGTTTCTCCCACTCCAAAGTTTCATTAGGAGAACAAAGATATTCGACAAAATATACCAATGTCGATCCAAATCATGCTAACAAAGGACACCGAACCATTGATAGCATAAATCCATTTGGATTTTATTTCAACTTGGATTGTCCCAAAGATGGAGAAAAAATCTTTAAAGAATGGGAAAGAAGCATGAGCAATGCAGCAAATATGCACGAATCTTGGGATAAAGATTCTGCATTTAACTTCTTTACCCATGCTTTTGAGGTAATGTAGCTAATTGGTGGGACAACCTTCCTGAAGACCAAAAAAGGCCTACATCCACATCTATAGCTTCTATTCTAAAAGGGTTCCTACCTTAGAATCTCATAATGAAGGAACTAAATAAAGAAAACGTTTAGAAACTCTTCAAAACCTAAACAAGTTACAAATCTGTAACATTTGTTTTTATAAGAAGTACTATTGAGAATTTGCAAGCTACTTCTATAAACTACAAAAAGATGATTAGACACCTTATCTTTTCATCTTTTACTCAAAATTGCCCGAACCTTATGCAACTGTCTTTGAAAAAGACTATGTTGTAAAATATTGGCCACCAAACAATGCAGAATTTCCACCTACAACAATGGATTCTTTCCTACGTTTGATACTCTAGGAAGAAAACACAAGTTTTTACAAGACATGTTGTCAAACCTCTATGAAACCCAAAGACTACCAAAGAAAAGTAGTAAAGCAAATAAGCAAACATTATGTTGTTCTAACCAAAACAAAAATGTAAGAGTTTATGGTTGTAAAACAAACTCCCATAAGCAAATAAAATATCCTAAGAAATTTCGTAAGAAAAAATTTAGGATACAACAAAGTTCCAAAACTAGGTATACTCCTCGAAAGAGATACTTTAGAAAAAGAACGAACTCTGGCCCGACCACATCCAGTAAAGGGTCAAATGCATATTGCCCAAAGGGGAACAAAACCAGTTGTGTCATAATATTGCCTCTGTCTGAGAAGTGGAAACTGCAATCACCAAAGACAAGTCCAAGTAATAAGGGACCCCTGTTCATGACCTCCACCAATCACATGCTTCTTTGTAAGATCCTAAAAAAAACAAGAAAAAGGTGAGAAGGTGATGAAACAATTGAAATGGTTTGTGAGTTGTCTACAAGATAATAAATTTAAGGGAAATTGGGAAACAAACAAGACATTCATAAGTGGAAGCGAATGTGTAATAGATGAGGATCTCATCCCAAGAACTTTGGTTTGGGATCCGACGACTATGGTAACATACTAGTCTGACAAACATGTAGACATGGAATGTAACGGATTTTTATTAAATGTGAAATGATCAGATGCCCTTGAGTCAATGATCCAAGATGAAGAGAAGGAGGTGGCATAGATCATACCTGAAGTAGTAGTGGCAGCAATAGTAGAAAAAGATGTAGGAAAAGTGTTATGGTCATAGGTTAAGTACCTATGTCTTCCGCTCCTAACAGGCCGGTCTTTTGGGTAGTATTGGCTAGGTGCTTAACATTTGGTATCATAACTAGCTCCCTCGTCGAGCGTTCGAATCCCGGAGGGGGCGACCTTGACGGAGTAGGCCACCACACGTGCGGAGGGGACGACCTTGGCGGAGTGGGCCGTCGCAAGTGGGCCGCCGTGGACGTCAGCCCGCGAAGGAGGGGTGTGATGTTATGGTCCTGGGTTAAGTACCTATATCTGTCGCTCCTAACAGGCCGGTCTTTTGGGTAGTATTAGCTAGGTGCTTAACAAGAAGATACCTTCAGAGTCTTTATTCTTTGAAAAAATTTATAGTCGTCATTGGTTGCAGTCTTCTTGCCTCTGTATAACTCAAGTTTGTCTTCATTTTGGTAACTATGAACTGAGGCCTGATTGGCAGTGGCCCAGTCTGGTTTACCATGCAGCTTCCAATAGGTTTCCACTAAATGATTCAGTCCACCATAATGAGTGCAGACCTAGTTATCAAACCTCGAAGAACTAGAGCCAGTCCTACCACCTCTTGCTCAGCCTCCTCTGTAATTTCTATCATGCCCTTTGGTGGTAGAATGTGTACCTCTGTTACCTGATTACATAGTAGATGATACATCAGTGTGAGAGGTGGAAAAATGGTCTGGTATCCGAAGTAAGGTGGCATTTGTGTCGAAGGAAGGAAGTGTCGAAGAACTAAGAAGTTGAGTCTTGACCTCCTCAAAGTATGATTTGATATTTTCTAAATAGATAGAAGCTGCTAGGGTTTCCCATTGCTTTTCTTGAACCGATATATCAGTGGAGTAGGGTTGAGCAATTTTCCACTCTTGAATCAGCTCATGAAAACTTGCCAAGAATTTATGTAGGTTGTCTTCTTGTTTGGTATTGAACATGTTTTGGAAAACATCATACAATTTATATAGGTGTCCCAAATCTATTTAGCTATCTAAAGGTGGACAACATTATTGGCCACATGCTTCCCAGTGTATTTATCACCCAACTAATCACTAATGTATCATTCTTCAACCACTTAATATAGGAGTTGTCATCCTCATTAGTAGGTGGAGTTGGTTTGGATAGATATGCTAAGAGGTCTTATGTAATGAGAAACCTCCTAACTGATTATGACCAACTCAAGTAACTAGACAACCTTCTCAAGGGTATAGTGGTAATTTTGAGAAGATCACTCTTACTGCCCATGTGATCTTCAACCATCTAGAATGAAACCAGAAACACTTCATTTGTATAATGAAAAGTCGAGGCTCAATTATTTGAATTTTAAGAAGAGGGAAAAAACAAGACATAGCAAGTCTTAATTATGGGCTCAGTCACCTCTTATATGAGTGGGTAGAGCACCTTGAATCAATCCAATCAATAAACTAATCCAAATAGGAACCAACTCAAGAGAGGGAGAACCAAACCAAACCGATTGGACCAAACCTAAACCAAGGGAGAACAAACCCAAATGAGAACCAACTCTGGAAAGGAGGAAGAACCAACACAAATGAGAGCCAACTTGGGAAAGGAGGAAGAACCAACCCAAAAATGTTCGTCAACCCAAATGTAATTCTGGCATGAATCACCTAATCATGCACAGATAAGGTCATCAAAAGCTGCCCGAGATCAACTAGGTAAGCAACTTCCTTACTTAAGAAAGGATATCCAATCAAGAAATCAAATCATGAAGGATCTTCATTCAGATCAGCCACTTCCAAAAAAAAAAAAAAAAAGAAAGAAAGAAACCTTCCTTTTGTGTTTTAGATGCCACTTTGCCAAAAAAAAAATAAAAAAAATCTCTATCTTGACTTGCCTTGATTATTTTAGGCAATGAAGAAGCAAGACAAGGCATGTGAAATTATACCCAATTTCAAGAGAGCTCAATCAAATTTGAAGATTTTTCTAAAGAAGAAACTTTCCTTCTATAATTCATGTGTCAACTAATCATGCAACTCCAGCCTTTTCTTTCTTTTTTTCCTCTTGAACTTTGAAACATAGTTGCTAAGATTTAACGCCAAGGGTATTCCAATAGATGATAGAATACAAACATTTGCCCTTATAGAAAAACTTTCTCCATTATGGTCAGACTTCAAGATCTAAATGAAACATAAAAAAGAACTTCCCACATTAGACAAAGTGTTGGTGTCAATTCAAATAGAAGAAAAACACAAAAACAACACTGAGAAAAACTTGGGTAGCCAATCTAAAGTTAGTGGAAAAGAAAATTTGAGACTAACTTCATAAAGAAGAAGCCCAAGAAATACCTTGGTAAGCCTAAAAAAACAAAATACAGAAGGAACAAAAAAAGAGATCATTTTAGATCTATGGAAAAATGAGTCACTTTGCTAAACAATGTAGATACAGGAAAAAAAGGGCGAGGTAATAGCACAACTCTTCAGATGAACATGATAATCAGAACTAGCTCAGCATGAACCGATGGCAAGTTAGTAAAATTAAATCTGACATTTAATCCAACCGATTGGTGGATTGGCATAGGAGCAATTGTCCATATTTGTTCTCATTTTTCCACTTTTTCTTCCTACCAGGAGGTTAATGGGAGAATTATGACAATGAGCAATTCCAATGTAGCTCAAGTGATAGGTGAAGGAGAAGTAGAGTTGAAGTTCACAATCAAGAACACACTCTCCACACTATGCAATACTTGTTAGACATACAGAAAAATCTTGTTAGCGGTTCCTTTCTGAGTCAATTAGGCTACAAATTAGTGTTCGAGTCGAATAAGGTTGTAATTACCAAGGGTGGGTCTTTTGTAGAGAAGGGTTATGTTTCTCATGATTTATTTAAATTAAATATAATTTCTACCAAAAATATTAATGAGAATAAAGTTTCATCTTATGTCATGCTAGTTGACTCTTTTGATTTATGACACATTAGACATGGACATGTAAATATGAACACCCTAAAAAAAGTGAACTCAGATTGAATACCAAAAATAACTTAGATTTAAAAAATATATGTGAGATGTGTCCAATCAAAACAACCTAGAAAGTCATTCAACTCAACAAGTAGAAACTCTAGCCTTTTAGAGTTGATTCATAGTGACATATGTGAGATGAGCGTACTTTGACCCGAGGAGGAAAAAAACATTTTATTATCTTTATAAATGATATGTCAAAATATTGCTATGGTATCTAATTAAGACTAAAAATTTATAAATAAGAAGTAGAAAATCAAACTAAAAATAAAATAAAAAGATGCTATGGTATCTAATTAGGACTAAAAATTTATAAATAAGAAGTAGAAAATCAAACTAAAAATAAAATAAAAAGATAAATTAAATAGAGGAAAAGAATATAGTTTATGGAATTTGGAAAATTCTATGAAGAACATGGTATCATACATGAGACCACGACTCCTTATTCTCCTTAGTCCAAAGGAGTAGTTGAAAAGAAACACATAATGTTTTTAGATATGATTAACTCCATGTTGTTTAGTGTTGGTCTTCACAACGATATGTGGGGAGAAGCTTTACTTTCAACGTGTAAAATACTTAATTATATTTCATACAAGGACACTAAGAAAATACCGTATGAATTATGGTGGGGTAGAAGACCTAGTCTTAAATATTTTAAAGTATGAGGTTGTCTTGCTAAAGTTAAAATTAAATTTATTTAAAATTAACTTTAACAAGACGAAGTTGAGTCCTAAGACTTATGAAGCAGCTTTCATAGGATATGTAGAAAACAACAATGCACATCGGTTTTTAGTAACACATTCAGATTTACTTGAAATTTTTGTATGAAAGAAAATGTGTTTCCCATGAAAGAAAAGAGGAAATTAGACGTGGGAGAAACATGTAGATATTGTGATGAGAATACAAAAACAATACCACAAACTGAACTTAGGTAGAGTAAGATGATAGAAAAACACCTAGGAGATGACTTTTACCAAAGCAATAAAATCTACTGAGACATCCATGTGGGAAGTAGTAGTTAAATGGATTTAATTATTTCACGCCATACGAGGGAATTAACAGACTTACCTCCAAGGTCATGTCCAATTGGATGTAAATGGATTTTCAAAAGGAAACGTAATGTTGATGGGTCCGTAGAAAATTACAAAGCTAGATTAGTTGTTAAAGTTTTTAGCTAGAGAAAAGGGATCGAATTTTTCAACACTTATTCACCAGTCACTAGGATAAATAAATTCAAGTGCTTATTGCATTGGTTGCATGAACCTTGAAATACATCAGATGGATGTTAAAATAGTCTTTCTCAATGGCAAAATAGAATAATTAAAAATAAAAATGATATTGCTTTGACTCAATCTCATTATGTGGAATTTTTTTTTAAACGGTTCAGATATGAGAACCGTAAACTAGTTTGTACACCATATGATTCTAGTACAAAATAAAAGAAGAATGGTGTGGATAGTGTCTCACATTTGAGGTATTCTCAAATTATTTGAAGTCTAATGTATTTATCAAACTGTACCAGACCAAATATTTCCTACGTGGTAAGAAGATTGAATAGGTATACGAGTAACCCTAATAAAATCCATTGGGATGCTATTCAAAAACTTCTTAAATATTTGAAAGGTACTGTTAATTACAAAATACAATATTATGGTTTTCCCACTATACTGGAAGGGCACTATGATGCTAACTAGATTTCTGATTCCAATAACACTAAAACCACTAGTGGTTTTGTATTTACACTATGTGGTGGGGCAGTCACTTGGAAATCTTCTAGGCGGACCTTGATAACTAGATCTACTATGGAAGCTGAAATGGCAGTCATAGAGTAGGCTAGTGGAGAAGCTAAATGGCTTAAGAGTCTACTATCAGATATTTCCATGACGGATAAACCAATTCCAGCTATCTTAATTGATTGTGAGAATCATGTGACTATTATTAAAATTAAAAGTAACAATCATAATTTAAAGTCATCCACGCATATTGAGCTTCAGTATAAAATTTTGAGGGAACTCACATCCACTGAAGTTATAACCTTAAGCTATATTAAATTAGTGGAAAACTTGGTAGATCATCTAACCAAGGGTTTACCGAGAGAACAAGCACAGTATGCTTCGAGTGGGATGGGATTAAAGTTGATTACTTGAATAACCATCAGTGGCAACCCAACTTATCTGACTGAAAATCCCAAGATGAAAATTCAATGGGAAAAACAAGCTGAATGAATGACTAGTAGGAGCACCAAATAAAAGTGAATTTTATTCACGTCCCATCTCTATGAAGTTGGTGCTCAATTGTTAAGTTGTAGAACATAATTAACGCCTTATGCTGAGTTGGTCATGGATCGACCTTCACGATAACCCCCTTGGGGTGCAGGGGTGCAGCCCCTATCCGATCCACGATATATTGAGTGTTGTTTCATTAAGGGTAGTTTGGGAATTTCACTCTTGTAATGTGGTTGCCCTAGATTTCTCTTTAAATTGGGGGGCGCCACTTTTAGGTTTAATGATCTTAATCTGAGGAGCATCTCGAGTTGCAGCCCGAGATGTTAGAGAAAAAATAACACCTTTAAGTGTGCAATTTCTCTTGTAAACTATTTCATTTTCATAGTAGATTACTGTAGCGGTAGAACACAGGACATAGTCTCACCTTGAGGCGAACCTGTATAAATCTTGTCATATTTTTTTGTGCTTGCTTTTCCCTTCTTCTGCGTTTATTATTATTACTCTCGTTAGTTTGGAATTAGGGCATTTAATTCCTATTAATTGCACTGGATATGAGGTTGGTATATTACCTTAATGTTATTGAGGCTATTATAGCAAGGTATAGAGATACAATATACCCTTGGAGATATCATTGATGTGTCTGATTGTGGGGTCGTAGTCTAATAAAGAATTAAGGCTTGCTATCTAAAAGGCACCCACAATACAAGATACTTGCGCATGGCTGTAACAAGCTACCCCGATGGAACTCACATACAATATTAACACTTAGTTGTTCCATATTCTCAAAGCCTATACATAAAATCCAAGTTCAAGATTTTTTCACTTAGGACCAGTGTGTGTGGTGAAATTCCAACCGGATCAAGGTTCAAGTACGAAAGACATAAGTCATCGAAAGCTATAGTGTACTGATTACTCGAACCATGTCTAATCTAATAATGTATCAATTTTTTATTTTTTTAAAAATAGTGGGGAATGTCATAATGTTTTTAAAAAATCAGTAAGGCAAGCACGCACGCACAAGAGCGCACACATGCATGCACGAGAAGCGTGTGTACTTCTCTTTCCTTATTTTTCTTTCTTTCTTTTAGCCCCACATTGCTAAAAGCAATGAGGAATTCTTGGGTTAAATACAAAAACCCATTTATTCACTTTGACTACGTGTGGTCTCACACGTGTGTGGTTTGCCACACATGTTTGCACATGTGGGTGGGCTCGCATGTCACATGTGAGGCCAACTCATAATGAGTTTTTTTAAATGATCGGATTGATCTGATCCGACCATTGGGATGGATCAAGATCAGATCCATTGGATGGAAACTGTTATAGATCCATCGGACAATTAAAGATCTAAATCATTAGATCAAATAGTTACACGATTTAAACTATTGGATCGAGCAATTACATATCTAAATGGTAAGACCATATCGTTGCATAGCGGTTAGATCAAAAGTCGTTACAGATTGGAAATACCCTCCATTCGATTTGGTTTGAGCAATAAAAAAACATCTTGTAGAGTTCGTGGGTCGAGCATGTCTAAGAGGGCAAAAAGGTTTGTCGTATCTTGGGAAGAGATCGTCAACATCCTTTGCATTGTAACAGGTGAATCTATTTCGAAGACAGTGAAATACATGCCTCTTGCCTAATAGAGTTATTATTTTATTAATTATTTAATTTATGTCTGATTACTCAAGCAGGTCGACAAAAGTTACACATCGACACCAGATTTTAATTTGGGTTTTATTAAAGTCCTTATTAAGGTTCTATGAGTTTATTATTTTTTCAATAGAAACCATATTGATTTTTTTAGAAAGAGAAATAATTTAGTGACTTGACTATAATTGAGTGTAATAAGCCTCTATTTATAATAGAGGAAACGAGTAGAATCAAATTACAATTAAATTACCCATGTCTTAGTTATAACCAAAGTATTGTGAACTCCATAACACAGCGAGTAGCCCAGAGGTTAAGAGGACGAGTCCACTCAGTGACTCAGTTTAGAAGCGTCGAACATTAGGATTTTACATTCTTTAAGTTATTAATGTTAAGGCCTAAGGGTAGTTTTGTAATAATTCTCAAAACTTGAACTCTCTAAACTTGAACTCGAGCCCTTGTTTACGAGGCTGTCGAGTGAGAATGAAATCAAGAAAGGAATTTGGGATCTGCGTTCTCCCTAAGGAACCAGGGTCGGCGTTCCCCTGGAACCCACGGTGTAGACTCCCGTCGACGAGTCTAAAACCCTCATTTCGACATCGATTACCGTCTCCCATTTTCCGTCAAACCATATTACACCTAGCCAGCCCCAAATCGTCAACATAGGTCGACCAGAGAGGTCTCGGCGGCCAGAACCTGTTCCAGAACAGCTCGGCGACGTCTCCCTCCGGCGAGTAACTCGATCTCGGGTCCGGGAACAAAACATATTGGTATCAGAGCAGGCCCTAATGGGAGAATCCTCATCCAACGCCGATTTACTTGAGAGTTTCTGAGAGATGATGCAAGCTGAGAGAGAGCAGAGCGCAGCCCAAGCAGCAGCAGCAAGGGAAGAGTCGGAAGAACGCCTGGTTGCCTTGCTCGATAGTCGAGTAGCACAACAGGTACAAATCCAATTCGAATTTTTTTTTGGGGAAAGAAGCTCCAACCCACGGGGTTGGGGGAAGGAGCCCTGCGCCTAGACAGGGGCCCACGTATGTTAGGCGCACAGAAACAGGGAGAAATTTCAATTCTAGGGGAGGGACAGTCCCCAGATACACTAAATGGGAATTTCCAATTTTTAAAGGGACAGAGGACCCCTTAATATGGCTGTATCGGTGTGAGAAATTTTTTTCTCACCAGCGCTCTGCGGACAGTGAATAGGTTGGTTTGGCCACATTCCATATGCTCGACGAGGCGTAGTTATGGGGCCATCAGGTGGAATTGGAATACCCTGACTTAGATTGGCCCGAATTTAAAGAATTGTGTTCCATCCGCTTTGGACCACCCTCTCAAAACAATCCCCTAGGGGACTTGGTATTGTTACGGCAAACGGGCATAGTGGAACAATATCAAACAGCCTTCCAAGAGAAACTTGCCCGAGCCAGTAAGGTTGTCCGTGTGGATCAGCAGGTTAGCTTGTTTACAACAGGTTTGACAAAGGCCCTCTGCCTGGAAGTGGAGCTCCTGGCTCCAACCGAATTAGCTAGAGCAATGAATTTGGAACGAGCACTCGAAGCCAAGCAAAAAATTCAGCCACGTAGACCTCCATGGCAGGGAGGCAGACAGTCTACATCCACCCCTCACACAGCACCACCATGGTGCACCCTAGCCCCGTCAAGCTCTCCTCAAGTGCCCAAAACAAGCCCACCTCAACCAACCTTCATCCGCAAATTGAACCGGGCAGAAATGGAAGACAGACGGTCCCACGGTTTACGCTACAATTGTGATAAAAATATTCCTTCGGACATCAATGCTCGAAATTGTTTTGGTTAGAAGTGGACTCTGATGAGGAGCCAGTGGCAGAAGAACAGAGCACAGAGACCGTGGCAGCAGAACAAGAACAGGAAATTTCCGTACACGCCATTACAGGTCTACAATCCACCAACACAATGCAACTATGCGTCCTCATCAATGATCACCCAATCCTCAGTCTGGTTGACTCTGGGAGTACCCACAATTTCATTAGCTTCAATGCAGCCCAGCAATTGCAATTACCAGTGCAGACTCGGCCAACAGCTTCAGTGTCGATGGCTAATGTTGACAAACTTCCGAGTTCTGGAATCAGCAAGGCTGTGATGTTTTCCATTGAAGGTCATCAGTTCGAGGCAGAATTTCTTATTAACTCTCTAGAAGAATTCGATATCATTCTCGGAATTAAATGGCTCTACACATTCGGTCTGATTTTGTAGGATTTCGCCGCTTTAACCATGAGCTTTGAGCTAGCCGGCCACCACTTAATGTTCCAAGGGCTCCAGGCTGAAGTTAACCTTGAATTGCATAGAAGGTTGAATGCGGAATATGGGCCTACTGTTGCCACTGAGAAGCCTCTGAATACAGTTGCAAATGGACACCACTGGTCTACATCTTTTGACAAATTGGACCAAGACGAGTGAATCCAGCGAAGGACCTGCTGGGTCTGCAGCACAGGGGTTCTGTAGAGAGCCACTCAATGTGGGTTTTGCTGTAACCTACACAACAGATGGGGAACTGCTCAGCAAGATTCAGACCGGTGTTGAAATTGAAAGTCCTACTAAAATGTTGCACTCATCAAAATGGGGACGACTTCCTTTCCTACCTGGTACCACTGGCCTTGGTGAGGTTCTTACTCAACAGCAAGAGCAGAGGGCCCAATCAAGATGCGGGGATGATCTAATGATAAGATTAGAGCCAAGCATCTCTAAGGAAGTTATTGCCAGCATTGACAGACACTGCAGTTGAGTTAAGAAGTGTACCTATTCCACCTTCAGCTGATACACTGAAATATCTTCATGAAAATCCTACGGGACAGGCTGCACGTGTGACAGAAAGTACCCCAGATGTGTCAGGTGCTGCTGTTGATGAAACTGAAGCTTCATGTCAACTGGAATTTGGTAGCTACTGCCTTGGGCGTGATGAGCATAAATATCGAATGCAGGACCCTCAAGTACAGCACTTTCAGGATCAGCTTTTTGTGGCCAGAGCTTCTTACCCTAGTGTTGCTAAACTTCCAACACAGGCTGAGCTGGCACGGGCAATGCAGATGATCATTCAAGAATATGAGAGCATGCTCAGTGACACGACAACAGATTCTGATCTTCCACTTCATGTTGAAGAAAAGATGCAGAAGATGGATGCAGTAATTTCCAAAGCGAAAGAACATGTTGCATCCACCAGCAATGTGGATAAGAAATTTAGGCAATTAATTGATCTAACTGAGGATGAAGCTCATTTTCACAGGAAACAGAGTGCTTTCTTATACCAACTTGCTGTTGATACTGTGCCAAGGACTCTCCATTGTTTGTCACTGGGATTGACAGTCGAATACTTCAGCTCTCACTCAGTTGAGGCGACTGTAAACCAGGTTTTTCATGTGGTAATTGAGGGGCAAAACTATTTTGCACTGCAGCTCTGGTTTTTCAGCCACAAATACCAACATGCAGTCATTGATGTCCTGAATATTGATGACCTGAACCTCAAACATATATCTGTATGTGGATCAACACACTTTTTCCTTCCCGAAATATTTCCAAATTGGACAAGGGTGGTAGTTTTGGGTGATCATATTGACGTTAAACGAGATTTGTCGCCTTTGTGGAGCCTTGATATGTGTTGGAATATTTGTTTGTATCGACCGAGTCAATCCTTGTATAAGATCCGTGAGGTTGTTTTCCTAATAGGTTCGATCATTTTTAGTGCACTAGTTTCAACATGGTATCAGAGCAGGTTGGTCCCGAGTTCGAATCCTGCTCCCACCGAATTTGTCCTGGGTTTTTTTCGATGAATTTGTCCCGGGTTTTTTTGGTGAATTTGTCTATGGGTTTTCCCCGTGCGGGGGAGTGTTGGAATATTTGTTTGTATCAATCGGGCTAGTCCTTTTATAAGATTCGTGCGGATACTTTCCTAAAAGATTCGAGCCTTTTAGCGCATTGGTTTCAACAGGCAGGAAAGGTGGATGGGGCAGTAGAGTACTACAGGGTGAGGCTTGGTCAACTTAGAGGTTGTCTGGGTTCGAATAGTCTTGATAACAACTCATATGCATGGATATCTGCTCTAAATGTGATCGAGCAGGAGAGGTGGGGAGAGTGTCATCTCACAGAAACTTACTGGAGGCACCTAAAGCCACATGGCACGGATAAGGATTTGAAGAGTGTTGGAACCTTGCCTGGGAACATGTTGGCATTTCAGAATTGGCTTTATACATTAGACAATTCATGGGCATTGTTAGGATTGGGCTACAACTATTGTGTTGATACAAAATTGATATAGAAAACAATTGTATTGCATTCAAAGGGCAACATGAAACCCTTACTAGACATTGGCATAAACCAATACAAAGGCTACTGGTTGGAGTCCCTACACCAGAGGATCCCACTGAACTTTTGGCATGGCTGTTGGTGGCTTCCTTACATGAAGAGGCTTATGAGGCCATTGTGGCTGGTCTAATGGATGGGATAAACACTACAGAGACGGCACCCAGGAAAAAGGGATTTCAGGCAACAAAATAAAAATAAAAATTTGTTTCCTCCTTGCAGGTGGAACCTACTACGTGGAATACTGTATCTCCATTTCGGCATACCTTCCCTACCTTCGAGCTCGCGGACAAGCTCGCTCTCCAGGAGTGGAATGATGTTGTGAACTCCATAGCACCATGAGTAGCCCAGAGGCGAAGAGGACGATTCGACTCAGTGACTCAGTAAAGAAGCGACGAACATTAGGAGTTTTCATTCTTTAAGTTATTAATGTTAAGGCCTAAGGGCAATTTTGTAATAATTCTCAAAACTTGAACTTGAGCCCTTGTTTATTAGGCCGTCGAGTGAGAATGAAATCAAGAAAGGAATTTGGGATCTGCGTTCTCCTTAAGGAACCAAGGTCGGCGTTCCCTGGAACCCACAATGTAGACTCCCGTCGATGAGTCTAAAACCCTCATTCCAGCATCGATTTTCGTCTCCCATTTTCCATCAAACCATTTTACACTTAGCCATCCCCAAATCATCAACATAGGTCGACTAGAGAGGTCCCGGCAACCAGAACTTGTTCCAGAACAGCTCGGCGACGTCTCCCTCTGGCGAGTAACTCGATCTCGGGTCCGGGAACACAACACAAAGGGGGGGTTAGTGCCCCAAAGTGGATTCTTGAAGATCAAGTCATGTCCAACATGAAGATCATGTCATGTCATGTTCATGAAGATCAGGTAAGAATTTGTGTTAGTGTTGACAACTTCATGTGCACTGGAAAACAGTTTCCAGTGTTAGTGCCCCAACATGAGAAAAACATAAAAAACAAGAGAATTTCTAAACCTTTACAGTGCACTTAATTACAACATAATCCTTAAACCCCAAATTAGGTAAAACAACCATTATTACTACACGAATAAGTTATTGAATGTATAATTAAATATACTAATATATTTATTAATTGAATTAGATATTTTATTGTACATTAATATGGTAATTACATGAGCCAATGAAATACGTATATGATTAATTACAAATAATAAATAAATAACATTATAAATAAAAAAAGTAATACATTAAGTTATTAATTTATTAATAACATATGATATATTTTAACCTAAAAATGAATAATTTAAGAGAAAAAATTGATCTAATAATAACTTTAACACACTATATATTTGTACATAATATATTTTATATATTATTAATTAATAATATATTATCACAAAATTTAAAACCGTTGGTTTAATTAACTATAACAATCGGATAATTATGCCAAAATAATTTATCAAATATTTATTTTAACAATATTTTAATTATAACTATTAAATCACTATTTTAATATAGTAATTTATATATAAAAATAATTATTTTATAAATAAAAATTATAAATTAATAATTTTTATGAAGATAGTTTAATTTTTCCTAACTTAGGAAAAATTAAACATCTTCGTCTTCCTCAGCAGCGAGCCAGCGGGGCGATGGCGACGGGGACGGCTAGGCAAAGGCAACGACCGGCGACGGCGGCGGGCAATGCCGACAGAGGCGGCGCTCCGACGGTACGCCGAGAGGGAGAAGAGAAGGAGGCCGAGAAGCTCTGTAAATGCTCGACCTCCCGTGCTCTGCGGGAATGAGAGAGGGCTGCGGAATTGAGAGAGGGAGCAGAGAATGAGAGAGGGCTGCGGGAATGGAGACGAGAGAGGGT
The DNA here is from genome assembly GCF_029961685.1 of Aristolochia californica. Lineage (NCBI taxonomy): Eukaryota > Viridiplantae > Streptophyta > Magnoliopsida > Piperales > Aristolochiaceae > Aristolochia > Aristolochia californica. The sequence continues at coordinate 32,705,037 of NW_027181881.1, read as the reverse complement.
TGCGGAGACGAGAGAGGGCTGCGGGAACGGAGACGAGAGAGGGCTACGGGAATGAGAGAGGGCTGCGGGAAAACCGGAGAGAGACGGCGGTAGTAGAGAGGGAGACCGGAGAGAGACGGCAGAGACGAGAGAACGAGCAGAGAGCTTGGGCTTCACGGAGACGATAGAGGGCTGCGGGAACGAGAGTCGCTGTGTGTGGGAACGAAACGATCGAAATAAAAAAAAAACAGAGACTATCGAGCCAGAGAGAGCCCGCGCGAGAGAATCAAGTGGATGATTCTCAAAATCGGGCGGAAAGCACTTTTCGCCCGTTACTCTTTACACATGAACTCTTGGTTCATGTATATTCATGTACATGACATGAATTTTGGCGCCCCCTAACGACATCAGGACATGAACTGCGTAATGCGCTTGAATATCATGTCCTGAGTCATGTACACTAACCCCCCCAAAGTCAAATACTTAAAAATAAATCTTAGAACAGGAAAACAACAAAATATAAATAAAATATTAATATAACTAAAACGCCTTTAAATTGAGATTCATTTGTGAGACTTCTTTTTGATAGATTCCTTCATATGAATTATTGTTATGTGAGACTTCTTATTATGAGAGTCATATAAGACTCAACGGGTGAGCGTCATTTGAGGGCAGCAAAACATTCAATCCGCATATTGGAGAAGCATTATTGTAATAGTTCTTGAAATGTTTGATCATCATGGGCATCAAGGTTATGCTCAACTAGTAAGAGGACTATGAGTGGGTGACGTTGCCATTATGCTCGAATAACTTTATATCTTGTGTCTTTTCTAGAGAAAAGAGTACACTTTTCTTCTTTTAAAAGAAAGAAGTTGAATGTTGGAAAGATTCTCTGACATCGTATGAGTGAGAGGGTTGCTGTGAATAATATAAGAAATACGAACATGTGCCGATAAACCATTAGGTTGTAAAGCTTCATGCTTGAGCAAGTAGAAGTTGAAATAGCCATATTAACTCACTTTCCTTTGTCATTGTCAAATGACATCATTGAGTTAATAGCGGAGAAGGAGATGAGAAATAGATGGCCCCACTTGGCATACTAAAAATGTCAATGTACAAAAGAGCAAATCTACAAATGGTAGTGACCATTGGTAGAAGAACAAATGAAAATTACAAAATTTCAAGCGGTGTTGGTCCAATCTCTAATTTTGTCCTTTGATTTGATCTCCATATGCCTACTTAATTTGCCCCACTTGGCATACTAAAAATGTCAATGTACAAAAGAGTAAATCTACAAGTGGTAGTGACCCTTGGTAGAAGAACAAATGAAAAATTACAAAATTTCAAGCGGTGTTGGTCCAATCTCTAATTTTGTCCTTTGATTTGATCTCCATATGCCTACTTAATTTGCGTGTTGCTCAACCTGACGAGCCTTTTTATGTAAAATATGCACACAAAAGTTTGTGTTCACTGAAACTTTATTTGCACTAAAAAAGAGGCCTTAAGTCGCCGGGGTTAACGATGCTGCATCACCCAGCAATTCACATGATTTTCGTCGGGTCATTTAGCATGCGGCGTTTGTATATTATATTGTTGGCTAGGAACCAGTAGAGTAGCACTCTTAAAGCGGGACATTGAAGCCAGTCAGCCGTTCGCCTCTCTTTACTAGGTTCAGGAGACGGGGACGATCCTGTCGGTTTTTGGCTCATATGCTTTCTACGCGAGTCGAAACCTTGCGCTCCTTTCTACCTTACCTCCAAAGTAACCTTTCCCGCTATAACTACCTTTTGAACTCCTGTTCGTCTCTGGAGCACCTCAAACAAATTCATTCACAAATTGTGAAAAGTGGACTCTCCCAAAACATCCTCTTATCTACCAAGCTTGTTTCCGTTTGCTGTGCTCTGTCTTCTTCTTCCATGGATTACGCCCACAGTATGTTCGGCACAATTTCCCACCCCGATGCCTTCGCGTATAACACACTTATTCGAGGATATGCCGTTGCAGGTCCTTGTCTAGAAGCTTTAAAACTCTACAGAAAAATGCATTTGGTGGGATTAATGCCTGATAACTTTACTTTCCCATTCGTTGTGAGGTCCTGCGCCGTTCTGTCCTTGTTAACTGAAGGAAAGCAGGTACATTGCATCATCATAAAACATGGCTTGGATTCAGGCGTTTTTGTTCAAAGTGCTTTACTAACCATGTATGCTCAAACTGGAGAGACATCTTGCGCCGAGTTGGTTTTTGGAGAAATTAAGACGCAAAATGTTGTCTCTTGGACAGCAATGATTGCTGGCTATGTGCAAAATGGATTTCTGAAGGAGTCTTTTGGTGTTTTTAGGCAGATGTTGGTTTCGGGTACAAAACCCAATTCAGTAACACTAGTGAGCATCCTACCTGCATGTGCGGGGTTAGAGATGTTGAACTTTGGGGAGTTGATTCACGGGTATGGAATAAAAGCTGGAGTCGATTCAGATGTTTCCTTAGTGAATTCGTTAATTGCATTATATGGCAAATGTAAAAAGGTTAAGCTTGCCAGATTCTTATTTGATAGAATGAAGGTTCGCAACTTTGTTTCCTGGAATGCCATGATCGCTGCATATGAGCAAAATGGAGCTGGGGAGAAGGCAATAAAGCTTTTTCAAAGAATGCAAACTGAGAATGTCAAATTTGATTATATAACGCTGGTTAGTGTTATCTCAGCTTGTGCTAGTTTGGGTGCTCTTAGGACCGGGAGATGGGTACATGAGATTGTCCAGAGACGAGGACTAGAGACTAATTTTTCAGTTGCTAATGCTCTATTAGATATGTATGCCAAGTGTGGATGCATAGATTTAGCCAAAAGTATGTTTGATAAGTTGCATAAAAGAAACGTGGTTTCTTGGAGTGCCATGATTGGGGCTTATGCAGCTCATGGACAAGCGGAAGGTGCCTTGAAACTTTTCTACAGGATGCAAGAGGATGGAGTCAAGCCAAATATGTTTACCTTTACTTCTGTCTTGACAGCTTGCAGACATTCAGGTCTTATAGAAGAAGGGATCAGGTATTTTGACAATCTGAGAAAAGATTACTCAATTGAACCTGGCGAAGAACATATTTCATGTCTAGTGGACCTTCTCGGACGTGCAGGGCGGTTAATTGAAGCCTATAAATTTATAGAGCAAATGCCTGTGAAACCTGGGGTTGGTGTGTGGGGAGCTTTACTTGTGGCTTGTCAAACTCACGGGAATATTGAACTGGCTGAGGTTGTTGTTAAGCATTTGTTCCAATTGGACCCAAAAAATGTTACATATTATCTTCTTATGGCAAACTTATATGCACAAGCAGGCAGGTGGGATGATGTGCTGAAGTTGAGGAAGCTCATGAAGATGCAAAAATTGAAGAAGATTCCTGGCCACAGTTTGTTAATAAATGTGGTTGTGTAAATCTTATGGACACTTTGCAATATTTGTGTTTTTTGACATGAGAATCAGTTGTTTTCCAAAGGACTATTCTATTCTGAGAACTTGTGAAGGTATGCTGGGATGATTGCTCTTTACATATAACTGTGTTAATAGTCATAAGACAGTTCCCTACATGGTTTTGAGTTAATGGTTTTGGCAGTTGTACTTCTCCATGATATATCAACTCAGTTGGCAACTCAAGGGATTCCAAAAGGCAACCTTCAAACAAAAGACGGGTTTTTGCTCAAGGTAGTGCTGGAACAGATTTGTTGTTTAAGTGCACAAGAGACAGGAGTGCATCATTATTCAACCTGTTGAAATGTCACACTTATGTAGACCAACTTGCATGTCTGGGGTATGGATAAGAGCAACTGGCACTAAAACCATTTGTTGAACAAGAGGAAATAGCTGTAAAGGTTAAACGTGCTATACTCTGGCAGAGTTTGGTTGTCAGTGACTTTTGCAATTGGAGAACAACAGCTGCTTGGTACCAAGGCAGATTTTGTAAGAGTAGAAAACATCAGATGGATATATTCTGGTTTGAACTTAGTGTGTAAAAAAAAAACGTAGATTTATGTATGATGGGGTACTCATATTCGGTGCCACATAAATCAATGAGAATCTATGTTTCATTTTGTTTCAACATAAACTTTAGTCTCTCATCATATTATTATTGTGAAACATCCAGTTTCTAGTGGATCTTTAAACTCAAAATGGTAAAAGCACTCAAAGCTTCTTTGAGATGAAGGATTGATGTTTCTAGAAAAGCATTCTTCATTGCAGTTAGATTCCAACACTATTATGTAATGTTTAATAATTACAAAATATTTGATATTGGATTCGCATGGCAACAATCTATGTTTAATGATAACAAAATGAATCTCTGGTTACCTGGTGCATTATGCCATGTAGTCTTTAATTTCCAATAAAATTCATCAAGCATGGCCAACTTGTTTTTTATCCACTTTTCCATGTTTTGGGAGTTTCCATCAATGCTTGGTTGATAGTTGCTAGTTTGCCAAATGCCAAATCTATGATGTTAAGCAATTTATTTTCATCAAAATTTACACAGGTGCATTAAAGGATAAAAATGAATACTCCAGATGATTAATTGACCAAATTAGACAAACCCCAAATAGTTCAAGGTTCCTCTATAATTGCATAGAGAACACTTTGTTATGGACTCAATAGCACACCGAGTCACTCAGAGGAGGAGACAATGACTCACCGAGTCATTTACTTTTATTTTCATTATTTATTTTGCCTTAGTTTCAATTTTATTGATTATGTAATAAGACTTGGATGTAGGGGTATAGTTGGATTTTATAACCCTAACCTATCTTGACGTGAATTACCCTATTTAAAAGGTAAGGAAGCAGAAATAAAGTAAGTTCGGATTTAGAGTAAATTAGGGTAATTAGGTTCTTGCTCGAGCTCCCTATTCTAGGGTTCTTGACGTGAACCTTCTCTGGTATCTTGGTGCTTTCGTGGGTGTCTTGAGTGGTTGTGAAAGGAGGAGAAAAGGAGAGTTAAACCCTCCCTTACGAGGTGAAGGAGAGCCGTGGTTCTTTCATGGAATTCAGGAAGAAGAAGGGTTGTGTGAAACCCTTTCTCAGCCAAGAAGAAGGGAGAGGGACTGCGGGGTTGGAGGTTTCATCAAGAGGTATTTATAATTCCCTTCCCGAGTTTAGAAGGGTTATATTTTGTCTCCTTTACGTACAACAACAGTAGATGCATGATTTTAGAAAAACCTACTTCTTGACGTGAATTATAGAAGTGGGGTTTCATACTTGGGTCCTTAAACAGTCCCTCAATTGGTTGGTTGCATCTATAATTGAGAAAAAGAAACTCTTTTTCAACCCTAACGTGGAAGGAGAAAGATAAGAGAGTTATTTTCACAAAAACGTGATCAATAACCCTCAAGCAGTGCTGGATTCACCAGTACCTCGCCGAGTTACTTGATCCATGGATATGGACCATAAAACACTAGCACTAAAATCCATTAGCTCATATTTCAGGAATAAAACAAGAAGCAGAGCAATTAAGATCCTAATGTAGAGTAATTTTATATTCCAACTAAGCGCCAATCTATTTAATCTTATATCTAATCCATATAGTAAGGGGCGAGGGTCGAGAGGTTTTTTGGGAAACTACCTGAGATGGCACACTCTCCTCTGCCCCATCAGACTCTAAGGACATAGGAAACGAGAGTTATTTGCATTTAGAGAAATGGAGAATCCAGAGGGAAAAGCGGAAAGTCTCAGAGACAGATAAACTTGATAACAGACCTAGATACTGATTTCGATGAAACATGTTGAAAACAAAAACCAGATAACAGAGAAAGGATACGGAATTTCAGAAAAGAAATGGGAGAGAAGATAAGAAAGCGAAAATGGGAAATGGGACTCTAATTGGCCCCTCAGAATGTGAAAAAAACGAAATTCGGTGATCGTAAGCATTCAATCTCGGCTTTAAAATTGACTGTGTTCATTCCTCAAGTTATAGTAAGCGGGAGTCTTTTTTTGTAATTCTGTTTGCTATCTTCTGAACTTAAAATAAAGAAAAACCGGTGAAAGGATCCTCTCTATGGTATCCGCATACCCACTTGTGCTCTCTCGGTCTTGATAATTGGTTGCGATCTCTTTTCTCTACCGTTTGCTTCTCCTCATCATCTTTGCCAACGAACGTCCATGAGCTGCCCAACTTCCACTAATGCATTAACGCTCTCGGAACTAATGCAGATTGCTTTTTGTTTTTTTTTATTTGATTGTCGTATTCTACATATTGTTGTTGGATGAAAAGTAGCTTAGATAACAATATAGTTTATGTTGTTATAAGATGCATGCATAAAGATGTTTTTCTAATCCTTTTGGTCTCTATCCTTTATCAAACTTTAGATGGCACCATCATTGGGTCCATTTGGTCAAGAGAATAAAGTGTGTAAGCCAGTCAAATCTTTAAACGGTCTAAAACATAGCTCTTAGTTAGTGGCATGAAAATTTTGATAGTGGTTCCAAAACATGTGGTTTTGATAAATGTGTATATTTGAAAATATATGATAAGTCATTCATTATCTTATATCTTTATGTTGATGACATCTTGATATTTGGAAATGAAAATATCAACGTATTAGAGGTAAAAAAAATACCTCAATGATAATTTTGATATGAAAGATCAAGGGTTAGTGAATGCAATATTAGGAATCGGAATAATTTAAAATAAAAATGAGATTGCTTTGACACAATTTCATTATGTGAAAAAAGTTCTAAAACAGTTCAGATATGAGAACTGTAAACCAGTTAGCACACCATATGATTCTAGTATAATAAAATAAAGAAAAATGGTTGAGATAGTGTTGCACAATTGAGGTTCTCTCAAATTATTGGAAGTTTTAATGTATTTATCAAACTGTACTAGACCAGATATTTCCTAAGTAGGAAGACTAAGGACGTATTCAAGTAATTACGAGTAATTATTTTGAAATGAACTGTTAATTATGGAATACACTATTCTAGTTTTCCTATGATTTTGATAACACTAAACCACTAGTGGTTTTGTATTTACACTATGTGGTGGATGAGAAGTTTATATGTGAAAATAAAATTGAAGATGAAATGAATAAAAAGCCCAAACCAATTTTACATGGTTAAGCCTAGAAGCTTAATCCATAGACGGAAAGAGAGGGAGAGATTTTATTGAATCAAAATGTACTTTTACAATCAATATAAGCTTATTTATAGATTAAAGAAGGATTATTTAATTCCTCAATTAATGATTTGAATTTTCTTAATTTAAGAAATCAAAATCAATAAAAAATTTCTCTTGATATTAGGAAATCATGAAGAGTAATTTATCATTAATATTCTAAATTATTACATAATTTAATTCTGAATTTTTAGTTTCTCTATTAGCAATCTCCCTCAAGTTGTATTGGGGGTAAAGAGGAAATACAACTTGTTATCTGGCCGGATAGAACCTTCTTCTTGTTAAGGAGACTTTCTTTGTGCTTGGTGTCATTGATGGTGCGATGAAGCATCATATGAGATGGAGAAAATTTTGATGAGATGGTAATGACTATGGAAGGGGTCATCCTACTAGCACGTCCTATATCCATCTTGTTAAAAAAATTATACAAGCAAATAATGTGATAAAAAATAAGATGAAATAATGGTAGATGGTGTATGATAAATATATTAATATGATATTTGAAAATGGTTTAGGATATGAGATTGTATTCATCACACAACTCCTATTCCTAATTCCGCAAAAAATTAATTCCCTATCTCAATTCTTCTCCCTTTTTAAAAACAATAAATAGATGATTTTTTTAAATAAAAATAATAGTAAAATTTTCATTAAATTGAATAAAAAATGAGGCAAATATGAAAGTTTTTTGTTTGATCCAAAAATTGGTCTTGTTCAGGTTAAAAATGAGAAAATCAGAGCAATTTTTTGTATTTTTTCTTTTGCCTATTATACTATAACTTAAACTAAGACAAAAAGTTAAACTGTAAAGTAGAATAATACTTATTTATACTAGCGTAGGGTCAAACTTTTAAAGCTAACTCCTTATTGGTCTCAATCCAAACCCATTCTCATTCAATAGAGTAAATGAAAAACACATAATTGCTTTATGCAGGGTTAGGTCCTATTGGATGTCCCTCGTTTCATCTCGATACAAAAATGTTCTTTCCTACTGAGACATGCAAGAAAGGGAGGTTACAGTTAATATGTGTGTATATCCTTTTCTATCATAACATTCATTTTTATTGAGATAATAGAATAATCACTTGCACTATAAATAGCAGAGATACAAAGTATATGAAATAAAGCAACAAAGTCACAAAGAACATTTTTGTAAGGCCTTGCATTGAATATACCATTGGAAAAAACTTATGCGAAAATTACAACATAATTTAAATAGAAAATAAATCAATAGGTTTTTAATAATTAATTAAAAATATAAAATAGCTTAAAACAAAACAATAAGTAAAGTATCTAACACAATAAATAGAATAAAAAAGAGAAACTAAATAGAAAATAAATTTAGTAAACTTTATAAATAATTTCCAAAAGAAAAATTTGAACTAAAATATAAGCGTAAAATAAGATAGAAAGTAAAATACTTTAAATTAATTTAAAATAGATGACATAAATAATATAGAAATAGGAAGTAATTAATAAAATAAAATAATTATATAAAATAGAGTATATTTGATTAATGCTTAATGAATAAGATAAAACCATTATATCAAAAATAAAAAATATTAAAAAGTAATAGCAATAAAAATAGAAAAATGGAGATATTTAATAAAATGGAGATAAAAAATAACTACTAAAATAGTAAAGCCTGTATAAAAAAGTGTGAAATTGCATTGCTATCAATTATTTCTATGGTATGTTAATTTTCCCTAAGGTGGAGAGAACGTACTAGTGAAACATGAATTCATCATAAATGCCATTATTTTTAGAATGGTTGATTGTAGTTATCCTAGTGATGGGTGAGTAAGTGTAAAAAAAATTGATCCATTCTCTCTGACTAAAACCTTTAGTAACTAATCTAGTTTTGTATTTTTCTATGGACCCATTAGGATTACGTTTCCTTTTTAAGGATCCATTTGCATCCAATTGGTCTAGACCCTCTGGAGGTAAGTCTATAATTCCCATCTATGTTGTGAAAGAAATGAATGTATTTCACTTTTAACTGCTTCCTCCCACATGGATGCTTCATTAGATTTCATTGCTTTGGTAAAAGTCAATGGATAATCCTCTATGTGGAAAGTGTAAAAATCATCTCCTAGGTTCTTTTCTATCCTAGGGCTCTTACTCCCCCTACGTTCAGTTTGTGGCACTGTTTTGTTATCCTCATCGCAATATCTAGAAATTTCACATTTGCAAAAAATATGTTGGAAGATGGGCTCAAGCCCACATAACCAAAGAAGGCCCACATATCCAAGTGTGTTGGAAGATGGGCCCAAGCCCATAAGACCAAGGAAGATGCACATATCCAAAGTGTATTGGAAGATGGGCACAAGCCCATGAGATATGGATCCACCATGATCACACGAGCTGGTGGGACGCACCATGACCATGTGAGGTGGCATTATGAGTCTTACACAAGAAGAAGTCTTATAGAGCCACAATTATTATTGAAGGAAGTCTCACAAAAGAGTTTCAATTTAAAGATGTTTTAGTCATGTTAGTCTTCTATTTATATTAGATTATTTAATTATACTAAGACTTATCTTTGAGTGTTAGAGTTTGGGTGTAATTGGGTCAAAGGTAGTTTAATTGTAGTTGGACTCTACTACTTTCCTCTATTATAAATAGAGGTTCATGTACTCTGATTATAACAAGTCAATGATGTATTTCTTTTTTCCATAAATTCAACAAAATACAACACCATTGGATTCTTTAATAGTTTTTATAGAAATTTTAGGTAAATCTGAATGTACTAATAAAAATCGATATGCATTGCTGTTTTATACATGTCCTATGAAAGATGCATCATAAGTCTTAGGACTTAGCTTTGTATTGTTAAAGTTAATTTTAACTTTAGTAAAACAACACCATACTTTAAAATATTTAAAACTAGGTCTTCTACCCCACCAAAACTCAGATGATGTTTTCTAATTGTCCTTGTATGGAATACGATTTAGTATTTTACACATTGAAAGTAATACTTCTTCCCACATTGTTGGGAAGACCACAAATAGACAACACAGAATTAATCATGTCTAAAAATTTTCTATTTTTTTTTTTTTTTTAGTTACTACATTGGACAAAGGAGAATAAGGAGCTATGTATGTTACCATGTTCGTCACATAATTTTCCAAATTTTATAGAACTATATTCTCTTCGTCTATTTGACCTAAGACTTTTTATTGTTTTATGGGTTTGATTTTCTACTTCTGATTTATAAATTTAAAAATTTTCTAACGCTTCAACTTTAGTCTTAATTAGATGCACTAGTAGTATTTTTGCAGATGCACATAGTAGTATTTTTGCTGCCCCTGATGGCTTTTCAAGAGAGAGTGAATTGAAAATTTCAAATTAAAACTTAGTAGTGCATGTAATAAAAAATCATGCAAATTTATAATTTTAATATAAAGTAATATGAACATACCACAGGAGACAAGAGAATATTTTTTTTTTATGTTTCCCTAATGGTATTTACTGCACAAAAACTCTTGATTGGTAAATTTCACTATTTCAAAACTCTAATAGCGGGAATTTCAGCTCTCTTTGAGCCATGTGTAGAACAATACACACTTTTTACAATCACAATCTACTCAAGAGATTGGTGCTAGATTCTTGCCCTACCTAGCCCTTTATATCTTGATTGAATAGGTTCTAGATGAACTTTTCACAAATTGAAAATAAAAGAAAAGAAAACTTACACCCTTTACTTGGAGAGTTCCTTCTCCTTGAGAGATCCACGCTACCACTTCTTTAGCAGCACAATATGGAGTGAGGGTGCTTGTCTAGAATGCAATGAAAGGAAAGGAATAGACAAAGTAGTGGAATTTTCAAGGATGGAGCTCACTCTTTCACTACAAAATTCTTTTGAGAAGTTCTTCAAGTTTAAGGATAAAAGCTCAAAGGATTTTACAATAAATTGTCATTAACTTCTCAATGCACAGTTTGGTGGGGTATTTATAATTTCCCTAAGCCAAACTAGTTGTTATGGTCCCGGATCTGACACATGGATTCGTAGGGAGGAAGAAGAGAAAGACGAAAATCAAGCCGAAGGGAAGCTTGAAAATCCTAGGTTCTTTGAGGAGAACGCATACCCCTGAGCTCGTTGAGGAGAACTCAAAACCCTTGTTTACTCTAAATCAATGTTTGTCTTTCTCATTACTCTTACCCTTAAATAGGGTTCACCCTTACAAAGTTTAAGACAAAATATTACAAAAATACCAATATAAATAAAATATTCCAAAAATACCCCTATAGCCTATTAATTCTTTAACAGAAATAAAATAATGTAAATTAAAGAAAAAAATTAATTTAATAATGTTATTGCGTGCATAATACACCCTCTGGGAGAAAGAGCTTGTCCTCAAGCTCGAAGGTAGGGTCTGTTTGCCGACGTCTCCACCTGTTCCCAAGTAGCATCCACGGTAGTTGTGTCCGCCCTCTGGACGCCCAAAACTTGAGCAATCCACCCGAGTAGCAAAAAATTTTTGTTTTTTTTTTTTTTTTGACCCTGCCAGCATCACTTGCTGTAGCACACCCCAATACTGAAAAATAACCAAACAAGTTGAACTATCACCTGCGCCAAACTGGTAACTTCTGCTTCAACATTAACAACCTTTGTGGGATCTGCCCCAACTGTTGCCTCATTGGCAAAATACAGCATGTCCCCGGTAACCTCAGTCTTTAGACCCAGTCCATGTTCAACAAATTGCCCAACATTCGAGACGAAAGTACCTTGGCCGTAAGCACTGAGCATACGTAGGTAAGTGACCTCATTTAGTCCAATGTCATGAGCTTCCATTGAACCAAACAGTTCTAGGGAAACTGTGCATAACCATGTGCTGCAAAACCAGCAACTTCATCTATGGATCCCTTACAATCCATTATGATGGATTCATTCACATGCATGAGGCTTAACTTAATAAAATCGTGCCCAAAGCTCCCATACCTGATGAAGTGCGCACAAACAGCAACATACTTCTATTGTTGAAGTCTTTTCTGTAGCCACAAACCAATATGGTGTAGGCTTGTATTGGTAGCAGTTTGTGGGTGACCACGGAAGACTCCCTAATATCACAATCTGCCAGTTGTGTGCTGTTTTCAGCAACCTTATTGAAGCTCACTGGAAATAGTGTCCCCACCCTTGACTCCTTTTTGTTTTCACCTAGAATAGTATCCAAAACTGAAGCACCTATATGCTGTCCAGGCACCCAGAATTTAGATTTTTTCCCCATCAACAGTCATAAAAATCATTCTCCACAGTAGATTCTCCACCATTTCTAGAAAAACCAAACTGCTAAGCATAAAAATCACCGATTTCAGCAGTGGTTGTTGGCTGTCTAGCAACAAACTTTTCTGCACTGCCACAACAACACTGTATCCTTGGCTGTCTAGCAGCATTGTTTTCTAGACTGGGACAGCAACACTGTGTCCTTGGCTGTCTAGCAGCAATGTATTTTGGACTGCCTCAACAGGATTGTTTGCTTGGCTGGCTGGCAGCACTGGTTTCAGTAGTGCCACTGGTGGCAGCACTGGTTGCTGCAGTGCCACAACAGTAGCACAACAAAACATGTTGAAGAACCCATAAGCGTCTGCACCAGCTGTCCATCTTGATAAGTGCAAACATTCCTCAGCCCCATCAGTTGTGTCCTTAGGTGTATCAACATCTTGAACTTCTGTAGCACAACTCTCCACATGTTCCAACACTATTTTTGACCCAGATGAAGCAAAACCTTTCAACTGCATAGGCTTAATCGAAAAGCCAGGAATTACAAATGGAAGCATCAGAATTGCCTCTCCCCAAATGCATATCGCCCAGTAAGATAACCCCCCACCAATCCTTCATAAACATAACCCAATGCCACTGTTGACATTAAGTCAGTTACTCCAAAAAGAAGAAGAACACCTGTTGCAGCAAAATCCTTTCTCTCAGTAGTTCTGTCCATCCATATAGGTGACTCTTTGGTGTGAAAAACATCACTCAACTGGGTTAAGAGAGCCTTTTCTGGGTTTAAAGAACTCGATGCAGTGGAACTTCGTCTCTGCCAATAAACACTACCATGCTGCTGGCCTAAATATGGACCTATCAATTTTCTTTTTTTCAACTTGTGTTCACAGATCTGGAAAACAGTAATCATCACAACATGTCCCTGATTCTCATGAGCTATAGATGCTGTTAGGTTCCCTTACCATGGATCTTGTCACTTGACGTTCCCCTTGAGGTTCCAGTTTGTAAGATGGAAATGGCATGAAGAAGCCTCCTTGGCATCACTGATTTGTTGAAGAGCTCAGAGGTAGATGGAGTGATGAGTGCGAGAGGGAAGAGGAGCTCAGTGAGAGCGTTAATCTATCTTGTCTACTATATTCTAACTTAGGAAAATGCTTGCCTTAATTTCAATATTGACCTCCTTATAAACCAAGGAAGGGACGCTGGCCACACTTATGCCAGATTACAAAATGACCTGCCAGATTACAAGATTACCCTTCACTAAGGGATGTTGGAAGGAACGCTGGCCAACACTTACGCCAGATTACAAATTGACCTGCCAGATTACCAAATTACCCCTCACCAAGGGATGCCGGCCAATAACACTTCACACCCAGATTACAAGGGTTCCCATGATTAATTACAACAGTACCTCTCATGACTTAACCTGAATCTAACAACAATTAAGTCCTATGCCGGCAGAGACTCTTGATGCTATGGAGTCCATAACATCACTCTCCTTCTAGAGGAAGAGCTTGTCCTCAAGCTCAAAGGCTAGGAAGAGTTCGCTAAATTCATCCAACGGCTGCCAAGAGGCCTCCACCGGATCCGTCTCCGCCCAATGGACAAGCAGTTCCCAACGATCATCAACTCTGCGAGCCTGCTAGACGTGGGCTTGAGAGGGAAGGATGCGGCCATTGCGAAGTGGAGGGAGCCGGGTGTGCAACAGTGGCGAATTACCCTTGAAGGGCTTCAGTAGAGACACGTGGAAAATGCCATGAATATGGGCATCGGCCAACAACTGGAGACGGTAGGCGACGCTGCCTATGCGCTCCAAGATCTGAAAGGGCCCAAAGTACTGAGGGGAGAGCTTGTGATGCTTTGCTGCAGCGAGGGACAGCTGGTGGTACTTGTGCAGATGGAGCCACACATAATCGCTTGGTGGATAAGACTGGTCGCGGTGGGTCCTGCCATAAGAGTGCTTCATGCGCGACTGAGCTCACAGTAAGTTATCACGGATATGTCCCAGCATGCTGTCCCGTTCCATCAAAGCCTGGTCGATGGTAGCCACACGTGAAGAGCCAGCAAGGTAGGAGACCAGGCGAGCGGGAGGGTTACCATAAACCACCTAAAAGGTGGTCATCCTGAGCTCTGAATGGTAGGACGTGTTGTAGCAGAATTCGGCCCATGCGAGCCAGCGGACCCACATCTTCGGATTATCGCCCACAAAGTAGCGCAAATACACCTCTAGAAACTCGAAGTGGCCATGGAGAGTACGGAAGGCCGTCTTCACCACGTCGGGTGGGTAGACTTGGATCTGATGGTACCCAGAACGTAAATTCAGCTTTGTAAAGAAGTTGGCACCAGGGAGTTCGTCCAAGAGCTCATCTACCACGGGTATCGAAAATTTGTCCTTGACGGTGTGCGCGTTCAGCTCTCTGTAGTCAACACAGAAGCTCCAAGTCCGATCTTGCTTGAGCACTAGCATCACCGGAGAAGCAAAAGGGGACCTGTTGGATTGAAGCAGGCCTTGTTCAAGGATCTGCTGGCATTGCTGCTCGATTTCATCCTTCTGGACGTGCGGGTAACGGTAGGGCCGGACAATGATTGGCTCTATGCCCAATTTCAGCCGGATGCGATGGTCACATGTCCGGATGGGAGGAAGTGACTAAGGCTCTCTAATCAAGTCCCTAAATTCAGAGATGAGGGACTGCAAGTTGCTGCTGGCCGAGGTGGTGACCTGTAAATTCTGGACTGTGCAGCGAGTGGGGGCATGAGTGCCATGAAGAGTGAGGTCTTTCTGGCCAGAGGTGAAGGTCATGGTGAGGGATGTGAAATCCCAAAGGATATGACCCAGCTGTTGAAGCCACTTGATACCCAAAACTAAGTCAAACCCAGCGAGGGGAATGACTAAGAAACCGGTCTCGAATGGATGGCCTTCAATATCAAACCAGACTGCTGAACATACTCCAAGATTGGAAAGCTTCGCTCCATTGGCCACTGAAACCGAGAGGCCAGAGTTGTGTTGCACGGGTAAGCCCAGTTGCTGTGCGGCGGTCTGGCTGAGAAAGTTATGGGTGCTGCCCGAATCAACCAAGGCAACGAGCATGAGATTGTGGATGACGGCATGGACCTGCATGGTGTTGGTGCTGTGCAGGCCGGTCATGGCGTGGAGGGAAATGGCAGGTTCCTCCACTGCTGGCTTGTCTTCGGTGTCGGAAAGGTCACCCTCTTCCGGATCGCCCCCTTCAAGATAAAATAGCCTTTGGCATTCATGGCTGGGACGATATTTTTCATAACAATTGAAACAGAGGCCTTGAGCGCGCCGCCGCTGTTCCTGGTCGGCTTTAGAGAGGCGTTTGATGAATTGGGGAGGTGGGGTGGTGGTTGGGGGCTGTAAGGGAGGAGTGGTATTGGGGTTTGGGCGCAGGAAATTGGGGGGAGCAGGGGGAGGTACTGGAGTGGGACGTCCTGGCCAGGGGGGTCTTCTGCCAAGAGAGTCACTCAGGATGCGCTGTTTGGCATCCAATGATCGGGCCAAATTCATGGCATGGTCGAGAGTGGTTGGGGCCAGTAATGCAACCTCAATGCGGAGTGCTTCAACCAGGCCTGCTGTGAACAAGGGGACATACTGGTTGGGATGCACCGAGTGAGTGGCACATGCCAGCTTTTCTTGGAAAGATTTCTGGTACTGTGCTAGCGAGCCAGATTGTTTGAGGTTGACTAAGTCGCCAAGAGGGTAGTGGCGGGCAGGGGGTCCGAACCGTAACATACAAGAGGCTCTAAAAATCTCCCAATCATACAGAGGATTCTCATATCGGAACTGAGTTCGTTGGTGCCAAAAGAATTGGTCGCACTTATGCAACCAAATGAGAGGGTCCGAAGACCCATCGAACTTTGGAAAGTCCAATTTGGCGTACCTTGGCACCGAGGAAGGGGCTGGTACTTGGGCGCCCATGCCTATAGGGTGTGGGGGACGGAATTGGGGTGGTGGTGGAGGGAAATGGAAGTGTGGTTGGGCAGGGGGAGAGGAAGAGATTCCTTGCTGGGTGGGAGGTCGTGGGTAAACTTCATCAATCCGGGCCATCAGTTGCTGGATAGAGAGAGTGTACTGCTGTTGTTGTTGCTGGGCAGAGTCTTGGAGAGATAGAAGTTGCTGTTGGAATGAGTCAAGCTGGACCTGTGTGCTTACACGTTGTGCCTCCAGCAAATTTCGGATCTCATCAGAGGAAGAGGAATCGCTAACAGTGGTCCGGTCTGATACTACGATGTTAGGTTCCCTTACCATGGATCTTGTCACTCGGCGTTCCCCTTGAGGTTCCAGTTTGTAAGATGGAGAATGGCGTGAAGAAGCCTCCTTGGCGTCACTGATTTGTTGAAGAGCTCAGAGGTAGATGGAGTGATGAGTGCGTGAGGGAAGAGGAGTTCAGTGAGATTGTTAATCTATCTTGGCTACTGTATTCTAACTTAGGAAAATGCTTACCTTCATTTCAATATTGTCCTCCTTATAAACCAAGGAAGGGACGCTGGCCACACTTAAGCCAGATTACAAAATGACCTGCCAGATTACAAGAGTACCCTTCACTAAGGGATGCTGGAGGGAACGCTGGCCAACACTTACGCCAGATTACAAAATGACCTGCCAGATTACCAAATTACCCCTCACTAAGGGATACTGGCCAATAACACTTCGCACCCAGATTACAAGGGTTCCCCCTTATTAATTACAATAGTACCTCTCATGACTTAACCAGAATCTAACAACAATTAAGTCCTATGCCTAGGAGAGACTCTTGATGCTATGGAGTCTATAACAGATACCCCCTGTGATTCATTTTCACGTGCTACCAATTCTAGGTGCTGGTCATCTGCATCATTTCTAACAGGTTTTATATTTTTCTGTTGAACCCATTTCTGCATTACCACAACAGCAACAATTTTAAAAATGGGAAGTGTGTCTCTTGTCCAACCCAAGATTGCAACAACAACAAAAAATTGGAATTAAGGCAGACTATTCAACCCAACCACAGGAAAATCATTCATCCACAAGACTATTCCCAACACACCCAAACTTTTTTTTCTCCATTTCTTTCCACGTTTGCTCCCTTCTCATATTCAGAACTCCCACCCAATAGAAAAATTTCTACAAACAGGGCCCGAGCATCATACATGGGACCCAACAATTTCAGCACAATGTTGTCAATTTGACCAAGAACAAACTCACTGCTGCTGGTCCCATCAATAGAAAAATCTTTCATCCACATAATTATCTCAACCCTGCCATGAATACCCAACAAAATTTCATCACCAAAATTCACACCAAGTTGAAGAATTTTGACAAACAGTGGTCGAGCAACATACATATCATCCAAAAAATTAAACATAAGGTTGCCAAATTGATAATGGACATGCACACTGCTGTTGTTCTCGGCCATTGAAAATAAAACAACATCCAAAATTTTTTTTCTAACAATCCCGGAATGCCCTAACTCAGTATAGAATTGCTATACTCCCCCCTTTTGCCAACCATTTCATCATACAACTGCCCGTCATCATCCGTTTTCCATATATTCCCGAAAGATTGAATGAAATTAATAGGTCGTAGAGACTTACCCAAACATTTGTGGAAATCGGATTTCTACTATTTTGTCGAGAAGTAGATTGAGAGTGAGAGTGAGAATCCGGAAGCTAAAGCCCACCGGATTTGTTTCTAATGGCGCCAACGGAGCCTCCTCTTTTTCTAGTGGTGAATAGAAGCCCTTTGGGGCTTCTCCGCTTGAAGATTTTTTGAAACAGAGAGCTCTTGGTTTTTTTCGCCAATTTCGGATGTCTCCTATTCGAATTTTTATTGTGTCCCATGAGAAAGGGTTTTTTGAAGTTGAACACAAATCTGGCCTTATCGATAAGGTGTTTACAGTATAAGCCTCCGATTTTGGATTTCCAGGGGCTTGGGACTATTGCACTGGCTTGGCCTGCTCGGAGATTGTGAAGTTTTATGGCCCTTGGCCTTTCTGCCCGTTTGAGATAGCTTCTGTTGCCTTTCGTTCATTGCTTATTTCGTGCTTGGAGATGGTGGAATTTTCTGGCCCTTGGCCTTTCTGCAAGAAAGGCCCACATATATAAGAGTATTATAAGATGAGCCACACGACGAAGGAAGGCCCACAAGATGGCCCAAGCACTAAGACGTAGTACCTACCATGATTACCACAAGCTGGCATCTTTATAACATAAGTTGGAAGATCAAGAAGCACTCACAAAGACATTTTTATCTTATGATCACGTCCTAGAAGAGTTCTAGTTTGAATTATGTTTGTCTTTTATCTATATTGATTTATTTAATTATGCCAAGACTTATCTTTAATTGTGAGAGCTTGGGTGTAATTGGGACAAAGATAGTTTTATTGTAATTGGACTTTACTACCTTTCTATTATAAATAGAGGTTCATGTACTCTCATTATAATAAGTTAATAAAGTCAATGAAGTATTTCTCTTTTCTATAAATTTAACAGACCTAGTTAGAGCGACAAAATGTAATCTTTTGATTTCCACTTCACTCTTTAGGCACTACAAAGGTGAGATGTGTTCATTAAGCTAAAATTTCCAGACTAAGTGAATCAAGGTGGGTTGCTCATGCCTAGTTCTCCTTGAAGCTTAGAGAGATAGTCAAATCCTAATGGCTTAGTAAAAATATTCGTTAATTGATTTTCAATGGGGACGTATTAAATTTTAATACCTTGGTTTGAACCAACTCTCTGATGAAGTGATGTCTAATTTTTATATGTTTTGATTGAAAGTGGTGAACCGGGTTCTTACTTAGACTTAGGCACTCATGTTGTCATAGTTGACTAAAATGTCTTTTTTTCTCTAAGCCATAGTTATGCTATGTATTCAGATTTAGTAGTTGATAGTGCAACCAAATATTATTTTTTGGAAAACCAATAGTCCAACATATTTGCAAGTATTTGGCAATTACCACTTGTACTTTTTCTTTCAATTTTGCAACTAACAAAAACATCTTCCGAGTACCCTATTAGATAAATGGTTAAAGAGTTGGAGTACCAAAGACCTAAATTTGGTGTCCCAAGTAGATAACAAAAAAAATTCTTTTCACTGTTAGTAAGTGAGATTCTATAGGATCAGATTGAAATCTAGCACATAGGTATACCGGGAACATTGTGTCCAGTCTACTAGCTGAAAGGTAAAGTAGGAATCCTATCATGATTTTATACAGTTTTTGATCTATGGTCCTACCAGAGTTGTACAAGTCAAATTTCAAGGATGAACTCATGATGTGCCGATCCACTTTAGATTTTAAATGTTGAATCTCTTAAGCCACCCCCTAGTGTATTTGGACTGATTTATAAATGTGCCATTTTTGGTTTGCATTACTTGAAGTCCAAGGAAGAATGTGGGTTCACCCAATAAAATCATTTCAAACTCATTCTTCATTACACTAGCAGATTCCTGACATTAGGAAGGGAGTGTAGAACCAAATATGATATCATTAACATAGATTTGAATGATAATCAAGTTTTGATCATATTTCTTAGGGAACAATGTCTTATCTATGCTTCCTCTATTATAGCCATTTTTTTCTAATAATTCGTTTAATCTTTCATATCACACTCTAGGAGCTTGGTTGAACCCATATAAAGCTTTATGTAATTTGTATACATGGTCAACCTTGCTCAAATCTTCAAAACCTATGGGTTTTCCAACATAAATTTCTACATCCGTTTGGTACAATTTGAACTTCATGTGAGAAGCATACGCTAAGAGGATTCAAATTGCCTCTAGCCTTGCCATGGGTGCATAGGTTTCTTCAAAATCAATACCTTCTTCTTGGTTGTATCTTTTAGCAACTAACCTAGCATTGTTTCTCACTACTTGATTTTCATCATTAGATTTGTTCCTAAGAACCTATTTTGATCCTATGACTTGTTGATTTTCGTGTCTAGGTACAAGAGTTCAAATTTTATTTCTTTCAAATTGATTCAATTGTTCTTGCATGGTCATGATCCAAAAGTCATCTTTTTTGATTTCGGTAAAACTTTTGGGCTGTATTTGAGAAACGAAGGTACTATTTGCAATAGTCTCATGAGTTGCTCTCCTAGTTACAATTTTTCCATGCGGATCACCAATGATTTGTTCTAGAAGATGATGAGCCATGAACTTATAGTTCTTTGGATCCATAGGTGATTCTTCTTGGTTATTTGGGTCATTTGGGTTCCCTTCAAGATTTTGGTCTTGAGGTTGAATCCCGGGGATGAATAAAAGGAATTTCCCTTTCTGTCTTCGTCATTTGAAATAGGAGTTGGGGTGGGATTTGGAAAATTAGATTTGTCAAACTCAACATGAACCAACTGTTCTACTATCTTAGATGTCTTGTTATAAACTTATATGCTTTGCTATGAGTAAAATAACCCAACACAAATCCTATATCAGCCCTCGTGTCAAATATCACTAGTTTTTACTTTGGTTCTTTCAATATGAATACTTTGCACCCAAAGGTTCTAAAGTAAGTAATATTGGGAAGGGTGCCCGTATACAACACATTTGGAGTTTTGTTGAGAAGTGGTCTTATGCTAACTTGATTAATGATATAACATGCAGTGTTTATAGCTTTGTCCCTCTAGAACTAGTTCATTATTTTTGTTCTTAACTAAGCATTTGTCTTTTTCAAATGAAACTTTGTTTCCTTTATCACAAAATTGACTATTGATAAATAAGTCATGCATCAACCCTTCTACATAATACACATAGGATATAAAAGAGGTTGAGGTAAGTATTTTAACAATTCCTTTTATGTTACCTTTGCTATTGTCTCCAAAAATTACATGATCTCTATTGAATTTCTAGAAAAGACAAAAACTTTATTAACTTGTTGTAATTTAAGTACATGAGCCCCTATTTATAGTAGAGGGTAGTAGTTGGGTCCTATTAAAATTAAACTTCCATTGTCCCAATTATATCCGAAGTCTAACACTTAAAGATAAATCCTGTCATAATTAAACAAATGAACATAAGTAGAAACTAACATAATTAAAACACATTTTAATTGAAACTCTTGTGTGAGACCTCCTTCCATAATACTTATGGATTTTTAAGACTTCTTAGTGTGAGAGTCATGTAAGACTCTTCCATATATGTTCTTCAACACTCCCCCTCAAGTTGAAGTTTATAACTTCAACATTCTATGAAAAAGATTCTTGGTCTTCAATTTTCTTTGTTTGGAAAAAATTCTTCATAGATGCAAAAAATTCATCTTTTGTGGTATCCCTTTCTTGAAAATTTTGGTCACATTAAAATTACGATAAAATGTGGAATAAAATACCTCTTTCTTGTACTTCTTATTCTACTTCTCCACCTCAAATTGAAAGGTATCAGTGTAATCCCAGCTTGAAACAAAAACATAACTGCATTTATTATTTCATCCATCAAGGTGTCCCGAGGATAAGAACTCAGTTGGACACAAACTCTAAAAAAATAAGATGGTTTATGTATTTATAAAAAAAGTTTGAAACAAATCTTAAACGATTTCAAACAAACATAGTGATAATAATCAGTAAAAAGAATAACACATGTCACTGAAAGGACGACGATCAAAACCAATGGAAGGGTACTCATAAAAAAATTTTCAATGGACTTAAAACACCCATATGTATATAAAAAGAGGTTGGCCCAAAGGGATATGTGAGAGTAAAAAAAGGGTGGTATGAGAATGGTAATTGATAAAAATGGGTATGTGAGGAATGTAACGAAGGAAAAAACAACCACCTCGATAATAATAAGGAGAATGTAATGATAGAAAAATAACTTAAAATTTTTGACTAAGTATGACCTCAAGATAATTTCATGAGGGTGACAACACTTTTTCAGAGTTGACGATCCAAAAGATATACAACCAAGTAACAAAAACACAAAACCTGAAAACAACATTGAGTATGGAAACTCTAATAATTGCATAACTTAACTTACAAGTTTTTGTTTTAAAATTGATTAGTCCATATGAGGAAAGCTTTTGGTCAAATACTCAATGAATTCATATCTAGAATTCTTTCCAGATTCTTTAGAATCAAAACAAAAAGTTACCAATGATAGACTTTCCTTAATTAGCAACACTTTTCTAGCAAATACTTTGCAAAGATAAGAGATTTCTATGATCAAAGAGGCTTCAAAAAAGAAGATAGTGTTGAAGTCAAACCCAAAATCTCTGATTATAAGAGAAAATTGGCTAAAAAACTTGTATTTTAGGAGAAAAGGAAATTCAATTCACGTCAATGCCCATGAGAGATAAAGGGAGAGAAAAAAAGGAAAAAAAGAGATTTTTGGCAAAACTGACCTTTGGTACTTATGATACTAATATCTCAAAAAATGTAGCCAATAATAAAAAATATTTTATTTTTAAATACACTAGACTCGAAGGGCTTTAATTTGATACCTATTATAACAAAAAAATATTCATTCTTGAATCTTTTATGACCTCTCGATTCTCTTCATTGTGTAGCTTAACCCTTTCTGACTGCAATGCCAATATCTCCTTAAATATAGATCATATTGACATGAAATTTTATCCTTATTAAACTATAATTTAATACCTTTCATTAAAATATAATATATATTCATAAAATATTCTTATTTTTCCAAAAAGAATCTAATAGATTTTGGACTCTGTAATTTAGTCGAACTGAGTAGTCTTTCTTCTTCGGCCAGCATGACCATCTACTCTTCCAAGATAAATATATCCATCTAGAAAAATCAGATTAAGAATTGATTGAATAGTTAAGAATGTAGACTTACATATATTTCTTTTGATGTATATTTATCCATATATAGTCTCATTATTTATGGCATAAAATGGCTCGAAAGTTGAAGCTTTCTATTATTCCTCAAACCTTTGCTGATTCAAATATCAATTTGTCTTCATAGAAAACTCTGATTAGAAAAAATCATTTTGTATTGGAAAGTAGACTCGACTATATTTTCAAAAATATATAATTTGAAATATAAAAAGCTCAGTATGGAGGTACAAATTCCAAGAAAAAATCTTATATTGGGACTCAAAAGAGAAAAAAAAGACAGAATATGAACCTAAACTACTAGAGATATTAGATTAGAAAAGAATCACATTATCTCTATGGGTTGACCAAGTCAACTCATAGAACCTGTTTTGATACCATGTTGAATTTCTGGAAAAGAGAGAAACTCCATTAACTTGTTGTAATTTGAGTACATGAGCCCTTATTTATAATAGAGGAAAGTAGTAGAGTCCAATTACAATTAAACTACCCTTGTCCCAATTACACCCAAAGTCTAACACTTAAAGATAAG
The DNA here is from genome assembly GCF_029961685.1 of Aristolochia californica. Lineage (NCBI taxonomy): Eukaryota > Viridiplantae > Streptophyta > Magnoliopsida > Piperales > Aristolochiaceae > Aristolochia > Aristolochia californica. The sequence continues at coordinate 32,681,381 of NW_027181881.1, read as the reverse complement.
CCCTAGCATAATTAAATAACTTAACATAAATAGAAGATTAACACAATTAAAATCTTTTTTAACAAAAATAGGGCAAGTTTGCATGATTGAGCAAGTGGCCAACACCACACCTGCTGAGTTAACAGATCCACTAGAGGTAAGTCCTTCATCTCCATTTTATTTTGGTCCTCAATATGATACTCGCCCTATTGCTGTACGGAAAGAACCTCAATCATGCACTCAATCTTCTACTTCGCATCCTATTTCCAATTTTGTGTCTCATCATTGCCTCTCACCTTTACGTTGTCAGTTTCTTTCTTATATTTCCTCCATATCTCTTCCACAGTCATATCAGTCGGCTCTACAACATCCAGGGTGGAAGGCAGCAATGGATGAAGAAATGAAGGCGCTTAATGACAATCATACATGGTCCTTGGTTCCTCTTCCCATAGATAAAAAACCCATTGGTTGCAAGTGGTGTATGTTATGGTCCTAGGGTTAAGAACCTATGCCTTCCGCTCGTAACATGCCGATATTTTGGGTAGTATTTGCTAGGTGCTTAAGATTTGGTATCAAAGTTGGCGTTATATCTCGAGTTCGACTCCCGCGCGGGCCTTCTGTGTGTGTTAATCTTGGGCGTCCCGATAGCTGCGTATGATTAATCTCGGCCGGCGGTTGCATGTGTTAATCCTAGCCATCGTGGTCGTCGGCTCGTGAAGGTGGGTGTACTGTTATGGTCCTAGGGTTACATACCTATGCCTTTTGTTCCTAACAGGTCGGTCTCTTGTGTAGTATTGGCTACGTGCTTAACAATTTATATTATCAAACACAATCCGCATGGGTCCATTGCATGGCTAAAGGCTCAACTGGTTGCAAAAGGTTATACTCAGTGCTATGGAATTGATTATGAAGAAACCTTTTCTCCAGTGGAAAAAATGAACTCGGTACGTATCTTATTATCTCTGGCAGCCAATTCATCTTGGCCAATATTTCAACTAGATGTAAAAAATGCATTTCTAAATGGTGATATTAAAGAAGAAATTTACATGCAACAACCGCCTAGGTATGTGGTTGAGGGGGAGTCCGTATGCCGCCTTAAAAAATCTCTATATGGTCTATATGGTCTAAAGCAATCCCCTCGGGCATGGTTTGAGAAATTTAGTCAAGCCATCAGATGGGCCAGTTTTCATAGATACTCTACAGATCACTCAGTATTTATTGAAAATACAACGAGAGGTAAGGTGATTCTAGCTGTATATGTTGATGATATTCTTTTAACTGGAAACAATTCCGAGGGAATTCGGAAAACAAAGGAGAAAATATGTGCAGAATTCATGACGAAGGATCTTGGATTACTCAAATATTTCTTGGGTATTGAAGTGTTACAATCCAAACATGGGATTGTCCTATCCCAAAGGAAGTATGCTCTTGATCTACTAGAAGAAACAAGAATGATGGGATGCAAACCTGCAGACACTCCTATGGATGCAAATACAAAATTATGTGGATGCTCTGGAGAAGATGTAGATATTGGAAAATATCAAAGACTAGTGGGATGACTTATTTACCTATGTGTAACAAGGCCGGATATTTCATATGCAGTAAGTGTGGTAAGTCAATACATGCACAAACCACAACTTAGTCATTGGCAAGCACTTGAAAGAATACTACGATATCTGAAAGGAGCTCCTGGAAGGGGGATTCTATATTAAAATCATGGTCACTTCAACATCAAAGGATTCTCAGATGCAGACTGGGCTGGATCCCCTGATGACAAAAAATCTACTTCAGGATTTTGTACGATGGTTGGAGGAAATCTGGTTACATGGAAAACCAAAAAGAAAAATGTAGTAGCACGGTCGAGTACAGAAGCAGAATACAGAGTCATGACACACACTATTAGTGAACTCATATGGATAAGATCTCTTCTCACTAAGTTGGGATTCTACAAAGAAGTTCCATTAGAGCTATACTGTGACAATCAAGCAATAATACACTTTACATCGAATCTAGTCTTCCATGAAAGGACAAAGCATATTGAAGTGGATAGCCATTTTATACGAGAAAAGTTCCAAGCTGGTTTCTTAGGCATATATCATCACAAAATCAAGTTTTAGACATTCTCACCAAGCCAGTCACTCACAAGATTATGTCTACCATATGCAGCAAGCTGGGCATTTATGATGTCTGTTCACCTCCAGCTTGAGGGGGAGTGTTACAATGTGGGATCCACCATGGTGCTTGAGCTGGTGGGACCCATCATGAGGACGTGGGATACCAAGAAGAGTCCTCACTCAAGCAAGCTCGAGTTAAGGAATCAAGAAGCACAAGCAGAATTGAGTTAAAAGACTTGAAGATCAAGTGAGACCAACAAATATCTCACGAGCTGTCAACCTTATCAAGATGAGCTGGAGGATCACGAGGGACCCACAAGGATAAGGCTACGAGCTGGTCTTCTCCCCTATAGTTACGTGAAGAAAGCAAGAGTTCTAGTTCTACTCATATTATGCTTCTAGTAGTCTGCTTTAAATAGACTTATCTTAGAGAGTTAGAGTTGAAATGTAATTAGGATTGAAAGGCTAATTGTAAAAGGACTTTACCTCCTCCTCTACTATAAATAGAGGTGTTTTAATTTGGAATTAATCAAGTTACACATCTCATTCTCGAGTTACTCTCTCTCTCTCTCTCCCTTTGCTTGGCACAACCTCTCTTTGCTCTTTTATTTTTTCTTCTCTCTACCCGAGAGCTCTTCTTCCCTTTTCTCTTTTTTTCTTTCTTCTTTCTCTTGCTCGGGATTATGGAAAAGGGATCCTAAATCCAACAATTGTGTGCTAATAATTTTCTAATGAATGTGATGACTCCTATCATTCAATTGAGATTATTTTTTAAGGAGTTGTGCTTGAAGATGCTAACAGTTGATGAACTGACTATAAAGTGTCTCGTATGTTATCTATGTCAATTGGAACAAAATTTTCCACCTGTTATGGTATATTTAGTGAGTCACCTATCACAACAAGCATTGATGCATGGTCAAGTGAAATTTCAGTGGATGTACTCAATAGAGAGTAATTTACAGTTCCTTAACTTTCCTCTTGTTTGTCCTAACTTGTGCACTTCAAATAGGTTTATACATAAGTTGAAAAACATAGTACGAAACAAAGCTGAACTTGAAGGTTCTATCACTAAAGTGTATGTTGATAATAACACATTAACATTCACTTAAATATACTTGGATGGGGTGGAAGTCAAAATCAACCGGCCCGTACAAAATTATGGTTGGGATCATAGTTGTATGAAAGATAAAATGTCAGTTTTCTCACATACAACACATGAGTTGCTCGTAGAGAGTTGGAGATATCTCCAATTGAATACAACAAGATGATTTAGTTTGTATAGGGTAATTTCAATTAGAACAAAGAATATCTCCAATAAGCAATTTATCCCAATCAATGAACTTGTATGTATGCCCAAGTTTTTACTCATAGTGTGTACTTATCTTTGCAACATATATGATGAATAACAAACATAGAAATCCTCTCAAAATTATACTTTAGGAAGGTTTCCAAGGAATTGAGAATAAATACTCATAGATATACCAATAAAGACTCATTAACTTCTTGATGGGAGGTTAGGTGGGATTTATTAGTGTAACGTGGATGATTGGTCAATCGTGTGTAATGGCTCTTTTTTTGTTAGAATATGACTTATTGATCGATGGTATGATCAATTAATATCTTCCTATATGGTCTGACATTTTATGTTGATTGATCAATGCACATGTTATGATCGATCAATCCAAATTCCTTCTGAAAGTGAATTTCATGTATGAGATCAATGACCTTGCTATGATTCATCATGCTTTATGTCCTTGATTGGCAAAGTTCAGTATGATTGATCAATCTCATAGATTGATCCTTTAATCAATAAGAATTTGCTTTTCCTAGACAATATTGATCGATCAATCAAAATGGGTTGATCGATTATGCTTTATAGCATAGGTTGGCCATGCCTAGATGATCGATAAATTGGCCTTGGTTGATCGATAATGCTTTAGATTGTTGGCTTGTGCACATATGGTTGATCGATCGTTGGCTGATATTGATAGATCATTCCAGTGCCAGTTCATCTTATAGACTTTTAAAGATTCAGAATTAATGATCCTAAGTGATTCTAACATGTATGAAATGTATGTATGTATGTATTTGTGAAAATATGTTTGAATTCAAAATATGTCCTAAGCTCCAAGTTTGCTTTGTACCTCAAGTTTTAGAAGGACAGGACTGCTCTCTTACTTAGATTGAGTTTTTGAAATTTCTCAAAGATTCCTAAAACTCTAGCCTTTAATTTTTATTTATCTCTTGAGGGTCCTTCTTCAAGAGTTCTTGATTGTCCATGAGGCTTGAGGTGCTTGAGAAGCTTGTATTGATTCAATCTTTAGACCTTGAAATTGATGTCTCTTGAAGGAAAAGTATATGAAATACTAGATTTACAATTGTTAGCTATAATAAAGGGAGTTAATGGTCGGTCAACAAATTATTACAAGAGTACTTTGTCCAAGGTAAATAGAGGCTCTAGGATGAAGGTTTATCTCACATGAATCCACACAAGTAGGTCTTGTAGCCTTGATTGATCACATCGGTTTGACCATCTATTCGAGGATGATAAGTTGTACTCATTTGTAAAGTTGTGTTTTGCAATAGAAAAATTCTCTCTAAAAGAAACTTCGAAAAATTGAATCTCTACCTGATGTTACAGTTTGTGGCATGGCATGTTGTTTGATTACATCAGTGACATAGGCTTTGGCAATGGTCCTTGTAATGTATGGATGCTTGAGGGCAGAAAAATGGGCATATTTTCTTAGTCTATTAGTGATGACAAAAATCATTGTCTTGCTTTTTCAAGGATGAAACCCTTTGATGAAATCCATCAATACATCTTCCCAAACTTTGTTTGCATTAAGTAAGGGTTGCATGAGGTCTGGTGATGTTGTATTGTTGTATTTGATTCTTTGGCACACATCACAATTGACCAGATATGTCTTGACATCAGTTTTGAGGCTAGGCCAAAAGAAAGATATTTGTACCCTCGCGATAAGTCTTTATAGATCCCTCGTGTCCCACTTTGGGCCAGCTGTGCATTTCTTTGAGTATTGTTTGTACAAGGGTTTGTGAAGTGATGAAACCTCTACTTGATTACGAAAGAAGAGTAATGATTTGATTCCTTTGCGGTGTGACATTATGGAGGTATATTGATGTATTTTTGGAGTAATTCTTTTACCACTGGGTCCATCATATATGACTCTTTGACTTCCTATAATAGTAAAGAAACAAGTGAAGTATTGAGACAGTGGAGAGTGGAGTCATTCTGACGGGAGAGACTATCTGCAAATGTGTTCTCGTTTCCCTCATTTTTGATAATTTCCAAGTTGTAACCTATCAATTTGATCAGCCACCGCAATTGCATAGGAGTCGTGATTCATTGTTGTAGCAGATATTTGAGAGAATAATGGTTGGTTTGAATAATGAATCTTCTCCTAATTAAAGAAGGTCTTGTATTGCTTGGACCAGCGCGGAGGTGTCTTTTTCATAAGTGGACCTAGAGAGCAACCTACACTTGAGAGGTCGGATGTAATAAGCAATTGGTTGTCCATCTTGCATTAAGACTGCCTCAATACCATACCTAAAGCATACCAATCAATAAGAAATGGTCTCAAAAAAATTGGTTGTGCAAGTATCAGAGCAATACACATTGTTTTTGTTAGAGGTTCTGAGAAGCCTTGGTGGCATCATCATCCCATATAAAAGTATAAAAGTATCACTTTTGAGTAAGGTAGTCCAAGGGCGAGAAATTGTGGCATAATCTTTAATGAATTGGCGGTAGTACCCAATCAAACCTAAGAATCCTTGGTGTTGTTTTAAACTTTTGGGTAAGGATCAGTTTAGCATGGCTTGGATCATATCTTGTTGATTGAAAAAACTTCTTGAGAGACCACATGTCCAAGATAGTGGACTTTTCGTGAAGTGAAAATGCACTAAGATATTTTAAATTTGAGGTGATGATTTTGAAGTGTGACAAGGACCTTAAGTAGATGTTTCTCAGAAGTCTTACTATAAATCATATTTTGTTAAAAAATTACTTACTCAAATTTCTGCTAGAATGGAGAATTTCCAAAACTTTGAAATGAAGCCAATGCATTGATTAGGCCAATGGGCATTACCAAAAAGTCATAGTGTCCATTGTGGGTTTGAAAGGCAGTTTTATCTATGTCACTATCAGCTACTCAGATTTGATGATAACTCGAGCTGAAATCTAGTTTTCAACATATTTATGCACCACTCATTTCATCAAGTAACTCATCAATCATAGGAATCATGTACTTATATTTTATTTTGAGGTCACTAAGGGCGTGATAGTCCACATAGAACCCTCATGATCCATCTTTCATTTCATCAATAGTACTGAGGAGGAGTAAGGATTGTTACATGGTCTAATGATTTCTTCTTGAAGCATTTCCTTAACCAAATCTTTAATTTTACCTTTTTGAACATGTGGGTAGCGGTAGGGCCGTGTGCATATGGGTGAGTGGGGGGTGTAGCAATTTGAATGGGCACACCTTGGGGATAGACCTTTTGATTTAGAGAAAAACATCATGAAAGATGGTGATTAAATATTGTAATGGAGGAGGAAGTTTATGTTCACCTTTTGATGGCCTGATCTTTGGGAGATACCACTTTTTGGAAGCATGCTAGTTGCAAGTAAGTTCAACATCTATTATGCCTTTCCACTTAATTTGAGCATCTTCAATGGAGAATTTCATGGTCATATTTTTAAAATCCAAAATAAGTTCCCCCAAAGTGTGCAACCATTGTATTGATCCACTCCTTTTATCGGAAGGACAAAAATAAACTCATGAATGTGAGATCATTGGACCTCAATTGACACATTCATCACCTTAGATGAACATTGAATCTTGGTTCCTTCTCCCACAATATAAAAATACTGAAATTTGATATAGATAAAGCCCAAGGTGTTTTGATATTTTTCCACACATAAACTTTTGTGTATTTCCACTATCAACCAAGATGCATACCTTATGACCTTTCATTCATCCGTCAAGATGCATGGTTCAAGGTTGTATAACTCCGGAGAGGGCATGGAAGGATAGTTCAGAGTTTGAGATCTCTTATTCCATAATCTCGAACCAAGAAATTTGGCCATCTTCTCTATCCTCAAGTAAGTACAACTAGAATCTTTGGCATTTGTTACCTATTGAATTTAGGACCCCATTAATAATATCTCGAGCAAGGTGAGAGAGGGAAAGAAAAAAAAACCAAAGAAGGAGAGAGAGAGCTGTCGGGTAGAGAGGAGAGAAGAAGAAAAGAAGAAGGAGAAGGAGAAGGAACTCTACACGAGATAGGGTGAGGAGAGAACTCCTTGCTTTGATGATTTTATTATGAATACAAGCTCCTCTATTTATAGTGGAGTGATAGAATTTATGTAAACTTACCAAAGATAATTCACCTCAATTTAGAGCTTACTCAAATTCTAACTTACTCAAATTCGAATTTACTTGAATTCTGACTTACTTAAATTCTAATCCTTCTATAAGCACGTGTGGCTAGGTTGAAGATGCCAGCTTGTGTTATATCTTTGTGGGTCTCATTAGATCTTCCAGTTCATGTGACAAAGATTACAGCTCGTGGTATCTTTGTGGGTCCCACTAGATATTCAATTCTTCCAACTCATTCCAGCTCGTCATCCAACTCATGTCAGCTTGTCTAATGAACCCTCTTGGCTTGTCACGTCTTCATCAGGGGATCCGACCATGTTTGCATATGAGAATCCTTCGATATTAAAGTGACTATGATTCTTATACAAAACCCCTCTTCCTGGGGCTCCTTTCAAATATCACAATATCCTTTCTAGTGCTTGCCAGTGACTGAGTTGTGGTTTGTGCATGTATTGACTTACCACACTTATTGTATATGATATATCTGGTCTTGTTACGCAGAGATAAATGAGTTTTTCCAGTAGTCTTTGATATTTTCTGATACCTACATCTTCTCCAGTACCTGCCTTGAGGTGTGTCTTTAATAAATACAGAGTGATCAACCGAACATTTGTGAAATCCAACTTGTATGAGAGCTTGACTAAAAATTTCCTGCCATGCTTGAGGAGACTGTTTTAGGCCATAAAGACATTTTTTCAATCGACATATTGACTCGCCCTCAACAAAATACGTAGGTGGTTGCTGGATATAAATTTCTTCTTTGATATCCCCATTCAGAAAGGTATTTTTGACATCAAGTTGATATACCTGCCAGGAAGACTTAGATGCCAGAGATAATAACACACATATCAAGTTCATTTTTGCCACTGTAGAAAAGGTTTCCTCATAATCAATTCCATAACATTGTGTATAACCCTTAGCAACAAGGCGAGACTTCAATCGAGCCATGGACCCATCCAGATTGTGTTTCACAGTAAAAACCCATTTACAACCGATGAGTTTCTTATCTAATGGAAGTGGGACTAAAACCCATGACTGATTTTCATATAGTGCCAGCATTTCTTCATCCATTACCACCTTCCACATTGAATGTTTGAGAGCTTCTTGATAGGATTGTGGGACTGATATGGAGGAGATAAATTAAAGAAATTGATAGCATACAGAGGATAAATGAAGGTGAGACACAAAATTAGAAATGGGATGAGAAGTAGAGGGCCTAGTGCAAGTTCTAGTTTCTTTTCGCAAGGCAATAGGATGAGTATCATGTTGTGGGCCAAAAAAAATAGGAGAAGATGGACTTACCTAGGTGGGATTCATAAACTCAGCATGTGTGGTGTCAGCCAATGTGCCTGGGGGTTGAGCAGATTCTGTAGTACGGGGCACAACCGATCGAGGAGTCAAGGTCTTTTGAGGTGTATTCTTTGACATTATCAGATCAGAGTATTTTTATTTTTTGACCAAACTAAGTGAGTACCGTAGCACAAAAATATTTAAAAATCAATTGGATTTCAAAACGCTCTTTAAATAGAAATAACTGTTGATTTTCAGGACTCCATGAATTTAGCTCATAGAGAAAAAAAGAAAGAAATCCATTGGGAGAAAGCAAGAGGAAGAAGGATTATGGAATTGATTGATCTTAACCCTCCCCCTGAAGCTCTATTTATAGATTTATGAAACTACTATATTACGTTGATACCCCTGAACTTAGGGTTTATATTTTAGGGTTTTAACCCTGAAACTTTTACTTAATTACATCAATGCCATCAATGTATGTGGGCCTATGGGCCTTCTCCTTGATATGTAGGCCTTGAGCCCATCTTCTATATCTCTTGGATCCATGGGTCTTCCTTGGTCTTATGGGCTTAGGCCCATCTTCTAATACACTTCGATATGTGAGCCTTCCTTGGTCGTGCGGGCTTGAGCCCTGTCTTCCAACAATACCCAAGTGGTACGAGTGAAGTCATCAATAAATGTCATAAGATATTTGAATTGAGAAATATTCGAGACGATCAAGGGTCCCCATACATTAGTATGAATTAATGAAAAAGGAGTGACACTCTTAACTTCTGGGCGAGGTGAGTATGTAGACCTCTGATGTTTACTCATTTGACAGACTTCACAATGAAACTTTGCCCTTGCTTTAAGAGTAGGAAACATATGATGAAGAGATTGTGCGAACGGATGTCCCAACTGGTTGTGCCATAACCTTCTCTCAGTTTCACTGGTAGAAACAATATTTTTTTTGGGTGCATCTAGGTAGTAGATCCCCCCTTGTTCACGGCCTCCACCAATCACCTACTTCGTTATAAGATCCTGAAACGCACATGAAGTGGGTGAGAAGGTGATAGAGCAATTAGAATTTTTGGTGAGCTGACTAACTGATAAAAGATTTAAAGGGAAGGTAGGAATAAAAAGGATATCAGTGAGTGGAAGTGTGTTATGGACTCTATAGCATCACGAGTTACCAACAGGCGTAGGAATTAATGAATGTGTTTTTCAATTTCCATGTAATTGCTTCTTGGTTTGGTTTTGTCTTTGGTTTGGGTTGGTTTAGCATTTATTGGTTTGAAACATTGACCCAAGAGGTCTTTAGAGTTTTGGACGTCCTCCACCCTATTTAAGGGGACGGCTAGGGTAATGAAGATTATGAATTGAGTTCACTTTAGTTAACGTAATTTAGATAAACAGGTCAAGAGCTCCTTCAAGCTCTCTTCCGCTTTTCCCCCAATTCTCCTTCCCGAAAATCAATTCCCTTCAACCCCTCATTCCATCTCAACGTCAAGCAAGGTAATGGAAGGAAGAGAAGAGAGGAGGGTGACAAGATCCATGGCTCGTGAGGATCCTAACAATGTGGTATCAGACAGGTCCACCCTCGGTGATTCCTCTTCTCCAGAGGACATATGTCAAGTCCTTTCAGACCTTCAACAACGATCCACTCTTCAAGGTGCTGAAATTTCTCACATCAATACTACCTTACAAACTCTGGAATCATCTCTATAATCCATCCTCCGACAACTTGCTGCACTTCAAGCACCAACGCCACCACCAACAACCAATTTTCAACCACAACCAGTTCCCCACCAATAATTCACGCCCCCACCAAATCCACCCCTGCGCCAACCAATGGGTTCAATGACCACTCACACAGAAGCACCATCAACGGTTCCCAGGTACTTTAAACTTAACTTTCCTACATATGATGGCTCTAAAGATCCTTTACTGTGGTTCACGAAATGTGAACAATTCTTTTATCATCAACAAACGGTGGAAATGGACAAGGTTACTTTGGCCGCCTACCACATGCTCGATGAAGCGCTCATGTGGTTCCATCACTACCGAAATGTCCATTCCATTCAGGATTGGCTGCACTTTAAACATGCTTGCCAGTTAAGGTTCGGACCTCCAGCTAGCAGCAACCCAGTGGGGGAATTGATCAACTACAAACAGACCAGTACCTTAGAGGTTTACCAAAAAACGTTCCAAGAAAGGTTGGCCAGAGCTAGTGAATTTGTTCCTCCTCACCTACATGTTCATATTTTTAATGCTGGATTGACAGAGGCAGTCAGATTGGAAGTGGAATTACTGGGTCCGACAAATTTGGACTCCGCAATGAATTATGCCAGGGCTGTGGAGCACAAACAGAGAGTTCTAAAAGAGTCTTTACAAAGAAAATCATTTTGGCAAAACAGAATACAGGGTACTGCATCTGGTCCACGTTTTGGGTCCTCTGCCCCTAACTGAGCAGATCAGGCTACTAGTGTGCCTCCACACTCTATGCCACATAAATTTTTGACTAAACAGGAAATGGACGCTCGAAAGTCAAAGGGCCTATGTTTTAATTGTGACGAACAATTCCTGCCCGGACATACCTGTAAACGTTTATTCAGTATTGAATTGTTGGAAGAAGATTCAGAAGAGCTTCTTGAAAATGAAATTGTTGAAGAGGTACAACAGGAAGCAGAGCTCTCCCTCCATGTCATGCATGGCCTGCGTAGTTCTAATACCATGCAGGTAAAGGCTAGGTTACATCATCTCATGCTACTTGCTTTGGTTGATTTGGGCAGCACACATAATTTTATCAGTGAACCAGCCGCGCAACAATTGGGATTGGAAATTCAACAACAAAGGGGACTCTCTGTTTCAGTGGCCAATGGGGCCAAAATTGCTAGTGTGGGGTTATGTGCTAACACCCCTTTCACCATTGAGGGGAATTCCTTTCAAGCAGATTTACTAGTCATTCCATTGGCTGGATTTGATTTGGTGCTCGGGGTCAAATGGCTCCAGTTATTAGGACTGATATTATGGGACTTTCAGGCTCGGACTATGACATTTTCAGCACCACAAGGCCAGATTACATTACAAGGCATTGTGGCACAGGTCCCTAACGCACTTCACACTTTGCATATTCAACACACGGGTGATGATCAGTTAGCTCCTTTACTTACAACATTTGCGGATTTATTTAATGACCCTACAGGTCTACCACCAGTGCGTCATTGCGATCACCGCATTCGTTTAAAGTTGGGAACTGATCCAGTAGTGGTGCGGCCTTATCGTTACCCACATATCCAGAAAGATGAAATAGAACGACAGTGCATGCATATGCTCGCTCAGGGTGTGATCCAGCCCAGTCGATCTCCTTTCTCCTCACCAGTGTTACTTGTACGTAAAAAAGATAAATCTTGGAGATTTTGTGTCGACTATAGGCAAGTCAACTTGCACACAGTTAAGGACAAGTTCCCCATTCCAGTCGTGGACGAGTTGCTGGATGAGTTACATGGTGCTACAATTTTTACCAAATTAGATTTGAAATCGGGCTATCATCAAATACGAGTGCACCAGGCGGATGTGGAGAAGACTGCCTTCCGCACACATCACGGTCATTTCGAGTTCCTCATCATGCCCTTCGGTCTCTCCAATGCACCATCCACCTTTCAGGCCCTCATGAATGAGGTCTCTTCATCACTTCTGCGCCACTATGTGTTAGTGTTTTTTGATGACATTCTGGTCTACAGCAAAAATTGGGAAGAACATCTCCACCACCTCCACCAGGTATTTACCATTCTACGCTCTCATCATTTGGTTTTGAATAAATCAAAATGTTCTATGGGTACATCCGAGGTGGCATATTTGGGCCACATCATATCAGCTGTGGGCGTGAAAGTTGACCAGAGCAAGATACAGGCAGTTACAGATTGGCCGGTTCCCACCTCCACTACAGCATTAAAGGGATTTTTGGGCTTAGCGGGATATTATAGAAAATTTATCCAATCTTATGGCCAGATAGCAGCACCACTCAACAACCTGCTAAAAAAAATGCCTTCCACTGGTCTTCTTCAGCAGAACAGGCCTTTAACCTGTTAAAGGAGGCCTTAGCCTCAGCGCCAGTCCTACAATTACCAGATTTTGAGGCAGAATTTGTGGTAGAATGTGATGCCTCCGGGGGAGGTACAGGGGCAGTGTTACAACAATTGGGACACCCCATTGCTTATTTCAGCCGTCAGTTGGGACCACACCACCATAAGTTAGCTGCATATGAGAGGGAATTAATTGGGTTAGCCAAGGCTGTCCAACATTGGCGACCTTATCTTTGGGGAAGACCGTTTCTCATTCGTACAGATCATTGCAGCCTCAAGTATCTTCTTGAACAGCGCCTCACCGCATCGCCACAGCAGCATTGGTTAACTAAACTCATGGGCTTCGATTTTACGGTTCATTATAAGCTAGGTAGTTCGAATTTGGAGGCTAATGCCTTATCACGTCAGGATATTTCCGCCACTCAAATTTATGCTATCAGTCACCCACGTGCACTGCTATTAGATTCGATTCATGAGGAAGTAAATCAATATCCGGATCTCATGTCATTATATCAGGATATTCAACAGGGGACAACTGCTCCTCATTGGACGATTCAGGATCGTCTCATTCTCTACAAAACAGGATCTTTTTGCATAATACATCCCCACTTCTTCACACCATCCTGTCCTCTATCCATGATAGCACACATGAGGGTCGACAAAAAACATATTTCCGCATCAGTCGGGACTTTTACTGGAAGAGCATGAAGACCACAATTGCTGATTAGGTAGCTGCTTGTCAGATTTGTCAAAGAAACAAGGTCGAATCTTTAAGTCCAGCTGGCCTACTGCAACCTCTGCAACTACCATCTCAAATCTGGTCTGATATTTCCATGGACTTTATTGCTGGTCTTCCCATTTCATCAGGTAAATCCGTGATATTCGTAGTCGTTGATCGATTTTCAAAATATGGGCACTTTCTTGCTTTGGCGCATCCATATACTGCTGCTCAGGTCGCTCAATTATTTATGGACAACATTGTCCGATTTCATGGAATTCCCTCATCCATTATCAGTGACAGGGATGCCATTTTTACAAGTCTCTTTTGGAAGGAATTATGCAAATTACGGGGCACCCAATTGGCATTTTCGTCTGCCTATCATCCACAAACGGACGGCCAAACAGAGGTTGTCAATCGCACGATTGAAATGTATCTTCGTTGTTTTGTGGGAGACGCACCTAGAAGATGGGTGAAATGGCTTTCATGGGCAGAATTTTGCTATAACACATCTTACCACACAACACTGGGTACTACTCCTTTCAAGGTAGTTTATGGCAGAGATCCACCTCGTTTGTTACCATATGAACCGGGGGCATCCAAAGTCGTCACTTTGGACCAAGCATTAGCTAAACGAGACGCTATGCTCACTGAGGTACGTACACATCTGCAGGCAGCCCAACACTCTATGAAACACTTTTATGATAAGAAGCACCGGGAGACATCTTATTGCCCTGGCGACTATGTGTGGTTAAAGCTTCAACACTACCGCCAGCTGTCCCTGACTGCAGCCAAGTGCCATAAGCTGTCTCCAAAATATTATGGTCCATTTCCAATATTGGACCAAATTGGGCCCGTGGCATACCGCTTGCAGCTACCATCGGAAGCAAAGATCCACAATGTATTTCACGTCTCCCAATTGAAGCCCTTCCAGGGTGACTCGCCCCTACTGCACACTCCACTGCCGCCACGACATGAGGGCAGAGTCCTTTCTCTTCCGGCTCAGGTAATACAAGCACGCCATATTCAAGGGGATTGGGAAATTCTAGTCCAGTGGGCAGATGCCGATCCCAGTGACACCACATGGGAGCCGTTATCAGCATTTCGACTTTTATATCTTTCCTTCGAGCTTGAGGACAAGCTCTTTCTCTAGGAGGGGGGTGATGTTATGGACTCTATAGCATCACGAGTTACCAACAGGCGTAGGAATTAATGAATGTGTTTTTCAATTTCCATGTAATTGTTTCTTGGTTTGGTTTTGTCTTTGGTTTGGGTTGGTTTAGCATTTATTGGTTTGAAACATTGACCCAAGAGGTCTTTAGGGTTTTGGACGTCCTCCACCCTATTTAAGGGGACGGCTAGGGTAATGAAGATTATGAATTGAGTTCACTTTAGTTAACGTAATTTAGATAAAAAGGTCAAGAGCTCCTTCAAGCTCTCTTCCCTTTTTCCCTCAATTCTCCTTCCCGAAAATCAATTCCCTTCAACCCCTCATTCCATCTCAACGTCAAGCAAGGTAATGGAAGGAAGAGAAGAGAGGAGGGTGACAAGATCCATGGCTCGTGAGGATCCTAACAAAGCGATGGAGTAATAGAAGTGGATAATTTCCCTTGAACTTTAATTTGTGAACAATCAGCTATGGTAACAAATTTTTGTGAAGACACGAAGAAACTGACTATAATAAATGTTTGTTACTTGTAAGATGTTTGGAGGGTCTAGAATCAATTATCCAAGATGAGGAGGAGGCAGATAGCATACCTGAAGCGGTGGTGTCAGCGGTATTTGAGGAAGTAGAGGAACCCATCATTGTTTCCATTTTATGGAACAACTCATACTCTTCATTAGTAAATGTTTTCTTGTCTTTTGATGTGGTAGACTGATCCTCCTTTGTATCACTCACTAAGGCTTGGTTAGCCTTATTCCAATCTAATTTGCCATTGACTTTATAAGATTTGTCTCTAGAGTGGCCAAATTTTCCACAGTAGGAGCATTCCTTGAAATAGCATGCATATATGGTGTGGTTATTTCTCCCACAATGAGTGCATTCCTTCCCATCAATTCTGTCAAAATCATTCATTTTACCTCTTCTTTGTCCTCCTCTATAATTTTTGCCCTGGTCTCAGCCGCGGTTAGATGATGTTCCCCTATGTCCAAAGTACATAGCGGATGATACTTCAGTATAAGAGGAAGAAGCAGTTGGAATATGGAAAAGTGTGGCACATACATCATCAAAGGTGGGAACAATAGAAGAGCTAAGAAGTTGACTCTTAGCAATTTTGAGATATGGTTTAATATTTGTGTTGAATTTATGGAAAAGAAAAATACTTCATTGACTTCATTAACTTATTATAATCAGAGTACATGAACCTCTATTTATAATAGAGGAAGGTAGTCAAGTCCAATTAAAATAAAACTACCTTTGTCCCAATTACACTCAAACTCTGACACTTAAAGATAAGTCCTAGCATAATTAAATAAATCAATATAGATAAAAGGCAAACATAACTCAAACTAGAACTCTTCTAGGACGTGACCATAAGATAACGATGCCTTTTTGAGTCCTTGATATTCCAACTTATGTGATAAGGATGCCAACTTGTGGTAATCATGGTGGGTCCTACTTCTTATGTGCTTGGGCCCATCTTCTGGGCCTTCCTTGGTCATGTGGCCCATCTTATAATACTCTTAGATATGTGGGCCTTCCTTGGCCGTGTGGGCTTGGGCCGATCTTCCAACACTCTCCCTCAAGCTGGGGGTGAGAGAATAACATGAACTCCCAGCTTGCTACAAGTGATGTATATAATCTTTTTTGTATATACTGGCACATCTTCCAATATGCCTTCATCTTCCAACACTCTCCCTCATGTTGTTGCATCCTTCCATGAGGCCTTGCTAGCATAATATAAGTGAGAGAAGAAATCACTCCTAGCCGGTAAGACATTGCTCCATACTCTAGTCTTAATGCCGGATGTAGGGAGCACTTCGTCTTCTGTAGGTAGTGTGTCTATCGGCATTGATCTAAAGTGTCCATCACCGTGTCCCTCCATAGGACAATGACTTTAAAGTGGTAGGAGTAATAAAAACCATTATAGGGGGGTAGTGGGTTTATTTATAATGGTGTCCCAATCTGGACACCGACTCTCATGGTATCCCAACTGTGATATTTTTGAGAGTTAAATTTATCATGTTGTCCCAATCCGGGCACCGACTCTCATGGTGTCCCAATCGTGATATTTTTGAGAGTCAAATAAATTATGGTATGAGAAAAGGTACTGAGGCCACCTCTTCTTCAATAATGATGTCTCATCCAAAGAGACATAATAGCAGCAACTGTAATGTAACACGACCATCTTCCAACACATATAACATGAACCAAAATAATATACCTTGTAGAAGGACCCGTGAAATAATCATAATCCGATATAAATATTTTTTCTTAGATGCATAAGCTTCATATTTTGTGCTCCCCCTTTTTTGAATATTTTGGTTACATAAACTTATCCATAACATATGGAATAAAATACCTCTTTCTTGTACTTCTTGTACTTCTCCCCCTCAAGTTGGGACGTAATGGCAGTAGTAATAAGCCCTTAAACCAGGGAGAAGTGAGATATTTTTCTGATATAGCAACTCAAATAGTGATGCAAAATAAAGAGCATAAATTCGGATATTTTAATACAATAGAATACCAACATGACCTTTGATTCTTCTAATGCAAATATATCTTTAAATATAGATCAAATTGACATGAAATTTTCTCCTTATGAAACTAGACTTAAATAAGTTTCATACAAGTACAACTTTACTTCATAAAATATAATTATCAGAAGATAAATAATGTTAAACAGAGTAAGCTCAACCCAGGAACATCTTAACAGCGATAAAGAAGAAAGCTAACGCTGGACTTTATTTCAATACAAAGCTAGAAGAGCTTCAATGGCTTCTAGACTTACAAAAGAAGAAACTACAATAAAACGAACAGAGAAGATGTATATTTTTGGATGCGATTTGTTGCTGAAGAATTTGCAGCACTGAATCTAGGAAGACAACTGGGAGACAACTATGAAAATAAGAGAAAGGAAGCTTCCTTTCTCTTCAGGTGCCGATGGAGGCCTCTGTCCACTGCGATGGTCAGTACAGAGTGTGCCTCTGTTTTTGCTACTTCCATTAATTCCCGTTCACACTTGAGTCTTTTAATTTTCCATTCATACTTGGGTCTTCCATTCGTGACTAGGGGCATACCGTGGGCTGGGGCCAAGGGGGCCAGCCCTTAGTCAACCAATTACGATGGTCCCCGGACCTCGCCGCCAAGGGGGTCAGCCCCCTTGCTGACGCCCCGAACCCCGCTTTCATTTTGCAGTTTCTTCACAAATAACCATTGCGGTCACAATTTGACCTCATCAGCGTCTAAGCCAGAACTGCTAACTAATTTACTCACTATCAACATTGGCGCTCCTCATAATTGGAGGCCAGTGAATACATTAGATTAGCCGTAACTCGTGAGAGGAGGAAATTAACACACTAACACCCCTCCCCCCCCCCCCCCCCCCCCCCCAATGTGCACTTCAGTTGGACTAAGTTCTTGGACCAACGCCCAAGCCATGAAGATGCTTGTTCATCTGAGCACTCCCTAATGCTTTGGTAAAAATGTCTACATGGTTGTCTTCAGTAGGGCAGTACTCCACGTATATGATCTCCTCTTCAATCAGTTCTCTTACATAGTGATACTGAATCTCTATGTGTTTAGTTCTAGCAATGAATACTGGGTTCTTCGCCATAGTTATGCAACTTTGATTGTCACACTTTAAGGTATTTGACTCAGTCAAAGGAATACCTATATTAGTCAAAATGCGTCGTAGCCACACAACTTCACAAGCTGCTACACAAGCAGCTTTGTAGTCTGCTTCGGTTAATGAGAGTGCTACTGTTTGTTGTTTCTTACTAGCCCATGAGATGATACCACTTCCAAACATGAATCCGTAGCTAGTAACGGAATTCCTTGTGTCAATATCTCCAGCCCAATCTGAGTCACAATACCCAGATAAAATATCTCCTGATGTGTAAGATACTCCAAAAGTTAAAGTACCTTTGAGATATTTGAGGATCCGCATTCTAGCTTGCCAGTGCGTTTTTCTTGGATTGTTAGAAAAACGATTGAGCATTCCCACAACATAACTAATGTCAGGTCTTGTGCTACAAAGGAAGATTAAACTTCCAACTAATTTTCTGTAGAGCTTGTTGTCAACCTGTTCAGAGAGGTCATTGAGTGACAACTTTGTATTCACTTCCATTGCGGTGACTACTGGATTACTTTCTGTCATGCCAAAAGTAGATAACAGTTCTCGAGAATAACGTTCCTAAGAAATAAAGATATGATAAGATTTTTACCATACCTCAATTCCCAAGCAGTAATGAAGAAGGCCCAAGTCTGTCATGTCGAACTCTTGGTTCAACCATTCCTGAGTCTTCACAATATTGTCTTCATGGTCACCAGTGATTACCAAGTCATCTACATAGAGTACTACAATGATTCTTTTCTCATGTTCACAAAAAACATACAAGTTTGCTTCAGATTTGCTTCTAAAGAAACCGAGCTCCAAGAAGAAAGAGTCGATACATTTGTACCAGGCTCGTGGTACATGCTTTAGACCATACAAGGCATTTTTTAATTTACATACCTTCTCCTCTACATTTGGTAGTTCAAAGCCTTGTGGTTGTGCCACATAGACTTCTTCCTCAAGTTGCCCATTCAGAAAGGTAGATTTTACATCCATTAGATGTACCGTCCACCCATAATGAGCAGAAGCTGCAAGAGCCACCCGGATTGTTGTCATCTTTGTTGTTGGAGTGAAGGTCTCATCAACATCAAAACCTTCAATTTGTGAGAATCCCTGTGCAACAAGGTGTGCTTTCTATTTTTCAAGAGTACCATCAGCCTTGTACTTTTTTTTCTAGATCTATTTGCTGCCAATGATCTTTCGGTTAGAAGGTTTGTCAACAATCTCCCAAGTATCATTCTTTATGATACTATCATACTTTGTTTGCATTGCAGCTCTCCATTTTGGATCTGACATGGCTTCCTCCACACTTACTGGTTCTTTTACCGCCTTTATGATTTGAGTCATCAAAGCCATGTTCAAAAATTGTTGTCCTAATTTGTTCTGCTCCTCTATTCTCTTTGATCGTCTAAGCCCATCAGGACAAGGGCTTTTATCTTCAACTTCTGGAGTTCTATCATCAAAGAGCTGGTGCACCCATTTGGTTGTGGCTTCCGTGGAAGTGCACTAGGTTGGCTTTCTGTTTCTTTTTTAACAAAAATATCTTTGTCATCACTTATTGGCTGTTCAGCAGGCACTTGGGGAGTTGCTTCATCGGTTGGTGATAGAATGGCAGGATCATTATCCTCCATTGAGAGTGGTCGCTCATTAAACACCACATCTCGGCTTATGACTAACTTCTTGGCCTCTACATCATAAAGTCTATATGCCTTAGACTCTTCACTATACCCCAAGAAGATACATTTCTTGCTCTTGTCATCTAATTTCTTTCTCTTTTGTTTGGAAATATGTACAAAACACTCACACCCAAATTTTCTTACATGAGACACAGAAGGTTTCATACCTGAGTAAGCCTCATTCGGAGTCTTGTTGTTCAATGCTTTTGAGAAGCATCGATTGAGGACATACACTACTATATTTACTGCTTCCCCCCAGAATATTTTTGGTAGCCCAACACCTTTCATCATGCACCGAGCCATTTCCTCCACCGTTCGATTTTTTCGTTCAACTACACCATTTTGTTCTGGTGTATGTGGAGCAGTTAGTTGGCGTTTGATGCCAACTTTATTACAATAGCTAGAGAATTCAGCAGAATAGAATTCCTCTCCATGATCTGTACGAAACTTCTTCACAGATGTTGTGATCTCATTTGTCACTTGCTTATGCCACACCTTGAATTTTGCAAGAGCATCAGCCTTGTCCCGAAGGAAGTACACCCACATCTTTCTATTGTAATCGTCGACTAACAACATGAAGTAGAAAGATCCTCCTAATGCCATTGTAGTTATTTTCCCATAGAGATCAGCATGTACCAACTCTAGAGAAGCCTTTGTTTTGTTTTGACTCTCTTTGGGAAATGACTTTCTTTATTGCTTGCCCAGCATACAAGCTTCACAAGGTTCTTCAATTACTTCAATTGAAGGCAAATCTGTCACCATATTTTTCTTCTGCATTTCCTTCAACACATGAAAGGAAATGTGTCTGAATCTTTCATGCCTAAGTTGATTATTTTTGGCATCAACAACAGCAGAAAGTGAGTTGATTTCATAAAGGTTATCCCTGCGGATACCTCTTGCAACTATGTTCTCATTCTTATCAAGAATAAGAGATTGATTTTTCTTGAACCGTACCTCCAAATCTTTGTTCGTAATTGCAGCTACGGATAACAGGTTTCTTGAGATTTGGGGAACAAGTAGAACATCCGCCATCTTCTTACTTTCTCCATCATTGAACTGAATAGATATGGTGCCTATCCCTTCAACTGGACATCTTGCATTATTCCTAACCACCACATTCATTGGTTGTTGTAGAGGATTAAAAGAATCATATAATTCTTTCTTGCTGGTCATGTGTCAGGAAGCTCCAGAATCTAACACCCATGTACTCTTATGTTGTACATGAGCACGAGAACATGATTCCTCTGTGAAAGTGAATAGTGGAAGCTCTGTTTCTGCAAAATTTGCAGATTCCTTATTCTTCCAATTTTGTTTCACCATGCCGTTCTTCTCATCATGGATTCATGTTCTACAATCTTTGACAGCATGGCCCTTCTTGTTACAGTAAAAACCCAATCCAAAGAGCTTCTTTTTCTTTGGTTTCTTCTTTGTTTCATTGCTAACCTTTGCTTTTGCTGTGAAGGCAGAGTCAAACAGATTGTCTCTACCTTTTAGCCTCATCTCGTCCTCCATCAATAAGGCAGAGAATTCTTCAAAGGTCAACGGAGGATCACGAACTTGTGTATTGAGTGCTGTCACGAGCCCGTCAAATTTTTGTGGCAGCACTCGAATACATCTTCGAGCAAGTTCCTCTATTGTTTTGGCTATACCAACATAAGACATTTTATCATGTAGGTTTTCATGCTAGTAATAAAAGACTCTGTTGCTTCATCTTCACTTAATCTTTTAGCAGCAACTTGATTTTCCAGATTCAGGATATGAGTTTGGTTCCTCGTTTCATACTGATTTTTCAGTATGCTCTAAGCTTCACTTGCCTTCGAAGTGTGTTGAATCTGGGTGAGCACAAAATCCAGAGTACTTGTGACAATCGGACACAGTGCATCAACATTCTTCCTTCTCCAATCTTTGACAAGCTGAGGATTAGGAGGAGTGGTCTTTCCTCCATCAGAGACGCCAACAGGTTCAACATCAACTCCCTGAACTATATCAAGAAGTTCATAGGAGTCCAGAACAGTGGTGATTTTGAACTTCCATAGAAGATAGTTCGAGCCATTGAGTTTGCCTTCTGTGAAAGCTGGGGGACAAATATGTATTGTTGGTATAGAACCAAAACTAGCAGAAGAACTACTAGGCTTAAGATCAGTCATGATGTTGTGCTTTTTGACAGATGATTGTTATTAAGAGTCCCCTAGAGCTTTGATACCATGTTAAACAGAGTAAGTTCAACCCAAGAACATCTAACAACAATCAAGAAGAAAGCCAACACTGAACTTTATTTCAATACAAATCTGATTTTGTCCCACCACACACTCTTAGAAGAACTTCAATGGCTTCTGGACTTATAGAAGAAGAAACTAAAATAAAACGAACAGAGAAGATGTATACTTTAGTACAACAGAATACCAGCATGACCTTTGATTCTTCTAATGCAAATATATCTTTAAATATAGATCAGATTGAAATGAAATTTTCTCCTTATGAAACTAGACTTAAATATGTTTCATACAAGTACAACTTCACTTCATAAAATATATTTATCAGCAGATAAATAATCTAATAGATTTCGGTCTATGTCATCTGGCCGAACTAAGCATTGTTTTTCCTTTTTTTCCAGCATGACCATTGACTCTTCCAAGATCAATATATCCTTATAAAAAGTTCAGATCGATAATTGGTTGAATAGGTAAGAAAATAGACTTTAAATATATTTCTTTTGATATATAATTCTCCATATAAAGTCTCGTTCTTGATAGCATACAATACCTCAAAATTTGAAGATTTCTACTGCTGCTCGTACCTTTTTTTTCAATCTGACCTTCGTTGCTTCAAATATCGATTTCTCTTTGTAGATAAATCTGATTGAAAATTGGTTGAATATTTAAGAGAATAGACTTATAGATATTTATTTTGATATATATATATATATATATATATATCCATATTAATTTTAGTCCTTGATAGCAAAAAATACCTTTAAATTTGAAGCTTTCTACTGCTGTTCGAACCTCTTTTGCAATATGATCTTCACTCATTCAAATATAGATTTATCTTTGTACATAACTCTGATTGGAAAAATCATTTTTCCTTGGAAATTAGACTCAAATATCTTTCCGTCAATAATTATTTTAAAAATGAAAATCTCCGTATAAAGGTGAAAATTGCAAAGAAAAATATGGGTGTGGGGACTAAAAAAAACTACGAACCTAGAATTAGGGTTTAGGGTTTAGAGAAAAGGATCTCATTATCTTTGTGGGTTGACCAGGTCAACTCATAGAACCTGGCTCTGATACCATGTTGAATTTATGGAAAAGAGAAATATTTCATTGACTTCATTAACTTATTATAATCAGAGTACACGAACCTCTATTTATAATAGAGGAAGGTAGTAGAGTCCAATTACAATAAAACTACCTTTGTCCAAATTACACTCAAACTCTAACACTTAAAGATAAGTCCTAGTGCTGTCGTAGGCAACAAAAAATAAAACCTATACTCCTAAAAATATATGTAGTAGTGGGTGTTAGGATCGATCCCACAAAGAGTGATTAGTCTACTTAGTCTACTTTTATGCTCCGTGAACAAGGACGGGTGGGGGTTGTGGGGGGGGGGGGGGGGGGGGGGGGGGGGGGGGTGTTGGGGCTTGTATAACGAAAACACTTTTAAGAAAAATAACTTGGAAACAATTCAAATTAAAAGAATCAAAATCAATCAAAAGAACAAACATTGGTCTAAGTCAACACCCACCATCAGAATTTCAAAACTTATCATCGATGCAAGCATATATAAATTTGCACTTGAATATTCACCATTGGAACTACTAAACAACCCAAGACAAGTGCTAAAGGTTTAATCTAGTAGACCCTTAAGAATTAGAGAGATCGATGAAGCTAAACAACACATGCACAAGTGGCTACATTTAATTTAGTCTGGCCTTCTTCTCAAGATCTAATAATTCCTGACGCAACAAATCATCAAATCTCGATTGCTTCATAGGTTAGAGAGAACAAACAATAGCAGGCCTCCTAGTGATTGCAACGAGTAATAAAATAGTAGGCCTCCTAGTAGTAGATTGCAATGAGTAATAAACTAGTAGGCCTCCTAGTGATTAAACAAGAAAATCATGAAAGAAAATTGCAGAAGAACATGGGATACTCAAAACATAAATTGAACGATGAAAATAAATCAGATCTCATAGTTGTATTTTTATCGAGGCTTTAGTTTCCTTTGACCAAGTCTAAAAGTTTAGGCACGCAGGGCCAAGAAAAAATATGAAGGAAAAAATTAGAGAAAAGAGAGATGAAAATCAGGAGAACAGAAAATGAGGTCTAGGGCGCCGAACTCCTTTTCTCCTTTTTATTCCCCTTCTTTCTCCCAGTTTAGGGTTTTTCTTTTCGTACATCCGATCTAGGTCATAGTACACGTGCCACGACTTCAAGCCAGGCTTTGACCTGGATGGAGCCAGTATTGCTCAAAATTCAAAACATTAAAGTTTTCCTGTAATTCCATAGCATCTTGAATCATCTCCATCAGAGCTCAGATGAGAGAGTTATACCCAAATTACGAAGCAATGTTGAAACTGTTCACATTCGCCCAATTAACTTCGGTTTGCACTTAACGCTTCCATTTGCATCCTAAATCAAAATATAAGAATAATGAGTATATTTAGGCACCAAATAATTATAAAAGCCTAATTAAGGGATAAATATATGATATTTTGCATTCTCATCAAATTCCCCCACAGTTAGCTTTTGCTCGTCCTTGGGCAAAACTCAAATTCACTTTCCCAAAAGCACCAAGGTTGTAATGCCATCAACAAAACACAACCAAGCTCTTCAAAACTCATAACATATCATGAACAAATATTCTTAAACAACTTCCAATTATTTAATAAGCATTTTCATTCAAAGATGGAGCAAACTAAATAAGTAGACCCTCACATAAATCAACACTCGACTCTCATGAGTTTGAGGGTATGTGTTTCTCTCAAATTCATTTCAATGAAAATGATCTACCATAGGCGTGCATATCTTCTCATTCTCCACCACTCAGATCACATGCATAACACAAATCATAAGGACTTTTCTAGGGTTGTAACGGGGTTTAGGATCAAGGTGGAAAATATTTGGGAATGTAGCTCAAAAGCCATCAAAACTAGTGGAGCAAAAATGAATCAACTCAAGCTTGAATATATTAGACAAGTAAAACCAATCACTCCACTCAGCATCATCTTCAATTTGTATCTATCTCATAAAAATAGATCCCTTTCTTGGAATTTTAGTAAGAATTATGAACACGGACAGTTTGTAACTTTAAAAGCCATTCCCTCCATCACTTCCTTTCTTATTTTCTTTTTCTCTTCACCCATTTGTTTTTTCTAACAATGGAACTAATGAATTGAGGATGAAAACATGTTCCATTTCACCGATCATGGCCATACCACAAATCCAGACACCCCCACACTTATTTCTTGCACACCCCATATGAACCATAATGATGAACAATGCTCCACTAGCTCTACGGCTTGGATAAATTTTTATTTTTTTTTGTCAAGTTTAAAGCATGTAACATGGGTTCACAAAAAAAAAAAGAATAAAGCTCAAAGGTGTTCAACAAAAAGGAAAAAAACAATTAATTACAAGGTACGCAATTTGGCTTATGTAGCTTATAACAAAGAGGGCCTTAATCATGTTCATGCATGCATGTGTCAATGTGACCTCAAAGAGAATCAAGTCAAGTTCTAGAGAAAAAAATCAATGGAAGATTATCTCTCATGAAAGAAAATAGTGAGATTGATATGGATGTGTCAGTCTAAATGCTCAAAATCGCATCGACTTTTTTCTACGAAATTTAGTCACTACCATCCTCAAAGAAAATAACTAGAATAATTCATTCTCAGTTGGATGATTACTTATTCAATCATGTTATGAATCTTTCAAGAGACTAATTTGATCTTGCTCATGACATACACAACCAAAAATCATTAAAAACCACAAAAAACAAAGATTTTTTTTTTAAAATCAGAATTGGAACACAACCTACATCCCCTCCCCCACACTTAGAACTTACATTGTCCCCAATGTAAGGTGAAATTTAAAGAGAAGGCACAAATAACCAAAATATAAATGCAAAAATGAAGACAAAAAGGAACGAACTCCCCTTGGGTTACCTCCGAAGTAGCGCCTTTGTTTATTGTCATTGGCTCGACTCAATGCTTCCATAATTATGGGTCATCCCACACATAGTATTTGGCATCAATCTTGACCTTATCTCATTGAGCCCTAGACAAACCAGGAGGTAACATATTAATAACCAAATAATTTACAATATTTGCATACCAAGGTAATGTCACACTCGTGGCGAGCAATTGCTCATCAGGGAACATTTCCAGGAAATGAAGGTCATCCTGCACATGCTTTTCTTCTTGCAGTGCACAAAGTTTACTGAAGATGATCACTAGTAACGTTCCTCCATCTCGTACTTGAGGTGACTGGGGAGAGGATTTAAATCGGGAGTGGGAGCCTGCAAAACAGAGGTTAAAGGCCTCTCATTAGAAACTGGTAAATCAACGTAAAGAACGTTACCTGATTGTTGTAACTGTGGAATATCATTCAATGCTGCAAAAATTTCCTACAAATCAAAACTCAAGGCTAACACCTCATTCTCTTTCTCAAGATGCTTACTAATGTCAACTTCCAATTCATCTTTTCTATCAAGTAAAAAATTTCTTGTGTGAAAGGATCAATCGCATCAATAGAATAAACATGATTAGAAACACCAGGATATTTCATGGTGTTGAATTTATGGAAAAGTGAAATACTTCATTGAAATCAATAACTTATTGTAATCAGAGTACATGAACCTCTATTTATAATAGAGGAAGGTAGTAGAGTCCAATTACAATAAAACTACCCTTGTCCCAATTACACCCAAACTCTAACACTTAAAGATAAGTCCTAACATAATTAAATAACTCAATATAGATAAAAGACAAACATAACTCAAACTAAAACTCTTCTTGGTCGTGACCCTAAGATAAAGATACTTTTGTGAGTCCTTCTTGATCTTCCAACTGATGTGATAAGGATGTGAGCTCATGGTAATCATTGTGAGTCCTACTTCTTATGGGCTTGGGCCATCTTGTGGGCCTTCCTTGGTCATGTGGCCCATCTTATAATAATCTTAGATATGTGGGCCTTCCTTGGTCATGTGGGCTTGAGCTTGTCTTCCAACACTCCCCCTCAAGCTGGGGAGAACAACATGAACTCCCAGCTTGCTGCAAATGATGTGTAGAATATTTTTTTATAAAATGGCACATCTTCCAATATGCCTTCATCTTCCAAAATTTCCCCTCAAGCTATTGTGTCCTTCCATGAGGCCCTGCGACATTATATAAGTGAGATTAAAATCACTCCTAGCCGGTAAACCATTGCTTCATACTCCAGTCCTAATGTTGGATGTAGGGCACACTCCGTCTTCTATCGGTAGTGTGTCTATCGGCATAGCTCTGAAGTGCCCACCACTGTGTCCCTCCATAGGACAATGACCCTCAAGTGGTAGGAGACATAAAAGCTATTTCAGGGGGAGGGGGGGGGGGGGGATAACATAGATGTAATAATAAGTTTCTCTATCATGGTTTCCCAATGTGATATATAACACAAAAGTGAACCAAAGAAATAATGTCCCAAAGAGACATAATAGCAGCAATTGTATATGACATTACCATCTTCCAACATATTTAACACGAACCAAATAATAAACTTTGTAAAAGAACCCATGAAATAATCCGATATAAAAATTTCTTCTTAGATACACAAGATTCATCTTTTGTGCTCCTCCTTTCTTGAATATTTTGGTCACATAAAGTTAATCACAACATATGAAATAAAATACCTCTTTCTTGTACTTCTTGTACTTCTCCCCCTCAAGTTGGGAGGTAATGGTAGTGATCCCAGCTTGTACCAAATATCATTGATGTAGCAATAAGCCAAAATTACAAAGATGTATAAATAAGCCCTCAAACCAGGGAGAAGTGAGATATTTTCTGATATATCAACTCAAACAGTGACGCAAAACAATCGGCTTAAATTTGGATTTTCAATGTAACAGAATAGCAGAATGACCTTTGATTCTTCCAATTCGAATATATCTTTCAATATATTTCAGATTGACATGAAATATTTTCCTTTTGAAAGTAGACTTAAATACCTTTCATCCAAGTATAAATTAACTTCATAAGATATAATTTTCAGATGATAAATAATTTGATATATTTCAGTCTCTGTCATCTGGCGGACCTAAATATTGTTTCTCCTATTTTTCTAGAATGTCCATTGACTCTTCAAAGATCAATATCTCCTTATAAAAAGATCATTCTGAGGATTGGTTGAATAAGTAAGAAAATAGACTTACGTCTCTTTCTTTTGATATATATTTATCCATATAAAGCCTCTTTCTTGATAGCCTTAAATACCTTTGAATTTGAAGCTTTCTGCTGCCGCTTGTATCTCTTTTTAAGTATGACCTTTGCTGCTTCAAATATCATCTCTTTGGAGATAACTCAGATAAAAAATTGGTTGAATAGGTGAAAGAATAGACTTACCGATATTTCTTTTAATATATGTTGAATTTAGGACCCCTTTTCCATAATCACGAGCAAAATAAAGAAGAAAGAAAAAGAGAGAAAAGGGGAGAAGAGCTCTTGGGTAGAGAAAAAAAATTAAAGGGGAAAGGATGAGTTGCACCAAGCAAGGAGAGGGAGAGAGAGAACCAAACTCCGGATTGAATGTGTTGCTTGATTAATTCCAAATTGCAACCTCTCTATTGAGAAGAGAGGAGGAGGTAAAGTCTTCATACAAATTGTAATTCAATTCTAATTACATTCTAACTCTAACTTCTTCAAAATAAGTAAGTCTCAAAATAGGTAAGTCTCAATATAAGTAAGTCTATTCAAACTAGGACTCCTAGAACACTAGGAGTTCTTTATTATCCACGTGAATATAAGGGATAAGCCAACTCGTGGCCTTATCCTAGTGGGCCCCTCATGATTCTCTAATGCACCTTGATAATTGTGCCTACTCGTGAGATCTTGTGGGCCTCACTTGATCTTCAAGTCTTCTAAATCAACTCAGCTTGTGTTTCTTGATTTCTTTACTCGAGCTTGCTTTGGGAGAGGACTCTTCTTGGTGTCTCAAGTCCTCTGGGATTCTTCTTGATGACCTACGTCCTCATGGTGGGTCCCACCAACTCAAGCACCATGGTGGGCCCCACATTGTAGCACTCCCCCTCAAGCTGGGGGTGAGAAGACGTCATAAACACCCAGCTTGCAGCATATGGTAGACATGATCTTGTGAGTGACTGGTTTGGTGAGGATGTCTGCAACTTGATTTTGTGAGAAGATGTGCTTCAGGGATAAGAGACCAGCTTGGAATTTTTCTCGTATAAAGTGGTAATCAACTTTAATGTGCTTTGTCCTCTCATGGAAGACTGGATTCGATGCGATATGTATTACGGCTTGGTTGTCACAATATAGATCCATTGGAGGTTCTTTATAAAATCCCAATTAAGTGAGAAGGGACCGTATCCATAAAAGTTCACTTACAGTGTGTGCCTTGGCTCTGTATTCTGCTTCTGTACTGGACCGTTCTTCCACATTCTATTTTTGGCTTTTCCATGTAACTAAATTTCCTCCAACCATCGTGCAAAACCCAGAAGTAGATTTTCTATCATCTGGGGATCCAGCCCTGCCTGCATCCGTGAATCCCTCAATGTTGAGGTGTCCATTTTTTTTTATAGAGGAGCCCCTTTCAGATAACGTAGTATCCTCTCAAGTGCTTGCCAATGATGAAATTGTGACTTGTGCATGTACTGACTTACCACACTTACTGCATATGAAATATCTGGCCTCGTTACACATAGGTAAATAAGACGCCCTACTAACCTTTGATATTGTCCAATGTCCACGTCTTCTCCAGTGCCTCCACATAACTTTGTATTTGCATCAATAGGAGTGTCTATTGGTTTGCATCCCAACATACCTGTTTCTTCAAGTAGATCGAGGGCATATTTTCTTTGGGATAGAATAATCCCATGTCTGAATTGTAAGACCTCAATACCCAAAAATTATTTCAGTAATCCAAGATCCTTTGTCTTGAATTCAGCACATATTTTTTCTTTTATTTTTTGAATGCCCTCAGAGTCACTTCTAGTTAAAATGATATCATCAACATAAACAGCTAGAATCACCTTACCTCTTGCTGTGTTCTCAATAAATACTGAGTGGTCTACAGAGCATCTGCAAAAACCTTCCCGTATGATGGCTTGAGTTAAAATTTCAAACCATGCCCATGGGGATTGCTTTAGCCCTTATTGAGTTTTTTTAAGGCGACATACGGACTCCCCCTCATCCACATATCCAGGTGGTTGTTGCATATAAATTTCTTCTTTTATATCGCCATTGAGAAAGACATTTTGACATCCAGTTGATATATTGGCCATGATGAATTAGCTTCCAACTATAATATTATACGTACCAAGGTCATTTTTGCCACTGGAGAGAATATCTCGTCATAATCAATGCCATAGCATTGAGTGTATCCTTTAGCAACCAGTCGAGCTTTTAGTCATGCAATAGTCCCATCCGGATTATGTTTAATTGAATAAACCCACTTGAAACCAATGGGTTTTTTGTCTGTAGGTAGAGGAACCAGTGACCATGTATGATTCTCACTGAGTGCCTTCATTTCTTCATCCATTTCTGCCTTCTACCCTGGATGTTGTAGAGCCTCCTGATATGACTGTGGAACAGATATGGAGGAAATAGAAGAAAGAAACTGACAACATAAAGGTGAGAGGCGATGATGAGACACAAAATTGGAAATAGGATGAGAAGTAGAAGGTTGAGTGCATGATTGAGGTTCTTTTTTTATAGCAATAGGGCGAGTATCAAATTGAGGACCAAAAATGACAGGTGATGAAGGACTTACCTTTGGTGGATCTGACAACTCGACAGGTGTGGTATCGGCCATTGTCTCTAGGGGCTGATCAATCTCTGTATCATGAGGCACAACCGGTCTAGGAGAATTTGGTACTGATGACATACCTGGTGGAGCGTTGTCAGAATAATATGATGAGTCTTCAAAGAATGTTACATCCCTGGACACAAATAAACGTTGCAAAGAGGGACTATAACAAACATAACCCTTTTGCGTACGAGATTATCTAAAAAAGATACATTTTAGAGATTTAGGGTCAAGTTTGCTGTGTCTAAGTAAAGTATTATGGACAAAACATTGACAACCGAAGACTTTCAATGATAATGCGAACGGATCATCATGTGGTATTAATTTAGAGTAGGGGGATTTATTCCCAAGATCAGTATATGGTAGGCGATTTATAAGAAAGCATGCTGTAAGGATAGCATGGGGCCAATAAAAATATGGGACTTTCATGACATATAAGAGACCTCGAGCTACCTCAAGAATATCACAATTCTTTCATTCGGCTACACCATTTTGTTGAGGAGTATAGGCACATGATGTCTGATGGATAATGCCATTCTCTTGACAAAATGAGTCAAGGTCTTTTGAGACACACTCTTTGGCATTATTAGATCGAAGGATTTTTATCTTCTGACCAAATTGTGTGAGTACCATTGCATAGAAAGATTTAAAAATAGATGGTATCTTAGAACATTCTTTAAAAGTAAACAACCAAGTTGTGCGAGTAAAATCATCAATAAAAGTGATAAAGTATTTGACTTGAGAAATATTAGAGACACTTAGAGGCCCCCAAACATTAGTATGAATCAAAGAAAAAGGAATGGTACTTTTGACATCTGGACGAGGAGAGTATGTACTCCTCTGATGTTTACTTAACTGACACACATCACAACTGAATTCTGACTTTTTTTGAAGAGATGGAAACATAGAATGAAGAGATTGTATGGAAGGATGTCCCGACCGATTGTGCCATAAACGTGTCTCATTCTCAGTAGTAGACACCATATTGACTTTTGGCACGTCCAAGTAGTAGAACCCCCTTGTTCATGACCTCCACCAATCACCTGCTTTGTTATAAGATCCTGAATAACACATGAAGTAGGTGAGTAAGGTGACCGAGCAATTAAAATTTTTTGTAAGCTGACTCATAGAGACTAAGTTTAAAGGAAAAGAAGGAACAAAAAAAATATCATGGAGCGGAAGTGATTGGGTGATAGAAGTGGAACCTTTTCCTTGGACTTTTGTTTGTGAACCATCACCTATGGTAACAAACTTGTGAGAAAGACTCAGAGATAAGGAATGTAATAAAGTTTTATTACCTGTAAGATGCTCAGAGGCTCCTGAATCAATTATCTAGGATGAGGAAGAGGCAGATAGCATACCTGAAGCAGTAGTGGCAGCAGTAGTGGCAGAGGGGCTAGGAGAAGACCCTATCATGGTCTTTATCTTCTGAAATAATTCATACTCTTCATCAGTAATACTTTTTTTGTGCAGTTGGGGAATTGTTTTCTTGTGCATTACTTATGAGGGCTTGATTAGCTCTTGTCGATTCTGACTTATCATTCGCTTTGTAGCATATTTCTTTATTGTGGCCATATCTACCACAGTAAGTACATGGCCTATAACGGCACTGGTCTATAGTGTGGCCCCAAAATTTACAATGATTTAATATCATTTGTTCAGCCAGCACTATAACCTTTTCTTTTTCTCATATTCTCATCAGCCATGATAGGCTCTTCTTTTTCAAAAAAACTTCAAATAATTTCACCAAGTAGCACTTCTTCAATCAACTCGGTATATGTAAATATAGCATCAATGCTAATTATATTTTTTTTTCCAGAAAACCACTCATAAGAGGCTCAGTGGCAATCTTCAATATCAGAGAAATCTTATCCCACAAAAAAATTTCTGTGGTGACGCAAAACAATTGGCATAAATTCGGACATTTCAATATAAAAGAATACCAGCATGACCTTTGATTCTTCCAATTCAAATATATCTTTCAATATAGATCAGATTGACATGAAATTTTTCCTTATGAAAGTAGACTTAAATAAATTTCATCCAAGTATAACATCTCTTCATAAAATATAATTATCATGAGATAAATAATCTGATAGGTTTTGGTATCTGTTATCTGGCCGAACTAAGTTCTGTTTCTTCTATTTTTCCTGAACGGCCATAGACTCTTCCAAGATCAATATCTTCTTATAAAAAAATCATATTGAGAATTGGTTGAATATTTCAGAAAATATACTTACAGATATTTCTTTGTATAAATTCTAGTTCTTGATAGCAAAAAGTACCTCGGAATCTGAAGATTGCTGCTGCTGCTCGAACCTTTTTGCAATCTAACCTTTGCTCATTAAAATATCGATATCTCTCTGTAGATAACTCAGATTGGAACAAATAATTCTTCTTTGGAAATTAGACTCAAATATATTTCCGTAAATATATAATTTTCAATATGAAAAACACCGTGAGTCTTCCCTTCACAAGAGCCTTCTTTGAGTAGTGTTGATCAATACTTTTCTAAAGCAATCTTTTGTCGAGGGATCCTAAATATGTTGCTCTGATACCATGTTGAATTTAGGACCCCTTTTCCATAATCATGAGCAAAATAAAGAAGAAATAAAAAGAGAGACAAGGGAAGAAGATCTCTCAGGTAGAGCAGAAAAAATTACAGGGGAAAGGATGAGTTGCGCCAAGCAAGGAGAGGGAGAGAGAGAACCAAACTAGGGATTGAATGTGTTGCTTGGTTAATTTAAAATTACAACCTCTCTATTGAGAGGAGAGGAGGAGGTAGAGTCTTCATACAAATTGTCATTCAATCCTAATTACATTCTAACCCTAACTTCTTCATAATAAGTAAGTCTCAATATAGGTAAGTCTCAATATAAGTAAGTCTATTCAAACTAGGACTCCTAGAAGACTAGGAGTTTTTTATTATCCACGTGAATATAAGGGATAAGCCAACTCGTGGCCTTATCCTAGTGGGCCCCTCATGATTCTCCAGGGCACCTTAATAATTGTGCCTGCTTTTGAGATCTTGTGGGCCCCACTTGATCTTCAAGTCTTCTAAATCAACTCAGCTTGTGGTTCTTGATTTCTTTACTCGAGCTTGCTTTGGAAGAGGACTCTTCTTGGTGTCTCAAGTCCTCTGGGATTCTTCTTGATGACCTACGTCCTCATGGTGGGTCCCACCAACTCAAGCACCATGGTGGGCCCCACATTGTAACAATATATATTTCTCCATATAAAGTTGTTGTGGACTCAATAGCACACCGAGTCACACAACAAAGGAGGCAATGACTCACTGAGTCCATTAGTTATATTTATATTGCTTTAAGTAGGATTTATTTCTAATTTTGTAATAAGTATGGTTGTAGGGATAATATTGTGATTCTTGTAGCCCTAAAACACCTAGGATGTCAACTATTTAAACGGTAATGTAATAGGGAAAAGGCAAGCATTGAATTTAGGTAATGTTAGGGTAAACAGGCTAGGGATCTCCTTCATGATCTCGAGGTTAGGGTTTTCCTCAAAGCCCACGTATCCCTTCATCCTCCAGTAATCATTACTATTCTCCATCCTCCATCAAAACATACCGAGCAAGTGAGAGAGCTTCCTACCCCTTTTCCGAGTTCAAGGAGAGGCTTCAGTCTTCTCCCAATCTACACAACGAAGAGAAGGTCTCATGCCTCTTTTAACGAGCCAGAGTTGAAGGATTGCCTACCCTACACCACGAGCAGCATCAAGCAGGACTCTTTCTAGCTTGGCGTCCAACAAGAAGCTGGGAAGGAGCCTCCCCAACGTAGGCCAAGGGCTATCCCAAGCTAGGACCACCATCCTAGCATGAGCAGTAGCAAGAAGAGGGTTGAAACCTTAATTTCCTTGATCAATAAAAGGTAACCCTTTTCCTATATCATTCATGTTAATAGTAATTGGGTTCTTAAGCTATACCTAGTAGTATATTGCATTCATAAAAAGAGAGCTTGATCACGTGAGAAAGATCAATCAAAGAAGGTGGTTTTAGACTGCCATATCGAGTCCTGCAACACACCATCAGTGCTGGAGTATCAATTCCCACGCCGTGTTACTCGATCCATGACCTGGGACGGTAACAACGTGGTATCAGAGCAGGGTAACATGGGGGATACCTTCAGCAATGAAGAATTGCATACCAGGATGCAAAATCTTGAGGATAGAATGGAGACAGCACAACCAGTGTTGAGAAAAATCTATGGGTTTGAAGTAGAGATGCAACAAGTCCGAGAAGAGTTGAGGCAAATCTTTAGAATGCTAATCGAGAGGAGGGCAGAAAGGCAGCAGAGCCCAGAAACGAGGGAGGTGACTCAACCGTATCACAGGAGGGGGGATCAGTGGCCTGGGCGCACTGCTATCCAAGGACCACAACATGGAAGCACAATCCCAAGGTACACATTGTTAGACTTTCCTACTTATAAGGGTTCAGTAAATCCCTTAATTTGGTTGCATAGATGTGAGCAATTGTTTTTAAATCAAGGGACTGCTGAATGGGATAAGGTGAAACTAGCCTCTTCCATATGTTAGATGAAGCCCACTTATGGGTTCACCAGGTGGAAAGAGAGAGACTAGGGCTGGATTGGGGTGAATTTAAAAATTTATGCACAATCAGATTTGGACCTCCCACCCACAGCAACCCCCTGGGTGAATTGGTTCTATTACGACAGACTGGTTCGGTTGAACAGTATCTAACACAGTTCCAAGAAAAGTTGGTTCGTGCTGGGGGATCTGTACGGGTCGACCAGCAGGTCTCATTATTCATAGCGGGTCTCACTGAATCTATGAGGTTAGAGGTTGAACTCCTTTTCCCTTAGGATCTAGCTTGGGCAATGAATATGGCCCGGGCAATGGAACAACGACAATGGTTACAGCAACGCAAGCTGGGTTAGCCAGGTGAATGGACCACTTCCTCCACTTGGCAAGGGCGTCGTCATAATTCGTCTACAGTGACAAACCCTGCATTATCTTTCTCCAGACAGAATCAGAATACGGCTCCGGTAGCCAATACACACCCTGGTAATCCCCCACCGCAATTTTTCTAAAGATTAACAAGTGCGGATATGGCAGAATGGAGGTCCAAGAATCTATGCTACAACTGTGATGAACAATACCGGGTGGGGCACCAATGTAAGAGGTTGTTTTGGCTCGAGGTGGAGTAATCAAATGATATAGAGGAGACGGAGGATTTTATTGAGGGGCAACCTCCAGAGATTTCCTTGCATGCTATTACTGGGAAAAAATATGCCAAAATGATGCAAGTCAGAGCTCAAGTCTGTTAGGGTCCTGGGTTAAGTATCTATGTCTTCCGCTCCTTATAGGCCGGTCTTTTGGGTAGTATTGGCTAGGTGCTTAACAACATGGCCCATCGCATCCACACCATCCACACACAGGAACCTCCTGGCAGCACAATTGATGGTCTGGTTGAGGATTTCTTTGACCTCTTCCATACACCTTCGGGATTGCCTCCCTTGAGGCATTGTGACCACATGATCTATTTAAAACCAGGTTCTGAGGTGGTGGTAGTGCGTCCGTACCGATACCCACACCTTTAGAAGGATGAGATAGAGAGACAATGCCAGAAGATGTTACAATAGGGTCTTATTCGTCACAGTCACTCCCCGTTCTCTTCACCCATCTTACTTGTGAAGAAACATGATGGGAAATGGAGGTTTTGTGTTTATTATCGGGAGTTGAACACTCAAATAGTAAAGGATAAGTTTCTGATTCCGGTAGTGGATGAGCTCCTGGATGAATTGCATGGTTCGTGGTTATTTACTAAACTGGACCTACGGTCGGGATATCATCAGGTCTGGATGCACCCCTCTGATATCGAGAAGACAACATTCCGCACACATCATTGCCACTTTGAGTTCGTCGTCATGCCGTTCAGGTTATCGATTGCACCCTCCACTTTTCATGCTCTCATGAATGAGGTATTTAGCCCCTATCTTCGGAAATTTGTTCTTGTGTTTTTTTGATGATATTCTCATATATAGCAAGTCCGGAGAAGAGCATTTAGAGCACTTAAGGATTGTTTTTGAATTGTTACGAGCACATCAGCTCTATTTAAAACAATCCAAATGTTCTTTTGTGACTTCACATGTGGCTTATCTGGGTCACATTATCTCACATGAGGACGGTTAATCCCGAGAAGATTTGGGTTATTCATGAGTGGCCACAACCCCAGTCTTGCTCAACTTTACGAGTTTTTTTGGGTCTTGCAGGCTACTACTACAAATTTATTCAGAACTATGAACCCTTAGCAACACCCTTGACCAGTCTCCTCAAGAAGAATTCCTTTCTCTTGACCGAGGAGGTCACACAGTCGTTTGAGGTCCTCAAATCTGCTCTCGCCTCCGCCCCTATATGACAACTTCCAAATTTTGATGACTTATTTGTGGTTGAGTGCAACGCTTCGGGAGGGGGCATTGGGGCTGTCTTACAGTAGCTAACACATCCTATTGCGTATTTTAGCAGACATTTGGTAGTCTGTCATCACAAACTGGCAGCATATGAGCGGGAATTGATTGGGTTGGCCAAGGCGGTCCAACACTGGCGGCCTTATATATAGGGGTCGGGCATTTCTTATCCGCACTGACCAATATAGCCTAAAATTCCTACTGGAACAATGGCTCACGATGTCGCCACAGTAGCACTGGATCAGTAAGTTGTTGGGTTTTGAATTTTTGGTGGATTACCGTGAGGGTAGATTGAACAAGGCGGCTGATGACTTGTTGCGTTGTTTTGAAGATCAACATTTGGTCTATTCGCTCAGTCAGCCGAGATTCCTCATCCTTGACTTGGTGAGAGATGCATATGCCACTCTTCCAGCTCTACATGAGCTCCACAGGAATATTTCAGTGGGGACAATGGAATCAAAGTGGTCCATCCGGGATTCACTTATTTATTACAAACAACGGCTATTTCTTCCACCTACTTCCGAGTTGATTCCAGCTATTCTCTCTGCCTACCATGATAGCACCCATGAGGGTATCCAAAAGACATTGCACAAAATCCTGGTAGACTTTTATTTGCAAGCCATGAAGAACTCCATTGTGACTTATGTAGTAGCCTGTCAGGTTTTCTAACGCAACAAAGCTGAGCACTTGAGTCCAGCCGGTCTTCTCCAGCCTCTCACCCTTCCTACGCAGGTTTGGGCCAATATTTCGATGGATTTTGTTGAAGGTCTTCCACAGTCCTTTGGCAAATCAGTACTCTTCGTGGTGGTTGATAGGTTTTCCAAGTACGGATATTTTATTCCACTGGCTCATCCTTATACAGCTACATGGGTTGCACAGACTTTCCTGGAGTAGATTGTCCGCTGACATGGCATAACGGAATCGATTGTGAGTGATCGAGATGCGGTTTTCATGAGCACCTTTTGGCGGGAACTCTTTCGTTTGAGTGGGACTAAATTGAAATTCTCCTCTGCCTATC
Organism: Aristolochia californica; assembly: GCF_029961685.1. Lineage (NCBI taxonomy): Eukaryota > Viridiplantae > Streptophyta > Magnoliopsida > Piperales > Aristolochiaceae > Aristolochia > Aristolochia californica. The sequence goes on along the minus strand of NW_027181881.1, from coordinate 32,642,884 downwards.
ATTTGCAGACAGATGGGCAGACCAAGGTGGTTAACCGTACCATCAAGATGTATCTACGGTGCTTGGTGGGCGATCGTCCGAGACAATGGGTTCAATGGCTACCATGAGCCGAGTACTATTACAACACTTCATTCCACTCCGCATTGCAATCAACTCCTTTCAGGGTTCTATATGGCCTGGACCCCCCTCGCCTTCTCTCGTATACTCAAGGGTCCACCCGGGTGGACGTGATTGATTAGGCACTCATGAAAGAACTAACGACAAAGGCCATCGTGAGGTCTCTTTCGAGATATGGGATTATGTGTGGTTACGGCTCCAACCATACCACCAGCAGTCACTTGTAGGACCACCACGTCATAAGCTCTCTCCCAAAATTTTTGGGCCTTTTGCCATTCTTGGGCATGTGGGGCCAGTCGCATATCAACTCAAACTGCCATCCATGACCAAGCTTCATGATGTGTTTCATGTCTCCCTCTTGAAGCCACATTCCAGGTCACCTCCTACATCTACTACATTCCTCCCTCAGGTTGACAATGGAGACATTTTTCTTACACTAGCCGTGGTGTTACGCACACGGTTGCTCAATGACCATTGGGAGATTTTTGTTAAGTGGACGAACACTGAACCGGAGGCTGCAACATGGGAACGTGTGGACATCTTCAAACAGGTCTACCCAGCTTTTGAGCTTGAGGACAAGCTCTTTCTCCAGGGGGAGGCAGATGTTGTGGCCTCAATAGCACACCGAGTCACACAACGAAGGAGGCAATAACTCATTGAGTCCATTAGTTAAATTTATATTGCTTTAAGTAGGATTTATTTCTAATTTTTTAATAAGTATCATCATAGGGGAAATATTGTGATTCTTGTAGCCCTAAAACACCTAGGAGGTCAACTATTTAAAGGGTAATGTAATAGAGAAAAATCAAGCATTGAATTTAGGTAATGTTAGGGTAAACAGGCTAGGGATCTCCTTCATGATCTCGAGGTTAGGGTTTTCCTCAAAGCCCACGTATCCCTTCATCCTCCATTGATCATTACTATTCTCCATCCTCCATCAAACCATACCGAGCAAGAGAGAAAGCTTCCTGCCTCTTTTTCGAGTTCAAGGAGAGGCTTCAGTCTTCTCCCCATCTACACAATGAAGAGAAGGTCTCATACCTCTCTTAACGAGCCAGAGTTGAAGGATTGCCTAGCCTACACCATGAGCAGCATCAAGCAGGACTCTTTCTAGCATGGCGCCCAACAAGAAGCTGGGAAGGAGCCTCCCCAACGTTGGCCAAGGGCTATCCCAAGGTAGGACCACCATCGTAGCACGAGCAGCAGCAAGAAGAGGGTTGAAACCCTAATTGCCTTGATCAAGAAAAGGTAACCCTTTTCCTATATCATTCACATTAATAGTAATTGGGTTCTTAAGCTATGCCTAGCACTATATTGCATTCATAAAGAGAGAGCTTGATCAAGTGAGAAAGATCAATCAAAGAAGGGGGTTTTAGACCACCATATCGAGTCCAGCAACACACCATCAGTGCTGGAGTTCCAATTCCCACACCCTGTTACTCAATCCATGGCCTGGGACCGTAACAAAAGTCTTCTTCTTGATAGAAAAAAATACCTCTGAATCTGAAGATTGCTGCTGCTGCTTGAACTTTTTTTGCAATCTAACCTTTGCTCATACAAATATCGTTATCTTTCTGTAGATAACTTCGATTGGAACAAATTGGTTTTTTTGGAAAGTAGACTCAAATATCTTTCCATCAATATTTAATTTTCAATATTAAAAACTACGTAGAGAGGTAAAAAATGAAAAGCAAACTACTGGTACAGGGGCAGAAAAAAAAAACTACGAACCTAGACTTAGGGTTTAGGGTTTAGAGAAAGGATCACATTACCTCTGTGAGTTGACCAAGTCAACTCACAGAACCTCCTTTGATACCATGTTGAATTTATGAAAAAGTAAAATACTTCATTGACTTCAATAACTTATTATAATCAGAGTACTTGAACCTCTATTTATAATAGAGGAGGTTGTAAAGTCCAATTACAATAATACTACCCTTGTTCCAATTACACCAAACTCTAACACTTAAAGATAAGTCCTAACATAATTAAATAATTCAATATAGATAAAAGACAAACATAACTCAAACTAAAACTCTTCTTGGTTGCAACCCTAAGATAAAGATACTTTTGTGAGTCCTTGATCTTCCAACTGATGTGATAAGGATGCCAGCTCATGGTTATCATTGTGGGTCCTACTTCTTATGGGCTTGGGCCCATCTTGTGGGCCTTCCTTGGTCATGTGGCCCATCTTATAATAATCTTAGATATGTGGGCCTTCCTTGGTCATGTGGGCTTGAGCTTATCTTCCAACACATGGCATCATAAATATAAAACTTAACAATTTCTCCATCAAATTTCATTGTAAGTGTGCCACTATGAACATCTATCTTAGTCTTGGATGTCTTTAAGAATGGTCTTCCTAACAAAATAGGATTAGTTAGGTCACCTTTTTCCAAATTAAGCACATAGAAATCAGCAGGGAAAATCAAATCATTAACTTTCACAAGAACATCCTCAACTACACCTTTAGAATAGACATTAGATCTATCAGCCAATTGAATCACAACACTAGTTTTATTCAAAGGTCCAACTTTCTAAGAAGCATTTATAGAATATGGCATGACAATAATCGAAGCCCCAAAATCTATCATGGTCTTCTCAAATCTGATGTTACCGAACATACAAGGGATAGTAAACATACTTGGATCTTTGCATTTCGTAGGGATTTTTCTTTGAATAATTGCAGAAACATTCTCCCCTTCTCTCCCCTTCTCACATCCTTTATGTTTTTGTTTCTTTTTAATTTTGCATAGTTCTTTCAGGAATTTAGCATAATGAGGCACTTGTTTAATAGCATCTAAAAGTGGAATATTTACCTCACATAAAACGAAAAGTTTCATATAAATCTTTATTTTGCTCATATTTTCTAGAATTTTCCAAAGCCTGTGGAAAAGGAGGAATTGGTTTATAATCAGAAAGAGGTGGAAACATACACTTAGGTATGCCATCATCATTGGGACGTTCCTATCTGCAACAACGTTTTTCTCCTTTTCTTGCTCTGACGATGCAAGGGCTGTCTTTACCGGAATCTCAACTTCTTTACCACTTCTCTAAATGGTTGCACTGGCATTTTTTCTTGGATTTACTACTATTGGAGAGGGTAATTTCTTCGAACTTTTCACCTCTAGCTGACTAATTGCGGTTGCCATCTGATCCATTTGATTGTCCAAACTTTGAATACTGGCCCTTGTCTCTTGTTGAAATTGCAAATTATTAGTGGTAAGAGATTTAACAATATCTTCTAAAGACAAACCAGAATTTGAAGTTTGGCCTGGTTGTTTTCTAGGGGGATATGGCTGCCTATATTGCTGGTAACTTGGGTGATTTTGAGTCGCAGGCTGATTAAGTTGTGGATTCCCATAGCTAAGGTTGGGATGATCCCTCCATCCCATGGCATATGCGTTCGAATAAGGATCATACTTCCTTTGTGGTTGTCTAGGAAAACCACCCGCCACATTCACTTGCTCAGTGGGGTCCTCTTGAAGAGTTGGGCACATGTCGGTTGGATGTCCTACTAGTGAACAAATCCCACAAGCCTTCGTTGTTTGCGTATTACCTACACCCATTTGATGAACAAGACCAGTTGGACTCGCAATTTTTTGTTCAAGGGAGGAAATATTTACCTCATTAACATTCTTAGATGGAAGGTCAAGTCTAGTGCCAAATTGTTGAAAATTGGCCGCCATATTTGCAATCAAGTTTCTCGCGGCCTCGTGAGTTTTATCCACCAAAGATCCTCCAATAGCACCATCAATCATGCTCCTATCAGTGGGTACAAGGCCCTCATAGAAATACTGGATAAGAAGCTGCTCGCTAATCTGATGATGGGGGCAGCTTGCACATAATTTCTTGAAACGTTCCGAATATTCGTGTAGGGACTCTCCGTTATGCTGCCTTACACAACAAATTTCTTTCCAAATGTTAAAATCCCTTGAAGTTGGGAAATATTTCTCCAAAAAAAATCTCTGCATCTCGTCCCATGTGGTAATACTCCCGGAGGGTAGATAATAGAGGCAATCCTTAGCTGAATCCTTCAAAGAAAATGGAAAGGCTCGTAATTTAATTTGCTCTTTATTCACCTTGTGGGTTTCATACTCATGCATACCACATAAAACTCCTTTAGATGCTTGTCAGGATCTTCACTTGCAAGATCATGAAGAGATAGCAAGAGATGTATTAGTCCATATTTTAATTCAAATGTACTAGTAGCATCTAAAGTAGGAACGTTATGCATAAGTGTTGTTGATTCAAATCAAGGGCTGCAAGCTCTTTTAAAGTTCAATTTCCAACCATGGCTTCCTCTTCCTCTAAATCAGATTCGCTATCAAATGGGGAATCAAGAGCTAGATCGTTCGCTTCAGAATTCCTCCGAGTTTCTCTCCTTAACCTACGCAAAGTTCTCTCTATTTCAGGATCGCACTACAAATTACCTTGATTAGAAGATTGAGATACAATCATAGAAAATCAAGGAAACTCTAATAAAACATGGAAAATGAATCAGGAAAAATCTAGAATCATGAAAACAAATAAAAATTCTAAAACCCCCAGTGGAATTTGGCTTCAGAGTTAGAATTTTGCCAAAATTGTAACAAGGAAAAAACTAACGGTTTTTTTTTTTAAATTTCAAGAACAAAATAAAGATCACAAGAAGCAAAAAAATCAATTAGAATCACTCCCCAGCAATGAAGCCAAAATTTGGTGTGCTTTCGTAGGCAACCAAAAATAAAACCTATACTCCTAAAAATATATGCAGTAGTGCTAGTAAGGATCGATCTCACGAAGAGTGATTAGTCTACTTTTATGCTCATGAAAAGTGATGGGGGAGGGGGGGGGGGGTTGACTATAACGACAACACTTTTAAGAAAAATAGCTTAGAAACAATTCAAATTAAAAGAATCGAAATCAATCAAAACAACAAACCTTGGTCTAAGTCAACATCCACCATTGGAATTTCACAATTGATCATCGTTGCAAGCATATATCAATTCACACTTGAATATTTACAGTTGGAACTATCTTCCTATCTTTCCATTCATAGTTAATTATAAAATAAGCCATCCAGTTAACCCTAACTACTAAACAACCCAAGACATGTGCTAAAGGTTTATTCTGGCAGCAACCATAAGAATTAGAGAGATCGATGAAGTTGAACAACACAAGCAAAAGCGGCTGCATTTAATTTAGTCCAACCTTCTTCTCAAGATCTAATAATTCCTAACACAATAAATCATCAAATCTCAATTGCTTCACAGGTTAAAGAGATCAAACAATTACAGATTTGACATCTAACCTAGCAGTAGATTGAAATGAGTAATAAACTAGTAGGCCTCCTAGTGATTAAACTAGACAATCATGAAAGCAAATTACAGAAGAACATCAGATACTCAAAAAATAAATCAAACGATGAAAACAAATCAGATCTCATAGTTGTATTGATTCCAATGGTTTCAATTTCCTTTGACCAAGTCTGAAAGTTTAACCACGCAAGGCCATGAAGAAATCTGAAGAAAAAAACTAGAGAAAAGATATAGGAAAAGCTGGAGAAGAGAAAATGAGGTCAGGGGCACCAAACTCTTCTCCTTTTTATTCCACTTATTTCTCCCGGTTTAGGGTTTTTCTTTTTGTGCATCCAATTTCAAGTCCAATTTTAACCTGGATGCAGCATGTATTGGTCAAACTTCAAAAAATAAAAGTTGTAGAAAGTTTTCTTGGAGTTTAATAGAATCTTGAATCATCTTCATTAGAGCTAGGATGAGAGAGTTATGCCCATATTATGAATCGATATCGAAACTATCCAGGATCACCCAATTAACTTCCTTTTGCACTTAACACCTTCATTTGCATCCTAAATCAAAATATAAGAATAATGAGTATATTTAGGCACCAAATAATTATAAAATCCTAAACATTAAGGGATAGAAATATGATATTTTGCATTCTCATAAAAATTTCCCACACTTAGCTTTTGCTCGTCCTCAGGCAAAACTCAAATTCACTTTCCCAATAACACCAAGGTTGTAATGCCATCAACAAATAACAACCAAGCTCTTCAAAACTCATAACATATCATGAATAAATATTCTTAAAAAGCTTACAATTACTTATTAAGAATTTTCATTCAAAGATGGAGTAAACTAAATAAGTAGACCCTCACTGAAATAAACACTTGGCTCTCATGTGTTTGAAGGGTATGTGTTTCTCTCAAATTCATTCCAATGAAAATGATCTACAATAGGCTTGCATATCTTGTCATTCTCCACCACTCAGATCACATGCATAAAATAAATCATAAGGACTTTTCAAGGGTTTTAATGGGGTTTTGGATCAAGGTGGGAAATATTTGGGAATGTAGCTCAAAAGTCATCGAAACTAGTGGAGCAAAAATGAAACAACTTAAGCTCGAATATATAAGACATGAAAAATCAATCACTCCACTCAGCAGCTTCTTCAATTTGTATCTATCTCATATAAATAGACATTTCTTGGAATTTTAGGAGGAATTATGAACATAGACAGTTTTTAACTTCAAAAGCCATTCCCTCCATCACTTCTTTTCTTCTTTTCTTTTTCTCTTCTCCTTTTTTTTTTAATTACACTAACAATGGAAATCATGAATTGAGGATGAAAACATGTTCCATTTCACCAGTCATAGCCATACTACAAATGCAGACACCCCCACACTTATTTCTTGCACAGTCATACAAACCACAATGATGAACAATGCTCCACTAGCTCTACGGCTAGGGTAAGTTTTTTTTTTTTTCAGGTTTAAAGCTTGTAATGTGGGTTCACAAAACAAAAAAAAAAGTTCAAAGGGATTCAACAAAAGGAAAAAACAAAGATTTTTATTTTTATTTTTTGGATTTTGTTTTTTTTGAAAATAGTATTGAAACACATCCTAAATTCCTTCCCCCACACTTAGAACTTACATTCTCCCCAATTTAAGGTGAAATGTAATGAGAAGGCACAAATAACCAAAATATAAATTCGAAATAAAAAGAAAAAGGAACGAACTCCCCTTGGGTTACCTCCCAAGCAGTGCCTTTGTTTATTGTCATTGGCTCGACTCAATGCTTCCATAATTATGGGTCATCCCACACATAGTATTTGGCATCACTCTTGACCTTATCTCTTTGAGGCCTAGATAAACCAGAAAGTAACATATTAGTAACCAAATAATTTGCAATATTCTCATACCAAGGTAATGTCACACTTGCGGTGAGCAATTGATCATTAGGGAACGTTTCCTGGAAATGAAGTTCATCCTGCACATGCTTTTCTTCTTGTGGTGCACTAAGTTTATTGAAGATGATCATTGGTAATGTTCCTCCATCTCCAAGGAACACGTACTTGAGGTGACTGTGGAGAGGCTTCAAATCTGGAGTGGAAGTCTACAAAACAGAGGGTAAAAGCCTCTTGTTAGAAACTGGTCATACAATATAAAGAACGTTACCTGACTGCTGTAACTGTTGAATATCATTCAGCACTACAACAATTTATTGCAAATCAGAACTCAAGGCTAACTCCTCATTCTCTTTATCAAGATGCTTACTAATGACAACTTCCAATTCATCTTTTCTATCAATTTCAAAAATTCATTTGCAAAAGAATCAATCACACCAATAGAATAAATAGGATTATCATCACCAAAATTTTTCAGGGCATCATAAATGTTAAACTTAAAAATTTCACCATCAAATTCCATGGCAAGTGTGCCACTATGAACATCTATCTTAGTATTGGATGCCTTTAAGAATGGTCTCCCTAAGAAAATAGAAGCAGTTTGGTCACCATTTTCCATTTCAAGCACATAGAAATTGTTGGAAGACAGGACCCATAAGACCAAGGAAGACCCATGAATCCAAGAGATATATAAGATGGGCTCAAGGCCTACAATCAAGGAGAAGGCCCATAGGCCCACATACATTGATGGCAGGATGGTAAATAAAGGGTCATCTCAAAGAGATGGCATTGATGTAATTAAGCTAAAGTTCTAGGGTTACCCTAAACCCTAAACCCTAAGTTCAGGGGTATTATTATAATATAGTAGTTTCATAAATCAATAAATAGAGCTTCAGAGGGAGGGTTAGGAATAATCAATTCCATAACCCTTCTTCCTCCAGTGTTATCCCAATGGGTTTCTTTCCCTTTTTCTCCATGAACTAAATTCATGGAGTCCTAAAAATCAACATGGTATCAGAGCTTTGATTGTCAGGACTCAGAGTATGGTTTTTTCAAGATTCAGAAACAAATTATTTTTCTTTTCTCATATTGTTTTTTTTAGTTGGTGAAATTTGTTGTTTATTTCAATGGTACTGTTTTCTTTCTTCGATTTATTTGTCTGCTAGAGTATGATGAGATCGAGTTCAATTTTTTTCTCTCATTAATCTGCTACAGGTATTGTATGCTTCCCACCTCGATAAACTACCTTACCCTTGGTATCAAATATGTTGTCCTCACTCTTGAGCTAATCCATGGCGTCTTCCCAAGTAGTGTTTTCGCTGCTACTGGCTGTCATCTTCGCTTAACTTCACCGCTCGTCTCGTTTAACTTCACTGGCAGTGTCTACGCCACCTGCCACGACCACTTTGTTGGAAGCTTGCACTAGAATTATTTCTGTTCTGGAGGAAATAATTCCATTGCGGAATTATTGTCGTTAAGCCGAGGTCTGTTTTGTGGAGGGTAACGTCACCGTCGTCTGAGATGATGACACTATGAACGTGAGAAGAAACACTAGTCCATCTTACTGTCCTCTGTCGAAGCCTTCCCATCACCACCGCTACTGCTGCTTTCAATTTTTTTGGAGCTCGAAGACGAAGACAGCTTGTGAAAAAAACTTCTCTCCCCGAGCCACTTACTCCATCCAGAATACGGTTTCCAACTAGTTCTCTTCATCACCAAATCCATCACAGCGTCGGTGTTTGGGAAGAAGATGTATTGCTGTTGCATTTTTTTCGTCGTTCTCTATTCGACCGCGGGGAAAGATGACCCGCCACTGCCAGAGAAGACAAAGTCGGGTGGGAAACTTTCCTTCTAAATTTCCTCTCTGCGTCGGGGGGAAAGAGGGTTGGAAACTTCCTTCCAAGCTCCCGCCGAGCTTTGTTTCCGCCAATGAAGCCGGGGAGGAAGACGAATATTTCACTGTTCAAGCATTTCATGTTTATTAAGTTAGGAAACATGAATTAATCAACACTATGGCCCGCTGGCACAACATGGACTCGCCCGAGTCAATTCAGAGAGGCCGAGTTAAGCCAATGCCCAAGTTCCCAGCCGAGCACTGTTTCAGCACTAGCCAGACTGAGTCAACCAAGACAAACTCGGATCGAGTCAACTCGGTCCGGGTCAACTTGACTCGGGCCACTTATTTTCTGCCTCGGTAAATTTTTTATGTCTGGCTGGATTATTAGTATTTGAAGAATTGACAGATGATTCCTTGGTCAGAATATTATTTGGTCTAGATATGTGCATTGGATTATTTAATGGGTGATGTTACAAGGATTATTTTGGGTCATGTTAAATGGGCCCAAGCCAAGCCCATTTCAGCTGTTGTTATTGCGTCTCTTTTGATGAGACATAATTATTGAAGAAGAGGTAGCCTCATCCCATTATTTATTTATGTCCCCATAAAAAAGTATCAAATTTATTTGTGGTTGGGATTCCATGACGGAGGAACTTCATCCCCATCAAAAATATCAAATTGACTGAGGAACTTCGTCCCCATAAAAAATATCAAAATTATTTGTGGTTGGGAGTCCATGACAGAGGAACTTCATCCCTGTAAAAAATATAAAATTTATTTGTGGTTGGGAGTCAATGACGGAGGAACTTCATTCCCATAAAAAATATCAATTTGTTTTGGTTGGGAGTCCATGACGGAGGAACTTCATCCCCGTAAAAAATATCAATTTTTTTGTGGTTGGAAGTCCATGAAGGAGGAACTTCATCCCCATCCAAAATATTAAATTTTTGTGGTTGGAAGTCCATGTTGGTGGAAATTATTATTATATTTATGTTACTTCTCCCCATTAATATCATATATTACTCTACCACTTGAGAATCGTTGTCCTGTGGAGGGACATGGTGATGGAGGTGGACACTTCAGAGCAATGTCTTAGCAGCTAGGAGTGATTTACTCTTACAGATATTATACCAGCTGGGCCTCATGAACGAGAGCACCAGCATGAGGGGGAGTGTTGGAAGATGAAGGCATATTGTACAAGAAAGATTCTATACATCATTTGCAGCAAGCTAGGAGTTCATGCTGTTGTCTCACCCCCAGCTTGAGGGGGAGTGTTGGAAGACAGGGCCCATAAGACCAAGGAAGACCCATGGATCCAAGAGATATAGAAGATGGGCTCAAGGTCCATAGATCAAGGAGAAGGCTCATAGGCCCACATACATTGATGGCAGGATGGTAAATAAAGGGTCATCTCATAGAGGTGACATTGATGTAATTAAGCTAAAGTTCCAGGGTTAAAACCATAAACCCTAAGTTCAGGGGTATTATTGTAATATAGTAGTTTCATAAATCTATAAATAGAGCTCGGAGGGGGGGGGGGGGGGGGGGGGGGGGAGGGGTTAGGAATAATCAATTCCATAAACCATCTTCCTCCAGTTTTCTCCCAATGGGTTTCTTTTCCTTTTTCTACATGAGCTAAATTCGTGGAGTCTTGAAAATCAATAGAAATCAGTAGGGAAAATCAAATCATTAACTTGCACAATAACAACCTCAACTTCACCCTTAGGATAGGCATTAGATTGATCAACCAATTGAATCACAAGACCTGTTTTATTCAAATGTCCAAGTTTTAAAGAAGCATATATAGAATATGGCATGACATTAATCGAAGCTCCTAAATCTATCATGGCCTTCTCACATATGGTGGTACCTAACGTACAAGGGATAGTAAACATACCTGGATCTTTGCACTTCGCATGGAGTTTTCTTTGTATAATTTCAGAAATATTCTCCCCTACTCTCGCCTTCTCACATCCTTTAATTTTATGTTTCCTCTTAATTGTGCATAGTTCTTTTAGGGATTTAGCATAATGAGGCACTTGTTTATTAGCATCTAAAAGTGGAATATTTACCTCACGTCTACGAAAAGTCTCATATAAATCTTTAATTTGCTCATCTTTTCTAGAATCTGCCAAAGCCTTAGGAAAAGGAGGAACTGGTTTATAATAAAAAAGAGGTGGAAACTTACGCTTAGGTACGTCATCATCATTGGGAACGTTCCTGTCTAAAATGACATTTTTCTTCTTTTCCTGCTCCGACAATGTAGGGGATGCCTCTACTAGAATCTCATCCTCTTTACTACTTCTAAAAAAGATTGCACTTGCATTTTCTCTTGGATTTACTACCATTTGAGAGGGTAATTTCTCCAAATTTGCTCCTTTGGCCGACTAATTGCGGTTGTCATCTCACTCATCTGATTGTCCAAACTTTGAATATTGGCCCTTGCCTCTTGTTGAAATTGTTTCCTCTCCTGTTGAAATTTCAAAGTGTTTGTGGCAATAGACTTAACAATATCTTCTAAAGACATAACAGAATTTGAAGTTTGGCCAGGTTGATGTCTAGGGGGATATGGCTGCTTATATTGCTGGTAACTTGGGGTGATTTTGAGTCGCGGGCTGATTAACTTGTGGATTGCCATAGCTAAGGTTGGGATGATCCCTCCATCCCATGTTATAAGTGTTTGAATAGGGATCATACTTCCGTTGCGGTTGTCCAGGAAAACCACCCGCCACATTCACTTGCTCAGTGGGATTTTCTTGAAGAGTTGGGCACATATCCGTTGATGCCCCACTACTTAATAAATCCCACAAGCCTTCACTATTTGTGTATTACCTACAACCATTTGACGAACAAGAAAAGTTAGACTTGCAATTTGTTGTTCAAGGGAGGAAATATTTACCTCATTAACATTCTTAGATGGAAGGCCAAGCCTTGTGCCAAATTGTTGACAATTGGCCGCTATATTTGCAATGAAGTTTCTCGTGGCCTTGGGAGTTTTATCCACCAAAGCTCCTCCACTTGCAGCATCTATCTTGCTCCTATTAGTGGGTAGAAGGCCCTCATAGAAATACTGGATAAGAAGTTGCTCACTAATCTGATGATGGGGAAGCTTGCACATAATTTCTTGAAACATTCCCAATATTCGTGTAGGGTCTCTCCGTTATGCTGCCTTACACTGCAAATTTGTTTTCGAATGTAGGCCGCCCTTGAAGTTGGGAAATATTTCTCCAAAAAAAATCTCTTCATCTCATCCCATGTGGTGATATTCACAAAGGTAGATAATAGAGCCAATCCTTAGTGAATCCTTCAAAGAAAACAGAAAAGCTCATAATTTAATTTGCTCTTCAGTCACCCCCGTGGGTTTCATACTCGTGCAAACCACATGAAATTCCTTTAGATGCTTGACAGGGTCTTCACCTGAAAGACTATGAAAAATGGGAAAGAGATGTATTAGTCCAGATTTTAATTCAAATGTAGTAGTAGCATCTAAAGTAAGGAACATTATGCATAAGGGTGGTTGATTCAAATCAGGGGCTGCAAGCTCTGTCAAAGTTCAATTTCCCACTATGACTTCCTCCTCCTCTAAATCAGGTTTGTTATCAAATGGGGAATCAAGAGCTAGATCATTCTCTTCAGAATTTCTCCAAGCTTCTCTCCTTAACTTGCACAAAGTTCTCTCTATTTCTGGATCGCATTGCAAATCACGAAGATCGATTTACAATCATAAACAATCAAGGGAACTCTAATAAAACATGAAAAAAAAATCAAGAAAAATCTAGAATAACGAAAAAATAAAAATTCTAAAAACCCTTGAAAACAGTGGAATTTGGCTTCCGAGTTAGAATTCTGCCAAAATCGTAACAAGGAAAAACTACCGATATTTTTTTTCAAAAATTTCTAGAACAAAATAATGATTACAAGAAGCACAAAATCAACTAGAATCACTTCCTGGCAATGACACCAAAATATGTAAGCTGTTGAAGGCAACCAAAAATAAAACCTATACTCCTAAAAATATTTGTAGTATTGCGTGTAAGGATCGACCATGAAGAGTGATTAGTCTACTTTTATGCTCCATGAATAAGGATGGAGGGGGGGGGGGGGGGGGGGGGGGGGCGTTGAGTTTAATGAAAACACTTTTAAGAAAAATAAATTAGAAACAACTTAAATTAAAAGAATCAAAATCAATCAAAAGAGAAAACCTTGGTCTAAGTCAACATTGTTTTGGACTCAATAGCATAACGAGTTACCAACAGGCGTAGGAATTAATTAATATGGTTTTCAATTTTCATGTAATTGATTTTGGTTTGGATTTGGTTTACAATTTATTTGGCTTGAACTAGTAACCCAAGGGTCTGAATTGTATTTGGCGTCCTCAACCCTATTCAAGGGGACGACTAGGTTAATGAAAGGTAACCATTGAATTATCAAATTAGCCTAGAGTAAATTAAAGTAATAGGTCGAGAGCTCCTTCAAGCTCTCCCCCTTTTTCACCAAATCCCCTTTCCGAATTTCTTCTTTACATCAATCCATCAATCTATCCCTACGTCAAGCAAGAAATGGAAGGAAGAGAAGAGAGGAATATGACAAGATCCATGGCTAGTGAGGATCCTAACAACGTGGTATCAGACAGGTCCACCCTCGATGACTCCTCTTCTCCAGAGGACATACGTCAAGTGCTTTTAGATCTTCAATAAAGGTCCACGCATCAAGGTGCTGAAATTACTAACATCAATAATTCATTGCACACACTGGAAACTTCTCTCCAAACCGTCATCCACCAGCTTGCAGCACTTCAATTGGAAGCGCCACCACCAGCAACAAACTCTCAACCACCGGCTGCACACCACCCCCACTACTTCGCCCAGAAACTATTCCTATGGCTGCTCACTCACAAGGACCAACTACGGTTCCCAGGTACTTTAAACTCAATTTTCCTACATATGATGTCTCAAACGTTCCTTTACTTTGGTTTACGAAATGTGAACAATTTTTCTATCATAAAAAAATGTTGGATGTGGACAAGGTCACGTTGGCCGCCTACCACCTGCTCGATGAAGCGCTCATGTGGTTCCATCACTACCGAAATGTCCATTCGACTCAGGATTGGCTAAATTTTAAACATGCTTGCCAGATGAGGTTTGGACCTCCAGCTAGTACCAACCAAGTGGGGGAATTGATCAACTATAAACAGATTGGCACTTTAGAATTGTACCAAAAAACATTTCATGAAAGGTTGGCCCGCGCGAGTGAATTTGTTCCTCCTCACCTGCATGTTCAAATCTTTAATGCGGGCTTGACTGAGTCGGTTCTCGTGGAAGTGGAATTACTTGGTCCTATAGACTTGGACTCAACCATGAATTATGCCAGGGCTATGGAACAGAAACAAAGAGTTCTAAGGGAATCATTAGGCCGAAGACCAACAGACTACCGGGTACTGCATCTGGGCCACGTTTTGGGTCTTCTGCCCCTAACAGTGCAGAGCAGTCTACAAGTGTGCCCCCTCACAATCTTCCACGTAAGTTCTTGACTAAATAGGAAATGGATGCAAGAAAGGCCAAGGGCCTCTGTTTTAATTGTGATGAACAATTTCTCCCAGGACATACCGACAAAAGATTATTCAGTGTAGAACTTTGGGAAGTGGGTCCAGAAGTGCTTCCTAAAGATGATACTGTTGAAGAGGAACAACAAGACCCAGAGCTCTCCATCCATGCCATGCATGGCCTGCGTAGTTCTAATACCATGCAGGTAAAGGCCAAGTTACACCATCTCCAGTTACTTGCTTTAGTTGATTCTGGCAGCACACATAATTTTATCATTGAGCCTGTAGCGAAATAATTGGGATTAGAAATCCAACAACAAAAGGGTCTCTCGGTTTCAGTGGCCAATGGGGCTAAAATTGCCAGTGTTGGATTATGTGTAGCCACCCCTTTTACTATTGAGGGACATTCATTTAAGGCTGACTTACTGGTCATTCCTTTGGTAGGATTTGATTTGGTTCTCAGGGTAAAATGGCTTCAGCTATTAGGCCCTATATTGTGAGATTTTCAGGCTCGGACTATGACATTTACAGCACAATAGGGCCAGATTACTTTGCAGGGTATTAAGCACAGGTGCCCAGTGCACTTCACACTTTCCAGATTCAAAGCACTAGTGATTGTAAGTTATCTCCATTACTTACAACATTTGCGGATTTATTTAATGACCCTACTGGTCTACCACCAGTGTGTCACTGTGATTACCGCATTCGTTTGAAGTTGGGAACCTATCCAGTGGTGGTGCATCCTTATCGTTACCCACATATACAGAAAGATGAAATTGAAAGACAGTGCTTGAATATGCTCGCTCAGGGAGTTATCCAGCCCAGTAGGTCTCCCTTCTCATCCCCTATTTTACTGGTCCACAAAAAGGATAAATCATGGAGGTTTTGTGTCGACTACAGGCAACTCAATTTGTATACAATTAAAGACAAGTTCCCCATCCCAGTGGTGGACGAGTTGCTGGATGAGTTACATGGTGCTACAATTTTTAGCAAGTTAGATTTGAAATCGGGC